>NC_092750.1:97114999-97714999 GCF_047496795.1 Chiloscyllium punctatum | reverse complement strand
CTTCTCCCCTCCCTACTTCCCCCTCTCTCCTTCCCCCTCCCTCCGTCTCCCTCTCTCCTTACCCCCTCCTTCCCCCCCTCCGTTTACCCTCTCTCTTTCCCCCTCTATCCTTCCCCACTCTCTCCTTCCACATCTCTCCTTCCCCCCTCTCCTTTCCCCAACTCTCCTTCTCCCTTCACTCCTTCTCTCCTTCCCCCCTCTCTCGTTCACCCCTCCTTCCCCACTCACTCCTTCCCTCTCTATCCTTCCACCCTCCTTCCCACTCTCTCCTTCCCCCCTCTAACCGTCCCCCTCTCCTTCCCCCCTCTCTTTATCCCCTCTCTTTCTCCCCTCTCTCCTTGTCCCCTCTGTCCTTCCCCTCCCTCATTCCCCCTCTCCTTCTCCCCTCTCTCCTTCCCCCTGCCTTCTCCACTCTCTCCTACCCCTTCCTTCCCCGCTCTGTCTCTCCCCTCTCTCTTCCCCCCGCTCTCCTTCTCCCCTCTCTCCTCCCCCTGCTCTCCTTCTCCCCTCTCTCCTTCCCACTTCCTTCCCATCTCCTTCTCACCTCCCTCCTTTCCCCTCTATCTTCCCCACTCTCTCCTTCCACCTCTCCTTTCACCATCTCTCATTCTCCCCTCACTCCTTTCCTCCTTCCCCACTCTCTCCTTCCCCACTCTATCCTTCTACCCTCCTTCCCACTGACTCCTTCCTCCCTCTATTCGTTCCCTTCTTCCGCCTCCCCTTTCCCCTCTCCTTCCCCCTCTTTCTCCGTCGTTCCTCCCCCCCTCTTACCCCTCTCCGTGTCCCCTCTCTCCTTCTCTCCTCTCTCCATCCCACTTCCTTCCCCTCTCTCCTTCTCCCCTTTCTCCTTCCCCCTCTTTCAGTCCCCCTTCCTTTCACCCGCTCTCCTTCTCCACTCTTTCCGTCCCCCTTCCTTCCCTCCTCTCCTTATCCCCTCTCTCCGTCCCCCTTCCTTCCCCCCTCTCTCCTTCTCCCCTCTCTCCTTCTCCCCTCTCCTTCCCCCTCACTCCTTCTCCCTCTCCCTCTTCCCTCTCTCCTTCCTCCCCTCTCCTTCCCCCTCTATCCTTCGCCACTCTCTCCTTCCACCTCTCTCCTTCGTCCCTCTTTCCTTTCCCCATCTCTCCTTCTCCCCTCACTCCTTCCCTCCTTCCCCCCTCTCTCGTTCCCCCATTCCCCACTCTCTCCTTCCCCCTCTATCCTTCCACCCTCCTTCCCAATCTCTGCTTCCCCCATCTATCCATCCCCCTCTCCTTCCCCCCTCTCTTTATCCCATCTCTTTCTCCCCTCTCTCCTTGTCCCCTCTCTCCTTCCCCTCCATCATTCCCCCTCTCCTCCCCTCTCTCCTTTTCCCCTCTCTCCTTCCCCTCCCGTTTTCTCCCCTCCCTCATTGCCCCTCTCTTTCCCCCTTCCTTCCACTCTCTCCTTCTCCCCTCGCTCCTCCGCCCCTTCCTTCCCCTCTCTCCTTCTGCCCTCTCTCCTCCCCCTTCCTTTTCCTCTCCTTCTCCCCTCTGTCCTTCTCCCCTCTCTCCTTCCGCATTCCTTACCCTCTCTCCTTCACCCCTTTTTCCTTCCCCCTTCCTTCCCCCCCTCTCCTTCCCCCCTCTCTCCTCCTGTGTCTCGTTCCCGGTTCCTTCCCCTCACTCCTTCTGCCCCTCTCTTTTCCCCCCTCTCCTTCTCACCTTTCTCCTCCCCGCTTCCTTTCCCAATTGTCTCCTTCCCCCTCTCTCCTTCTCCCCCTTCTCCTTCTCCTATCTCTCCTTCCCCTTCCTTCCCCCACTCCTTCTATCCTCTCTCCTTCTCCCCTCTCTCCTTCCCCCACTCCTCCGCCCTTCCTTCTCCCTTCTCTCCTTCACCCCTTCTCCTTCCCCGCTCTTTTTCTCCCCTTTCTCCTTCCCCTTTCCTTCCCCCCTCTCCTTCTCCCCTCTCTCCTACTCCCTTCCTTCCCCCCTCTCATTCTCCCCCTCTACCCTTCCTCCTTCATTTCCCGCTCTCTCCTTCACCCTTCCCCTCTCTCCTTCTCCCTTCCTTCTCCTCTCTCCTTCCCCCCTCTCTGCTTCCCCTTCCTTCTTCTCTCTCCTTCCCCCCTCCTTCCCTCCTCTCTCCTTCTCCACTCTCTTGTTCCCCCTTCTTCTCCTCACTTTCCCCCACTCTCCTTCAACCCCCCCTCATTCTCCCCTCTCTCCTTCCCCCTTCCTTCCCCTCTCACCTTCTCCCTCTCTCCTTCCCCCTTCCTTCCCCTCTCTCCTTCTCCCTTCTCTCCTTCCCCCTTCCTTCCTTTCTACCTCCCCCCTCTCTCTTTCCCCCTTCCTTCCCCTCTCTCCTTTTCCCCTCTCTCCTTCCGCCTTCCTTCCCTCCTCTCTCCTTCTCCCCTCTCTCCATCGCCCTTCCCCTCCTCCCTCTGTCCTTCCCCCCTCCTCCCCCCCCTCACCGTCTCCCCTCCCTCCTTCCACCTCGATCCTTTCCCCATCTTCGCTCCCCCCTCCTTCCCCACTCTCTCCTTCTCCCCCTCTATCGGTCCCCCTCTTCTTCCCCCCCTCGCTTTCTCCCCTCTCTCCTCCCCTCTCTCCTTCCCACTTCCTTCCCCTCCTCTTCTTCTCCCCTCTCTGCTTCCCCCTTCCTTCTCCTCTCTCCTTTCCCCCACCTTCCCCCCTCTCTCCTTCTCCACTCTCGTTCCCCCTTCTCCTCCTCTCTCTCTCGTTCCCCCTTCTCCTCCTCTCTCCTTCCCCCCCTCTCTCCTTCCCCCTTCTCCTCGCTTCCCCCACCTCTCCTTCAACCCCCTCTCATTCTCCCCTCTCTCCTCCCTTCCTTCCCCTCTCTCCTTCTCCCTCTCTCCTTCCCCCCCTTCCTTCCCCTCTCTCCTTCATCCCTCTCTCCTTCTCCCTTCCTTCCCTCTCTCCTTCCTCCCTCACTACTTCCCCCTTCCTTCCCCTCCTCTCCTTCTCCCTCTCTTTCCCCCTTCCTTCCCCTCTCTCCTTCCGCCTTCATTCCCTCCTCTCTCTTTCTCCCCTCTCTCCATCGCCCTTCCCCCCTCCCTTCTCCCCTCTCCTCCTTCAGCCCCCTGTCCTTTCCCCTCTCCTTCCACATTCCTCCTTCTTCCTCTCTCCTTCCCCCCTCCTTCCCCCTCTCGTCTCCCCTCCCTCTTCCCCCTCGATATTTCCCCATTCTCCTTCCCCTCTCTCCTTCCCCTTCCCTCTTTCCCCATCTCTCCTTCTCCCCTCTCTCTCTTTCCCCCCTTCATTCCCCTCTCACTCTCCTTCTCCCCTCCCTCCTTCCCCCTTCCTTCCCGTCTCTCCTTCTCCACTCTCTCGTTCTCCCTTCCTTCCCCTCGCTCCTTTCCCCCCCACTCCTCCCCTGTCCTTCTCCCCTCTCTCCTTCCCCCTTCATTCCCCTCTCTTCTTCACCCCTCTCTCCTTCTCCCCTCTCTCCTTCCGCCTTCCTTCCCTCCTCTCTCCTTCTCCCCTCTCTCCATCCCCTTTCCCACCTCATTCTCCACTCCCTCCTTCCCCTTCCTTCCCTCTGCTTCCCTCTCTCCTTCCCCCCTCTCTCCTTCCCTCTTCCTTCCCCTCCCTCCTTCTCCCCTTCCCCTTCCTTCCCCTCTGTCCTTCTCACCAACTCTCTCCTTTCCTCCCCTCTGCTTCCCCCAACTCCCTCCTACCCCCCTCTCCTTCCCCCACCCTTCCTTTCTCCTTCCCCCTTCCTTCTCCACTCTCTCATCCCCCCTCCTTCCCCTCTCTCCTTCTCCCCTCCTTCCCCTCTCTCCTACCACCCACTCTCTCCTTCTTCCCTCCATCCTTCCCCCATCCTTCCCCTCTCCTTCCCCTTTCCCTCTCCTTCTCCACTCTCTCCTTCCCCATTCCATCCCCTCTCTCTTTCCCCCTCTCCTTTTCCCCTCTCTCCTTCGCTCCTCACTCCTTCTCCCCCTCTCCTTCCGCCTTCTTTCCCCGCTTTCCTTCTCCCCCTCTCCTTCCTGTCTCTCCTTATTCCTTCCTTGCTTTCCTTCTCCCCCTCTCCTTCCTGTCTCTCCTTATTCCTTCCTTCCCTCCTCTCCATCTCCCCTCTCTCCTCCCCTGTCCTTCTCCCCACTCTCATTCCACATTCCTTCCCCCTTCTCCCCTCACTCCTTCTCCCTTCCTTCCCCTCTCTCCCTCTCCCCTCACTCCTTCTCCCTCTCCTTCCCTCCTCTCCTTCACCACTCTCCCCTTCTCTCCTCTCTCCTTCTCCCTCTCCTACCCCTTCTGCTTCTCGCCTCTCTCCTTTCACCTTCCTTCCCGTCTCTCGTTATTCCTTCCTTTCCCCCTCTCCTTCTCCACTCTCTCCTTCCCCCTCTCTTCCCCCCTCCTTCTCCCCTCTCTCCTTCCCCTTCCTTCCCCCCTCTCCGTCTC
This sequence comes from Chiloscyllium punctatum, assembly GCF_047496795.1. NCBI lineage: Eukaryota > Metazoa > Chordata > Chondrichthyes > Orectolobiformes > Hemiscylliidae > Chiloscyllium > Chiloscyllium punctatum. The sequence goes on along the minus strand of NC_092750.1, from coordinate 97,710,617 downwards.
CCCTTCTTTCCCCTCTCTCCTTCTCCCCTCTCTCCTTCCCCCTTCCTCCCCCACTGTCTCCTTACCCCCCACTCTCTCCTTCTTCCCTCCATCCTTTCCCCATCCTTCCCCTCTCCTTCCCCCTTCCTTCTCCACTCTCTCCTTCTCCCATCTCCTTCTTCACTCTCTCCTTCCCCATTCCTTCCCCTCTCTCTTTCCCCCTCTCCTTTTCCCCTCTCTCCTTCTCCCCCTCTCCTTCCCCCTTCTTTCCCCGCTTTGCTTCTTCCCTCTCTCCTTCCCCCTTCCTTCCCGTCTCTCATTATTCCTTCATTCCCCCCTCTCCTTCTCCACTCTCTCCTTCCCCCTTCTTTTCCCTGTCTCCTTCCCCCTCTCCATCCCCTTCTCTCCTTTTCCCCTCTCTCCTTCTCCCTCTCTCCACTCTCCTTCCCCCATCCTTCCCCTCTCCTTCCCCCTTCCTTCTCCCCTCTCTCCTCCCCAATCCTTCCCCTCTCCTTTCCCCCTCTCCTTCCCCCACTTTCTCCCTCCCCCCTTCCCCCTTCCTTTCACCCCCTCCTTCTCCCCTCTCTCCTTACTCCATCCTTCCCTCCTCTCTGTTTCTACTCTATCCTTCCGCCTTCCTCCTACCCTCTCTCCTTCCCCCTCTCCTCGCCCCTCTCCTTCTCCCCCTCTCCTTCCCCCTTCGTTCCCCTCCCTCCTTCCTCCTTTCTTCCCCTCTCTACTTCTCCCCAACTCTTTCCTTTCCCCCTCTCCTTCCCCCCACTTTTTCTCCCCCCATTCTCCTTCCCCCATCCTTCCCCTCTCCTTCCCCCTTCCTTCTCCACTCTCTCTTTTCCCATTGCTTCCCCACTCTCCTTCTCCCCTCTCTCCTTTCTCCTTCCTTTCCCCCTCTCTCCTTCCCCCTTCTCCTTCTCCTCTCTCTCCTTCCTGTCTCTCCTTATTCCTTCCTTCCCTCCGCTCCTTCTCCCCTCTCTCCTTCTCCCCTCATTCCTTCCCCCTTCTTTCCCCTCTCTCCTTCTCCCCTCTTTCCTTCCCCCTTCTTTCCCCTCTCTCCTTCTCCCCTCTCTTCTTCCTCCTTCCATTCCCTCTCCTCTTCTCCCCTATCTCCTTCCCTTTTCCTTTCTCTCCACCTTCTCCCCTCTCTCCTTCTCCCCCCTCCTCCCCCTCTCCTTCTCCCCTCTCTCCTTCCCCAGTCCTTCCCCTCTTTCCTTCCCCCCTCTCTTTTTCTCCACCTCTCCTTCCCCCTTCCATTCCCCCGTCTCCTTCACCCTTCCTTCCCCTCTTTCCTTCTCACCTCACTCCACCCCCCTTCCTTCATCTCTCTCCTTCTCCCCTCTCCTTCCCTCTTCCTTCCCCTCTCTCCTTCCCCCTTCCTTTCCCCTCTCCTTTTCCACTGTCTCCTTCACCCTTCCTTCCCCCTCTCCTTCTCCTCTCATTCCTTCCTGTCTCTCCTTATTCCTTCCTTCCCTTCTCTCCATCTCCCCTCTCTCCTCCCCTGTCCTTCTCCCCACTCTCATTCCACATTCCTTCCCCCCTTCTCCCCTCTCTCCTTCCCCCTTCCTTCCCCTTTCTCCCTCTCCCCTCTCTCCTTCTCCCTCTCCTTCCCTCCTCTCCTTCACCACTCTCCCCTTCTCTCCTCTCTCATTCTCCACTCTCCCCTTCTCTCCTCTCTCCTTCTCCCTCTCCTACCCCTTCTGCTTCTCGCCTCTCTCCTTTCCCCTTCCTTTCCATCTCTCGTTATTCCTTCCTTCCCCCCTCTCCTTCTCCACTCTCTCCTTCCCCCTCTCTTCCCCCCTCTCTCCTTCCCCCTTCCTTCCCCTCTCTCTCCTTCTCCCCTCTCTCCTTCCCCCTTCCTTCCCCTCTCTCCTTCTCCCCTCTCTCCTTCCCCCCTCTACTTTTCGCCTCTTTCCTTCTCCCCTCACTCCTTTACTCTTCCTTCCCCTCTCTCCTTCTCCCCTCTCTCCTTCCCCCTTCCTTCCCCTCTCTCCTTCTCCCTTCTTTCCCCTCTCTCCTTCTCCCCTCTCTCCTTCCCCGCTCCTCCCCCTCTCCTTCTCCCCCTCGCCTCCCCCTTCCTTCCCCTCTCTCCTTCTCCCCTCTCCTTCTCCCACTCTCCTTCCCCCACTTTCTCCCTCCCCCACTCTCTCCTTCCCCCTTCCTTCCCCCTTCCTTTCACCCCCTCCTCCCCTCTCTCCTTCCCCCTCTCATTCTCCTCTCTCTCCTTCCCCTTTCCTTCCCGTCTCTCCTTACTCCATCCTTTCCTCCTCTCTGTCTCCACTCTATCCTTCCGCCTTCCTCCTCCCCTCTCTCCTTTCCCCTTTCCTTCCCCTCTCTCCCTCTCCCCTCACTCCTTCTCCCTCTCCTTCCCTCCTCTCCTTCACCACTCTCCCCTTCTCTCCTCTCTCCTTCTCCCTCTCCTACCCCTTCTGCTTCTCGCTTCTCTCCTTTCACCTTCCTTCCCGTCTCTCGTTATTCCTTCCTTCCCCCCTCTCCTTCTCCACTCTCTCCTTCCCCCTCTCTTCCCCCCTCCTTCTCCCCTCTCTCCTTCCCCCTTCCTTCCCCTCTCTCCTTCTCCCCTCTCTCCTTCCCCTTCCTTCCCCCCTCTCCTTCTCCCCTCTCTCCTTCCCCCTTCCTCCCCCACTCTCTCCTTCCCCCTTCTTCCTCCACTCTCTCCTTCCCCCACTCTCTCCTTCTTCCCTCCATCCTTTCCCCATCCTTCCCCCTTCCTTCTCCACTCTCTCCTTCTCCCGTCTCCTTCTTCACACTCTCCTTCCCCATTCCTTCCCCTCTCTCTTTCCCCCTCTCTCCTTCCCCCCCTCTCCTTCCCCCTTCCTTCCCCTCTCTCCTTCTCACCTCACTCCTCCCCACTTACTTCATCTCTCTCCTTCTCCCCTCTCCTTCCCTCTTCCTTCCCCTCTCCTTCCCCTTTCCTTTCCCCTCTCCTTTTCCACTGTCTCCTTCACCCTTCCTTCCCCTCTTTCCATCTCACCTCACTCCTCCCCCCCTTCCTTCATCTCTCTCCTTCTCCCCTCTCCTTCCCCCTTCCTTCCCCTCTCTCCTTCTCCCCTCTCACCTTTGCCCTTCGTTCCACTCTCCATGCCCCTTCTACTTCTCCTATCTCAACTCCCCCCTTCCTTTCCCTCTCTCCTTCTCCCATCTCTACTCCCCCCTTCCTTTCCCTCTCTCCTTCCCCCCTCTCCTTACCCCCACTCCTTCTCCCCTCTCTCCTTCCCCGGTACTTCCACTCTTTCCTTCCCCTCTCTCCTTCCCCCCTCTCTTTTTATCCACCTCTCCTTCCCCCTTCCTTCCCCCCTCTCCTTAACCCGTCTCTTTCCCCCGTCTCCTTCTCCTCTCCCTCCTTCCCCTGCCTTCCCTTCTCTCTTTCTCCCCTCTCTCCTTCCCCCTCTCCTTTCCCGCTCTCTCCTTCCCTCTTCCATTCCAGCTCTCCTTCTCCCCTCTCTCTCCTTTCCCCTTCTTACCCCCTTCTCTCCTCACCCCTCCCTTCCCCGCTCTCTTTCTCCCCTCTCCTCCCCCCTTCCTTCCCTCACTCCTTCTCCCCTCTCTCAATCCCCCTTCCTTTATATCTCTCCTTCCCTCCTCTCTCCTTCCCCCCTTCTCATCGCCCTTCCTTCCCCTCTCTCCTTCCCCCTTCCTTTCCCCTCTCCTTTTCCACTGTCTCATTCACCCTTCCTACCCCTCTCTCTTTCTCACCTCACTCCTCCCCACTTCCTTCATCCCTCTCCTTCTCCCCTCTCCTTCCCACTTCCTTCCCTCATCTCCTTCACACCTCTCGCCTTTGCCCTTCGTTCCATTCTCTCCGTGCCCCCTCTACTTCTCCCATCTCAACTCCGCCCTTCCTTACCCTCTCTCCTTCCCCCCTCTCCTTCTGCCATCTCTACTCCCCCCTTCCTTCCCCTCTCTCCATTCTCCCCCTCTCCTTACCCCCTCTCCTTCTCCCCTCTCTCCTTCCCCGGTCCTTCCACTCTTTCCTTCCCCTCTCTCCTTCCCCCCTCTCTTTTTATCCACCTCTCCTTCCCCCTTCCTTCCCCTCTCTCCTTAACCCATCTCTTTCCCCCGTCTCCTTCTCCTCTCCCTCCTTCCCCTGCCTTCCCTTCTCTCTTTCTCCCCTCTCTCCTTCCCCCTCTCCTTTCCCGCTCTCTCCTTCCCTCTTCCATTCCAGCTCTCCTTATCCCCTCTCTCTCCTTCCCCCTTCTTACCCCCTTCTCTCCTCACCCCTCCCTTCCCCGCTCTCTTTCTCCCCTCTCCTCCCCCATCCTTCCCTCACTCCTTCTCCCCTCTCTCAATTCCCCTTCCTTCCTATCTCTCCTTCCCTCCTCTCTCCTTCCCCCCTTCTCATCGCCCTTCCTTCCCCTCTCTCCTTCCCCCTTCCTTTCCCCTCTCCTTTTCCACTGTCTCATTCACCCTTCCTTCCCCTCTCTCTTTCTCACCTCACTCCTCCCCACTTCCTTCATCTCTCTCCTTCTCCCCTCTCCTTCCCACTTCCTTCCCTCGTCTCCTTCACACCTCTCGCCTTCGCCCTTCGTTCCATTCTCTCCGTGCCCCCTCTACTTCTCCCATCTCTGCTCCCCCTTCCTTACCCTCTCTCCTTCCCCCCTCTCCTTCTGCCATCTCTACTCCCCCCTTCCTTCCCCTCTCTCTATTCCCCCCCTCTCCTTACCCCCTCTCCTTCCTCCCGTCTCTCCTTCACCCTTCCTTTCCTCCTCTCCTTCCCTTCTCTCCTTCTCACCTCTCTCCTTCCCCTTCTCCTTCTCCCCTCTCTCCTTCCCCCTCTCCTTCTCACCTCTTTCCTTCTCCCCTATCTCCTTCCCTCTTCCATTCCCTCTTTCCTTCTCCACTCTCTCCTTCCCCCTTCCTTCCCCTCTCTCCTTATCCCTCTCCTCTCCCCCTTCTCCCCACTCTCCTTCTCCACTCTCTCCTTCCCTCTTCCTCCCCCACTCTCTCCTTCCCCATCCTTCCCCTCTCCTTCCCCCTTCCTTCTACCCTCTCCTTCTTCCCTCTCTCCTTCCTCCTTCCTTTCCCTCTCTCCTTCCCCCGTCTCCTTTCCTCCCCCCTCCCCCCTTCCTTCTCCCCTCTCTCCTTCTCCCCCTCTCTCCTTGCCCAGTTCTTCCCCTCTTTCCTTCCCCTCTCACTCCTTCCCCCCTCTCTTTTTCCTCACCTCTCCTTACCCCTTCCTTCCCCTCTCTCCTTAACCCATCTCTCTTTCCCCCGTCTCCTTCTCCTCTACCTCCTTCCCTTTGTTCTCCCTCTCCTTCTCCCCTCTCATCGACCCCCTTCCTTCCTCTCTCTCCTGCCCTCTTCTCTCCTTCACTCCTCTCTCCTACCCCTCTCTCTCCTTCTCCCCTCTCTCCTTCACCCTTCCTTCCCCCCTCTTCTTCTCCCCGCTCTCCTTCTCCACTCTCTCCGTCCCCAATTTTTCCCCTGTTTCCTTCCCCTCTCTCTCATTCCCCCCCTCTTTCTCCACCTCTCCTTCCCCCTTCCTTCCCCTCTCTCCTTCCCCCTTCCTTGCCCCCTCTCTCCTTCCCCCTTCCTTCTCCTCTCTCCTTCCCTCTTCCTTCCCCTCTATCCTTCCCCCTTCCCTCCCCCTCTCCTTCTCCCCTCTCTCCTTCCCCTTTCCTTCTCCTCTCTCCTTCCCTCTTCCTTCCCCTCTCTCTTTCCCCCTCTCTTTGTCCCCTCTCTTTCACCTCCTTCCTTCTGCTCTCTCTCCTTCCCTCATCTCTCCTTCCCCCCTCTCCTTCTCCCTTCTCCCCCTCTCCTCCTCCCCTCTCGCCTTCTCCCTTCTTCTACCCCCCTCCTTCTCCACTCTCTCCTCCCCCCTTCCTTCCCCTCTCTCCTTCTCCCCTTCTTTCCCCCCTCTCCTCCCCCCTCCCCTTCTCCCCACTCTCCTTCACCCCTCTCTCCTTGCCCAGTTCTTCCCCTCTTTCCTTCCCCTCTCACTCCTTCCCCCCTCTCTTTTTCCTCACCTCTCCTTACCCCTTCCTTCCCCTCTCTCCTTAACCCATCTCTCTTTCCCCCGTCTCCTTCTCCTCTACCTCCTTCCCTTCGTTCTCCTCTTTCCTTCTCCCCTCTCTTCGACCCCCTTCCTTACTCTCTCTCCTGCCTTCCTCTCTCCTTCACCCCTCTCTCCTACCCCTCTCTCTCCTTCTCCCCCTCTCTCCTTCCCCCTTCCTTCCCCCCTCTTCTTCTCCCACTATCCTTCTCCAGTCTCTCCGTCCCCAATTGTTCCCGTTTCCTTCCCCTCTCTCTCCTTCCCCCCGCTCTCTTTCTCCACCTCTCATTCCCCCTTCCTTCCCCTCTCTCCTTCCCCCTTCCTTCCCCCCTCTCCTTATCCCCTCTCTCCTTCCCCCTTCCTTCTACTCTCTCCTTCCCCCTCTCTTTGTCCCCTCTCTTTCACCTCCTTCCTTCCGCTCTCTCTCCTTCCCTCCTCTCTCCTTCCCCCCTCTCCTTCTCCCCCTCTCCTCCTCCCCTCTCGCCTTCTCCCTTCTTCTACTCCCCTCCTTCTCCACTCTCTCCTCCCCCCTTCCTTCCCCTCTCTCCTTCTCCCCTTCTTTCCCCCCTCTCCTTCCCCCTCCTTCTCCCCACTCTCCTTCTCCACTCTCTCCTTCCCCTTCCTTCGCCACTCTCCTTCTCCCCTCGCCTCCCCCCTTCCTTCCCCTCTCTTCTTCCCCCCCTCTTTCCTTCTCCCTGTCTCCTTCCCCCACCTTTCCACCCCTCCTTCTCCCCTCTCTCCTTCTCCTCTTTCCTTTCCCCCTCTCCTTCTCCACCTATCCTTCACCCTTCCTTCCCCCTCTCCTTCTCCCCGCTCACCTTCTCCCTCTCCTTCTTGCCTCTTTCCTTTTCCCCTCTCTCCTTCTCCCCTCTCTCCTTCCCCTCATTCCTTCTCCCCTCTCTCCTTCCCCTCTTTCCTACCCCCTTCTCTCTCCTTCTCCACATCTCCTTCTCCCTTCCATCCCCTCTCTCCTTCTCCCCTCTCTCCCTGTCCACTCTTTCCTTCCCCCTCTCCTTACCCCCTCTCCGCCTCCCCTCTCTCCTTCCCCCTTCCTTCCCCTCCCATTCCTGCTCCCCTCTCCTCCTCCCCTCTCTCTTTGCCCATTCCTTCCCCTCTCTCCTTCCCCCCTGCCTTCCCCTCTCTCCTTGCCCCCTCTCCTTCCCGCTCTCTTTATCCCCTCTCTCCTTCCCCCCTCTCTCATCCCCCACTCGCCTTCCACCCTCTCTCCTTCCCCCTTCCTTCCCCTCTCTCATTCCCCCTCTCTCCTACCCCGTCTCTGCTTCTCCCCCTCTCCTTTTCCCTTCCTTTCCCTCTATCCTTCCACCCTCTCTCCTACCCCCTTCCTTTCCCTCTCTCCTTCCCCCTCTCTCATTCCCCTTTCCTTTCCCTCTCTCCTTCCCCCCTCTCTCTCCTTCCCCCTTCCTTTGCCCCCCTCCTTCTCCCCTCTCTCCTTCTCCCCTCTCTCCTTCTCCCCTTTCTCCTTCCCCCTTCCTTTTTACCCGTCGTCCTCCCCTCTCTTCTTCCCTCTTTACTTCACTACTCTCTCCTTCTCTTCCTTTCCTTCTCCCTTCCTTCCCCCTCTCCTTCTCTCCCCTTCTTTACCCCTCTGCTTCCCCTCCCCTTCTTTCCCCCTCTCCTTCCCCCCTCTCCTTCCCCTCCCCTTCTTTCCCCCTCTCCTTCCCCCTCTGCTCTCCCCTCTCCTTCTCCCCACTCTCCTTCTCCACTCTCTACTTCCCCTTCCTTCCCCCCTCTCCTTCTCCCCCTCGCCTCCACCCTTCCTTCTCCTCTCTCCTTCTCCCCTGTCACCTTCCCCCTCTCCTTCCCTCCTCTCATTCTCGCCTCTTTCCTTCTCCCCTCTCCCCTTCCGTCTTCCATTCCCTCTCTCCTTCTCCCTTCCTTCCCCACTCTCCTTCTCCACTCTCCTCCCCCTTCCTTCCCCTCTCTCCTTCTCCTCTCTCTCCTTCCCCCTTCTCCTTCCCCCTCTCTCCTTCTCCTCGTCTCCTTCCCCTCTCTCTTCTTTCCACTCCTCCTTCTCCCCTCTCTCCTTCCCCCTCTCCTCTCCCCTCTCCTTTTCCCCTCTCTTCTTCTCCACTCTCTCCTTCCCCCTTCCTTCCCCTCTCTCCTTCTCCCCTCTCTCCTTCCCCCTTCCTTCCACTCTCTCCTTCTCCCCTCTCTTGCCCCTCTCCTTCTCCCGTCTCTTCTTCTTCCCTCTCAATTTCCCCCTCTCCTTCCCTCCTCTCCTTCCCGCCTCTCTCCTTCACCCTTCTTTCCCCTCTCTCCTTACCCCCTCTCTACCCCCCTCCTTCTCCCCTCTCTCCTTCCCACTTCCTTCCCCCTTCCTTTCCACTCCTCCTTCTCCCCCTCTCCTTCTCCCCCCTCTCCTCACCCCTTCCTTCCCCTCTCTCATTCTCCCCTCCCTCCTTCACCCTTCCTTCCCCTCTCTCTCTCCTCCCCGTCTCCTTCCCCACTCTCCTTCTCCCCTCTCCTTCCCCCCTCTCTCCTTCCCCCTTCCTTCCCCTCTCTCCTTGCCCCTCTCTCCTTCTCCTCGTCTCCTTCCCCTCCCTCTCCTTTCCACTCCTCCTTCTCCCCTCTCTACTCTCCTTTCCCCCTCTCTCCTTCAGCACTCTCTCCTTCCCCCTTCCTTCCCCTCTCTCCTTCTCCCCTCTCTCCTTCCCCCTTCCTTCCACTCTCTCCTTCTCCCCTCTCTCCTTCTCCCCCCGCCTGCCCCTCTCCTTCTCCCGTGTCTTCTTCTTCCCTCTCAATTTCCCACTCTCCTTCTCGCCTCTCTCCTTCTCCCCTCTCTCCTTCCCACTTCCTTCCCCCTTCCTTTCCACTCCTCCTTCTCCCCCTCTCCTTTCTGCTCTCCTCCCCCCTCTCCTCACCCCTTCCTTCCCCTCTCTCATTCTCCCCTCCCTCCTTCACCCTTCCTTCCCCTCTCTCTCCTCCCCGTCTCCTTCCCCCTTCCTTTCCAATCCTCCTTCTCCCCTCTCTCCTTCCCGCTTTCCTCCGCCCATCCTTCTCCCCCCCTCTCCTCACCCCTTCCTTCCCCTCTCTTCTTCTCCCCTTTCTCCTCCCCCCTTCCTCCTCCCCCCTTCCTTCCCCTCTCTCCTTCTCGCCTCTCCTTCTCCCCCCTCTTTTTCTCCACTCTCTTCTTCTTCCCTCTCACCTTCCCCCTCTCCTTTCCTCCTCTCTCCTACGCCCCTCTCTCCTTCGGTCTTCCATTCCCTCTCTCCTTCCCTCTTCCTTCCCCTCTCTCCTTCTCCACTCTCTACACCGCCCCTTCTCCCTCTCTCCTTCCCCCTTCCTTCCCCTCTCTCATTCCCCTCTCTCCTTTGCCCCCTCTCCTACCCCCTTCCTTCCACTCTCTCCTTCCCCCTTCCTTCCCCTCTCTCATTCCCCCTCTCTCCTACCCCGTCTCTGCTTCTCCCCCTCTCCTTTTCCCTTCCTTTCCCTCTATCCTTCCCCCCCTCTCCTACCCCCTTCCTTTCCCTCTCTCCTTCCCCTCTCTCATTCCCCCTTCCTTTCCCTCTCTCCTTCCCCCCTCTCTCCTTCCCCCTTCCATTGCACCCCTCCTCCTCCCCTCTCTTCTTCTCCCCTCTCTCTTTCCCCCCTCTCTCCTTCTCCCCTTTCTCCTTCCCCCTTCCTTTCCACCCCTCCTCCTCCCCTCTCTTCTTCCCTCTTTACTTCACTACTCTCTCCTTCTCTTCCTTTCCTTCTCCCTTCCTTCCCCCCTCTCCTTCCCCTTCCCTTCTTTCCCCCTCTCCTTCCCCCTCTCCTCTCCCCTCTCCTTCTCCCCACTCTCCTTCTCCACTCTCTACTTCGCCTTCCTTCCCCCTCTCCTATTCCCCCTCGCCTCCACCCTTCCTTCTCCTCTCTCCTTCTCCCCTGTCACCTTCCCCCTCTCCTTCCCTCCTCTCATTCTCGCCTCTTTCCTTCTCCCCTCTCCCCTTCCGTCTTCCATTCCCTCTCTCTTCTCCCTTCCTTCCCCACTCTCCTTCTCCCCTCTCCTTCCCCCTTCCTTCCCCTCTTTCCTTCTCCTCTCTCTCCTTCCCCCTTCTCCTTCCCCTCTCTCCTTCTCCCCGTCTCCTTCCCCTCTCTCTTCTTTCCACTCCTCATGCTCCCCTCTCTCCTTCCCCTCTCTCCTTCTCCCCTCTCTCCTTCCCCCTTCCTTCCACTCTCTCCTTCTCCCCTCTCCTGCCCCTCTCCTTCTCCCGTGTCTTCTTCTTCCCTCTCAAATTCCCCCTCTCCTTCCCTCCTCTCCTTCCCGCCTCTCTCCTTCACCCTTCCTTCCCCTCTCTCCTTACCCCCTCTCCACACCCCTCCTTCTCCCCTCTCTCCTTCCCACTTCCTTCCCACTTCCTTGCCACTCCTCCTTCTCCCCCTTCTCCTCACCCCTTCCTTCCCCTCTCTCATTCTCCCCTCCCTCCTTCACCCTTCCTTCCCCTCTCTCTCTCCTCCCCGTTTCCTTCCCCACTCTCCTTCTCCCCTCTCCTTCCCCCCTCTCTCCTTCCCCCTTCCTTCCCCTCTCTCCTTCCCCCTCTCTCCTTCTCCTCGTCTCCTTCCCCTCTCTCTCCTTTCCACTCCTCCTTCTCCCCTCTCTCCTCTCCTTTTCCCCTCTCTCCTTCAGCACTCTCTCCTTCCCCCTTCCTTCCACTCTCTCCTTCTCCCCTATCTCCTTCTCCCCCCGCCTGCCCCTCTCCTTCTCCCGTGTCTTCTTCTTCCCTCTCAATTTCCCACTCTCCTTCTCGCCTCTCTCCTTCTCCCCTCTCTCCTTCACCCTTCCTTCCCCCTTCCTTTCCACTCCTCCTTCTCCCCCTCTCCTTTCTGCTCTCCTCCCCCCTCTCCTCACCCCTTCCTTCTCCTCTCTCATTCTCCCCTCCCTCCTTCACCCTTCCTTCCCCTCTCTCTCCTCCCCGTCTCCTTCCCCCTTCCTTTCCAATCCTCCTTCTCCCCTCTCTCCTTCCCGCTTTCCTCCCCCCATCCTTCTCCCCCCTCTCCTCACCCCTTCCTTCCCCTCTCTTCGTCTCCCCTTTCTCCTCCCCCCTTCCTCCTCCCCCCTTCCTTCCCCTCTCTCCTTCTCGCCTCTCCTTCTCCCCCCTCGTTTTCTCCACTCTCTTCTTCTTCCCTCTCACCTTCCCCCTCTCCTTCCCTCCTTACTCCTACGCCCCTCTCTCCTTCGGTCTTCCATTCCCTCTCTCCTTCCGTCTTCCTTCCCCTCTCTCCTTCTTCCCTCTCTACACCCCCCTCCTTCTCCCTCTCTCCTTCCCCCTTCCTTCCCCTCTCTCATTCCGCTCTCTCCTTTGCCCTCTCTCCTACCCCCTTCCTTCCACTCTCTCCTGCCCCCTTTCTTACCCGCTCTCCTTCACCCATCTCTCCTTCCCCCTTCCTTCCCCTCTCTCCTTCACCCCTCTCTCCTTCCCCCTTCCTTCCCCTCTCTCTTTCTCCTCTCTCGCCTATCCCTTCCTTCCCCCTCTCCTTTCCCCTCTCCTTCCCCTTCTCCTTCTCGCCTCTTTTTTTCTCGCCTCTCTCCTTCCCCCTTCCATTCCGTCTATCATTCTCCACTCTCTCCTTCCCCCCACTTCCCCTCTCTCCTTGTCCCCTCTCCTTCCCTCTTCCTTCCCCCCTTCTCCTCCCCTCTATTATCATTCTCCACTCTCTCCTTCCCCCTCCCGTCCCCTCTCTCCTTCTCCCCTCTCTCCTTCTCCCCTCTCCTTCCCCCTCCTTCACCTCTCTCTCCTTCTTCCCTCTCTTGTTTCCCCTCTCCTTCCCACTCCCTCCTTCTCCCTCTCTCCTTCCCCCTTCCTGCCCCTCTCTCATTCCCCTCTCTCCTTTTCCCCTCTCTCCTACCCCCTTCCTTCCACTGTCTCTTTCACTCCTCTCCTTCTCCCCTCTCTCCTACCCCCTTCCTTCCACTCTCTCCTTCCCCCCTCTCCTTCACCCCTTTCTCCTTCCCCCTTCCTTTCAACCCCTCCTTCTCCCCTCTCTCCTTCCCACTCTCCTCCCCCCTCTCCTTCTCACCGCTCTCCTTCTCCACTTTCTCTTTCCCCCTTCCTTGTCCCCCCTCCTTCTCCCCATCCTCCTCCACCTTCCTTCCCCTCTCTCCTTCTCCCCTTCTTGATAAGTACGTTAGTCCTTGATAAGTACGTACCTATCAGGCAGGGAGGAAAGGGTCGTGTGAAGGAGCCGTGGTTTAATAAGGAGTTGGAATCCCTTGTTAAATGGAAGAGGGCGGCCTTTGTAAAAATGAGGCGTGAAGGTTCAATAGGGGCGATTGAGAGTTATAAGGTAGCCCGGAAGGACCTGAAGAGAGAGCTAAGAGCAGCAAGGAGGGGACATGAAAGGTCCTTAGTTGGTAGGATTAGGGAAAACCCTAAGGCTTTCTATAGGTATGTTAGGAATAAAAGAATGACTAGGGAAGGAATAGGTCCAATCAAGGATAGTAATGGGAAGTTGCGTGTGGAGGCTGAAGAGATTGGGGAGGCGCTGAATGAATACTTTTCGTCAGTATTCACTCAGGAACAGGACATTGTTGTCGATATGAATACTGAGGCACGAATAAGTAGAATGGATGGCTTTGAGATATGTAGAGAAGAGGTGTTGGAAATTCTGGCAAGGGTGAAAATAGATAAGTCCCCTGGGCCTGATTGCATTTATCCTAGGATTCTCTGGGAAGCAAGGGAGGAGATTGCAGAGCCATTGGCCTTGATTTTTGTGTCCTCTTTGTCTACAGGAGTAGTGCCAGAGGACTGGAGGCTAGCAAACGTGGTTCCCTTGTTCAAGAAGGGGAGTAGGGATAATCCTAGTAACTATAGGCCAGTGAGTCTCACTTCTGTTGTGGGCAAAGTCTTAGAGAGAATTATAAGGGATAGGATTTATGCCCATCTGGATAAGAATGATGTGATCAAGGATAGTCAGCATGGTTTTGTGAAGGGCAGGTCGTGCCTCACAAACCTTATTGAATTCTTTGAGAAGGTGACGAAGGAGGTAGATGAGGGGAAAGCGGTAGATGTAGTATATATGGATTTTAGTAAGGCGTTTGATAAGGTCCCCCATGGTAGGCTACTGCAGAAAATACAGAGATATGGCATTGAGGGTGAGTTGGAGGTTTGGATTAGGAATTGGCTCTCTGGAAGAAGACAGAGGGTAGTAGTTGATGGCAAAGGTTCATCTTGGAGTGCCGTCACTAGTGGTGTTCCGCAAGGATCTGTTTTGGGACCATTGCTGTTTGTCATTTTTATAAATGACCTGGAGGAAGGGTTAGAAGGTTGGGTGAGCAAGTTTGCGGATGATACGAAAGTCGGAGGAGTTGTAGACAGTGAGGAAGGATATGGCAGGTTACAGCGGGATATAGAGAAGCTGCAGAGCTGGGCAGAAAGGTGGCAAATGGAGTTCAATGTAGCTAAGTGTGAAGTGATTCACTTTGGTAAGAGTAATAAAAAGATGGATTACTGGGCTAATGGTAGACTACTTGGTAGTGTAGAAGAGCAGAGGGATCTTGGTGTCCATGTACACAGATCTCTGAAAGTTGCCACCCAGGTAAATAGTGCAGTGAAGAAGGCATATGGCGTACTGGCTTTTATTGGTAGAGGAATTGAGTTCCGGAGTCCTGAGGTCATGCTGCAGTTGTATAAGACTCTGGTGCGGCCGCTTCTGGAATATTGTGTGCAGTTTTGGTCGCCATACTATAGGAAGGATGTGGAGGCACTGGAACGGGTGCAGAGGAGGTTTACCAGGATGTTGCCTGGTATGGTAGGAAGATCCTATGAGGAAAGGCTGAGGCACTTGGGGTTGTTTTCCTTGGAGAAAAGAAGGTTTAGGGGTGATTTGATAGAGGTGTACAAGATGATTAGGGGGTTAGATAGGGTTGACAGTGAGAACCTTTTTCCGCGTATGGAGTCAGCTATTACAAGGGGGCATAGCTTTAAATTAAGGGGGGGTAGATATAGGACTGATGTTAGGGGTAGGTTCTTCACTCAGCGAGTCGTAAGATCATGGAATGCCCTGCCAGTAGCAGTAGTGGACTCTCCCTCTTTATGGGTATTTAAGCGGGCATTGGATAGGTATATGGAGGATAGTGGGTTAGTGTAGGTTAGGTGGGCTTTGATCGGCGCAACATCGAGGGCCGAAGGGCCTGTACTGCGCTGTATTGTTCTATGTTCTATGTTCTATGTTCTTTCCCCTTCCTCCTTCTCCCCTCTCTCCTTCTCCCCCTCTCCTTCCCCCTCACTTCCCCTCTCTCTCCTCCCCTCTCTCCTTTCCCCCTCTCTCCTTTCCCCCTCTCCTGCCTCTCCCCCCTTCTCCCTCTCTCCTTCCCCCCTCTCCCTCTCCCATTTCTCCTTCGCCCCCTCTCTCCTTCTCCACTCTCTCCTTTCCCCTTCCTTCCCGTCTCTCATTATTCCTTCCCTGCCCCCGTCCTTCTCCACTCTCTCCTTCCCCCTCTCTTCCCTCCCTCCCCTCCCTCCTTCCCACTTCCTTCCCCCTTCCTTACCCCCTCTCCTTCTCCTCTCTCTTCTACCACCTTCCTTCCCCTCCTTCTCCCCTTCTCCTTGCCCCTTATGTCCCCTCTTTACTTCACCACTCTCTCCTTCGCCCCTCTCTCTCTTTCTCCACCTCCCCTTCCCCCTTCCTTACCCTCTCTCCTTACCCCCTCTCCTTCCCCCCTCTCCTTCTCGCCTCTTTCCTTCTCCCCTCTCTCTCCATCCCCATTCCTCCCCTCTCTCTCCATCCCCATTCCTCCCCTCTCTCTTTCTCCCCTCTCTCCTTCCCCCTTACTTCCCCTCTCTACTTGTCCTCTTTCCTTCCCCCTCTCCTTCTCGCCTCTTTCCTTCTCCTCTCTCTCTCCTTCCCTCTCTCCTTCCCCAATCCTTCCCCTCTCATTCCCCTTCTCTCTTTCGCCCCTTTCTTCTTCCCTCTTCCATTCCCTCTCTCCTTCTCCCCTCTCTCCTTCCCTCTTCCATTCCCTCTCTCCTTCCGCCTTCCTTCCCCTCTCTCCTTCTCCTCTTTCCTTCCCCCCTCTCTATTTCTCCCCTCTCTCCTCCCCCCTCTCCTTCTTCCCTCTTTCCTTCCCCTCGCTCTCCTTCCCCATCTGTTTTTCTCCACCTCTCCTTCCCCCTTCCTTCACCTCTCTCCTTACCCCATCTCTCTTTCCCCCTCTCTCCTTACCCCATCTCTCTTTCCCCCTCTCCCCTTACCCCATCTCTCTTTCCCCCTCTCTCCTTCTCCTCTCTTTCCTTCTCCCCTCTCTATCCATCCTCATTCCTCCCCTCTCTCTTTCTCCCCTCTCTCCTTCCTCCTCTCCTTCCCCCTTCCCACCCCCCTCCTTCTGCACTCACTTCTTCCCCCTTCTTTTCCCTTCTCTCCTCCCCCCTTCCTTCCTCTTTCTCCTTCCCTCCTCTCTCCTTCCCCCCCTCTCCTTCTCCCCTCTCTCCTTCTCCCTTCCTTCCCCTCTCTCCTTCCCGCTTCCTTTCCCCCTCTCTTTTTCCACTGTCTTCTTCACCCTTCCTTGCCCTCCCTCCTTCCCCTTCCTTCATCTTTCTCCTTCTCCCCTCTCCTTCCCCTCTCTCCTTCTCCCATCTCTACTCCCCCCTTCCTTTCCCTCTCTTCTTCTCCCCTCTCTCCTTCCCCCCTCTCCATTCCCCCTGTCTCCTACCCCCATCTCCTACTCCCCTCTCGCCTTCCCCCTTCTTTTCCCCACTCTCCTTCTCCCTTCCTTCCCTCCTCTCCTTCACCCCTCTCTCCTTCCCCCTCTCATTACCCCTCTCCTTCCTCCCGTCTCTTCTTCCCCCTTCCTTCCCTCCCCTCCTTCTCCCCTCTCTCCTTCCCTCTTCCTTTCCTCTTCTCCTTCTCCCCTCTCTCCTTCTCCCTCCTCCTCCCCCTCTCCATCCCCGGTCCTTCCCCTCTTTCCTTCCCCTCTCTCTCCTTCCCCCTCTCCCTTTCTCCACCTCTCCTTGACCCATCTCTCTTTGCCCCTGTCTCCTTCTCTTCTCACTCCTTCCCCCTTCCTTTCCCCCTTCCCCCTTCCTTCCCCTCTCTCTTTATCCCCTCTCTCCTCTTCACCCATCCTACCCCTCTGTCCTTCTCCCCCTCTCCTTCGCCCTTTGTTCCCCTTTCGCCGTGCCCCTCTCTCTCCTTCACCCCTCTCTCCTCCCATCTCTCCTTGCCCCCTTCCTTCCCCTCTCTCCTTCTCCCTCTCTTCTTCACCCCTCTCTCCTTTCCCTCTCTCCTTCCCGTCTCTCTCCTTCCCCCTTCCTTCCCTCCTCTCCATCACCTCTCTATCCTCCCCCCTCTCCTTACCCCCTCTCCTTCCTTCCTTCTCTCTCATCCCCCAATCTCTCTTTCGCCACCTCTCCTTCCCCCTTCCTTCCGCGCTCTCCTTACCCCATCTCTCTTTCCCCCTCTCTCCTTCTCCTCTCTCTCCTTCCCCCTTTCTTCCCCCTTCTCCTTCTCCCCTCTCTCCTTGTCCACTCTCTCCTTCCCCCTTCTCCTTCTCCCCTCTCTCCTTCTCCCCCCTCCTCCCCCTCTCCTTCTTCCCTCTCCCCTTCTCCCGTCTCTCTCCTTCCCTGGTCCTTCCCCAGTCCTTCCCCTCTTTCCTTCCACTCTCACTCTCCTTCCCCCCTCTATCTTTCTCCATCTCTCCTTCACCCTTCCTTCCCCTCTCTCCTTAACCCATCTCTCTTTCTCCCTCTCTCCTTCCCCCTTCCTTCCCCACTCTCCTTCCCCCTTCCTTCTCCTCTCTCCTTCTCCCATCTCACCCCTTCCCCCTTCCTACCCCCCCCTCTCTCCTTTCCCCCCTCTCTCCTTTCCCCTCTCCTTCCCACTCCCTCCTTCTCCCTTCTCCTTCCCCCCTCCTTCTCCCCTCTCTCCTACCCCCTTCCTTCCCCTCTCTCCTTCCCCCCTCTCCTTCTCCCCTTTCTCCTTCCCCCTTCCTTTCAACCCCTCCTACTCCCCTCTCTCCTGCCCCCTCTCCTCCCCCCTCTCCTTCTCCCTCTCCTACCCCCTCTCCTTCTCCCCTCTCTCTTTTCCCCTTCCTTCCCATCTCTCCTTCCCACTTCCTTCCCCCCTCTCCTTCTCCAGTCTCTCCTTCCCCTTCCTTCCCCTCTCTCCTTACGCCATCTCTCTTCCCTCCCCCCCGTTTTCCTCTCTCTTCTTCCCGCTTCCTTCCCCTCTCACCTTTTCCCCTCTCTCCTTCCCTCTTCCTTCCCCTCTCTCCTTCTCCCCCCTCTCCTTCCCCCCATCTCCTCCCCCCTTCCTTCTCGTCTCTCCTCCTCGCCTCTCTCCTTCCCCCTTTCTTCCACTCTCTCCTTCTCCCCTCTCTCCTACCCGTCTTTCCTTCTCTCCCTCCTTCCCCCCTCACTTTCATCACTCTCTACTTCTCTCTCTCCTTCCCCCTTCCTTCCCCTATTCTCTCCTTCCCCCCTCTCTCCTTCCCTCTTCCTTTCCCCCCTCTGTCCTTCCTCCCTCTCTCCTTCTCCCCTCTCTTCTTTCCCCTTCCTTCCCGTCTCTCATTATTCCTTCCTTCCCCCCCGTCCTTCTCCACTCTCTCCTTCCCCCTCTCTTCCCCCCTTCCCTCTCTCCTTCCCACTTCCTACCCCCTTCCTTCCCCTTTCTCCTTCGCCCCCCTCTCCTTGCCCCCTACGTCCCCTCTTTACTTCACCACTCTCTCCTTTGCCCCTCTCTCTTTCTCCACCTCTCCTTCCCCCTTCCTTCCGCTCTCTCCTTACCCCATCTCTCTTTCCACCCCTTCTTCTCCTCTCTCTCCTTCCCCCCTCTCCTTCCCCCCTCTCCTTCTCGCCTCTTTCCTTCTCCCCTCTCTCATTCCCTCTTCCATTCCCTCGCTCCTTCTCCCCTCTCTCCTTCCCCCTTCCTTCCCCTCTCTCCTTCTCCTCTTTCCTTCCCCGTCTCTATTTCTCCCTTCTCTCCTTCCCCCCTCTCCCTTTTCCCCTCTCTCCTTCCCCAGTCTTCCCCTCTTTCCTTCCCCTCACTCTCCTTCCCCCATCTGTTTTTCTCCGCCTCTCCTTCCCCCTTCCTTCCCCTCTCTCCTTACACCATTTCTCTTTCCCCCTCTCTCCTTCTCCCCACTTTCCTTCTCCCCTCTCTCCTTCCCTCTTCCATTCCCTCTCTACTTCTCTCCTCTCTGTCCTTCCCCATTCCTTCCCCTCTCTCTTTCTCCCCTCTCTCCTTCCTCCTCTCCTTCCCCCCTCTCCTTCCACCTTCCTACCCCCTCTCCTTCTCCACTCTCTCCTTCCCCCTTCTTTCCCCCTTCTCTCCTCCCCCTTCCTTCCTCTTTCTCCTTCCCTCCTCTCTCCTTCCCCCACTCTCCTTCTCCCCTCTCTCCTTCCCCCTTCCTTCCCCTCTCTCCTTCCCCTTCCTTCCCCCTCTCCTTTTCCACTGTCTTCTTCACCCTTTCTTACCCTCCCTCCTTCTCACCTCACTCCTTCCCCCTTCATTCATCTCTCTCATTCTCCCCTCTACTTCCCCTCTCTCCTTCTCCCATCTCTACTCCCCCCTTCCTTTCCCTCTCTTCTTCTCCCCTCTCTCCTTCCCCCTTCCTTCCCCTCTCTGCATTCCCCCTGTATCCTACTCCCCTCCCGCCTTCCCCCTTCCTTCCCCTCTCTCATTCCCCCTTCCTTCCCTCCTCTCCTTCACCCCTCTCTCCTTCCCCCTCTCATTATCCCTCTCCTTCCTCCTGTCTCTTCTTCCCCCTTCCTTCCCTCCTCTCCTTCCCTTCCCTCCTTCTGCCCTCTCTCCTTCCCCCTTCCTTTCCCCTTCTCCTTCTCCCCTCTCTCCTTCTCCCTCCTCCTCCCCCTCTCTTTCTCCCCTCTCTCCTTCCCTGGTCCTTCCCCTCTCTCTCCTTCCCTCTCTCTCTTTCTCCACCTCTCCTTGACCCATCTCTCTTTGCCCCTGTCTCCTTCTCTTCTCACTCCTTCCCCCTTCCTTTCCCCTTCCCCCTTCCTTCCCCTCTCTCTTTATCCCCTCTCTCCTCTTCCCCCTTCCTACCCCTCTGTCCTTCTCCCCTCTCTCCTTCGCCCTTCGTTCCCCTTTCGCCGTGCCCCCCTCTCTCCTTCACTCCTCTCTCCTCCCATCTCTCCTTGCCCCCTTCCTTCCCCCTCTCCTTCTCCCCTCTCTCCTTCCCCCTCTCTTCTTCACCCCTCTCTCCTTCCCCTCTCTCTCCTTCCCCTTTCCTTCCCTCCTCTCCATCACCTCTCTATCCTCCCCCCTCTCCTTCCTTCCCTCTCTCTCTCCTTCCCTCTCTCCTTCCCCAATCCTTCCCCTCTCATTCCCCTTCTCTCTTTCGCCCCTTTCTTCTTCCCTCTTCCATTCCCTCTCTCCTTCTCCCCTCTCTCCTTCCCTCTTCCATTCCCTCTCTCCTTCCGCCTTCCTTCCCCTCTCTCCTTCTCCTCTTTCCTTCCCCCCTCTCTATTTCTCCCCTCTCTCCTCCCCCCTCTCCTTCTTCCCTCTTTCCTTCCCCTCGCTCTCCTTCCCCATCTGTTTTTCTCCACCTCTCCTTCCCCCTTCCTTCACCTCTCTCCTTACCCCATCTCTCTTTCCCCCTCTCTCCTTACCCCATCTCTCTTTCCCCCTCTCCCCTTACCCCATCTCTCTTTCCCCCTCTCTCCTTCTCCTCTCTTTCCTTCTCCCCTCTCTATCCATCCTCATTCCTCCCCTCTCTCTTTCTCCCCTCTCTCCTTCCTCCTCTCCTTCCCCCTTCCCACCCCCCTCCTTCTGCACTCACTTCTTCCCCCTTCTTTTCCCTTCTCTCCTCCCCCCTTCCTTCCTCTTTCTCCTTCCCTCCTCTCTCCTTCCCCCCCTCTCCTTCTCCCCTCTCTCCTTCTCCCTTCCTTCCCCTCTCTCCTTCCCGCTTCCTTTCCCCCTCTCTTTTTCCACTGTCTTCTTCACCCTTCCTTGCCCTCCCTCCTTCCCCTTCCTTCATCTTTCTCCTTCTCCCCTCTCCTTCCCCTCTCTCCTTCTCCCATCTCTACTCCCCCCTTCCTTTCCCTCTCTTCTTCTCCCCTCTCTCCTTCCCCCCTCTCCATTCCCCCTGTCTCCTACCCCCATCTCCTACTCCCCTCTCGCCTTCCCCCTTCTTTTCCCCACTCTCCTTCTCCCTTCCTTCCCTCCTCTCCTTCACCCCTCTCTCCTTCCCCCTCTCATTACCCCTCTCCTTCCTCCCGTCTCTTCTTCCCCCTTCCTTCCCTCCCCTCCTTCTCCCCTCTCTCCTTCCCTCTTCCTTTCCTCTTCTCCTTCTCCCCTCTCTCCTTCTCCCTCCTCCTCCCCCTCTCCATCCCCGGTCCTTCCCCTCTTTCCTTCCCCTCTCTCTCCTTCCCCCTCTCCCTTTCTCCACCTCTCCTTGACCCATCTCTCTTTGCCCCTGTCTCCTTCTCTTCTCACTCCTTCCCCCTTCCTTTCCCCCTTCCCCCTTCCTTCCCCTCTCTCTTTATCCCCTCTCTCCTCTTCACCCATCCTACCCCTCTGTCCTTCTCCCCCTCTCCTTCGCCCTTTGTTCCCCTTTCGCCGTGCCCCTCTCTCTCCTTCACCCCTCTCTCCTCCCATCTCTCCTTGCCCCCTTCCTTCCCCTCTCTCCTTCTCCCTCTCTTCTTCACCCCTCTCTCCTTTCCCTCTCTCCTTCCCGTCTCTCTCCTTCCCCCTTCCTTCCCTCCTCTCCATCACCTCTCTATCCTCCCCCCTCTCCTTACCCCCTCTCCTTCCTTCCTTCTCTCTCATCCCCCAATCTCTCTTTCGCCACCTCTCCTTCCCCCTTCCTTCCGCGCTCTCCTTACCCCATCTCTCTTTCCCCCTCTCTCCTTCTCCTCTCTCTCCTTCCCCCTTTCTTCCCCCTTCTCCTTCTCCCCTCTCTCCTTGTCCACTCTCTCCTTCCCCCTTCTCCTTCTCCCCTCTCTCCTTCTCCCCCCTCCTCCCCCTCTCCTTCTTCCCTCTCCCCTTCTCCCGTCTCTCTCCTTCCCTGGTCCTTCCCCAGTCCTTCCCCTCTTTCCTTCCACTCTCACTCTCCTTCCCCCCTCTATCTTTCTCCATCTCTCCTTCACCCTTCCTTCCCCTCTCTCCTTAACCCATCTCTCTTTCTCCCTCTCTCCTTCCCCCTTCCTTCCCCACTCTCCTTCCCCCTTCCTTCTCCTCTCTCCTTCTCCCATCTCACCCCTTCCCCCTTCCTACCCCCCCCTCTCTCCTTTCCCCCCTCTCTCCTTTCCCCTCTCCTTCCCACTCCCTCCTTCTCCCTTCTCCTTCCCCCCTCCTTCTCCCCTCTCTCCTACCCCCTTCCTTCCCCTCTCTCCTTCCCCCCTCTCCTTCTCCCCTTTCTCCTTCCCCCTTCCTTTCAACCCCTCCTACTCCCCTCTCTCCTGCCCCCTCTCCTCCCCCCTCTCCTTCTCCCTCTCCTACCCCCTCTCCTTCTCCCCTCTCTCTTTTCCCCTTCCTTCCCATCTCTCCTTCCCACTTCCTTCCCCCCTCTCCTTCTCCAGTCTCTCCTTCCCCTTCCTTCCCCTCTCTCCTTACGCCATCTCTCTTCCCTCCCCCCCGTTTTCCTCTCTCTTCTTCCCGCTTCCTTCCCCTCTCACCTTTTCCCCTCTCTCCTTCCCTCTTCCTTCCCCTCTCTCCTTCTCCCCCCTCTCCTTCCCCCCATCTCCTCCCCCCTTCCTTCTCGTCTCTCCTCCTCGCCTCTCTCCTTCCCCCTTTCTTCCACTCTCTCCTTCTCCCCTCTCTCCTACCCGTCTTTCCTTCTCTCCCTCCTTCCCCCCTCACTTTCATCACTCTCTACTTCTCTCTCTCCTTCCCCCTTCCTTCCCCTATTCTCTCCTTCCCCCCTCTCTCCTTCCCTCTTCCTTTCCCCCCTCTGTCCTTCCTCCCTCTCTCCTTCTCCCCTCTCTTCTTTCCCCTTCCTTCCCGTCTCTCATTATTCCTTCCTTCCCCCCCGTCCTTCTCCACTCTCTCCTTCCCCCTCTCTTCCCCCCTTCCCTCTCTCCTTCCCACTTCCTACCCCCTTCCTTCCCCTTTCTCCTTCGCCCCCCTCTCCTTGCCCCCTACGTCCCCTCTTTACTTCACCACTCTCTCCTTTGCCCCTCTCTCTTTCTCCACCTCTCCTTCCCCCTTCCTTCCGCTCTCTCCTTACCCCATCTCTCTTTCCACCCCTTCTTCTCCTCTCTCTCCTTCCCCCCTCTCCTTCCCCCCTCTCCTTCTCGCCTCTTTCCTTCTCCCCTCTCTCATTCCCTCTTCCATTCCCTCGCTCCTTCTCCCCTCTCTCCTTCCCCCTTCCTTCCCCTCTCTCCTTCTCCTCTTTCCTTCCCCGTCTCTATTTCTCCCTTCTCTCCTTCCCCCCTCTCCCTTTTCCCCTCTCTCCTTCCCCAGTCTTCCCCTCTTTCCTTCCCCTCACTCTCCTTCCCCCATCTGTTTTTCTCCGCCTCTCCTTCCCCCTTCCTTCCCCTCTCTCCTTACACCATTTCTCTTTCCCCCTCTCTCCTTCTCCCCACTTTCCTTCTCCCCTCTCTCCTTCCCTCTTCCATTCCCTCTCTACTTCTCTCCTCTCTGTCCTTCCCCATTCCTTCCCCTCTCTCTTTCTCCCCTCTCTCCTTCCTCCTCTCCTTCCCCCCTCTCCTTCCACCTTCCTACCCCCTCTCCTTCTCCACTCTCTCCTTCCCCCTTCTTTCCCCCTTCTCTCCTCCCCCTTCCTTCCTCTTTCTCCTTCCCTCCTCTCTCCTTCCCCCACTCTCCTTCTCCCCTCTCTCCTTCCCCCTTCCTTCCCCTCTCTCCTTCCCCTTCCTTCCCCCTCTCCTTTTCCACTGTCTTCTTCACCCTTTCTTACCCTCCCTCCTTCTCACCTCACTCCTTCCCCCTTCATTCATCTCTCTCATTCTCCCCTCTACTTCCCCTCTCTCCTTCTCCCATCTCTACTCCCCCCTTCCTTTCCCTCTCTTCTTCTCCCCTCTCTCCTTCCCCCTTCCTTCCCCTCTCTGCATTCCCCCTGTATCCTACTCCCCTCTCTCCTTCCCCCTTCCTTCCCCTCTCTCATTCCCCCTTCCTTCCCTCCTCTCCTTCACCCCTCTCTCCTTCCCCCTCTCATTATCCCTCTCCTTCCTCCTGTCTCTTCTTCCCCCTTCCTTCCCTCCTCTCCTTCCCTTCCCTCCTTCTGCCCTCTCTCCTTCCCCCTTCCTTTCCCCTTCTCCTTCTCCCCTCTCTCCTTCTCCCTCCTCCTCCCCCTCTCTTTCTCCCCTCTCTCCTTCCCTGGTCCTTCCCCTCTCTCTCCTTCCCTCTCTCTCTTTCTCCACCTCTCCTTGACCCATCTCTCTTTGCCCCTGTCTCCTTCTCTTCTCACTCCTTCCCCCTTCCTTTCCCCTTCCCCCTTCCTTCCCCTCTCTCTTTATCCCCTCTCTCCTCTTCCCCCTTCCTACCCCTCTGTCCTTCTCCCCTCTCTCCTTCGCCCTTCGTTCCCCTTTCGCCGTGCCCCCCTCTCTCCTTCACTCCTCTCTCCTCCCATCTCTCCTTGCCCCCTTCCTTCCCCCTCTCCTTCTCCCCTCTCTCCTTCCCCCTCTCTTCTTCACCCCTCTCTCCTTCCCCTCTCTCTCCTTCCCCTTTCCTTCCCTCCTCTCCATCACCTCTCTATCCTCCCCCCTCTCCTTCCTTCCCTCTCTCTCTTCCTCCACCTCTCCTTCCCCCTTCCTTCCGCTCTCTCCTTACCCCATCTCTCTTTCCCCGTCTCTCCTTCTCCTCTCTCTCCTTCCCCCTTTCTTCGCCCTTCTCCTTCTCCCCTCTCTCCTTGTCCCCTCTCTCCTTCCCCCTTCTCCTTCTCCCCCCTCCTCCCCCTCTCCTTCTTCCCTCTCTCCTTCACCCCTCTCTCCTTCCCCGGTCCTTCCCCTCTTTCCTTCCATTCTCTCTCTCCTTCCCCCTTCCTTCCCCTCTCTCCTTAACCCATCTCTCTTTCTCCCTCTCTCCGTCCCCCTTCCTTCCCCTTCTCCTTCTCCCCTCTCACCTTCCCCCTCTCCTTTCCCCCTCTCCTTCTCGCCTCTTTACTTCTCCCCATGTCCGTCCCTCTTCCATTCCCTCTTTCCTTTTCCCCTCTCTCCTTCTCCTTTCCTTCCCCCTCTCCTTCTCCCCTCTCTCCTTCCCCCTCTCTCTCCTTCTCCCCTCTTTCCTTCCCCCCTCTCCTTCGCCCCTCTCGCCTTCCCCCTTCCTTCTCCTCTCTCCTTCCGCTTTCTTTCCCCCTCTCCTTTTTCACTGTCTCCTCCCCCATTCCTTCACCTCTCTCCTTCCCCCTCTCTCCTTCACCCCTCTCTCCTCCTCCCCTCTCTCCTGTCCCCAGCATTGACCTCTATCCTTCTCCCCTCTCTCCTACTCCCCTCTATCCTTCCCCCTTCCTTCCCCCTACTGATTCCCCCTTCCTTCCCCCTCTCTCCTTCCCGCTTCCTTCCCCCTCTCTCCTTCCCCCTTACTTCCATCCTCTCCTTAACCCCTCTCTCCTCCCCCCTCTCATTACCCCTCTCATTACCCCTCTCCTTCCTCCCTCCTCTCCTTCCCTTCTCTCCTTCTCCTCTCTCTCCTTCCCCCTTCGTTCCCCTCTCTCCTTCCCCCCTTTCCTTCTCGCCTCTTTCCTTCTCCCCTCTCTCCTTCCCTCTTCCTTTCTCTCCATCCTTCTCCCCTCTCTCCTTCCCTCTTCCATTCCCTCTCTCCTTCCCCCTTCCTTCCCCTCTCTACTTCTCCTCTTTCCTTCCCCCTCTCTATTTCTCCCCTCTCTCCTTCCCCCTCTCCTCGCCTCTTTCCTTCTCCTCTCTCTCCTTCCCTCTCTCCTTCCCCAATCCTTCCCCTCTCTTTCCCCTTCTCTCTTTCTCCCCTTTCTCCTTCCCTCTTCCATTCCCTCTCTCCTTCCCCCTTCCCTTCCCCCTCTCTATTTCTCCCCTCTCCTTCTTCCCTCTTTCTTTCCCCCTCTCTCCTTCCCCAGTTCTTCCCCTCTTTCCTCCCCTCGCTCTCCTTCCCCATCTGTTTTTCTCCACCTCTCCTTCCCTCTTCCTTCCCCTCTCTCCTTACCCCATTTCTCTTCCCCCTCTCTAATTCTCCCCACTTTCCTTCTCCCCTCTCTCCTTCCCTCTTCCATTCCCTCTCTCTTTCTCCTCTCTCTCCTTCCTCCTCTCCTTCCCCCCTCTCTCCTTCCCCCTTCCTAACCCCCTCTCCTTCTCCACTCTCTCCTCCCCCCTTCCTTCCTCTTTCTCCTTCCCTCCTCTCTCCTTCCTTCCCCTCTCCCCTTCCCCCTTCCTTCCTCTCCTTTTCCACTGTCTTCTTCACCCTTTCTTACCCTCCCTCCTTCTCACCTCACTCCTTCCCCCTTCCTTCATCTCTCTCATTCTCGCCTCTCCTTCCCCTCTCTCCTTCTCCCATCTCTACTTCCCCCTTCCTTCCCCTCTCTTCTTCTCCCCTCTCTCCTTCCCCCTTCCTTCCCCTCTCTCTATTCCCCCTGTCTCCTACCCCCGTCTCCTACTCCCCTCTCTCCTTCCCCCTTCCTTCCCTCCTCTCCTTCACCCCTCTCTCCTTCCCCCTCTCATTGCCCCTCTCCTTGCTCCCGTCTCTCCTTCCCCCTTCCTTCCCCCTTCTCTTTCTCCCCTCTCTCCTTCTCCCCCCTCCTCCCCCTATTTCCTTCCCCGGTTCTTCCCCTCTTTCCTTCCCCTCTCTCTCATTCACCCTCTCTCTTTCCCCACCTCTCCTTGACCCATCTCTCTTTCCCCCGTCCTCTTCTCCTCTCCCTCCTTCTCCCTTCCTCCCCCCTTCCCTCTTCCTTCCCCTCTCTCTTTCTCCCCTCTCTCCTCTTCCCCTTCCTACACCTCTGTCCTTCTCCCCTCTCTCCTTCGCCCTTCGTTCCACTTTCACCGTGCCCCCCTCTCTCCTTCACCTCTCGCTCCTTCTCCCATCTCTCCTTCCCCCCAACCTTCCCCTCTCTCTCCTTCTCGCATCTCTCCTTCCCCCCTTCCTTCCCCTCTCTCCTTCTCCCCTCTCTCCATCCCCCTTCCTTCCCACCTCTCCATCACCTCTCTATCCTCCCCCCTCTCCTTACCCCCTCTCTCTCCTACCCCCTCTCTCTTTCTCCACCTCTCCTTCCCCCTTCCTTCCGCTCTCTCCTTACCCCATCTCTCTTTCCACCCCTTCTTCTCCTCTTTCTCCTTCCCCCCTCTCTTTCTCGCCTCTTTCCTTCTCCCCTCTCCCCTTCCCTCTTCCTTCCCCTCTCTCCTTCTCCTCTTTCCTTCCCCGTCTCTATTTCTCCCTTCTCTCCTTCCCCCTCTCCCTTTCCCTCTCTCTCCTTCCCCAGTCTTCCCCTCTTTCCTTCCCCTCGCTCTCCTTCCCCCATCTGTTTTTCTCCACCTCTCCTTCCCCCTTCCTTCCCCTCTCTCCTTACCCCATTTCTCTTTCTCCCTCTCTCCTTCTCCCCACTTTCCTTCTCCCCTCTCTCCTTCCCTCTTCCATTCCCTCTCTACTTCTCCCCTCTCTCTCCTTCCCCATTCCTTCCCCTCTCTTTCTCCCCTCTCTCCTTCCTCCTCTCCTTCGCCCCCCCTTCCACCTTCCTACCCCCTCTCCTTCTACACTCTCTCCTACCTCCTTCTTTCCCCTTCTCTCCCCCTTCTCTCCACCCCCCTTCCTTCCTCTTTCTCCTTCCCTCCTCTCTCTTTCCCCCCCCTCCCCTTTTCCCCTTCCTACCCCTCTGTCCTTCTCCCCTCTCTCCTTCGCCCTTCGTTCCCCTTTCATCGTGCCCCCCTCTCTCCTTCACCTCTCTCTCCTTCTCCCATCTCTCCTTCCCCCCTTCCTTCCCCTCTCTCTCCTTCTCCCATCTCTCCTTCCCCCCTTCCTTCCCCTCTCTCCTTCCCCCCTCTTCTTCCCCCTTCCTTCCCCTCTCTCCTTCCCCCCTCTCTCCTTCCCCTCTCTCTCTCCTTCCCCCTTCCTTCCCACCTCTCCATCACCTCTCTATCCTCCACCCTCTCCTTAACCCCTCTCTCTCCTACCCCTTCTCTCTTTATCCACCTCTGCTTCCCCCTTCCTTCCGCTCTCTCCTTACCCTATCTCTCTTTCCCTCTGTCTCCTTCTCCTCTCTCTCCTTTGCCCTTCCTTCCCTCCTTCTCCCCTCTCTCCTTCTCCCCTCTCTCCTTTGCCCTCCGTTCCCCTCTCTCCATGCCCCCCTCTCTCCTTCCCCCCTCCTTCTCCCATCTCTCCTTCCCCCTTCCTTTCCCTCTCTTCTTCTCCCCCTCTCTCCTTTGTCTACCTCTCTACTTTGTCTACCTCTCTACTTACCCCCTCTCTCCTTCCCCCTTTCTTCCCTCTCTCTCCTTCCCTTCTCCCCTCTCTCCTTGTCCGCTCTCTCCTTCCCCCTTCTCGTTCTCCCCTCTCTCCTTCTCCCCCCTCCTCCCCTCTCCTTCTTCCCTCTCTCCTTCTCCCCTCTCTCCCTCTTCAGTCCTTCCCCTCTTTCCTTCCCCTCTCTCTCCTTCCCCCCTCTCTCTTTCTCCACCTCTCCTTCCCCCTTCCTTCCCCTCTCTCCTTAACCCATCTCTCTTTCTCTCTCTCTCCTTCCCCCTTCCTTCCCCTTCTCCTTCTCCCTTCCTTCCCCTTCTCCTTCTCCCCTCTCACCTTCCCCCTCTCCTTCCCCCTCTCACCTTCCCCCTCTCCTTCTCCCCTCTCCTTCTCGCCTCTTATCTTCTCCCCTATGTCCGTCCCTCTTCCATTCCCTCTTTCCTTCTCCCCTCTCTCCTTCCCCCTTCCTTCCCCTTCTCCTTCTCCCTTCCTTCACCTTCTCCTTCTCCCCTCTCACCTTCCCCCTCTCCTTCCCCCCCTCACCGTCCCCCTCTCCTTCCCCCCTCTCCTTCTCGCTTCTTTCCTTCTCCCCTATGTCCGTCCCTCTTCAATTCCCTCTTTCCTTCTCCCCTCTCTCCTTCCCCCTTCCTTCCCCCTCTCCTTCTCCCCTCTTTCCTTCTCCCCTCTCTCCTTCTCCCCTCTCTCCTTCCCCCTTCCTTCCCCTCTCTCTTTCTCCCCTCTTTCCTTCCCCCCCTCGCCTTCCCCCTTCCTTCTCCTCTCTCCTTCCCGCTTCCTTTCCCCCTCTCCCCTTCCCGCTTCCTTTCCCCCTCTCCTTTTCCACCATCTCCTCCCCCCTTCCTTCACATCTCTCCTTCCCCCTCTCTCATTCACCCCTCTCTCCTACCCCTCTCTCTCCTTCTCCCCTCTCTCCTGTCCCCAGCATTCCCCTCTATCCTTCTCCCCTCTCCCCTTCCTTCCGATTCTCTCCTTCCCGCTTCCTTCCCCCCTCTCCTTAACCCCTCTCTCCTTCCCCCCTCTCATTTCCCCTCTCCTTCCTCCCGTCTCCCATTCCCCCTTCGTACCCCACTCCTTCTCCCCTCTCTCCTTCTCCCCTCTCTCCTTTCCCCCCTCTCTCCTTTCCCCCCTCTCTCCTTTCCCCTCCCTCCTTCTCCCTCTCTCCTTCCCCCTTCCTTACCCTCTCTCATTCCCCCGCTCAACTTCCCCTCCCTTCCTTCCCAGTCCTTTCCCCTCTCTCCTTCCCCCAACTCCTTCTGACATCTCTCCTCTCCATTCTCTGCCTCCGTCTCCTTGCCCTCTCCTTCCCCCTCCTTCTCCCTCTACATCCCCCCTTTCTCCCACTCACCTTCGCCCCCTTCTTCCCCCTCTCCTTCCCCCCACTCTCATCACCCTCTCTCTCCTTCCCCCACTTGCTCCTTCCCCTCTCTTTCCCCCCTCGCTCCTTCCCCCTCTCCTTCTCCCCTCTCTCCTCCCACTTTCTTCCACTCTCTCCTTCACCCTTCCATCCCCTCTTCCCTTCTCACCTCACTCCTCCCGCCTTCCTTAATCTCTCTCCTTCTCCCCACTGTCCTTCCCCCTTCCCTTCACCCTCTCCTTCCCCCCCCTCTCATCCCCCTCTCTCTCCTTCCCCCACTTGCTCCTTCCCCTCTCTCCTTCCCCCTCTCTCTTTCCCCCTTTCTTCCCCCTCTCCTTCTCCTCTATCTCCTCCCACTTCCTTCCACTCTCTCCTTCACCCTTCCATCCCCTCTTCCCTTCTCACCTCACTCCTCCCGCCTTCCTTAATCTCTCTCCTTCTCCCCGCTGTCCTTCCCCCTTCCCTTCACCCTCACCCTCTTCTTCTCCCCTCTCTCCATCCCCCTTCCTTACCCTCTCTCCTTTCTCCCCTTCTCCTTCCCCCCTCGCTCCTTCCCCTCTCTCTCCTCCTCTGCTTCCCCCTCGCTCTTTCCCCCTTCCTTCCCCTCTCTCATCCCCCCCACCCCTCTCTCTCCTTCTCTCCTCAATCCTTCCCCCTTTCTTCCCCTCTCTTCTTCTCTCCTCTGTGCTTCACCATTCCTTCCCCCCGCTGTCCTTCTCCCCTCTCTCCTTCTCCCCTCTCTCCTTCCCCTCTCTCTCCTCCCCCCTCTCTCCTTCCCCTTTCTTCCCCCTGTCTCCTGCCCCCTTCCTTCCCCTCTCTCCTTCCCCCTCTCCTTCTCCCCTCGCTCCTTCCCCTTCCTTCCCCTCCCCCTCTCTCCTTCCCCCATTCCTTCCCCCTTCCTTCCTCTTTCTCATTCCCCCCTCTCTCCTAACCCTCTCTCCTTCTCCCCTTTCTCCTTCTCCCCTCTGTCCTTCTCCCTCTGCTTCCCCTCTCCTATTCTCCACCTCACCTTCCCCTGTCCTTACCCTCTTTCCTTCTCCCCTCTCTCCTACCCTCTTCCTTCCCCCTCTCATTCTCCCCCTCTCCCCTTCCCCCATCCTTTCCCGCTCTAATTCACCCTTCCTTCCCCTATCTCCTTCTCCCCTCTCACCTTCTCCCCTCTCTTCTTCCCCCTTCCTTCCACCCCTCCTTCTCCCCTCTCACCTTACCTCATTCCTCCCCTCTCTCCTTCTCCCTTCTCTCCTTCCTCCTTCCTTCCCTGCTCTGTTTCTCCCCTCCCTCGTTCCCTTTCCTTCCCCCTCCTTCTCCCCTCTCTCATTTCCCCCCTCCTTCGCCCCCCTCCTTCTCCCCTCTCTCCTACCCTCTTCCTTCCCCTCTCTCCTTCCCCCTCCCTCCTTCTCCCTCTCTCCTTCCACACCACCTTCCCCCTCTCCGTCTCCCCTCTCTCCTTCCCCTCTATCCTTCCCCACTCTCTCCTTCCCCATCTCTCCTTCTCCCCTCACTCCTTCCCCCCTTCTTCCCTCTCTCAATCCCCCCTCCTTCCCCACTCTCTCCTTCCCCCCTCTATCTGTCCCCCTCTCCTTCCCCCCTCTCTTTCTCCCCTCTCTCCTTGTCCCCTCTCTCCTTCCTCCCCTCTCTCCTTCGTCCCTCTCTCCTTCGTCCCTCTCTCCTTACCTCTCTCCTTCTCCCCTCTCTTCTTCCACCTTCCTTCCGCTCTTTCCTTCCCCCCTCCTTACCTCCTCTCTCCTCCTCCATCTCTTTCCCCATTCCTTCCCCTCGCTCCTTCCCCCCTCTCTCCTTCCTCTTCTCCTTCTCCCCTCTCTCCTTCCCCCTTCCTTCCCCTCCTCCTTCTCCCCTCTCTCCTTCCCCCTTCCGCACCCATCTCCTTCTCCCCTCTCTCCTTCCCCGTTTCTTCCCCCCTCCTTCTCCCCTCTCTCCTTCCCCCTTCTTTCCCCTCTCTCCTTCTCCCCTCTCTCCTTCCCCCTTCCTTCCCTCTCTACTTCCCACTCTCTCCTTCTCCCCTCTCTCCTCTCCCCTTCCTTCCTCCCTTCCCCCTCTCTTTCCTTCCCTGTTTCTTCCCCTCTCTCCGTCTCCACTCTCTCCTTTCCCCTCTCCCTCCTCCTCCCTCCTTGTCCCTCTCTCCTTCCACCCCTCCTTCCCCCGTCTCCTTTCCCCATCTCTCCTTCTCCCCTCACTCCTCCCACTTCCTTCCCCTCTCTCCTTCACCCTTCCATCCCCTCTTCCCTTCTCACCTCACTCCTCCCGCCTTCCTTAATCTCTCTCCTTCTCCCCACTGTCCTTCCCCCTTCCCTTCACCCTCTCCTTCCCCCCCCTCTCATCCCCCTCTCACTCCTTCCCCCACTTGCTCCTTCCCCTCTCTCCTTCCCCCTCTCTCTCTTTCCCCCTTTCTTCCCCCTCTCCTTCTCCTCTATCTCCTCCCACTTCCTTCCACTCTCTCCTTCACCCTTCCATCCCCTCTTCCCTTCTCACCTCACTCCTCCCGCCTTCCTTAATCTCTCTCCTTCTCCCCGCTGTCCTTCCCCCTTCCCTTCACCCTCACCCTCTTCTTCTCCCCTCTCTCCATCCCCCTTCCTTACGCTCTCTCCTTTCTCCCCTTCTCCTTCCCCCCTCGCTCCTTCCCCTCTCTCTCCTCCTCTGCTTCCCCCTCGCTCTTTCCCCCTTCCTTCCCCTCTCTCATCCCCCCACCCCTCTCTCTCCTTCTCTCCTCACTCCTTCCCCCTTTCTTCCCCTCTCTTCTTCTCCCCTCTGTGCTTCACCCTTCCTTCCCCCCGCTGTCCTTCTCCCCTCTCTCCTTCTCCCCTCTCTCCTTCCCCTCTCTCTCCTCCCCCCTCTCTCCTTCCCCTTTCTTCTCCCTGTCTCCTGCCCCCTTCCTTCCCCTATCTCCTTCCCCCTCTCCTTCTCCCCTCGCTCCTTCCCCTTCCTTCCCCTCCCCCTCTCTCCTTCCCCCATTCCTTCCCCCTTCCTTCCTCTTTCTCATTCCCCCCTCTCTCCTAACCCTCTCTCCTTCTCCCCTTTCTCCTTCTCCCCTCTGTCCTTCTCCCTCTGCATCCCCTCTCCTATTCTCCACCTCACCTTCCCCTGTCCTTACCCTCTTTCCTTCTCCCCTCTCTCCTACCCTCTTCCTTCCCCCTCTCATTCTCCCCCTCTCCCCTTCCCCCATCCTTTCCCGCTCTAATTCACCCTTCCTTCCCCTATCTCCTTCTCCCCTCTCACCTTCTCCCCTCTCTTCTTCCCCCTTCCTTCCACCCCTCCTTCTCCCCTCTCACCTTACCTCATTCCTCCCCTCTCTCCTTCTCCCTTCTCTCCTTCCTCCTTCCTTCCCTGCTCTGTTTCTCCCCTCCCTCGTTCCCTTTCCTTCCCCCTCCTTCTCCCCTCTCTCATTTCCCCCCTCCTTCGCCCCCCTCCTTCTCCCCTCTCTCCTACCCCCTTCCTTCCCCTCTCTCCTTCCCCCTCCCTCCTTCTCCCTCTCTCCTTCCACACCACCTTCCCCCTCTCCGTCTCCCCTCTCTCCTTCCCCTCTATCCTTCCCCACTCTCTCCTTCCCCATCTCTCCTTCTCCCCTCACTCCTTCCCCCCTTCTTCCCTCTCTCAATCCCCCCTCCTTCCCCACTCTCTCCTTCCCCCCTCTATCTGTCCCCCTCTCCTTCCCCCCTCTCTTTCTCCCCTCTCTCCTTGTCCCCTCTCTCCTTCCTCCCCTCTCTCCTTCGTCCCTCTCTCCTTCGTCCCTCTCTCCTTACCTCTCTCCTTCTCCCCTCTCTTCTTCCACCTTCCTTCCGCTCTTTCCTTCCCCCCTCCTTACCTCCTCTCTCCTCCTCCATCTCTTTCCCCATTCCTTCCCCTCGCTCCTTCCCCCCTCTCTCCTTCCTCTTCTCCTTCTCCCCTCTCTCCTTCCCCCTTCCTTCCCCTCCTCCTTCTCCCCTCTCTCCTTCCCCCTTCCGCACCCATCTCCTTCTCCCCTCTCTCCTTCCCCGTTTCTTCCCCCCTCCTTCTCCCCTCTCTCCTTCCCCCTTCTTTCCCCTCTCTCCTTCTCCCCTCTCTCCTTCCCCCTTCCTTCCCTCTCTACTTCCCACTCTCTCCTTCTCCCCTCTCTCCTCTCCCCTTCCTTCCTCCCATCCCCCTCTCTTTCCTTCCCTGTTTCTTCCCCTCTCTCCGTCTCCACTCTCTCCTTTCCCCTCTCCCTCCTCCTCCCTCCTTGTCCCTCTCTCCTTCCACCCCTCCTTCCCCCGTCTCCTTTCCCCATCTCTCCTTCTCCCCTCACTCCTTCCCCCTTCCCCCTCTCTTGTTCCCCCCTCCTTCCCCACTCTCTCCTTCCCCACTCTCGCCTTCCCCTCTCTATCCGTCCCCCTCTCCTTCCCCCTCTCTCCTTCTCCCCTCTATCCTTCTCCCTCTGCTTCCCCCTCCTTATCCCCTCTCTCCTTCCCTCCTCCTTCCCCTCTCTCCTTCTCCACCTGACCTTCCCCTGTCCTTACCGTCTTTCCTTCTCCCCTCTCTCCTACCCCCTTCCTTCCCCCTCTCATTCTCCCCCCTCCACTTCCCCCATCCTTCCCTTCTCCCATTCACCCTTCCTTCCCCCTCTCCCCTTCTCCCCTCTCTTCTTCCCTGTTCCTTCCACCCCTCCTTCTCTCCTCTCACCTTACCTCACTCCTCCCCTCTCTCCTTCTCCCTTCTCTCCTTCCTCCTTCCTTCCCTGCTCTGTTTCTCCCCTCCCTCCTTCCCCTTCCTTCCCCCTCCTTCTCCCCTCTCTCCTTCCCCCACTCATTCGCCCCTCTCCTTCTCCCCTCTCTCCTCCCCCTCTCCTTCTCCCCTCTCTCCTTTCCCCTCTCCTTCCCCCTCCCTCCTTCTCCCCTCTCTCCTTCCCCTTCCTTCCCCCACTTCTTCACCCCTCTCTCCTTCCCCCCTCCTTAACCCTCTATCTCCTCCCCCCTCTCTCCTTCCCCCACTCCTTCTCCACTCTCTCCTTCCCCACTCTCTCCTTACCCACTCTCTCCTTCCACCCTCGCCTTCCCCACATCTACATTTTGCCTTCTCCTTCACCCCCCTTCGCTATATCTCCTTCTGACAACCCTCCGCCCCCTCTCTTTCACTCCCTGTCCATCACCCCTTCCCCCCTTGTGCGAGATAAGTGGCTATCCAGCCCCATCTACGGCACTTTTTATTTCCCTTCCCAGGAACAAAGACACGGAGGAGTCTATCCAAAACTTTTTCATTCAACTTTGCAAAGTCGGGTGCTGTTCCCAAAGGTACACACACACAAGCATAGTAATCTCCACGCATTATATACATGTATATGTGGGCTGGGTCTACTCCTGCTGCCTTGACAAACGAGTGCTCGGATTCCCCACTGTTTTCCTTATTTGGGTTCTGGTGCCTGCGATTATTTTGTTATTCACTTGGCCAATCAGTGTTTGAGCTTCCCATTCTTCCCTTATATGGATGATGTTGTACAACTGTGGTTAAGGGCGGCCTCTCAACTATCGAGGAAAGCTGTTACAACTGTTTCATTCATATAAACGTGGGGGAGGTCCGGCAACAGTTTCGAGTGTCTGCTTGTGTTTACTATGAGGTAGAAAAGACTAAAATGCAGCTAACCGTTTAAAAATTTCACTACCCCCTACAAATCCCCCGTGTCTTTTCTTACGGCCTGTAATTTTTCAACCGTAAGTCTCTTCTCCAGGGCATTTAATAACTCCCGAGCTTGTTCATCAAACTGCCCTTCTCTAATACTACCCTCGCCCAAGAGGGATTCACGTTGTTCCATCTCGAGATTTATTCGTTCAACCTGCCCATAGGGAACATCCTTCTTAGTAAGGGCGGTTTCGATCAGTCGTTGAGTTAATCCCCGGACACAGGGAATAACGCAACACCCAAGGGCAGTGAATACCCCTGCCACCACTATACATGAGACAAGAAAGGGAACGACCACCCCCGTCCATTTACCGAACCAAGCTTCCAACCAGTCCGTGAGGCCAGAGTCGATGCCCGAGTTTTCGGCTAGTTCGTCCGCCAATGTGGTGAGTCCATCCAGGGCGCGGGTGATGGACCAATCAGGGGCTGTGTTGTTGGGGATGAAAGTGCAGCACTGAGTGCCTATCATGACACAAACACCCTCCTTCTCTGCCAACATCATGTCTAAGGCCAACCTATTTTCCCACGCCATCCTACTAGTGGCGTCCAGTTGTTCTGCTATTCCTTTCACTGCATCCCGGGTATAATTAATGAACCTCTGCTGATTGTAGTAAATATAATTAATCCAATCCACGTTCTTATTGATGGTCACCCACCAGAACAGTGACGACTCAAAACCCGCCGCTATCTGGTTCCTAGCCTTGTATTCGTCAGGAACACCCCTGGGGACCCCTATGGCATCTAAATATATGTTATCATCGAAAGAGGTCTCCAAAGCTCTCTCAGTTCTTCCACTAGAACGGAGTTGCTCTTGTTTTTCGAATACCAGGGTGAATGGGATGGCCAATTGAACGATTGCACAAGTGCCCGTCCATTTTTGGGGCAGGGTCGGTCGCAGAACCCTCCCACCACAGTACCACCAGAGGTCTGCCCTAGGCACATGAATCTGGGAGTAATACCCGCCCCTGGTGGTTTCATTGACCAGGCGGATTGATCCGCTGCACTTGTCAAATGTCCCCACATCGTCGTCCCACTGCAGTCCCGTCCGAGAGACGCAGGCCTGGTGCGTACCCGTTACCCCTGAGAATGATGGCGGGCGGGGCGCCCCCTCAGGCCTGACGGGGGGAAACTTCAAACTCAAGGGTCGACAAGTGGGGTCGTTCCAGGCCTCTCGGTCCTGGTACAGCCTTATCATGCAGTCCATGGCTCGTGGGTGTTTCTCCCATCCCAGCGGGAATGGGACCACCTGAGGGTTAGGGCGGGCACTCGTGCATGCGTAGCAATCACTCTTTTTCATGCTCCTCACAGATATTTGACCCATTCCATCCAGGCATTCGCCTCCCCGTATCCCATTTCTATTTCAAAGGTCTTTTCCAAATCCGTCGTCTCAATTATTCTAATCTTTTCCTGCTTATCAGTGGTGGATGAGCCCCCAGACTCAGCTTCAATGACCGTGATATACGTGCAGCATAGCTGCATCCCCCCCCCCCCCCATCCTGCCTGGCCCCCAACTCTAATACCCAGTATTGTTCTATTAATGCTCGCCTCGTTCTTTTCCAAGTTCTTTATGGTCAGATAAAGCAGATTACACTGATTCTGCCCACAATCTCGTCCAGGGGTGATGGGATCACGGACAACTGACACCATAGCCTGGACCCCGGGGGCTGGAGGCCTACTTAGGCCTTCCCTACCATACAATTGTAATACTAACGTCTGACCCTGGAATCCCCTTTCTCTCTCTAGGTTCCGCTTAGTTCGATTCAGTTGACTTTTAGTCCTACAGGGCACCAACCCACATAGGTCTAAGGAAAGTGTCTGTGTTGATTGGTTGGCAAGCACGGAGATGGTGAACCACTGACGGTCCTCTGCTTGTTTTATCCGGAGGCCAAATTGGGTAACACGCACACTATGACCCAGCCCAAGGATAATGGCACAGCAAGTTAACAATACTATTGACCGCATTATTTTTTTTTGCGACACCCGTAGCCCGAGGGCACAGTTCCTTTAGACTCGCCAAAGTCCGATTAGTTCGTTCTCAGGTCTCTGTTCCTTCGATGCCTTTGTCAGAGAGGTTCGTTCGTCCTCCGTCGGTTGTGGCACTGGTCCCTTGACTCCAGTGTAATGTGTCCAGCCCTTTACGGCCGTCCGGACAGCCGTTTCGGTCGTCAAAAGTACCAGGAAGGGACCGTCCCAAGTTGGTTCGAGGGTCCGTTGCTTCCAGCTTTTAATCAGGACCCACTGACCTGGCTTGACGGTGTGCACCGCAAACTCGAGGGGCGGCGTCTGTGCCTAAAGTCCCTGTTGGCGTAAACGAGATAGAGCAGACCCCAGAGCCACCACATATTTTTGCACAAACATATCCCGAGACTCGAATACAGGAGGTTCCCCCTTCGGCCCATGGAACGGGAGGCCAAATAACATTTCGAAAGGGGAGACACCCAAATCCCGCCTTGGCTGGGTGCGAATTTGCAACAGGGCAAGGGGTAGGCATTTGTTCCAAGGCAGGCCGATTTCACTAGTGAGCTTGGTTAGCTGCTTTTTGATGGTCTGGTTCATTCTTTCGACCTTGCCCGAGGAGGAGGGATGCCAGGGGGTGTGCAAATCCCAGTCAATCCCCATTGCTTGCACTACATTCTGGAGGATGGTCGAGGTGAAGTGGCTCCCCTGGTCAGAGTCAATAGCGCGGGGTAGCCCAAATCGTGGGATGATTTGCTCGAGTAGAATCTTGCTAACCTGAGTTGCCGTTGCCGTGGTAGTGGGGAAAGCTTCCACCCATCCTGTCAGGTGATATACCACTACTAATAGATAATTCAGGCGACCTATGGGGGGGAGCTCAGTGTAATCTACCTGAACATACTCAAACGGCCTATAGGCCGGACTCCTACCCCCTTGTCTTGCATGCTGCCGCAGCCCCTTTTGTTAATCTTTCGACACGTTATGCAATCTCCTGTGACCAGCTTGGCTACCGTGTACAGACCAGGGTGAGCATATCGGCGCAGGAAGGCATCACACAGTGCCCGGGCGCCCCAGTGACCCCCTTGGTTTAAACGGGCAATAATGTCCCACGTCAACGGTCGATTTAGTAGCTGGCGGCCATCGGGTCAGGTCCACTTGCCTTCCCTATCCTTTGTACCCCCCAGAGACGCGAGAAGAGTTTCTTCTTTGTCAGTAAACGTGGGCACTTCGGTAATTTCGGATATCTGTGGAATCCTTACCAGGCAGTTTATTACTTCCTTCCCCATCCCAGCCAATTTTGCCTGTTCATCTGCCAATTGATTCCCCAGGGTCTCTATTTTATCGTCTTTCTGGTGTCCTTTCACATGTACTACAGCAATCTCTTGTGGCAGCAACAAATCCTCCAAGATCATGGCTACTAGTTCCTCGTGGACCAATTCCTTTCCTCTACTATTTATCATTCCCCTTTCTTTCCAGATCTTCCCAAAGGTGTGTACTACACCAAAGGCATACTTAGAGTCAGTGTAGATTGACCCGGCTATTCCCTTTAGATTCCTCAGATCCCGGTGCAAGGCGTACAATTCGCACGTTTGTGCCGACCAGGCATTCGGTAGCCGTCCACTTTCCACTAATTCCCAACCAGTCTCACTAATGACTGCATAACCGTTGTGTCTCTTCCCATCTATCACTCGAGAGGACCCATCAATGTACCACCGCCTACCTGCATGTAAGGGGGTATCCCTCAGATCTTCCCTCACTTTACTCTGGTACTCTATTATGTCTGAACAGCAGTGTTCCAGTTCCTCCTCCCCTTCCCCTTTCCAAAGAAAGTCCGCCGGGTTCTGACAGCCCCCGACTTCTATTCGGAGGTCTTCTCGGTCTAACAATATGGCTTCATATTTCAGAATTCTCGAGTCAGTCAGCCACCTCCCGGCCTTCTGATTCAGGATAGTTCTACCCTGGTGGGGAGTAGTGACTGTCAAGGGGGCCCCGAAAGTCAACTTCCTGCTTTCCTCTTCCAGCTTTGCCGTGGCTGCCACCGCTTGGACACACTCCGGCCACCCTCGGGAGACTGGATCCAGAATTTTTGACAGGAAAGCCACGGGCTTCC
Organism: Chiloscyllium punctatum; assembly: GCF_047496795.1. Taxonomy (NCBI): domain Eukaryota; kingdom Metazoa; phylum Chordata; class Chondrichthyes; order Orectolobiformes; family Hemiscylliidae; genus Chiloscyllium; species Chiloscyllium punctatum. The sequence goes on along the minus strand of NC_092750.1, from coordinate 97,672,265 downwards.
TTTTTCCCCCCCAGTCCTGGGTCAATACTCCAAGAGCAGTTCCCTTTCTGGAGTTCACAAATAGGCGAAATGTCTTACTAAAATCCGGAAAGCTTAAAACAGGTGCGGCCATCAATTTTCCTTTTAGGATTTCAATTAACTTTTTCTCCTCCTCCTCCCATTTTATTCTGTTGGGTGCCTCCTCAATGAGTTTTAGGTACAAGTCTTTAGTAAGGGGGGCATAGTCGTCTATCCATAACCGACAATAGCCTAAGAGTCCCAAGAACTTCCGCAACTCCCTCTTGGTCGTTGGGAGGCCTAGTTCGATTATTGCCCGCACTCTTTCCGGACTTATTCGTTTCTGTCCCTGGCTTATCAAGTGTCCCAGGTACTTAACCTCTTTCTCGACATATTGGAGCTTCTTCTGACTCACTCTTAACCCCTTCTCAGCTAGGTAATTTAACAGGGCATTAGCCCCAAGTAGGACGTCCTCCTCCGTGGGTCCGGATAAAAGGAGATCGTCCACGTATTGTATAAGCTTAAGGGCCGGGGACAAGGTTAGTCCCTCCAATAATTGTTCCAGAATCTGCCCGAACAGAGTCGGGGACTCAGTGAATCCTTGGGGGAGTACGGTCCACCTGTACTGTTGTTTTCTGCCAGTATCAGGATCCTCCCATTTAAAAGCAAAAAGATCCCTACTGTCCTTGTCCAGGGGACACGCCCAGAAGGCATCCTTTAAGTCGATAACACTAAACCAGCCGTGGTCCGGGGGGATTCGCCCCAGAATAGTGTATGGGTTCGGTACCACAGGGTGCCGTACTTGGACAATTTTATTTACTTCCCTTAGGTCTTGGACCATTCGGTAGCTCCCATCCGACTTCCGGACGGGCAGGATGGGGGAATTGTATCGTGACATACAGGGCTCTACCAATCCATCTTTTATTAGGTCTTCCATAACTGTCTTCAGGCCCTGCCTCCCTTCCCAAGAAATGGGGTATTGGCGCACTCTGACGTCCGGGCTCTGGGGCTTTAATTTTACCTCCATAGGTCGAATTGCGAGTCCTCCCCGGTTCCCTTTGGCGACCCAAACCCTCGGGTCTATCTCTGTCAATCGGGACTCACTAAGGTATGACATGGTAACGGCTAATTCTTCCTCTTCTCCCACTTCTATTCGCAATCCGAAACGGACTATCAAATCCCGTCCCAACAACCCATAGGGAAGATGGGGGAGGTGCAGGAGTTCCACCTGGAGTTCCTCCTCCTCCAGCCGCAAGGGTTGTGGTTCGAATATTTTCGCATTAAAAACCCCACCCTTAACTCCTGAAATGTTTAATGTTTTAGCTTGGAAGCCAACCCCCCTCGGATGGAGGGGAATTGAGGACCTGCCGGCGCCTGTGTCAACTAAGAAGGCAACATCTTGTCTAAATGGGCCCACCCGTAAATTTACCAGGGGTTCTTGGTAGGCCCGTGTTCCGATCCTCCCCTGACTTCCCTAATCCATTTGTTCACACTCCATTTCATACATCCCTTCTCTTTCCCTTTTCAACTCGGGACAATCCCTTTTGAAGTGTCCCAGTTCCCGCAATGGCAACATCCGGCCTTCTGAGGGCGCTCAATTCCATAAAATCCTCCTCTCTCACCTCTGCCCCGTCTCGCTTCTCTCCCTCTCCAACTTTTCTTCGACGTTCCTCTTTCCACCCCATAATCTCCCTCCCCCATTCCGGTGGACTTACAAGCTTCCCGTACGGCTGCCACCATCATTTTTGTCTTATGTTTCTCCCATATTACATCCCTCTGAATGTACACCTTCTGTGCTTCCCGTAATAATTCTGCAACATCCTTTTCAGCCCAATCCTCCACTTTCTGTAATTTCTTCTGAATGTCAGGCCATGACTTAGTCACAAAGTGCACCTTAAGCATGCTCTTGCCTATTTCCCCATCGGGGTCTAAACCTGAATACTTTCGCATGGACTCCCGCAAACGGTCTAAAAACTCACTCGGGGATTCATCCTTTTTCTGTCCAACTTCAAATGCTTTTGCTAAATTCCGCTGTTTGGGCACGCAGGTTTGGATCCCCCTGATTATAAGGCTTCTGAGGTCTGTCATATTGGCCCTTCCCCCCGCGTCGTTATGATCCCACCGGGGGTCCTCTAAGGGGTACTTCTGCTCTCCACGCTGAGGGCCGTCCTGATGCTCCCTATCCCAAATGGCCATTGCACTATTCCGGATCATAACAATTTCATCGTAATTAAATAGTATTCTCATCATGGCCTGCAGTTCAGCCCATGTGTATATACTGGGCCCCAGAAATTGGTCCAGTTGTATTCCCACACTGACGGGGTCGTCCAGTAGACGGGGTAGTTCATTACGGAGATGCCGGATATCCCCAGAATTTAAAGGTTGTACTACAAACCCGGTCCGTTCGTTCCCAAACGGCACCTCTCGTAAGGGGTTCAGCTGTTCAATATTATCACTCCTCCCAGCTCTCAATCCCTCTTCTCGACCTCTCCGCATCTCGAGTCGGACTGATTTCCTAGTGCCTGGGGTGAGTTCTGTGCCCCCTCCTGTACCCCCCCCAGCAGTCCCTTCCTCACTGGTCGTAGCCTGCTGGGACTCGGAATTATCCATCGCAGGAGGGAGGTCCGCGCTGGACGCCTGGTCGTGCGCGGGTGGTATATATGGGGGCGGGGAAGACGGTGGCAAACCGTCGGTGAGGATGTCCCAAGACTTCTGGGGCTTCCTCGGGTCTGTTTGGGGAGTCAGAGGATAGAGACGCGTGGGACTCTCGCCGTCTCCCGCCAACCAGGCGGCGGCATATTTGCTCTCCTCTGGGTCAAACGGTTGTTTTCTGTTAACATATACATTTAGGATTTGACACACCCAGTCTTCATCAGACCCATACTCGGGCCAAACTACCGAGGGGGCGCGGATAGGTTCTTTGGTCCATATAAAACAACAATATTTTATCATGGTCTCTTTCTTTAAGTCCTTCGTTCTACTACTGTCCGTCCATAGACTTAACTTCCGACCTAATGGACTATCGGGGGGTATTTCTTTCCCATTTGCAGTCTTCCCTGACTTTTCCTTAGTAAATCTAGAAGTCTGATTTCCCATGGTTTATCTTCGGTCCTGGTCTTAAACGCCCAAAGCGTTTTCACAGATGACCGTCAAAACCACAATTTCCCGTGGTTTATCTTCAGTCCTGGTCTTAAACGCCCAAAGCGTTTTCACAGATGACCGTCAAAACCACGCGGCCAACAAGGAAGAACAAAAGAATCTCTTACCTTGATCCGTGCACGGAGTTGTCTGGCCTTTTTAAATGTGTGTACCCCCGTGTATAGTCACTAACCGGTCGTCCCAGCACTCGTCCGTGTGTTCCTTTTCCAGGATTCAAAATTATTTTTAAATGAGCCGGGTCACATCGTCCCTTGGCCGACGGCCAACGGACCAAGCTGATCAGTGAGAAGTATAAATATATACTAGACGCGTCTTTGTTGTAATCAGGCTTGATCCGTGAGCCGAAGAGACTGCCCCCCCCCGGCAATAATTATTTCATCCCGGAGGAGCCCCCAATTGTGCGAGATAGGTAGCTATCCAGCCCCATCTACGGCACTTTTCATTTCCCTTCCCAGGAACAAAGACACGGAGGAGTCTGTCCAAAACTTTTCATTCAACTTTGCAAAGTCGGGTGCTGTTCCCAAAGGTACACACACACAAGCATAGTAATCTCCACACATTATATACATGTATATGTGGGCTGGGTTTACTACTGCTGCCTTGACCAACGAGTGCTCGGATTCCGCACTGTTTTCCTTTTTTGGGTTCTGGTGCCTGGGATTCTTTTATCATTCACTTGGCCAATCAGTGTTTGAGCTTCCCATTCTTCCCTTATATGGATGATGTTGTACAACTGTGGTTAAGGGGGCCTCTCAACTATCGAGGAAAGCTGTTACAACTGTTTCATTCATATAAACGTGGGGGAGGTCTGGCAACAGTTTCGAGTGTCTGCTTGTGTTTACTATGAGGTAGAAAAGACTAAAAGGCAGCTAACCGTTTAAAAATTACACTACCCCCTACACCACCGTGCCGCCCACAACCATATCTGGTCGGCATGGATAGGTTGGACCGAAGGGTCTGTTTCCGTATTGTACATCTCTTTGACTTTATGACTGAAATGCAAGCACCCACACTAGATCTTATAGCACCAATGAAGTCTCAAACCAAACATTACATAAGGGAACATTCATTTTGTAACAAATTTAAAGAATTTTTTTCTCTCAGTGAATGGCTAGAATTTTCTAGCCCAAACAATTGTGAAAGTTAAATGTGGTAGGGGAATGGATCTGGTTGGGTTACTTTTCAGAGGGTCAGTGTGGCTTGTTGGGCCGAAGGGCCAGTTTCCATACAGTAGGGAATTTATGATTCTATCTCAAATTATTCTAAAAGAGGGCAGATAGATTTTTATAATATTGAGCAGTTAAGGGCTATGCGGATCAAGCATAAAGGAGGTATTGTGGTCTGGGTTTGCCCAGCCATGATCTGATCGAATGGGGGAACAAGCTGGAGGAGATGAATGCCCTCCTCCTGCTCCAATTCCTTGAGGCTCCATTTCATGCTTTTTTTTATCTCCAAAGAAGAGTGTGATACAATGTGCTGAAGATCTCAGATGTTGTGAAAATGGTGTGTTTATGTACTGGTTCAGATGGCGTTGGTTCATCAATCACAGCTATACAGTCATGAGTAGGAAGGGAATTCCCTCCATGAATAAAGGAAATCTACTGCAGAGCTCACACAAAGGGATCTTTCACCTCAGTAAACTCTCCCATCACATTACTGGATTAGTGGTGCTGGAAGAGCACAGCAGTTCAGGCAGCGGAAGTGGTGGCGATCTGACGACCGACTTGACACTGACATTTTTTACAAACCCACTGACTCCCATAGCTACCTGGATTACACCTCTTCCCACCCTATCTCTTGCAAAAATGCCATCCCGTATTCCCAATTTCTCCGCCTCCGCTGTATGTGCTCCCAGGAGGACCAGTTCCACCATAGGACACACCAGACGGCCTCCTTCTTTAGAGACTGCAATTTCCCTTCCCACGTGGTTAAAGATGCCCTCCAACGCATCTCGTCCACATCCCGCACCTCCGCCCTCAGACCCCATCCCTCCAACCGTAACAAGGACAGAACGCCCCTGGTGCTCACCTTCCATCCTACAAACCTTCGCATCAACCAAATCATCCACCGACATTTCCGCCACCTCCAAAAAGACCCCACCACCAGGGATATATTTCCCTCCCCACCCCTTTCCGCCTTCCGCAAAGACCATTCCCTCCGTGATTACCTGGTCAGGTCCACACACCCCTACGACCCACCCTCCCATTCTGGCACTTTCCCCTGCCACCGCAGGAACTGTAAAACCTGTGCCCACACCTCCTCCCTCACCTGTATCCAAGGGCCTAAAGGAGCCTTCCACATCCATCAAAGTTTCACCTACACATCCAGCAATATCATTTATTGTATACGTTGCTCCCGATGTGGTCTCCTCTACATTGGGGAGACTGGGCGCCTCCTAGCAGAGCGCTTTAGGGAACATCTCCGAGACACCCGCACCAATCAACCAAACCGCCCCGTCGCCCAACATTTCAACTCCCCCTCCCACTCTGCCGAGGACATGAAGGTCCTGGGCCTCCTTCACCGCCGCTCCCTCACCACCAGACGCCTGGAGGAAGAACGCCTCATCTTCCGCCTCGGAACACTTCAACCCCAGGGCATCAATGTGGACTTCAACAGCTTCCTCATTTCTCCTTCCCCCACCTCATCCTAGTTTCAAACTTCCAGCTCAGTTACTGTCTCCTTGACTTGTCCGACCTGCCTATCTTCTTTTCCACCTATCCACTCCACCCTCTCCTCCTTGACCTATCACCTTCATCTCCTCCCCCACTCACCCATTGTACTCTATGCTACTCTTTCCCCACCCCCACCCTCCTCTAGCTTATCTCTCCATGCTTCAGGCTCACTGCCTTTATTCCTGATGAAGGGCTTTTGCCCGAAACGTTGATTTCGCTGCTCGTTGGATGCTGCCTGAACTGCTGTGCTCTTCCAGCACCACTAATCCCGTTACATTGGTGTCTTCCCAGATCACATGACCAGTTAAATATTCGAACAGCTGCCTGACATGGGAATGATTTCTCTGAGCTAGGAATGCTGTTTTTCCCTTTTACATTACTGATAAGGATCAGGACCTGCAGAATTGGACAACTCTGCAGTTGATGTGATGTTAAATCTGAGTTTTCCATCTGTGAACTCTCTCTCTCTGTGAAACAAGTTTTTCCCTATCATTACGACAACTGCCAACACCAGCTCTCCCTTCAGCTCTCCTGATTGTCTAAATTTGGACTAATGCAAAGACCTCAGTAATGTGCTTTTCTCTCACTTGTTTCTGAAAGTAAATTGGAGCCATTTTGAATACATTTATACACTTTACCAGCAGAACTCATGCCTACTCTGTCAATTACGATTTGTAACCTCTGGGAAATTTGTTACCATCTTCGATGACTGTTATAATGCTCTGCCCACTTCTCTGGAGCCAGGATAAGTCAATTCTAACAATTACCAATAGATTGTATCTAAACAGAATGCCCCCACAACAGTCGGCACTCTGACACTCAGTGCCCATCATTTAAGTTCTTTTTCTTAAAACCCCTCATGTGTCTGGCAATACAATTGAAGATATTTTATACAGTTGCCTTTCAGTCTCAATTGCCAGTTCCAGTCCTTGAAGCAGCCAGTAACACGCCATCGTGACTTGGATTCTAACAGCAGCATTGCCTTGGCAGAAGAAATTGAGGAGAATGAAGCTGTCTTCTCTGGGCTATCTAAACATGAAACATTTCAAATGAACAAAAATCTTAAAGAGATCAATATGGTAGACACAGCACGGAAGTGTGGCCTGGCTGTTGTGTCTGGAATGAAATCAGCACTAACTGGTATCTCTACCCAGCATCCCCTGTAGCTCCATAAATGCTTAAGATTTATTTGCTGCTCTAATTCCACTCTCTTTATCACTCCTCTTTGTAACTTCTGTAATGTTGGCAGCCGTGCAAATTGATAACATTTGATTCAAACCATCCCAAAACCTCTCTGTACCTGTGTCTCACTTTTGTTCACTGAGACCCTCATTCAATCTGACCTCTTTACAAACCCTGCCCTGATATTCCCTTCGAGGGGTCAGAATAAAATGTTCATAGAATTGTTAATGCTGAAAGAAGGCTGCTTAACTCATCAGCTCTCCAAAGGTAAGAGGGCTGAGAGGTAAATAAGAGGGGTTGGTGGGATGGGAACACGGAAGGCAAAAGGTAGATGTAGATGGGAGGTAATGGGGAGAAGTTGGAGTGGATAATTGGGAAGGAAGATGGACAGGTGGGACAGTTAAAGAGGCCAGTGTCAAGTTGGAGGGTTGGATCTGAGATAAGGTGGGGGGAGGGCAGATGAGCAAGCCTTGATGCCGTGTGGCTGAAGGGTCCCAAGGTGGAAGATAAGGTGTTATTCTTCCAGGCATCTGGTGGCTGGGATTTGGCGATGGAGACAGCCCAGAACTTGTATGTCCTTGGTGGAGTGGGAGAGGGCGTTGAAGTGGTCGGCCACAGGGTGGTGGAGTTGTTTGGTGCATGTGTTCCAGAAATGTTCTCTGAATCAAGGTGGCGTCCTGACTCCCCAATGTAGCGGAGACAACATCGATAGCAAAGGATAAAATAGGTGAGGTGTCTGGACGTGCAGGGAAATCTCTGCTGGATGTGGGAGGATCCTTTGGTGCCGTGATTGACGTGAGGGGAAGGTGTGGGCACAGGTTTTACACCTCTTGAACTGGCAAGCAAAGGTGCTGGGAGTGGAGAGTGGGTTGCTGGGGAGCATGGATCTACTGAGAGAGTCGCAGAGGAAATGGTCTTTGTGGAATTCTGAAAGGGGTGGGAAGGAAAATATATCTCTGATGATGCGGTCTGATTGGAGGTGGTGGAACTGGCAGAGGATGATGAGTTGTATCTGGGTGAAAGGTGAGGACTGGGGAGTTCTAACCTTGTTGCGGTTGGAGGTGTGGGGATCAAGAGTAGAGGTGCAGGAAGTGGAGGAGATACACTGGAGGGCATTGTTGACCACATGGGAGGGGGAATTGTGAATCCTTGAAAGAGGAGGCAATTTAGTATGTTCTGGTGGGTTTTGCCAGCTTGCATCAAGTTTCACTGGAACACTGCAGTAAGCTTGAGACAGAGATGTTGGCCAGGGAACAGGCTCGTGTGTTAAAGTGGCAGGCAGCTGGAAGCTCAGGGTCTTTTTTGCAGCAGAACGTAGATCATCAGCCACCATTTCCACCACCTCCACTGAGATGCTGCCAGACACAGGTTCCTGTCCCCTCCATTAACAGCTATGCACCCTCCCAGCAAGATCATTATCCACTCTTTTGTCTTTCCAAATGTTCCTGTCTCTCTTTGCACTCCATCTCAACCTATTATTTACTCTTTATCCCCTATCTCCTGCAGTCCAAAGATATGCAGATTCGGTAAATTGGCCAAGCTACATGTCCCGTCGTATGCTGGGATGCATAGTTTGGTGCATTAGTCAGGGGAAATGTAGAGTAATAGGGTCGGGGAATGGGTTTGCGTGGGATAATCATTGGAGGGTGGGTGTGAGCTTGTTGGGCTGATGGCCCTGTTTCCACACGGGAGCTGGAAAAATTTAGAATTCCTACAATCGGATCTAAGATAGGTTCACAGGTACCAGAATGACCCTTGGTGTGTGAAGAAGGTGGAAACGGGAAACGGGAAGTGGCAGCTGAAACCGAATGAAATGTATCAGTTTAGACTGGGAGGGGTTTAATTACACTCTGTACAGGTCGCTAGTCCTGAATTAGAAAATCCTGCTCCCACGTTTGCAGCAAATGGGAAAATGTCTCTAGCCCTCAGGCAATGATAGGTCCTGGGTTATAGCCGCCATCTTTATTGGGGGCAAGGTACAGCGAGGCGCATGGACATGTCCTAATCCTGGGTGGGGGCGGGGCGATTTGAAGAGGAGCATTTACACATCAGACACATACCAGTGAAATATTTGTCTTTAATATTCATCTTGCACTGACTGTGAGCTTTGTCTTGTGATTTTTTTTAATCAGATATTCATTGAGAATAATTGAGACCGGGATCTCAAAAGCATGTTTCTACAGTCAGCGGAGTCATCAAGATCTGAATATCATTGGCATTTAACTGTGGAACGAGAAAGGTTTGTCTGTTCTGTCTGTCGAAAAGTAGCTCATATTTTTAGGTAGAAACAACGACCTGTGGCCCAACATTTCAACTCCCCTCCCACTCAGCAAGGACATGGAGGTCCTGGGCCTCCTTTACCGCCGCTCCCTCACCACCCGACGCCTGGAGGAAGAACGCCTCATCTTCCACCTTTGAACACTTCAACCCCAGGGCATCAACGTAGACTTCACCAGTTTCCTCATTCCCCCTTCCCCCACCTCACCTCAGTTCCAAACTTCCAGCTCAGCACTGTCCCATGACTTGTCCTACCTGCCTATCTTCCTTTCCACCTATCCACTCCACCATCCAATCTCACCCATCACCTTCATCATCACTCCACTCACCGATTGTACTCTTTCCTACGTTCTCCCCACCCCCACCCTCCTCTCATTTATCTGCAGGCACCCTGTGTCTATTTCTGATGAAGGGCTTTTGCTCAAAACGTCGATTTTACAGCTCCTCGGATGCGGCCTGAAATGCTGTGCTTTTCCAGAACCACCCTATTCCAGACTCTCATATTTTTGTCAAGCAAATAGCAGAAAGATGTACAAATTCACGGTTGGATCACCCTTGGGGTATGCACTCTGTTCTGGGCCGTGCAGCCCGGGAAGGAGATATTGGTCTGAGAGGGAGCATAGATTTATCCAAACTCCACCTCGACTCTTTGCAGGAACTGTCATGTTGAGATGCAATCAACCACTTCATGACTTTAACCTGTGAACTCCTTATTTTCAATTCCCTGTAAATTTCCCAATAAAATTTCTTTTCGACTCAAATTCCAGTAACTTTTCAGGTGGAATTTTCCAGATTTTGACAATTATCTGTTCATTCAGAAATTGCTGAAGGCCATGTTGACGCTGAGTGCTGCTTGGCTCAATGAGAATGTTTTGGAGTTGGGTGAAAACAGAGGGAGATGAGAGAGGGAGAAGGTGACACTGAAACTCAGTTTTAGTTCAGACCATTCAGAACTTCTCATGGTCCGAATGGCAACAGCCAATTTGTAAGCGATATTGCGGAGTATTTGTTAACCGTTTTTAAAGTATAATATATCAGCTTAAGTAAAGATTGGGCTATTGATTATAATGGACATGTTTGAAGTGAAGGAAGGTTGAAAGCTCTTTTAAATTCTCTTCATGTGAGTAACTCGCTGAATCTAGAGAGACCTTGAGACAGGACCCCTCAGACCCGTGGTGGGCTCCTCTTGTACAATGTGGGAAATAAGGGACACTTCCAGTGTCCCTGACGGCTATGTGTGTAGGAAGTGTGTCCATCTGCGCTACTGGGAAATTGCTTTTCAGACCTGGAGCTGTGAGTGGACTCACTGTGGACCATCTATGATACTGAGAATATTATGGACAGCACGTTTAGTGAGTTCGTCACACTGCAGGTGAGGGTTACACAGGCACAAAAGGAATGGGTGACCATCACATCAAGTTAAAGGCTCAGCAAGGGAGTGCAGGAGTCCCCAGTGATCATCCCCTTCTCAAACAGATACTGTATACCGGTTGGAATTCTGTTGGGGGTGAATGGGTGGGGTGGGCTCTCGGGGAAATCAGCAACAGCCAGTGTCATGACACCACAGATAGCTCTGCTGCACCAAACAGGAGTAAAAACAGTTGCAGGGCTATAGTGACATGGGATCAATGGTCAGAGTAAGGGCAGGTACTTCTGTGGCCACAGACATAAATCAAGGATGGCATATTACCTTCCTGGTGCTAGGATCTGTAATAGCATGGAGTGGTTACAGTGAGTTCTGCAGCTGGAGGGTAAATAACCAATGGTTGTGGAACACACAGATACCAACGACATCGCGAAACAAAGGGATGAGGGCCTGAAATATGTATAAAGGAAAATCAGAGATATATTAAAATGAAAAGTAATAATGTCAGACTTACACCCAGTGCCATGTGCTAGTGAGACCAGGAACAAGAGGATAGATCAGCTGGATGTGTGGCTGGAGAAATGGTGTACCAGAGAAGGGTTTAGATTTTCCAGGCACTGCGACCATTTCTGGGTTAGGTGAGACTTGTAGTAGCCTGACTGGTTACCCCTGGGCAGGGCTGGGAGAAATCTCCTGGTGGGGTGATTGCCAGTTCCATTGGTGAGATTATAACTAGTCTGGCAGGGGGTTGGGAGCTAAAGAGTGGCTTAGATGGGCCAGATTCAGGTCAGGGAATGGGAGATTCGTGATGCAGGCAACAGCTCAGAAAGACAAAGGAAAGGAGAATTAAACGATGATTGAGTCCTCTTCATCTATCAGTCCTGCCATCCCAGGGGTGAGAGTAAAAAAAATATAAAACCTTTTAAATGTCGATGACTCTGAGTGCCTCAGCAAAATCGTGGAAATCTGCAATAAAAACAAAAAAAAATTGCTGGAGATCCTCAGCAGGTCTGGCAGCATCTGAAATGGTGATAGTTGCAGGAAACATTGCAGTTTTGAAGACGTTGTGTAACATCATCCCATAACGTCCACTACTCCAGGCAAAATGTCCTCTGCCCCTCCTTATGGGTCACATGTTTCAATACTGGCAGCACCCTTATAAATCTTTTCTGGACTTTTTCAGGTTTCCCAACATCTTTCCTATAGCCAGGAGACTAGAACGTAAAGCAGTCTGGGCATTCCAAAAGTGGCTGAGCTGATAAACTGTACAACCGAACCATGATCTCCCAACTCCTATACTCAATGCAATGCCCAATAACAGCTAGCATACCAAACACCACCTTCACTGACCTGTCTACCTTCAGCCCCACTTTCAAGGCACTATCAAACTACTCTGCACAGTGTATTTGTTCAGCAACACTTCCCAGGAACTTGTTATTATGGCGCTGTTTCCTATCTTCCTGAAATCAGGGAGACTAGAATTGAATGTAGTATTCTAAAACTGGCCTCACCAATGCCCTGTACAGCCACAACGTGACCTCCTGACTCTTATACTCAATGATAGAATCCATACAGTGTGGAAGCAGCCCATTCAGCCCATGAGACCTTACCAACCATCGGAATAGCATCCCACCTGAACCATGTGACCCAGCATTACCCACAGTTAATCCACCTAACCTGCACCTCTTTGGATTTTTTTGAGGAAACCAGAGCGCCCAGAGGATGCCCGTGCAAACACACAGAGGGAGAATGTGCCAACACGACACAGAGTGGAATCGAACCCAGGTCCCTTTATTGATGAGTGCACAGACCAATAAAGGTCAGCGTCCCAAATGCAGTCTTCAGTACCCAGTCTCCCTGAAACTCGACTTTCCAGGAACTATGCAGTTCTGAACTCTTCAGAGGGATTGAAAGTAAGAAGTAGAAAACAGGAGCAGGGTTGAGTTGCAGATCTATAAAATAACTCTCTGTTCCCCCCTCTCTGTTTCCCTCCCCCTCTGTTCCACTCCCCGTTCTCTGATTCTCCCCAACTCTGCCTGTCCTCCCCTGCCTCCATCTCTGTCCTCACCTGTGCCACCCCTCTGAATCCCCACATCCTCTCTTTCCCCCCACCCTCAGCCCACCCTCCCTGCCTACTCTCCCTTCCCTCTCACCTAGTACTGTATACCCCAGCCACAGGGAAAGGACCTTGTCTATTTGCCCTACCCATGACCGGCTGATTTTATAAATCTCTATCAGGTCACCCCTCAGCCTCCGATGCTGCAGGGAAAACAGCCTATCCAACGCTGGCAACATCCTTGTAATTCTTTTCTGACCCCTTTCAAGTTTGAGAACATCCTTCCGATAAGAAGGAGACCAGAATTGCTGGAATATTTCAAAAGTGGCCTAATCAATGTCCTGTACAGCCACAATATGACATCCCAACACCGATACTACATTCTCTGACCAATAAAAGAAAGCATACCAACTGCCTTCTTCACTATCCTATCCACCTGTGACTCTACTTCGAGGAACTATGAACCTGTATTCCAAGGTCTCTTTGTTTCGCAACACTCCCCAGGAACTTACTATTAACTGTAAATGTCCTGCTAATGTTTGCTTTCCTAAAATGCAGCATCTCACATTTTTGTAAACTGAACGCCTCAGCCCATTCGCCCATCTGATCCAGATCCAATTGTACCCTGAGATAACCTTTTTCACTGTCCACTACTCTGCCAATTTTGGTGTCATCTGCAAACATGCTAACAATACCTCTTATGTTCACATTGATATAAATGGCAAACAGTAGTGGATTCAGCATCAATCTTTGTGACATTCCATTGGTCACAGGCCTCCAGCCTGAAAAGCATCACTCCACCACCACACTCTGTCTTCGACCTTTGAACCAGTTCTATATTCAAATGGTTACTTCTCTCAGTATTCCATGAGATCTAACCTTGCGAACCAATCTCCCATGAGGAACCTTGTCGAACGCCTTACTGAAGTCCGTGAAGATCATGTTCACCTCTCTGCCCTCATCAATCCGCTTTGTTACTTCTTCAGTAAACTCAGTCCAGTTCATGAGACATGATTTCCCACGCTGTTATTGATATCCAGGACTTAACTCTGTACATTGGGGTCTGTGTCGCCCAGTTAAAGGAGGTAATATTCTGGATAACGTTCACGTACACCAGCTTTGTGTTGTTGACTGTGTACTGGGTCTTGTTAATAACACCAACACAGGTGAGTTCCTTTTGAAACGCAGTCCCTATATCCCTACCCCCTCCGACCTGCTCTGACTCCTCCCTCCCCACCGTAGACAGTAAGTACGAAGAGCTCATGGAGTTTCCATGTGAGTGAGGTTGAGCAAATCTTCCTTTCTTTCCACCACCCCACTATGAAATGGTGGTAGTGTCCTTTCCTCTGGACCAAGAGGATCGGGTTCAGAGTTTGGTAACAGCAGCTTTGAAGAGGATGATTAGAAAACATGCCCAAGCCACCAGGCCATACTGTCTCCCAGCTGTCCCTGCCTGAGCCTCCAAACACAACCATCCTCTCCTTTCTCATCTGTCAGACTCTCCCATTACTCAGTTTGTCCAGGATCCCCTCCTGCTCCTGCACTGCTCCTGTCCCTCACTGACCTGTCCATCCCCCAGTGTCCTCCACATTCATTCATTGTTTACAATCCCATTATTTCCCGTCCTCCAGCCCCTCCCCGTCCACTCTATTGGGCAGCAGCTGCTGTCAATCACCCAGGCTCCTGTGTGATCGAGAGCATGTTGCGTTGGAAGGGAGATCAGAGCACGGGTGCAGTGCTGGCTAGTTGTTGGCGCGTATGTGCAGGGCAGGTCAGTGCCAGGGAGGGAAGCTGTGGGATTAATCTGTCATTAGCAGCTCCCTTCCTTCTTTCTTCTGAGGACACGACCCAGGGGAATAGCCCTTTGCCTTGTGTCCTGACGAGTGGTCAAAGTATCAATGGGGGAGCATTTTGCAGCAAGTTGTCAGAACTCTTATGAATAGTCAGGATTGTTATGGAAAAAAACAAGAATGAGCCTCTAATTGGAGTTCTAATTTGGTTAATTTTAGTTCAACCAGATATGATTTGGCTCGTGTATGCAGAATGGTTCTCATCAGAGAATGGGGGTTCTGGGAGATGGGGGGAGGATTCACGAACAACCTGGAGGCTCCAAGTCAAACTCATTGATTTGGTTCTTAGTCTGCAGACAGCAGCTCGGAAACTGAATTCAAGGCGAGGAGAGAGATTGTGAGAACTGGGTGTGGAGGAAAGGAGGAATGAGATTGGTTTGGATTTCAGTTAACAAGAGAGAGAAATTGTTAGACTGAGATTTAAAGCTTTGGGGGAACAAGGAAACTACAATTTAATACTATCATTGTCTTATAGAGTTCCATCCTGTATTAACAATGGTGAATTGTTGTTTTCCTGTTGTAGGGTACGGAAAGGGTGGATTTGCAGATGAGAAATTCGAATTGAATTTCATGTTCAGATCTGATAGTTACTTGATCTATGCCGATCTGAATATCATTGGCCTTTTCATCTTGAAGGAAAGGTTTGCATTCTGTCCGTGGGCGAATATTTCAAATGTCAGTGTGACTGGAAAAAGTACTGAGACACAGCCAAGTCCATGTTAACGTGCTTTGTGGCTTTGAATGGAGGCTGGTTGTCAGGATTATCTCCATGGCAACGGCAGTTTAAAAAGTCTAGTTCAATTCAGCACTTTGTGTTTAAACAACACACCCCTCCCCAACACCTCCGTGGCTCAGTCAAGTACTTGACAGGTGCTTCAGTTTCGGTGGGGTTGTCTGTCAGGATTCTCATGTGGAGGAGCCGGTGTTGGAATGGGGTGGACAAAGTTAAAAATCACACGACACTAGGTTATAGTCCAACAGGTTTATTAGGAAGCACTAGCTTTCCAAGCACGATGTAATTTTTAACTTTATCAGGTTCATCTTTATGCTGACAGACTTCTTCAGATAAGTACTTCAACAATTAAATAGGGCATATGTTCCCCACGCAATAGGTTTCCTCGAGCAGTGTAAACTGCTATTCTTGCCCTGGTGATAGCTGCTCATTTGCAGATCCAGTCAAAATCCCATCAAGCTTTTTGTTGATCTTTAAAGTTTTTCTAATCTCCTAGTTTCTCCTTGGTCTTTGCCAATTTGTATGCCTTCTATTTCAATTTGATAGACTCCCTTAATTCCTTAGACATGGCAGATTACTCCTTTTCCTACAGTCCTTCCTTTTCACTAATATATATAATTTTGCTGTGCACTTTGAAAAATTACTGCCTCATCCTGTTGTAGTCTACTTTGTTTAAGCACAGGATCTTGGGATTGGACTTAATCTTCCAGCTTGCCATCTGTGTTATAAATTCAACCAGACTTCTCACATATCCTCAAAGTGCCTCTTTGGATTCATCCTAATCTTCTCAGCCAACGCTCTTTCATATCCACTTTGTCGCCCTCCTGATTTCCATCAAAGGTAAACTCTTATACCCCTTATATACCGCCGGGGACTCCCTTGATCGCAGTTGCCTGTGCCTGAGCCACGCATCCCTCTTTTTTTCCAGTCAATGCCTAAATGTCTCTTGTCATCCTGGGTTCCCATTCCTGCCAACCTTGCCTTTCACCGTCACAGGAACGTATAGACCTTGAACTCTAGCTATCTCACGTTTAAAGGCTTCCCACTAGCCAGCGGGCCATTTTCCTGCAAACAAATTACTCCAGTCAACCCTTGCAAGATCCTGTCCAATCCAATCAACATTCCCCTTGTCCCAATTTAGAACTTGAACCTGTGGACCAGCTTTGTCCCTCTCCATAGCTATTTGAAAATTAATAGGACGATGATCACTGGTCCCAAAGTGCTCCCCCACTGTCACCTCAGTCACCTGTCCTGCTCTGTTTCCCAAGAGTTGTTCGAATTTTGCCCCTTCCCAAGTAGGACTCTCTACATACTGCTGGAGGAAACTTTCCTGAATTCACTTATCGGATTCCACTCCATCAAATCCCTTCATGCTCTGGCAGTCTCAGTCTGTTACAAAAATTAAAATCCACTCTTATGACAACCACATTGCTCCTGCATGTCTCCCTTCTCCCTGTATATTTGTTACTCAAATTACGATGACTTTGGAGGCCTATAGTACAACCCTGGTGACATCATCATCCACTTCCTCCTTCTTAGCTCCACCCGCGAAGCCTCGCTGGATGATTGGTCAGTTATTTTATCTCTGATGACTGCTGTGATAATCCCCTTAATCAGAAATTCAACTCCTCCTCCCCTCCTTCCACCATCCCTGTCCCGCCTAAAGCACCTGGAACCTGATGCGTGAAGCTGCCATTCCTGACCCTCGCTTAGCCATGTTTCTATAAAGGCTATATTATCCCAATCCCATGTTCCTATCCACACCATTAGTTTATTGGTCTTGCCTGCCAGCCCTCTTGCACCAAAATAAAAGTAGTTTAATCCAACAGGCATTCTTTAGTCCTTATCATGTTCCAGCCTGATCTGTGTCTTCACTTTATTGTTTCTGATTACTGTATCTCCTACCAGCCTCGTTCTTGCCTCCCTGATCATGACGGTATTGCTCCTCGCCAATATAGTTTAAATCCTCCCTTGGAGCATGAACAAAATTCGCCAACAAGATACTGGTCCCCTTCCCAGTGCATGTGCCACATGTCCCTCCTGATCAGGTCAACTCTGTCACAGAAAAGACAACAATGATGTAAAAATCCGAATCTCTCTGCCCCCCGACCCCCGCACCAATTCTTTAGTTACTTATTTATCTGCCATATCCTCCTGTTCTTACATTCATTAGCTCATTACAATGGAAGTAATCAGGAGATTACCACTGTCAAGGTCCTGGTTTTTAACTTTTCTCCCAGCTCTCACTAATCACCCTGTATGACCTCATTCCTAAATCGACCCGTGTCATTTGTGCCAACGTGCATAATGATTTCTGGCTGCTCCCACTCCTCCTTGAGAATGTTCTGCAGCCAGTCGGAGACATCCTGGACCCTGGCACCTGGGCGGTAACTCAACATTCTGGATTCCCATTTGAGGCCACAGAATCTCCGATCTGTCCCTCTAACAATCGACTCTCCTATCTGTAAGGTCCTGTTAACTGTTACCCTTTCCCACTGTGCCCCAGAGTCAATGGTAGTGCCACCAACCTGGCTACTGCTGCTTTCCCCTGGAATGTATTTCCCCTGAACAGTATCTAAAACGGTGTACTTGTTTTCGCGGGGAATTGCCACAGGGGATTCCTGCATTCTCTGCCTACTCCGTTCGCCATTCCAGGTGGTCGCCAACTTCCTCTCTGTCTTGAACACAACAGGGAGCAAGGACGCCTGTTGGATTAAATTGCCTTTATTTAGATGCAACAGGACAGATAGGTAAGCCTGATGTACTCATAGCATGGATCTTAACGCGGACTTGGATATTATAGTCATTATAGAAACATGATTGGGGCGAGTCTTGGGTGTGACCACAACACGAAAGCTCTTATCTATGAAGTTCTCAATATCTCAGATGATCCTGAGGGCATCCAGCTCCAGCTCCTGAACAGAGTCTCCCAGGAGTTGCAGCTTGGTACATTTTCCACACATGTAGTTACCAGGGACTGTGGGAATTTCCCTGAGCTCCCCACATCCAGGAGGAGGAACGTTCAACAGTCCTAACTGCCATCTCCATTGCTGCAAGACTAAAGTTGAAAGGACTTTATTTGAGCTTGCCTGTAGTTTTCGCTGAGCTGCTGCTGTCCAAAACCTCTTGAGCCAAACATTACTGCTGACTCTGCTACCAACCGCATGTCTCTCTACCCCTTCGCATTTAGTTTTGGTTAGGGAAGGAGGGAGACACTGCAGTGATGTAGCACTTGGGCATTAAGTACTCCTTGACACTTGGCTGCTGACTACCGGCTCTCCATCCAAGATCACTGATTAGCCTTGGAAGATGTCTTACGGAGATTTTCCTTCTGGTAGTGCTAACTGCGCTGATGCTAATCTTCACCCCGACAGCCAATCTGCGTTGTTACAGTCCCTTGGTCCTTTCTGTTTAAGAGTACTGCATTTATTAATTCCTTGAATCCGTTGACTGCATTCCAAACTGTGTCTCCACAGCGAGAGAGTTAATGTTCCAGTGAATACAAGGCTATTGTAAAAATGGTACAATTCGACATAGGGACAACAGTATGTCTATCCGCTTACTGAGTCTGCTTTCCCACTCAATTCGTGAGATCGATTTTGATAATCCCCCTTTTCCACTTTCCGGCATTTTCCCCATGAACATTGTATGAAAATCAGTCTGCCTCAATCCTAAAGATATTCAATGAGCCAGCCTCAACAGCCCGAAGAATTTTCGAAAATGATTTCGCTCTCACTGATGTGAGACTTGGTAGTCTTTAACCCCATGCGGTATTTCTAGCACTCTGTTTGAAAGTTGTATCCAATATTAGATGTTATCCTGTCTTATCACACCTTCTCTGTGGCCAGAGGCAAAACAAAAATGAAAAGTTAAGAGACTGTAATCTCCTCACATCAGCCTAAGATACAGCTCATTCTGGTCTGTGCATTTGTCTACTCTCTCTATCCGGCAAAAACTTCCAATTCATTGTCAGCTTCTGAATCAATTCACTCAAGCATCACACGGTCACTCACCTTGAATCCAGGAACTCCTTCTTCAAAGTGAAGACCGAAAGAAAGTCAGTGTTAAACATATTCTCTGGCTCCGTGCACAGGCTGCCCCCTTGGTCCCTAACACTCCCCATTCTCTCCCGCGTTATCCTCTTCCCCTTAATAACCCGAAAGAATGTCTTTGAATTCTTGCTAATCTCTACCCTCGAATGTTTTAACTCCCCGCCAACACTTCGTGCTCTTCTACTGACTTTTTAAGTTTATCCCTACACTTTCTATATTTTTTCGGACCTCCATTGACCTGCTTTCTTTGTAACTGCGTTAAGCTTCTCTTTCCTTATTAATTCTGTTCGGAATTTGTGTCGACACCCGAGGTTCTCTGGGCTTGTGTTCCTAAAATTCATCTTCGGTTAAACATGCTGGGCTGACACTGTCATCAATTACATTTTGATCAAGTGACCCCCTAACCCGCGCCCCACGCTATTCTGCTACAGTTGCACGCAGAAGCATCTGCACTTTGGCCAGATCCTGTCATATTTTTTCATAAAATCGGTCTCCCAAATCCAAAAAGCTTTTATTTTTCAAACATGTTTGGGTCTTTTCCTTAGCAAACTCAAGACATAGGAGTCACGGTCACTGGTCCATTCATGCTCAACCCAATCCTGCCTGCAACATCTGACTGACTTTGTTCCCCACAGTGAGGTCCAGCACAGCCCCGCCCATTGTTGTATCTGCTACACGTTGACATAAGAAGCTCCCTGCAATAAATTTCAAGGCATCTATCCCATCTTAAAAATGTTATCACTGCCCGAATGAATGTTTGGAAGTGAAATGACTGAATATAATGATCCTATTGTTGTATTAGCACACCTCAGTAAATTGGTTCTATATCAGCTCCTGTACATTCTTTTGTTTGGGAGACTATAATCGATCCCCAGAGGTGTGTCTTCATGGTTTTGATCCTGAGCCCTAACCACCAAGCCTCATTAGATCATTCTTACTGCAGTAACTAACTCCACAATTAGTAATGCAACCCCACTTCCTCTTTTACCACCTCTCCTGTCGTGCCTATAGATCTTGTACCACAGGATACTGAGTTGTCAGCTCTGACCTCTCTCAAACACATCTCTGTGATGACAAAAATGTCACTTCCCCATTTCACCTCATTCCGTTATCACATCTGTTTATCCGATAATATTCCCAGCATTAAGTTAAACGACATCCAGCCTGGAATATAACACCTAGAATACTTTATAATGCGGAGTTCTTTAGTCGTTCATTGCTGGTTCTCAAGGTGCTCAATTCATGAACCAAAACTGTAACTCTGGGAATGAATGAATATTTGTTGAATTGTAATTTCTCTTTTCATAAATGTATTCATCAAATGCAACTTTCCAGAACTAAACAGTCAGCTCCACATGCAATGAGTTTCTGCTGATTAATTCCCTGTTCAGTGTGCAGAGGGGAGAGCTCCAAGTAATGGAGAAAGTGAGAACTGCAGGTACTGGGGATCAGAGTCGAAACGTGTGGCGCTGTCAAAGCACAGCCAGTGGGGCAGCATCTGAGGAACAGAAGAGTCAAAGCTTTAGGCATCAGCAGTTCATCAGGATCTGCAGTTCTCACTTTCTCCATTACTTAGTTCTGGAAAGTTGCATTTGATGAATACAAAGGAGGATGAGAGATGACTTGATAGAGGTTTATAAGATGACGAGAGACAAAGATAGAGTGGATAGCCAGATACTTTTTCCCATGGTGCAAATATCTATCACGAGGGAGAAAAACCTAAAAGTAAGTGGAGGAAGGTTGAATGGAGATGTCAGAGGTAGGTTCCTTTCACAGAGAATGGTGGGTGGTTGGAATGTACAGCTGGCAACTGTAGTAGAGTCCGCTGCATTGGGGATATATGAAGAGACCATTGGATAGGCAATTGAATGATAGCATAATGAAGGGTATGTAGGTTAGTCTGATGTTAGAGTAGGATAAAGAGTCGGCAGGACGTCAAGGCCAAAGGGTATGCACTGTTCTGTTCTATGTTTCACTCAGCATGTGGATTCTTTTCAATTGTTGAATGTGTGAGGGAGTGATGTGTGTGCGATCAGGAAGCTCTGTAGGGGCGTTAGGCCAAGACGTCCACTTCTGGGGTGCATTCTTACAGTCACCTGAGTACCAGTACAATATGTGTGTGATGACCTACACCAGACAGAATCCGTCAAATTCTGTTATTAAGGTGATTCTGGACTTGTCATTTGCTGCTGTGTTCTTCAGATAGATTTTGTTGGTTGACCCATGTATTAATTTTTGTCCATCAACAGAGATGTACAATTTTATTTGTAGACTGGTGAATGTGAAGGTGACATTTATTGGACACGGTTTTGGAGCTTTCTTTGAGATACACAATGTGCTGCAGAATACAGTCACCTTGTTAACGTCTTTACCCAGTGTCTGGTCCAGATAGCTTGGAGTCTGGGAGGCAGGCCAGATATCATCACCATAATTAACTTATGCGATGTGATTCTGACACTCCATGTCCATTCATCTGCCCCCAGTCAAGGCTCAGACCGAAGATGGAGTCGAAATAATTTGTTGTGAAATAATGTTCAAATGACTGCCGTGACCCAGGTGGAAGCTCTCTGGATTCATTTAAGAGCAGACAAATGTCTTACCCAGTATCACAGGCAGCTGTAACTGAATTCAAATCTTTTAAAGTCTTTTTTCAATGTAGGTTATGATTGCAATCTGGTCTGAAAAAATCATATTTGCTATGTTCGTGAATTGTGATTCACAAAAGTGTGAAATAACATTATTCAACCAAACAATAATTGCATCACCTCTGAAAACAATTAGGTCGATGTTATATTTATGGAACTAAAATATACTTTCCTGCCAACATTTTATGATACAAAAATAAAGATTGTATGTTTTATTTAATACCGAACAAAGAACATGTTATCTGACTATAGTGCTGATCACAATTACATGCTTTTGCATACGTGAACATCAAGTAACCACAAAAATACATCATCCTCTCTCGAGTATTCTCACATACGGATGAGGAAGGACAACACTTCAACTGGGACAACACATCCAACCTAGGACAAACCAAATAGAGGCATGTACGAGAATTCCAAGAAGCATGGCATTTCAACCTGAACTCTAGCAACAAAAACACCGAGTTAGACCTCAACTATCACCCCTGAGAAAAGGAGCAGGATGTGACTTCACCACAGGAAATAACATCACCACAGGAAATGACATCACCAACCCAAAAGAAACTAAAACATATAAATAGAAAGCAGGAGTTTTCAGCGTTGGTTCCCCTGAGGCCCACTGAAGATGAAGATGGTAAAACATCACGAAATGAACCTCCCAGCTCAGCGAAGAAGTCTACATCCAAAACTTCAACCTGAGCTACAAATCTCCTCAAAACTCGCTACAATTACATAATCATTGTCAGTATTCAAATGAATACATCGTTGCTCCAACATTTGGAAAGTCGTTGGCTTCTGAATGATTGTATTTTTCGAGTGAGAAAACGATTGAACAGTCATATAGAAATTGCGTTCTTACATATTTATACATAATGGATCAGTTTAATTTCTCACTAAATGTGCGAGCTTCAGTTCTTTTCCAACAATTGAAAAATGACAATAATTCAATATGAACAGAGAATATTAGATTAAATAAATGATTTGTATTATTAAATTGAAGTGAACTACAATTTGACACCTTGCAATTTTCAGAAAGAATGGTATTAATGCGAAATGGGAAAAAGAATGAAGAACATATATCCGTGTGAGTGAACAGTCAGACATTTTCGAAACAGTTTTTGTGGCAAAGCAAAGGAAATATTTGTTTTATTTGTTGGGATACAAAATTTAAAATATTCGTGTGTTGAGTACTAATTAGACTTCATTATCATGCTGAACTTGCAATACTTGCATTATAAATGGTTATGCTGCAGCAAAATGATCAGGTATTTGCCAACACTTACAGCTGGAAATAATCTGATACTGGCTTTGACTTGCATCTGTACATGATAGAGTACAGAACTTTAATGTACACAAGGAGGCTATTTGGCCAGTGTATGCATCAACTTGTGAAGTGTCTCCCAAATCCTCCCATTTGCCACCTCTATCACTGTTGCCCTTTAATTTTGGAAAGTTCAAATATATATCCAGTTCCCTCTTGAGTCTTCATTCACAAATCTCCCAGGTAGGGCATTCCAAATCCTAACAATTCTCTCAATAAAGAGCTTTTGCCTTATCTCACTCCAAGGTCTTGTGCCAACAATCTTGAAACTGGGATGCTGTAATGCCAGCTAAGAGAAACAAAGTATTCTTATTTTACCCTTTTTTTCATAATTTTGATTACTTCAATAAGTTCACATCTTTGTCTGTTCTGATCAATCAGGAGTAATTTCATTACTCTAATTTCTCGCATCCTACCTTTAACTAATTTCTTCATTCCACTTATCATTCTGATTATTTATAAGGTTCCAGGTATTCTTCTTCAAAGTTATGAAGGGTGTGTGTGTGTGTGAGAGAGAGAGAGAGAGAGAGAGAGAGAGAGCCAAAAAAAACAATTCTCTGTAATGTCTGAATTACAGCCAGTGCCTCGTGTAAAAGGGGTAAGGATTAGGTAACGATTAACATATGGTAAAAGAGTTAGTTCAGGGGCTACGGTTTCAGATTTCTGGATCATTGGGCCCTCTTCCAGGACAGGTGGGGCTCTAAGAACTGTAGAGATTGCATCTTAACTGGATGAGCACCAGCATCCTAGTGGGGAGGTTTTCTCCTGCAAATAGGGTGGATTTAAACTAATAAACCAGGAGGCTGGGAAACAAAGCAGCAGGTCAGGAACGGAGCAGAATGTAGAGGTGAGTAGGACATCAGGCACGGCCAGTCTCATGACCATGCTGCGAGAAGGAATCAAATCAGTCCAAAATGTGAGTTGGAGATTGGAATAAATGATAGAGATGTCTGTCCGCGATTAACAAATGAAGATGGGATTCGTGAAGGAGTGAGGTGTGTGAGATCAGGAAGCTCGGACTCAAGAAACGATTAAAGGGGAAAAATAAATCGAAATAAACTTATTTAAAATCCTTAGTCTAAAAGCACGCAGTAATTGGAGTAAAATTGATGAGCTGGCAGTAAATACAGAGATAAATGGGTATGACCTGGTAAGGATGATTGAAACATGGTTACAGGAAGATCAGGACTGGACAGTGAACTGTCCATGGGTACTCCGTATTCCGAAAGGATTGAAATGAAGGGAAAGGAGGTGGATTTGGTGAGTTGGTTAAGGATGATATCAAGGCTATATTAAGAAATGATATTGGCACGAGGGAACAAAATTAAAATCAGTCCAGGTGCAAATAAAAAGCAACTGAAGAAACCTCTTTGGAAGAGTAATCTTCAGCCACCGTCTCCCTAAAATACTTCTGAGGTCGGAAATGATGAAGGTTCGTGACAAGATAACAACGGTGGGATACACGTGCATATTGAATCAATTAATCAACTTGGCAAAGGGTAGGCTCCAATTACGAATCGTAGAGTATATGAAGGATTGTTTCGAAGAACACATGTCATGGAGCCAACCAGAGAGTAGGGTACTTCAGATTTGATATAAGCAAGGAATGAAAAACGATCTTGCAGGAAAGGATCCTCTTGGAAAGAATGACCACAACATACTGGTGAGAACAGAGTCACATACGAGAGCCTTAGTGTTGGGTAATAATACTTACAGTGGCCTAAGGAATGTGTTGGTGGGGGGTGGGGGAACAGTCAAAGGCAGGACAGATGAAGAAATTTGTCAAATACTAAAGGGGATACTAAATACGTCTCAATTAAAGTATATTTGTGAGAGAAGAGGAATTGCATGACAGAGAAAATTTATCCATGTCTAGATAAGGAATTCGATGACACCATGAGGGCAAAAACTAGGGCAAATCATACTGCACAATTTAGTCCTGCTCCAGGGATTGGGTAAGGCGGTGGCCTAGTGCATTACAGCTGAACTGCTCATCGAGAGACCCAGATAATGTTCTGGGAAGCTGGGTTCGAATCCTGCCATGGCAGATGGTGGAATTTGAATTCAAATTTGGGATTAACAAACTGATGGTGAATATGAATAGATTGTCAGGAGAAGCTCACCTGTTTCACTAATGTCATATAGGGAAGGAATCTGTCATCCTTAGCTGGTCTGGCCGATATGTGACTCCAGACCCACATCAGTGCAGATAACTCCTAACTGCCCTCTTGGAAATCAAGGATGGGCAATAAATACCGGCCTATGCAGCAATGCCCTCTTCCTGTGAATTAATGAAAACAAACAAAAAACATCATCAAAGGGTTAACACACAACATTAAAAGAAGCTATGAAAGGAAATGAACGGAAACATAAATACTGATACCAGTAGCTTTCACTAGTACATAAAAAGTAATCGCAGAGAGAAACTAAGTGATGGCTCTTTGCAGGATGAAACTGACAAGATAACGATGAAAGACTCAAAAATGGCAGAGGCACAAAAGCAATGTTTTCTGTTTTCACAGACTACACTAAAAACTGTAGTTCCTACAGAGGAACCTGTTGGGATTACTGCTGTTTGTCATTTTAATAAATTACCTCGATGAGGGCATAAAATGATGTGTTAGTAAATGTAATGATGATACTAAGGTTGGTGAAGTGTGGATAGTGCTGAAGGATGTTGCAGGTTACAGAGGGACATAGATAAGCTACAGAGCTGGGCTGAGATGTGGTAACTTGAGTTTAATGTGCAAGAGTGTGAGGTGATTCATTTTGGAAGTAGCAAAAGGAATATAGAATACTGGGCCAATGGTAAGATTCTTGGCAGAGTCCATGAGCAGAGAGATCTCGGTGTCAATGTATGTAGATCACTGAAAGTTGCCAATCTGTTTAATACGCTTGATAAGAAGGCGTAGAGTATGTTAGCTTTTACT
Source organism: Chiloscyllium punctatum (assembly GCF_047496795.1). Classification (NCBI taxonomy): domain Eukaryota; kingdom Metazoa; phylum Chordata; class Chondrichthyes; order Orectolobiformes; family Hemiscylliidae; genus Chiloscyllium; species Chiloscyllium punctatum. Next base: position 97,646,025 of record NC_092750.1, on the reverse strand, counting down.
GGAAGAGGGATAGAATTTTGGAGCCACATGATCATACTGCAGGTGCACAAAAGTCCGATGTGGCCGCACTTGGAGTACTGTATATTTCTGCTTGCTACATTACAGGAAGGACGTGGAACGTTTGGAAAGGGTTCAAAAGAGATTTACAAGGATGTTGCCTGATTTGTTTTGAGGGAGGGTCTTATAAGGAATGTCTGAGGTAGTTGTCGCTGTTTTCATTCGAGAGAAGAAGGATGAGAGCTGTCTGAATTGATCTATATAAGATAATCACAGGGTTAGATAGGGTGGACAGTGTTATGAATTTTTAAGTGTATTTTTCCTTCAAGAGAGTTGGAAGGCTGCCCAGAGTACTGCAAAAATTAAAAAATGTAATATTTGGTCAAACAGCTAGCAGTATCTGGGTTGCTATGGGACAGATTCAAATTCAGCCAATCAGTTTAAATAATGTGCCAAGATGCCAAATGCTAATCAAGTTTGTATTTAGTGTTTTTACAATATTAAAACCAATGAAACAATCCAATCTTTTGGGGTATAAATATCAAACATTTTGAACAGTTAGCCAGAGCGGCGAAGAGCAGCAAGCCGCCAACAAGTCCAGCCTGGCAGCAGAAAGATCTGCTCTCTGACAGGGACCTTTATCAACCAAAGACCTGGGAAGCAGAATCCCCAAGAATAAGAAAAGAAGACTGGAATATGGAGAAGAAACGACAGGTTTTTAAAAATCTTCATCAAGATTTTTTGATCGGACTATTATTATAGAGGTGGAGGTATCAGTGTGCATATCAAATATATTGGTGCGTAAAAACGGAAAACTTGCAAAATTTTGGGCAATACCATGATGACCTTTGACAAGGTAAGGTGCTTTTCGGTGATTAAACAGAAGAACGAATGTCTGTGGGTAAGCAGTTTACAGGTGCCCAAATTGACAGAATGGATCAAATCCGTTCAGTTATCAGGCCCAAGGAGCATTTTTATCCAGGCAACAGTTCAAATGCTGCCAATTAACTTAAAACGGCACTTGGAGATTAAGGATCCATTTTAGTGTTAACAATATGAAACCAATCATATACTAAGAATTTCTTATGTCGAGGAGATATATATATATATAACAGAGAGGCAATTGGACAGAGGGGGAGAGTCCACTGCTCGCTGAAAAAACGATGACAGGGAAGTGTCATCCGTGAATGGAATATTGGGGTCTCACAAAAAATCTCCATGCTCTGCCTAAAAAGCTCTATCCATCAATAAAGGTGCACAACACGCTGAGCAAATATTCTTGAAACCAGAAAACAACTGAGAAGGCATTTCAGACAGAGAAAGACGAGGGAATAAGATACAGAAATTTCAAGACAGTCCATACTCGATGAACTTTGACAGACTAAGTTTTAATTTTACTCTGAGTAATACTGGATTTATGAGTGGAATCCGCATTAGTGAAACCGCAAATCAGGAAAATCTTTTTTTTCCAGAAAACGTAATTAGTTACAGACTGATTGTTCAGTTTGTTAGTGATTTGGTCACTGTTAAAGTTAGAATCATAGAATACGTAGAGTAGGGAAACAGGCCCTTCGGACAAACAAGGATCACACTGATCCTCCAAAGAGTAAACCACTCAGATGCATTCCTCTACACTATTGACTATATTTACCCCTGACTAACGCACCTAACTTACACATCCGTGAACACAATGGGCAATTTGGCATGCCCAACTCAAGTAACCTGCACACCATTGGATTGGGAGAGTACACAGGAGCACGTGTTTGAGCCCACGCAGACACGAGTAGAATGTGATAACTCCACATAGACAGTTGCCCAAGTTTGGAATCAAGCCTGGGTCTTTGGCACTATGAGGCAGCAGTGCTAGCCCCTGAGCCACGGTGTCACCCCTAAACAAGCAAATAGTACTTGTTAATTGCAGAATGCGTGAAAGGATTCTATTTCATTGAACCATTCCTTTATAACAAACTGGGTTGTCAAAAAGGAGGTGGGTAACATCACTTGTCACACTCTCTTCGCTGGGTGCATTGCTTTTAATTATCAGATGGATGTTGACCTCCACTTCATTATATTATAGAGAGTTCGAAGTGGGTCAAGTGAAGAACTATATTGGTATATGGGGCACAGCAGGAAACATGTGTCTGTGTTTGAATAGATTGGTGGTTTGAATGAAAAACAGTGCAATAATCCAATGGAGAGATTGCAAAGCTGAGGCATAGAAGAATCAGGCACCTGGATAACAAAAAAAAAACACATTGCGTGAACATCATAGGGAGCCAATAAAAACTTTCAAACCTTTTGAAAGAGAATACATTCAGGAGTAGGGAAGATATTCTACAGTTTTGTAGGGTACGGTGAGACCACATTAGGAGAGCTGAGGGCCCAATGACATGAAAAGCAGTCCAGAGAAGATTCACTCAACTGATTCCTGTGAGGAGGATTTATCTCTGGAAGATCATTGTCAGATTGGCCTTGGATCAGTTAGGGTTTAGGCAAATGACGCATGATCCCTTTTAAACCCATCATATTATGAGTAGTCTATTCAAGTTGAATGCTGAAACAATATTTAAATTTGTGCAAGAGATTTACAGACATGGATGGACTCCTGGAAACTGGAGAGTATCCCAGTGAAGGAGTTGGTGATTGTTTTAACTATCTTAAAGGGTTCTGCGTCTGTGGGAACTTCCATCCCAGAGAGTGATGGAAGGTGAGACATTGAATATTCTTAAGACACAGTCAGACAGTTTATCAGCTATGAATTATGAATTAAAGTTATAGGGCATAGCCACAATCAGATCATCCATGATCTTATCACATGGCAGACTTGGTTCAAGTTGTCCAGTCATTTACTCCTGATCTTAGTTTCTTCGTTGCTATTGCCTTTAGATACTGACAAATAATGAAAGCATTCTCAACTGCAAAAAGTCTCTCCCTTTCAGTATGATGAGCACACATTACAAATGTGATTTTGAATCAGCACTGCGAAAGCACTCGTGGAAGTTTCATGGAGTTACAGAAAGATCAGATGCTTAGGTCAAAGTAAAAGCCTCATTAAAACTGCGTTAGAAATCAGATAGGTTAGAATGGATGCCTTTAATAGAGCAGATTCCTGTCAATTGTTCTTGTAAGGTGAATTACGTTAGCAAGACCAGCATTTATTGCCTATGTTTAATTTCCATTCAGAATATGGTGGTGAACTCCAGTGATCCTCGTGGTGCAGGGACACCAACTGATATGTTTCAAAGAGAGCCACAGAATTCTAAACAAGTGACAGTGAAGGGACAATGATATTGATTCAAGCCAGGATGCTGTGTAACCTTGGAGATTGTATTCCTCACCACATGATACTCACAGCGATGGAAATAGTGGGACAACCTCTTGCTGTTCTTATTTTGGGGAATGTACAGAGTGATGTAGTTAAGGTCAATTCTGAGGGAGCCTGAAGTAGCATTTTGAACACAGAGCTGAACTCAACTTTTACATATTATCTGCCAGCTCTGCATGTTTTATTTATAAACCTTGTGAATAATTTAGGATGAAAATGTGTTGCTGAAAAAGCGCAGCAGGTCAGGCAGCATCCAAGAAGCAGGGGAATCGACGTTTCAGGCATGAGCCCTTCTTCAGGAATGAGGGAAGTGTGCCTAGCAGGCTAAGATAAAAAGTAGGGAGGAGTGACTTGGGGGAGGGGCGTTGGAAATGCGATAGGTGGAAGGAGGTTAAGGTGAGGGTGATAGGCCAGAGTGGGGGTGGGGGCGGAGAGGTCAGGAAGAAGATTGCAAGTTAGGAAGGTGGTGCTGAGTTCGAGGGTTGGGACTGTGACAAGGTGAGGGGAAGGGAAATGAGGAAACTAGAGAAATCTGAGTTCATCCCTTGTGGTTGGAGGGTTCCCATGCGGAAGGTGAGGTGCACTTCCTCCAGCCATCGTATTGCTATGGTGTGGCGATGGAGGAGTCCAAGGACCTGCATGTCCTTGGTGGAGTGGGAGGGGTAGTTGAAGTGCTGAGCCACGAGGTGGTTGGGTTGGTTGGTCCGGGTGTCCCAGAGGTGTTCTCTGAAATATTCCTCAAATAGGCGGCCTGTCTCCCCAATATAGAGGAAGCCACATCGGGTGCAGCGGATGCAGTAAATGATATGTGTGGAGGTGCAGGTGAATTTGTGGTGGATATGGAAGGATCCCTTGGGGCCTTGCAATTAGACTTTCTCATTACTAGGACTAAATCTAAAGTTGCCCAATCTCTAATGGATTGTGCTATATTAAATTTAACCTGAGGAGTTGTGGGTGGTATTTATTGCACATTTGTCATTGTACATTCCCACTTTTGAACTTATAATGGAGGGAAGGACATTGATGAAGCAGCTGGAGATGGCTTGGCCTCGGATATTTCGCTGCAGAACTGGGCCCTTGTAATGCAGTACTTGGAGGTGCATAGTAAAATAGGGCTGAGACAGCATGACTTCGTCAAGGAGAGGACTCGCTGACAAGTCTGCCAGAATTCTTTCAGATGATAATGTGCAAGTTTGACAAGGAAGGATGTGATTTGATTGGCTAATTGGGACTCTGCGAAAAATGAATCTGCCTTAAATTGAATTTTGTTCATCTATTGGTTACAAGTTGCATAAGTAGAGATATAAAAACATTTAAAAATAAAAAAAAAACAAATTCAGCACTAGCTAAATACAATAACGATGGTGGGTCTGGGGATGTGTTATTTCTTCATCATGTGGTAGCTGGAGACATTCACTGTCTCGCTCAGCAATCCTAACCTGCGGTGTGAACAGTTCACGAAATGTGCTATCCACTCCCTCCTCAGCATCGCGGATGCTCTACAGTGAGTCCATCCGCAGCTCCAGTGCCATCATGCGGTCAAACAACAGCTGCAGCTGGACACATTTCATGCAAGTGTAAGAGTCAGGAACGACAGACACGTTCCTAAGCTCCCACATCAAGCAATAGTCACATGCGATGCGTCTGAGGTCCCCTGCCATTGTAAGCTTACCTTTAGATGAACTAACTAAAACCAAACAATGCACTTAAATAAATGAAAAAGATGGATAAGATATAAAAGCCTTACCTTACAGGATCGTTTTCTTCTGGTTAGTGGAGCGGGGCGTTAGGGAGATAAACGTGGAGTATCTCAGTATAACAACTGCCCAGATATAAATTAGGCCCTAACCTTCCCAGCAGTCCTCGCTTCACTCCTCCTCCTCTCCCCGCCACTCTGAAAAAATGGAGTTCGTTGTCAAGCAGGTTTGGTGGAGGAATTAGATATCAGATCCTGTTATCACTGGACTGATTCAGAGGACTCCTCTTTCCCAGTTAATGAACTCACTCTTAAGTATTTATTGTCAAGTCTGTCCATTTTAAAGAAAAAGCAATGCCGGAGTTGTGCTGAAATGATATGTACATTTTCATGCGACAAGATTATTCAATGTGCCAATGAGGTTAGGAATAGGATGGAGGTAGAGTTAAATGCCTGGGCAAAGAACTGGTAGAGGAGGCAGCACTTCCGATATGTGTATCATTGGGATTCCCGAGTCCCTCTCTCAAACAAATCTCTATAATATTAACATAGCAGTGATATATACTCACCCAAGCTCCAAGTTCATCCGTCTTGCCAGTCATACTCCTTACATTATAATCAGCGCACTTCAGACTGCCAGGCTCATTGTGTTCAGTCACCTCTGTCTGTTTGTTGTTTGTCTTAGCTGTACTGGGATTAGTCACCAACCCCGCCTCAGTCGTGTACTTGTGGACCTACTGCTCTGGTTCCCACTGTTCCCCCCTCCCCCCAACGACCACACTAGCTTAAACCCTCCTGTTTGACAACAGCAAACCTGCCTGCCAGGAGATTGCTGCCAGTTCAGGTCCATCCCGTTCTTCTTGCGAACATCCTACCGACCTGCAAATCCCACTGATCCACATATCGGAGATTGCTGCCAATTAAGGTCCATCCCGTCCTTCTTGTGTATATCCTATCGACTCTGGATCTGATGACATTGGGCTGAAGTGTGTTTATGTCAACGTAATGATTATTATGGGTAAGACAGATGAGCTTACAGCCTGATTCAATACGTGGAACCATGATGTTGCAGCTATGACAGGCATTTAGTTTGGAGAGGGACAGGACTGGGCGTTCAACATTCCAGGGTATTGTTGTGTTAGATGAGATATAAAGGAAGGTAAAAGAGGTGGAGGAGCTGTATTACTAATCAGGGATCATGTTGCATTTGCACTCAGAGAGGTAGTACTGGAGGGCGCATCCACTGAGGCAATATGAGTAGAGCACAAAAATAAGATTGATGCAATTGCTGTGTTCGGATTATACGATAGTCTGTTCAACAGCCACCGAGACTTTGAGAACAAATGTGTGGACCAGTTATGGAAAGATGTAATAAAAACAGAGTTGTCATTTTGAGTGACTTCAAAATCCCCAATATTAACTGGGACTCCCTGAGAGCAAGTGGCTTAGACGGGGCAGAATTTGGTGCATCCAAGCGGGTTACTTGAATCGGTATGTGGGTAGTCCACTACAGGAAGTGCCATACTGGACCTCGTAATTGGCTAATGAGCCTGGACAGTTGGGTGACATTTCAGGGGGACAGCATTGTGGAATCATTTTGGAATCTCCTTCAGTTTTAAGATAGCTAAGAACATGGATTAGTCAGGACCTTTTGAGAAGCTATGGAATTGGAGTAAGGCAAGTTATGTCAGTATCAGGCAGGAGCTAGGGAGTGTTAATTGGGAGGAGTAGCTATCAGGCAAATCCACATTTTGTATGTGGCAACTGTTTATTAAATCCTGATTGGAATATCATCTGGCGAACGTCCTCTCGACTGTTCGAATTTCAATCTATTTTATTTGAACAGATATTTCGAAGTCGCTGTATACCAGAGAACAGAAAGAGATAATGGATGATTGTGACCTGTATCCTTCACTGAATCAGATTGTCTCCACAGGCACCAAATATTTTTATTGTGGGTCAGAGCACCACAGAATTAATAGAGCACAGACGGAAGCCATTCAGTCCTTCGTACATTCACGAGCTCTCCAACTACGCAATCAGAAAGCAGAGAGAGTTATTGGAGATAGACACAGAGAGAGAGAGAGAGAGAGAGAGAGAGAGAAAAATAGAAAGAAAGAATGTGAAGGGAGATGAACAGAGAGGAGAGAAAACGGAGTGACTGAGTGAGTGAGAAATGAAGGGGTGTGAAATGGGGATGAAATTAGATAGATCAGGAGACAGCATGAGGAGAAATAGACAGAAGATGGAAGTTTTATTTAAACATTCCCCTGAACCAAAAGCTCTTTGTTTGGGAGCCATACCATGTGAGCACCATGGTGATACTGGTTGTGATCCCAGATCATTTATCTTCTATAATATCACAGAGTTGAGTTGCTGACAGCTAAACAGAATAAAATAGACCAATTGACTGTCTCCAGAGAGAAGGTGGATTAATTTAAATAGACTGTGCCAATGGTAGCAGGACTGATAACCCCCTGAGACACTGTGCAAGAGACTGAGCCAGAGAATCTCAGTGAGGGGGATCACTGTCGGAGGGGAAATCAGCATCTCAGCTGTGGGTCAAGTAATGACTGAAAAGGTTTGCACCCCACTTCCGTGGTTTAGTAATCCACATTTCACTTCATACAGCTCGATATCATGAGGGTATTTTAACAATCACATCTCTTTGTATATTTCATATTTTGGTTTGTCGAGAAAATCATGTTGTCCCTGTATTTTGTGTTGAATAAACGCATCTCATTTCTGGGGAAGAAAAGATCTGTCCTGATGGGACAGCCTGTATCGGATCCATGTTGGGACCAGAGTCCGAATGAATCGCTTAACTAGGGCGATAGACAGAGATGTAAATGGAATAGGAGTGGGGGAACGGGAATCAGTTAGAGGGGTAATTAGAAACCTGAATTAAAAGAGGAGGTAAGAGTGCTGAATTCAGGATAGATTATTAAAATCTCCATCACAGACATAAATAGTTTAGAGTTTCTGGAAATGATTAACAAACAAACTTCAAGCACACTGGAATACGAATGACAATGAGAGGAGAGATGGTTATATCTGACAGCGTTATATCTGAATGCATGCAGTATGAGGAATAGGGTAAATGAATTCGTGACCCAGAACGAAATTGGCAGGTATGACGTGATGGGCATCACGGAGATATAGCTGCAAGGGGATCAGGATTGGGAGCTAAATATTCCAGGATATGCACCCTATCCAAAAGATACGCTGGTGGGCTGATGAGGTGGTGTTGCCTTATCAGTAAGAAATGAAATTAAATCAATAGCAAGAAATAACAGGATCAGATGGTGTAGCATCTGCATATGTAAAATTGAGGAAGCACAATGTTAAAGCAACGACAGTTGGTGTCTTATACAGGCCTCCAAACAGCTGTGAGGAGCTGGGCCATCAGATACATCAAGAGATAGAAAAGATGTGTAGGAAAAGCAAGGTTACAGTGATCATGGGCGATGTCAATATTCAGGGGGGAATGGGAAAATCAGATTGGTAGTGGATTGTAAGAAAAGAAATTCATGAAATGTCTACAAGATTATTTTGAGTAGCTTGTGGTGCAATCCACGAGGGAACAGGTAATACTGGATTTAGTGTTGTGCGAATAGGCAGAGTAGATAAGGGATCTTAAATTGAAGCAAGCCGCCAGAAGTAGCGATCATAGCATGGTTGAATTTATACTACAATTTGAGAGGCAGAAGATAGAATCAGAGCGAACAGTACTTCAGCTGAATAAAGGCAACTGCAGAGGCATAAGGGAGAAGTTGGGTAGAATTGACTGGGAGAGTAGCCTCGCAGAAAAGACAGTAGAACAGCAATGGCAGGAGGCTCCAAGAGTAATTTAGGAGACACAGCAGAGATACATTGCAAGGAAAAAGAGGCATGGTACAGGGAGGATGAGGCAACCATGGCTGACGAGGGAAGTTAGGGATAGCATCAAAGCAAAGGAGAGAAGTATATAATGTGATGAAGGGCAGTGTGAATCCAAAGTATTGGGAAGCTTTTAAAGACCAACAGAGGGCAACAAAAATGTTTCAGGAGGGAGAAAACTAAACAAGGAGGTAAGCTAGCCACTTAGATATATAAAGTGCAAAAGAGAGGCAAAAGTAGATATTGGAAATGATGCCAGAGAGGTCGTGGTGGGGAACAAAGGAATGGCTGAGGAACTTTGCGTCAGTCTTCACAGTGGAAGACACGATTACTTTCCCAAAAAAATCAACAGAGTGAGGGGAAGAACAGAGTATGGTGGTCATCACCAAAGAGAATGGGTTAGAAAACTGAATAACCAGAATGCAGATAAATAATCTGGACCAGGTGGACTACACCCAAGCCTTGTAAGGGAGATAGCTGAAGGTGTAGTGCAAGCGTTAGTTGTGATCTTTCAGGAATGACTAGAATCAGGAAAGGGCAAACTTGACTGGAAAATCGCTAACGTGACACCCCGTTTAACAAGGGAATAAGGCAGAAGACAGAAAATTACAGACTGATTAACCTAACCTCAGTTGTGGGTAAGATTCTGAAATCCATCATGAAGGATGCGATTTCTGAATACTTGGATGTCGATGGTAAAATAGAGCAGAGTTAGCCTGGTTTCATCAAGGGGCGGTCATGCCTGACAAACAGACGAGAATGTTTTGAGGAAGTACTGAGCAGAATAGGAGAGCCAATGGTATTATCTACCTACACCTCAAGACGTCCTTTGACAAATTGCTACACAGGAGGTTATAGAGAAAAGGGACCCATGGTGTTAGAGGTAACGTGCTAGCATCGATTGAAGCTAGTGGAGAGTAAGCGTAAAATGTGCCATCTCACGATGGCAGTCAGTGACAAACATTGCCACAAGGCTCAGTGTTGGGAGCACCAAATTTCACCTTATACAGCTAACTATCTAGATGAAGGAACAGAGGGCACTTTGGCTAATTTTTACGATTAGAATCACTAGAGTGTGGAAACAGGCCTATTGGCAAAATCAGTCCTACACCAACCCTCCGAAGAGTAATCCAAGCAGACCCATTTTCTGTTGACTAATAACGTAATATCTGGGCAATTTGGCATACCCATTTCACCTAATCTGCACATGTTTGGACTGCAGCAGGAAACCAGAACACTCACAGGGAACCCACGCAGATATGGGGAGAATACACAAACTCCAAACTAGCATTGACCCCAAGTGGGAAATGAACCTGTGTCCCTGACACTTTACTAAACACTAAGCCACTGTGCCACCGACAGCTTGATGTTCAGACAGTACAAAAATATGAAGAGGGTCAGATAGCATTGAAGAGGTAGTGAGCTTGCGGAATGTTGCTCCACCGATTCTCCTCAGCTTCCCAAACCTCTGTACTTGAACCCCACCCTTCATACCACAACAAGGATAGACCGCCATGGTCCTTAACTTCCACCCCACCAACCTCCAGATAGAATCATCATCCTCAACTATTTCTGCCACCTCCAGGCAGACCCGACCACCAGAGATATATTTCTCTCCCCACCCCTATCAGCATTCTGCGGAGACCATTCCCTCCACAACTCCCTCATTAGGTCCACGCCCCAACCCCCAACCAAGCCATCAACCACTTCCAGCACCTTCCCTTGCCATCCCAAGTTGTGTAAAACGCGCGCCGACATCTTCCCCCTCAACTCCATCAAAGGCCCCAAAGGATCTTTCCACACCCCGTAGACATTGTACTTAGTCCATTGTTCCCTGTCTCCTTTACATTGAGAAGATAGGATGTCAACTTTTGAAACGTTTCAGGGAGCATCACTGGGATACACACACACACACACACACACACACACACACACACACACACACACACACACACACACACACACAAATTGACCCTACCAATCCTATGGCCGAAAACTTAAACTCTCCCTCCCAATCCGCCAAAGACATGCCAGTCATGGGGCAGCTCCACTGCCAAACCGAAGTCACCGAACAACTGGAGGAACAACATCTCATCTTCCACCCTGGGACCGTGCAACCATACGGTATCAATGCCAATTTCACCAATTTCCTCATCTCACCTTCCCCACCTTATCTCACATCGAACACTCCAACTTCGCAATGTCCCTTTGAATTGTCCAATCTCTCCATCTTCCCTGTCCTTCACGATCACAATCCACCTTGGTCGAACTATCGCCTTCCATGCTACCATTCCCCCAGCCACCCCCTCTCCTATTTATCTTTCAGCACCCTTTCGCCCACCCTCCTCAATCCTGACAAAGAGCTTATGTCTGAAACGTCGCACCTCCTGCTCCTCGGATGTTGCCTGACCGGCTGTGCTTTTCTAGCACCACACTTTTGAGCTGTGATCTCTTGCATCTGCAGTCCTCACCTTCGCCTGCAGAAGGATGGGGGCAGTTTGGGAGATTGGGTAAAGAACTGGTCAATAAGAGTACAGTGTGCAAAAGTGTGTGGTCGTGCTCTTTGCCAGAAAGACAAGAGGCATGTACTATTTTCAATATTAAGAGTAAAATCAGAAGTCTGAAGTGCAGAGACTTGGGAGTTCTAGTCCAGGTGTCTCTCAAGGTAGACTTGCAGGTTGTCAGTAGTAAGGAAAGCAAATACAATGAAGCTATTCATTTCAAAGGGTTTGAATATAAAAGCAGGGATATACTTCTGAGGCTGTATAAGGCTCTGGTCAGACTATATTTGGAGCATTGTGTGCAGTTTTGGGCCCCGTATCTCAGGAAGTATGTACTGACACTGCAGGATGTTCAGAGAAGATTCATAGGAATGGTTTTCGAATGAAAAGCTTAACATATGTGTAACATTTGAGGACTCTGGGTCAGTATCTGATGGAGCTTAGAATTATCTGGGGCATCTAATTGAAACTTACCAAATACTGAATGACGTGGACAGACAGGATGTTGGAAAGATGTTTCTATTGATAGTATAGACTAAGACTCGAGATCCCAGCATAAAGGGAAGACTTTTTAGAACAGAGATAAGGAGAAACTTCTTCAGCCAGAGAGTCGGGGATCTATGGAATTCACGGCCACAGACGCTGGAGAGATCAGGTCATTATGTATATTTAAGACTGAGCTCGATAGGTTCTTGATTGTCAAGGTGACCAAGGGTTATGGGGAGAGTGATGTTGAGAATCTTAACAGATATTATCAAATGGCGGAGCAGACTCAATGGGCAGAAAGGCCACATTTCTGCTCCTATGTCTTCTGGTCTTATGGTTAATGTTAGCTGTCCTAATCCCTTACTATAGCTGCATCATGACTCTGACCTAAATATTTATAAAGAGGCACGTTCCAATACTGATGACTGGCAATATCATTATCACTCATTCCAGTCGCAGCAGCCATTTCCTCCAATTCTCTCTGATTTCTGTCTCCTCCCCAATGTCATAATCACACAGTAATTGAAGTCTAATAAATGATACTTTATCAGAGTTCATTGACATCAATAACATCAACAGCATGACCCTTACTTGCCCCTTCTCATCCTCAAATAACAATCTGAATTGTATTTGTCATGTACAATTCTCTGTTAACATATCCATGCAGTTTGCCTGTTATAATTCATGTTTTCTTAAGCACATTTTCCCATGATAATTTGGGCTATAAAAGTTAATTCATCAATATAATCACTGATCAATAATTTCACGCTATAATTTCCATTGATAAATGGAGAAACACGTTTATGTTCCAACAATTCTCTGTCATTGCTCTCATATCCAAGGCAGATTGAATGATTACACACAAACAATCTGCCATCTCCAACATCCCCTCCCTCAGTCACTCCAACATATCCCATGCGGACTGTGAAAATTTTAAACGTTATTTTTAATTTTAATAAAATTAATATTGAATTGAAAGGGTTTAACTGGAGCTAATTGTTCACCGACTGTGATTATTGTCAATCTCTGTGGATTCTAATTATCCCAGTGGAGGGTTTCCATCATTAAACGATAAATGGGCTCTGTCAATGTATTATCCCATAGTGTGAGAGGGAGTATCACCGACAGCACTAACAGGGATCAGCAGCTCCAAAGGGAAGGGAGGAGAGATCAGAATCTGAGAACATTACACTCGGATGTTCCAACAATGGATCAGAATCTGTGAACATGAGACTGGAATGTCCCAACAATGAACAGGAGTTTATCCTTGGGTCTTTACTTTCTTTCTCAGCCTTGGATATCATTAGCATGGCGGATCCAGGAAATCCTTTGGATTATTCAAGGTGGTTAGTATCCCACCCTCACTATAGTTGCTTTTCCTAGTAAGTCATTCTCTTTGACTGTTAAACTGGGTTGAACTGAATTTCTGCTCATGATATGTAAATATTAGGAAATGGCAATCAATGTCTTCAGTTCCAATCAAAAATTCCTTTCCTTATAAAATATATAAAGCAAATTACTATTTACAAATTACTCACTGATATGCGAGAAGGAACTCAAACTCCATAATCCTTTCTGTCCTGCACAAATTTACATTTCCATATCCTCCCTACCCACCAATCCTATCCAATACCGCCATTATGATATCCCAGTCGTCTCCACAGCCTCAGTGCAATTCCGAAAGAACCATCGTTTGTGTTTTTGTTAAATCCGATACAGCTGTTTCTTCAAATCTCTTCAAACCACGTGTCCACTACAAAATAATTGCATTTGAGATGTTTAACTTGTTCTCTGCACAGAATCTGTCAGATGTAAGACAGTGTATAGTGGTCAAGTCAATGACGTTTAACCTACTGCCATCGAATAATAATCCATTGTCATCTCATGATAGAAATTGATATAATTAAAATGAAACCATCATCATTTGTGAGAAAAAACCCATCTGCTTGCCTCATGTCCTTATGAGAAGACAATGGGTCATCCTTGCCTGGACAGGTCTCCGTGTGACTGCAATCCCACAGCAATGTAGTTTACTCTTTACTGTCCTGTGGAACAGCTGAACCAGCCACTCAGTTTCAGATCGGTATAAAATGCTGGTCTGACCAGGGCTGCACACATCCCGTGAGGGAAGAACAAAGGAAAGATAGCTCCTTCCTCTGCCTGTTTACCATATTCCGACAGCTCATTCCCATTGGGGTAGGTGACCATTCCTTGTTTTAGGTGTATTCTATATCTTTGAAGTTCTCCACAAGAGTGATGTTCATCTCCATCTCTGGTTTTGGCTTTATTGATGTTGATGTACAGACGGAAGGAACTTGTAAATTTTACGTCAGTCTCAGGGCATAGGAAAGGAAAGGCTTTTTCACACCACAGGAAAGACACAGAGACGGCAAAGTGAGGGAAAGGAATTATTATGATCATCCCTGAGAGTGTTGTTGAGGCAGTATTTAGGGTATTGTGGGCAGATTTTCTCTCCTTTATAAGGAATGATCTCCTCGTCACAGAGAGAGTGTGAAAGAGTGTCAACAGACTAATCACAGGGATCATTGTACCATGAGGAGTGAGTGAAGATTAATCTGTAGCTCTGTGACACAATAAGAGGTAATTGCATTGGAACTTGAGGGGAATGGACAATCACTCATTATGTTCTAAACAGACACTAAGAACATGATAAATTCAATTGTTTTTTTTATCGCGGGTTATAATTCTCGATAGTTTAAGTGCCTCTGAGAGCGTTTCTCCTACTTCCGCCCCACTCTCCATGTCGATTGACAGAGACAGGTTCAGGGTTTGAATACAGTCTCCGACAATAATATAGTGCATTCGGTTTGTGTGATTCTGCACAGAACGTCATGTTATCCACAATCCCGACAGCAGCCAAAATACTTTCACTCTAAAACAGTTAACTATTCCCAACAGCTTCTGTCCTGGATGGAGAACATGGGTCTGTCTTCTCGTAGGGGGTAGATGTCTCCTTGAGACTTCGCACAAAATATTTGGCTTCTCTCCTCACTGCCAGGAAACTATGTTAAAATGGCACACGTTCCACATGCAATGGGGCTACGAGGAACATCATGGAGCCGTCTCTGAGTGCAGTCTCTGATCCTTTTGTTTGTCACGTTGGAGCATCAATGACATCCTCCTTTTTTTGCATAAGCCCTTGAGGGGATGAATTTTCTCGTCCAGGTCGCATGGAACACGCTCAAGGGTCTAATTGGACTTTTCACGTTCCTGTTTAGCAGTTAGATGCACTGACGAGACTGCTTCTTTACTTGTGGACCAGGCAGAAGGGTTGAATGGTTTGTCCCTCTTCTTGTTCATTCGTTTCGATGGCCTGAATTACTTCCTCATATCAGGGTGCAATCACATTGAGATGCTGAATGAGCTCCTATTTTAACTGTGGAAATGTGCAGTATCTGGCTGTGCTGTAATATGAATGTTACCGGCACTTTAACAGCACAAGCCTGAATGTTGACCGTGTGTTGCTGCATATGGACGCAGACTGGTTCAGGAGCTGACAGTGTACAAAATGTCCTGAATATTGTATGATCTTCAGTGACCATCACAACTTCTGATCTTATGGTGGTGGAAAGGATTGATGCAGCAGCAGGAGCTGTTTGTGCTAAGGAAGCTCCCCGAAGGATCTCCCGAAGTGATGCACTGGAACTGAAAGGATTGATGTCCACAAATCACGCATATCTTCTGTTGTGCTATGGATGACCCCAACCAGAAGAGATATTGTGGCTGATGCCCACTAAATTTAATTTAGTCAGTGTTCCTTGATACCATACTGAGTCAACTCCGGCCTTCATATCAGGGTCTGCCACTCTTAGCTGGGCCCCTGGGTTCACCTCTTTTGAACTCATCAATAGGTTATTGTGTCTGGGTGGGGAGTGTGTTCTTCTCACAGAGGGTAATGCATGTCAGGAGGTATCTGGATGAGAAAGTTCGGGGATCTAGATCACTGAAAGTAGTTACAGTGGAGGTCGATTGGTTTTTGCCTACTATCATTTTGTTGAAGGGTGTGAAGAATTGGGAATTGAATGGAATTGCTACCAACAGTGGATCAGCGATCATGGTGTACAATGGCACAGCAGGATTGACTGGCCGAATTACCTCATCCTGTTCCTTATGTTCTGATATCTTGTATATGGAAAGTTAATGGTTGTAATTTTCCTGAATGTTGCAGTCAGAGAGCGCAAATTATTTTGTGTATCATCTCTGAGTGATGTCTGTGGGCTGTATTCAATCTCGGCTGTAATCTGGGTCCACTACATGACCAACAAATGAACCGCAGGTTGCAGAGCGGAAACACTCTGTAAAGAGACCAGAGGCGTCTTCCAAACCCAACCTGTATTACCCAATAGCATTTTCCAACCCACACCATACTGTGTGTGTCAATCTGGAGGAACTGAATGATATCCTATATTACTGTGAACCAGGTATTTGGTGCAAGTGGCCTCCATCTGTTCCTGTGCAGGGCTGAATAGAACATTGGAACATTTGAGTGAGGAGCAGGAGTAGGTCATTAACCACTTTGCCACTGCTGTACCAGGTACTAAGTTCGTAGCTGATCTGGTTGTGGTCTTAGCAGCACTATTCTGAATGCACCATTTCCATTCATTCTTTTCTCTGTTCAATACAAACAACTAGACATCACATACTTCTGGGAGAGGGAATTTGCACTTTTACAGCTCTTTCAGAATTTCTCATTCGAGTTCCAACCAATGTTACAGGGTCACTGATTCCTTTTGCAGTCACACTCCTCCACTGGTTACAAGAAATTTCAAAGTTTACTGATAAGGCCAATGATATAAGTGTCAGCCTGGCTCACCTTCTAGAGAAATGCGACAAACACACAAACGTGCCGCTGCATGCACACATGAACACACACATTTTAAGACAAAACAAAAAAGAAAGCTTTCCAGAGTTCTTTAATAGCTGAACTCTTAACAAATGGAAAGATGACAGAATGTCCCAAATGTTATTCGGTCCTCTGAAGTCCTTCCACTCACACAAGCTGCTTGTAATGGGCTATCTCCCCGGAACAGTTGGATTTGGTTCAATTCACTTTACGTCAGATAGTGGAAAGATGCCAAAGAATCTTTCATCAGGAAACCTACACGATTGGTAAAGATGACGCAGGATTTTTTTTCTCTTGTCAGGTGGAAGAAATTGAGAGAGGGGGGCACGGGGCTGCTGCTTCTGTGGCAGGTAACATTTTTATCCCTCCCTGTGTTAAACTATGCAATAATGCCAACTGAACACCAAAAAGGACCCCGTGTGATTTCCTTGAAAATTCTCTGCAATGGATGATAAGATCCTATTTACAAATGCATCATTACTACTGTTGTACACAGTGCCTTTTCTGAGCAAAAAAAAACAAAATCCCAGCTGCATAATTTCATGGCATGTTTACATGTGTCTGCATAATTTTAAGAAATCGATTGATGTCTTCATTATATCTGCGTTAAAATCAATGTTACGACAGAGTGTGAAGCCCTTCTGCTAATTTAAACCAGACACACTGAAAAAAATCACCTCGCTTCATAGTCTGTAAAAGTGTGAGTGACAAAGAACGACCAAATCCCACTATCTATCGAAAGCAATAATAGTTTATTTTTTAACTCCAAGAAATAAAAAGAGAACATTAAACAACAACTTTCTACACTGTACTCATCCTGGTCTGATCAGTTTATCTACTTCCCACTCTACAGCAATGTACTGATCCAATAAAACCACCCGATTAAGATTTACAAAAAAAAATTGAACTTCAAAACCCCCAGCGAGTTATGTCGATACTCCTGTGAATCTTCATCTGTAGGTTTTCCCGTGTCTTTTCTTCGGTCTTCAACTGCACAGATTTCATAGAAAAAGGTACCTTTCAAAGTGCGATTCTGCGGGCAGTCTGCATTTATTAGTGCTTTTTGCCGCCCTGGCTAACTGTTCACACCACAAAACACCAGAATGTCTCATTGGTTTTATAGCATTAAAATTCAAATTCATTTGGATTTTGGTTTCTTGGGGGCTTAAGTTAAACTGATCGGCCAAAATCGAATTTGTTGTATATCATAGCACTCAACTCAACTGTTTCTTTCAGTCAAATGTTACTTTAAAAAAAAAATTCAGCACGCTCTGTGTTTGTTAAGTCCTTGCCAACTTTTACTCTCTTTAAAAGGTGCAGTACACGCCTAAGCATTTTTATCAATCAACACATTTTATTCTTAACACTTATTCTGTAGTTTCAAACACCCTAACAACATAAAATATGTATCCAGCAAATATTTTCACAAAATCGTGTATGGTTCAAAAAGATTTCGCATCCAATACCTAAACTGGTAATGCTTCTTATCAATAGGCCTCCCAGGAAAGTGTGTACAGGGAAAAGGAGAGGCATGTTTCGGGCACATTGCTGATGAAGGGCTTATGCCCGAAACATTGACTTTCCTGCTCCTCAGATGCTGCCTGACCTGCTGTGCTTTTCCATGGCAACATTTATCGACTCTGACCTCCAGCATCTGCAGCCTCGCTGTCCAGATGCAGTAAAACATTGCTACGATTAAACCTGATACCCTTCCCCAGAAACAACATCATTTCATCCCACTTGCTACGTCTGCAGACTAATTGAATGGATCAGAGCAGACGTTGGTCATTCGGCTGCACCATTCAGAATGGTCATGGCTGATCTGAATGTTCTGACCATCTTCTGGTGTGTTCCCAATAAACATTGACCCACCTGTCCAGGAAAGATCATTCGAGGTCAGCCTTGAATAGCTTAAAAAACCGCGTCTTTACTGCTCCCTGAGGAAAAGGGCACCACAGATAGCATAACACGAAAGGGAAAGGAACGTCCTTATTTCATTGTAGGACCCATTATTTTAAAACTGTTTTAAACTAACATCAAATTGCCACTTTTTTTGAAACATAAAGACAGAATAATTAGGAATAGACATAGACTACACAGCCCTCTAAACCTGTCCAACATTACCACTGACTCTTTCCAATCAAATATGTATTAAACTCATTCTCCACTCCTGTCCCAGGAAGAGAATACCAGATAGCAGAACACCACACGAGCATTAAAAAAAGGAGCAGAATTAGGCAATTCGGCCCATCGAAGCTGAATGTCATTTAATATTGGCTTAGATGTTTCTGAACATCATTCTAGTGACTTCTCTCGGTAACCCTTGGTACCCTTATTCATCAAAAACCTATCTATCTCTGGATTATAGACACAAGTGCCTGCGTTTCTTTGTATCTGCATGCGTGCGTGTGTGTTTGTTCACATGTTTGTGTGTCTGTGTATTTGTGTGTATACATTTGTTCTTCCGTGTATTAGCCTCTGCGTTTTATCTGTTTAAGTCTGTTTGTGTATGTCTCTGTATGCCTCTACATGTGTGCGGGTCCATTTCGTTGCATGTGCTGTGAGTGTTAGTCTATTGTGGTGTTTACATATGTCTCTCAGTATTTCTGTGTTTGCATCTTTCTGCAATGAGATATTTGTTGTTTTGAGAGGGAAAGAAGTAGCGGAAAAGACAGAGCGGTTAAAGTGAGAACTGCCCACCATAAAACATTGCTTCTTACTCAGTTGGTAGGAGGTGGATATTACAGAATCTCCATACGATTCACTCGGTGCTCTCCAGCTCGTGCAAGGGTCCTGCCAACATGGCGGGGAGAGGGGAGGGGGGAAAGCGAACGGATACCGGGCACTCCACCACACGGCTTGGCCCTTTCTGTCTTGTTCCAGGCTGTTTATCCTGGAAGGGGAGAAAGGGAAGTGGGGAATGAGCTGTTCGTACTGTTGTAGGTGGTGGTGGTGGTGGGGGGGAGGGTTGCTGAATGGTGAGGTGTCTGGAGGAAGTCAGTCCACAGTGCAGAATCCATAAGGTGTTATTGGTGTGGGTGTATTGCATGGGCGACAGACAAAATGATGGAAGGAAGGTGCTAAATTCAACAGTGAGATTGGAAGTACATGAACTTTATTTGGAGCTCGAGTGTAAGCCTTGTTTGTGGGTAGGTGCGATAACAGATATACAGTGAGTGTGAGGGAACAGAGAGAATACGGTTATACTTATCCTGGTAGAACGAGGATACAGAACGTCCTGGACATTTCTTCAGATCATCTCAGCGTCGAGGTGAGCCTCAATGAACGTCTTCTCTAAGTCTGTCACTAATAATGTCACCGACCCTGTCCCTCAGATCCCACAGAATCGGTTTGGGAGGATCTTAGCAATGAGAAACAAGCATTGGTGTGTTCTGCTGTGCAAATTTTGTATATCTTATGCTGTGGAAAATTGGTATTGTTGGTGCTGCAGTAATACTGAATTATCTCACGTTACATCTAAACTGCATAAACTAAGTGACTGCTAATGCTGTGAATAATAAATTACAGAAATGTGTATCAGGCAGCTGGAAGAGTGTGTTGTAATCCAAACTAGAGACAAGGTTAGTTTGAATTTGGTGACGTGTGCTCAGAAGGACTAATTAATAATCTTGTTCTCAGGAAATGTGAAATTGATATGTTGCATTTTACACGGCATCTGCATATAATATCGAATGTTGAACATGATTGTCAAACATCAGGGAAGCCTGCAGGGTGGAGGGTCAAGTTCGCTCCAGTGAATTGGGAAAGTACAATATGACATTCAGTGGGAGACAAGCAATGGTTGTGAGAATCATAGAGTCCTAAAGCACAAAGGCAGACCCTTTGGTCCAAACTGGCTCATTCCGACCAAAATGTGCATTCAGACTAACCCGATATCCCTGCCATTGCCCCGTCACCTTCTAATCCTTTCCTGTACATTAAACTCTATGGAGCAGCTCCACAGTAAGCTGGAATTCAAACCAAAACTTTTGGTTGAGACTTTAACACACGATGAAGCACAGTAAAAACCAGGCACTTTGTTCACTTGTGAACTTGCTGTTGTTTCAGTAGGTTGGATTTCACATAAAATCTCCTCCCACACCAGTGCAGGTGAACAGCCTCTCCCCACAGTGAGATGGCGCGTGCACAGGGAGTCCAATTAACCACTTTAATCCAGGCCCAGTTTGGGAGCAAATGAAGTTTCTCATCAGTGTCAACATATTGATGGGTCAACAGATTTGCAGAGATTTTAAGCCGCTTCCCACGTTCAGGGCACTTAAAAGACATTTCCGCTATGCGGACTTGCTGTTGTTATAACAACGTAGTGGATCAAGTCAATTCTGTCCCACACTCGAAACACACGAATGGTCTTTCCCTCGTCTGACTGTATTTATGTTCTGACTAGGCAGATGATCTGGTGAAGCCCTGCCCACACGTACAACACGTGTACAGTTTCTCCACACTGTGAATGATGCTTTTCCCTTTCATGTTCAAAAGCGAATCATATTCAGGCAACAATCAACTGGACAACACCATCAGATACTGAAGTGATATTTGCTTTTTGGCCTTCGCACTGTAAATCTTCTTTTTCTAATGCCCAGTAAATTCATTGATAAAGGAAAAACAGAACCAATTGAAAGTCCAGAAAGGAAAGATAATAAGATGCAAGAACAGAAGTCGTCAATTAAACTTGTGCAGTCTGCTCTCACCATTCAGTGTGATTGCAGCTGATCTGATAATCCTCAGATTCAAGTTCCTGCAATAGCATCTTTGAATACCTTACTGATTAAAATATGTTTCTCACAGTCTTAGAACATAGAACATAGAACAATACAGCACAGAACAGGCCCTTCGGCTCACAATGTTATGACGAACATTTGTCCTAGCTTAAGCACCTATCCATGTATATATCCAATTGCCGCTTAAAGGTCACCAATGATTCTGACTCTGCCGCTCCCACAGGCAGCGCATTCCGTGCCCCCACCACTCTCTGGGTAAAGAACCTTCCCGACATTCCCCCCATACCTTCCACTTTAACCTTAAATTTATGTCCCCTTGTAACACTCTGTTGTACTCGGGGGAAAAGTCTCTGACTGTCTATTCTATCTATTCCGCTGATCATCTTATAAACCTCGATCAAGTCACCCATCATCCATCGCCTTTCCAATGAGAAAAGGTCGAGCACTCTCAACCTATCCTCGTACGACCTATTCTCCATTCCAGGCAACATCCTGGTAAATCTCCTCTGCACCCTCTCCAAAGCTTCCACATCTTTCCTAAAGTAAGGCGACCAGAACTGCTCACAATACTCCAAATGTGGCCTTACCAAGGTCCTGTACGACTCTTGAAGTCAATCCCTCTGCTAATGAACGCGAATACACCATAGGCCTTCTTAAAAGCTCTATCCACCTGAGTGGCAACTTTCAAAGAGCTATGAGCACAGACCCCAAGATCCCTCTGCTCCTCCACCTTACTAAGAACCCTACCGTTAACCCTTTATTCCGCATTTTTATTTATCCTTCCAAAATGGACAACCTCACACTTGACAGGTATGAACTCCATCTGCCACTCCTCAGCCCAACTCTGCATCATATCTAAGTCCCTTTGTAGCCGACAACAGCCGTCCTCACTATCCACAACTCCACCAATCTTCGTATGTCTGCAAATTCACTGACCCTCCCTTCGACTCCCTCTTCCACGTCATTAATAAAAATTACAAACAGCAGAGGACCCAGAACTGATCCCTGCGGAACTCCACTTGTAATTGAGATCCAGGCTGAATATTTACCATCTACCACCACTCTTTGACTTCGAGCGGTCAGCCAGTTCTCTATCCAACTGGCCACATTTCCCACCATCCCATACCCCATGACTTTCCACATAAGCCTACAATGGGGAACCTTGTCAAATGCCTTGCTAAAATCCACGTACACTACATCCACTGCTCTACACTCATCCACATGATTGGTCACCTCCTCAAAGAATTCAATAAGACTCGTAATGCAAGACCTACTCCTCGCAAATCCGTGCTGCCTGTCCCTAATCGAGCAGTGTCTTTCCAGATACTCATAAATCCTATCCCTCAGTACCCTTTCCATTACTTTGCCTACCTCTGAAGTAAAACTAACTGGCCTGTAATTCCCGGGTTTATCCCTATTCCCTTTTTTGAACAGGACCACAACATTCGCCACTCTCCAGTCCCCTGGTACGACCCCCATTGACAGTGAAGACAAAAAGATAATTGCCAACGGCTCTGCAATTTCCTCTCTTGCTTCCCACATAATCCTAGAATATATCCCGTCAGGCCCGCTGGACTTGTCTGTCCTCAATTTTTCAAAATGCCCAACACATCTTCCTTCCTAACAAGTATCTCCTCTAGCTTACCAGTCCGTTTCACACTCTCCTCTTCAACAATACGATCCCTTTCATTTGTAAATACTGAAGACAAGCATTCATTCAAGACATCTCCTATCTCTTCCGACTCAATACACAGTCTCCCACTACTGTCCTTGATCGGACCTACACTCGTTCTCTTCATTCTCATGTTTCTCACATGTGCATAAAAGGCCTTGGGTTATACTTGATCCTACCCGCCAAAGATTTTTAATGCCCTCTCTTAGCTCTCCTAATCCCTTTTTGCAGCTCCCTCCTGGCTATCCTGTATCCCTCCAACGCTCTGTCTGAACCTTGTTTCCTCAGCCTTATCGAAGCCTCCTTCTTCCTCTTTACTAGATATTCAACCTCCCTCGTCAACCAAGGTTCCGTCACACGACCATCTCTTTCCTGCCTGACAGGTACATACATATCAAGGACACATCGTATCTGTTCCTTGAAAAAGTTCCACATTTCAATGACATCCTTCTCTGACATCCTATGCTCCCAACTTATGCTCCTCAGATCCTTTCTTGCAGCATCGTATTGACCCTTCCCCCAATTGATAAACCTACCCTGTTGCATGCACCTATCTCTCTCCATAACCAATGTGAAAGTCACAGAATTGTGGTCACCATCACCAAAATGCTCACCCACTAACAAGCCCATCACTTGTCCCGGTTCGTTACCGAGTACCAAATCCAATATGGCTTCCTCTCTGGTCGTAAAATGGACATACTGAGTTAGAGAAGCTTCCTGGAAGCACTGCACAAACACCGCCCCGTCCAATCTACTTGATCTAAAGAGCTTCCAATCAATATTTGGGAAGTTGTAATCGCCCATGACTACTACCTTGTGGCTTCTGTACTTTTCCAAAATCTGTTTCCCAATCTGTTTCTCCACATCTCTGCTGCTATTGACGGACCTATAGTAAACACCCAACAAAGTGACTGTTCCTTTCCTATTTCTGACTTCAGCCCATACTACCTCCAAAGCAGATCCCCCTCGAACTGCCTTTCTGAAGCCATTATACCATTTCTAATTAGCAACGCCACACCCCTTCCTTTTTTACCACCCTCCCTAATCTCAGTGTAATCTTGGATACACTGAGCTGCCAATGTCTAGAGCGGCCTGCAGTAAATATTTTCACATATTCAGTCGGCTCGAAGAGAAAGAAATTCCTCAACATCTTTCTTAAATAGGTGAGTACTTACTCTGAGATTATGTTCTCTGGTCTTCGATTCTCAGACAAGGCGAATCATTCTGTCCTAAATTATCCTATCATGTCCCTCATAATCTAATGTATCTCAGTAAAGTTTTGCTACATTATTCTACACTCCAATGAGTATAGGGGCAATATTCTCAATTTCATCTCCCGAGAATATCCTCCCATATCCAGGATGATTTTTGTTAAATTTCCCCGAAACTGCTATTCCTAAAATAGGGGGACTAAATTTGTTCAAATTAATCCAGCTCTGATCTGACTAATGCCATGTGCATTTTGGAAAAAAAATACATATGTCTCCATTCCGTTTAAATAAAGTGAAACAAAATTATTTAACTTTCCGATTACCTGCTGAAACTGGATGCTAACTTTTCATATTTCATGTGCAAGGAAGCGAAGTGCTCTGTATGCTGATGCTTTGTGCTGTGTATTTCCCCACTTAATATTTATACCTGCCAAAACGCATAAACCTCTTTTTTTTGCATGTTATATGCTGCTACGTTTTTGTCCACTTGTTTATCCTAATTCTGTCCGTCCAAAATGTTGCTGTGCCGCCCACATTACTTGCATCCATATCTATTTTGTGTCATCTCCAAACTGAGCAACAGTCCATTAACTTATGTTGTACAAGTGTGGCACCAATATTGTTGGCTCCGGGAATCTGCAAGTTACAACTTACTATCATGAAAATGCCCTCATTACCTCGCCTCTCCATTCATTCCCCAATCCTCTACTCATATATACCCCCAACTGTGTTGGTTCATGGTTCTATGCTTGTGAAGTGCGATCCTATAAAACACCTTTCTGAATATTTTAGAAATTCAGATATATTCCATTTACTGCATTCCCCTTTATGTATTGTGCTTGTGACGATCTGAAAATACTTGGAAACGTGTTAGGTCTGATTTCATCTGCTCAAAGCCATGCGGAATCCATTTTATTCTCTGATGCATTTTTAATGCTCTGTTGTTCCAACTTTAATCACAGACGAACATTTTCCCAGTGGCAGATATGCTGTCAACCTGAGCTGAATTTGTCAGGCTGGTCACTCACAAGACGTGACCATTATTGAAAAAAGGTGTTGAGGAACAAATCAAATCGAAAGAGTATTCTATATCAGACAGACAACAGAGTTCAAGTGAATTTCTTGTAGCGACTTCAATAAAGTGCAGACCAGGAAGGAAAGAGAGGATATGAAATAATTTAATCTGCCAGGGCTGAAGATAATCCAAAGAGGGTCTCCAAGTACATATCTGGCAAGAGAACAACGCGAAAAATATTACCTGAAAGATCAAGGAGTTTGACATTGCTTTTGAGCTCAGCAGATGGAAGAGGCATTAAACGAATTTTTCATGTCATTTTTTTATTGTGGAGACAGCGAGACCAAATGTTCACTCTCCATATGTGAGGATGACGATACCTTTTCCGAAACTATTTGAACAAGCATCAAGAATTTGAGATTCGGTGATGTTTCTAGCGGCTGGATTACATTTGACTCTGTCTGGCCTCATGCAACAAAGAGTCTACATGTTC
Organism: Chiloscyllium punctatum; assembly: GCF_047496795.1. Classification (NCBI taxonomy): domain Eukaryota; kingdom Metazoa; phylum Chordata; class Chondrichthyes; order Orectolobiformes; family Hemiscylliidae; genus Chiloscyllium; species Chiloscyllium punctatum. Next base: position 97,620,147 of record NC_092750.1, on the reverse strand, counting down.
TCAGGACTGGATTTTTAATATAACGAGCAGAGACTGTGTCGGCTTTGCCTTGTCGGACTGCAGCTTCGGAGGTCGAAGATGACTTTATAGAGATTCATAAAATCAAGAGAGCTCTCGATAAGGCGAACAGCAAAGTTCTTTTTCCCTTGGATCCGGGAGTCCAGACCTTGTAAGATTTACATCGCATGACAAGACATCCTTTTCACACAGAGGATGGCTTGCACATGGAATCCACTGCTAGAGCAACTGGTATGTAGAGGTATTGTTACATTATTTTATAAGACATTTGGACGATTAGATGAAGAGAAAGTATTTAGAGGGATTCAAGCAAGGTGGAACAGCTCAGTTTGCGAAGTCTGTTCGCCGAGGATATGTTAGACATAAGGAGGCTACAGAAATCGTGGAAATACATACCGATAAACAATTCATATTACAGGAATATAAGTGCTGGATATCTCAGAAAATGTAAAAGGCGTATAAAACTCCAGACCCTGGACTAGTGTATTGTTATGAACGTTGTGTGAAAAAAAGAGTTGAAAAGCTTGCAAGGACACAGAACAACCTGTTCTGACCAAGGGAACAATGTGATATCTGTTTGAAACAACCACCAGAGCTCGATTGCCATCAGTTTAAATTATGAATCAAGATCCGAAATCAAAATCAGGTGTGAACTTCACATTTTGATAATATTAAAGCCAATGAAATAATCCGATGTTTTGGGGTATAAATCAGGACATTTTCAACAGCTAGGACGGCGTCAGAGACGTCCAGCTCAAGAGATCCTACAAATGTACCTTCCTGGAAATGTGTTTGCATGGCAGAACATCGAGGAAAATCTGGAGAGAGTCTTCCAAGAAAAATCCACAAAATGAGACTTGAAAAAGTTTTGAACCATGATTACTTTTTAAATCATTATTGGGAATCTTTTAGAATCGGAATATTATTGGGGATTGGAAGGTAACAGATGGATTTAAGAGAAACTCGCTGTAAATAGTTGTTAGTTTTCATACTCTGTTAGACATAAAGAAAAACCTGATATTTTCCCTTTAAATTGTGACCTATGCGAAACGTTTTGACGATCGAATTTTCACAGATTACAGCACGGGGTAAATATTTTTCTGTGTTGCTGGTTTCAATTAGCATCGAGGTTTACCCTGTTTTTGAACTGAATCCCAAAGCATTATGGGAGGTAAGCGCGGAAATTGCAACACTCCTTGCTGAAATAATTGTGTCATCTCTAAATATGGGTGTGATTTAAAATGACTCGACATTGACGAACCTTGTTGAAGAATGGATACAGGGAAAAGACTGGAATCTCCAGGCTTGTGACTTTGAAATTGGTGGTTCGCAGGTTTTTTGAGGTCGTTTTGGAAGGTAGCATTTTCAGAGTCCAGGAAATATAGGGGATCATCAATATGGTTTAGTGACGTGAAAACTGGGTCTCACAAATTTCTGAGGTTTTGATCAAGTAGGCAAGAGGATTGATGAGGCAAGAACAAATATCTTTGCTTACTTAGGCTTTAGGCAATGGTTTAACAAGATTCAACATGGAAGACTAACGAGTAAAGTTAAATCAGATGTGGTTCACAAATTTGCAAATTGGATACAAAATTCAATTAACAACAAGAGAAAGGGTGAGGTTTTGGTGTGTTGTTTATCAGACTGGAGGCTTATGACCGGCAGTGTTCCACAGGGATCAGTGATGGCTCCTTTGTTTGTGACTGATGTAAATGTTTTAGATGACAATATGCAAGGTAGGGATCATCAGTTTTTGGTTGACACCAACATGAGCGACATGCATTTCCATGAGATGACAGCATAAGTCTTTGTGTGTACACGAAGAACATTTAAAAAGGCTTTTGGACAAATACATGGATAGCAAAAAATTAGAATGATGTGGTCCAAGTGAAGAGAAATGTGGTTAATGTGGACCGCCATTATGATCAGTATGTACCAGTGTGCTCCAAAAGACCTGTTTCTGTGCTGAGGGACGCTACAACTCCCCATGGTGGTGCAGTCGACAGAGAAGAAGGTTATCTGAGGTTATAGAAGATTAAAAGAGACATTGATCATTCGGGTATATGATAAATGAATTGTAAAGAGAAATTATCTTGAACATATGTAACATACTGCAGTTTGAGTTATAAAGGCATGCAGTACTTGTACAATTACAATTACTGCTTTGAATAGTCCTGCGCAATAGACACGTGAATAGGTCACGGAATAGACTTTGGAAGTCGTGTCACATATCGTCAGCTTCCTTAAAATGCTGTTAGAACGTTTAAATGCGTTGCTCAGTGATGAAGTTGGGACGTTATCCTGAGGTTGTACAGGATGTTGGCGAGGCATCTTCTGTAGTATTGTGTCTATGTTCTGGTTTCCAAGTCAGACAAAGAAGAATATTAAGCTGGACAGAGTTAAGAAGTGATTTACCATTACGTTGCGAGGAATGAAGGGATTGAGCTGTAAGGGAAGGCTGGAGAGGCTGGGACTTCTTTCAAAGGTGCATAGGAGGTTGACGTTTACCGTATAAATGGTTTTTAAAATCCTGAGGGGTACAGATTAGCTCAACTCCCCCGGTGCTTTCCTTCCTTGGGGTATTTCAGGACTAGTGGGCGTACTTTTAAGGTGTGAGGACAAAAGTGAAAAAAAGACATGAGGTTCACTTTGTTTTATCTTACACAGTATGTTTCCTGTGCAAAGTTCTAGAGGAAGTAGGAATGTGGATAAAGTTACAACATTAAAAAGACACTTAGATAAGTGTATGAATAGGACATGTTAAGAGAGATATGGGCCCAGTACACGTAGTTGGTCGTACGTTAGTTTCGGTAAATGGTAGCATGGACTGTTTGGAACAGCGATCTGTTTCAATGATGTCTGAGTCAATGACTCAATTTATTTGAAATTTACAGAGTGCTGAGAGGCCTGTGCAGAGCCAATGTGGCAAAGATGTTTCACCCACTATGACACACTAGAACCCGAGGGCACAGAGACAAAGTGAAGAGATAACAATTTGGAAATGAGACGTGGAGGAATATCTTCAGTCAGAGAGTGGTGATTCTTTGGAGATAGTTGCTGTAGAGGGCTGCGGGCCCCAATTCAATGAGCAAATGTGTGGCACGGTGGCTCATTGGTTCACATGGCTGCCTCATAGCACCCGGGTCCCTGGTCCGATTCCAGCCTCGGGGGACTGTCTGTGTGGAGTTTACACGTTCTCCCTGTGTCTGTATGTGTTTCCTCCGTGTACTCCGGTAACAATCTAAAAGATATACACATCACGTGAATTGGCCATGCTAAATTGTCCATAATGTTAGGTGCATTAGGCAGGGGTAAACATAAGATTGGGATGGGTTGATCTTCGGAGGGTTGTTGTGAACATGTTGGTCCGAAGGGCCTGTTTTCATCCTGCAGGGAATCGAATCTAATAATTTCAATTCAGATTAAAATAGCTCAGGATCTTTTCCCACGACCCAATGACCTCTGCGCCACGTTAGCAGTAGTTTCACCGAGCGAGTTTGGAGCTCCCAGCCTCGGCGTTTCATGAGTCTCTACCTTCACAGTAGGTCTGCATGCTCATGGAATTTGTCACTGGCAGGCAAAGTAGATATCCACTCGTTCATTCCACTCTCAATGTCCAATCAGATCTTCGCCACTCCGTACACAGTTTCACTGAGTCCAGACCTGGGAACCGGTGTGATGTGAGTGTGCAATAATAGTTTCTTCCTTGTTACGATGTTAAACTTCATGTTTATTGAAACCGATATTTCAACAATATTTGTGAACTCTCGCCTGTACTTGTAATCTTTTATTGAAATCTATCGAATTGATTGTTCAACATTTTCAATGATGGAATCTCCACAGCAACTGGGGATATCCAAGGTGACCATTCCATCCAGTCTCAGTGGGCTTTCCTGTTTTGCATGTGATGCGGTTCCTCGACTATCTCTGCCATTGCATTAAAGGCTTTTTGTATTGTGCTTTTTCATGTAATCGAATAGTGGTTCGTCCTCTGCGTTGTGGTCATGCAACCTCCATTCAAATCCGAGTATCTGTAATGAGCATTTGTTCCATGTTACTCCACATAACCTGTGCAAAACAAACGCAGAAAGGAAACAATCAATTTTAAGATGAAAATACTCACTCTGGTGTTGGTTTTAATGCTTCAAGCCGCCACTCTTAGCACCCAATCTCGGAGATTTTTCTCCCTTTAACAATCACTATTCCCCCTCTCCATCCCTCCTCCCATGTGACTGGGGCATTATAAAAATTAACATTCATTTTCACATTGACACCGTTAAGTCTGTGCTGCAGTTGTCACTCTTGTTAGGTGAACGTGACCCAATATCACCATCAGGACCATTAAGCCACTTAATGCTATCAGACAATGCGGTTGGGTTTTGAATCCTCACGTATAGTGTTTTATTTGCATGGATCAGAGATCATTGGAGCATTGGGATCATGGAAATGGCACAGAACAGTATCGAGGGAATGACTTTATTGGTAGAGACCAATGTCTCTGGTCTCCCCACATTTATTTCAAGTCATCATTTGTCTCTCGCTAGATAATTGTGTATAATTTTACAATTCACATCATAGCAGTGTTATGACAACTGTGGAAACGATGCAGAAGTGATTTACCAATATATTATCTGGATTGAATAACTTCAACTATTAAAGAGTTGAGACAGACTGGCGTTGTTTTTCTGAAAGCAGGGGAAATTGAGATGAGACAATATTGAGATGTACGAAATGATGAGCAGTATGGATTATGTACAGTTAACGAAACATTTGATGGAGGGATCAATCACCAAGAGCCATAGATTTAAGATAAGGGTAAAAGGGTTTGGGTAGCTGCACATAAAAAAACGTTGTCAGACAACGAGTGGTTGGAATCTGGAACTCTCTGTCTCTAAGTGTTGGAACGGCAGAAATGCTCAGAAAATTCAGTGATATTCAGATGTAAATTTGTAATGTTAAAACCACACAACCTCAAACGAAGAGAAATTGGATGATGATAATCAAGCAGTTATTTTGTCAAGAGCACGCACAAGTAGCTTGCAAGAGCAGTTCGCTCTGACGTTCACTGGAGTATGGCGTTTCGTATCTTCAGCTGTCATGTGGGATGCAAGGGTTCATTTTCCCGCTGGGGCGGCCCTGACTGTTTCAGGGTTTCAAGATTTGTGTAAAGATTTGAAGTTCCAGTGAAGTTTGATGATGGTGTGGGAATGTTCGTTAGTCTTGGGAAGTTGGTTTGCAGCAGTTTCCCGCCCTTTCTCAGTAACATCCTCAAGGCTGATGAGGCTCTTATGAAGCTGTGCAGTCCTGTAGCGTTTCGAATTGGTGTGATTTCCTTCCCACTACTTTTAGTTGCTGCTTCTTGTCGTTCATTGCAGGTCCCGGTATGTTACGTCCAGGTCAACATGTTCTTTGATGGAGTTATTGGATTTGTCTCGTCATTCTAAAAAATCTCTGGCTGCCCACTATTGTCCAATTATTGTTGTGTTGTTCTGGTCGAATTTGTTGACCTCGTCATGTCTGTGCATTGCCACTCTGAACAACTAATTGTGGTGTTTCCTGGATCCTCCATAAATACTTTGCAACAATAGATATTCCCGCAAATTCCTTGCAGATAAACAACGTTAGGAGGGCACCCAACATATCAAGCAAAAATGTCTCGGAACGGACAGCCTTTGACTACTCGGATCTATGAGAGAATATATACCGAAAGCCACATTTAGACAACAACTCACCAGAAAAATGGACCCAATATGCATCATGTACAACACAAATATGTTCAAACAATGTTGCACGTAGTGAGAGCAGGGAACATTATACAGGCCAGACAATTCACGACACGCATTCATGAAGATCTACTTGATACTAAACACCACTGCGAGGTGTCCACATTAGGTTGACTCATTACACTGAGTGTTGCTGATTCTGCGGCTGGAAGCTTGGATTGTATGACAGTCTGCAGCAATGGAGATGGTGTTGCTGGAAAAGTACAGCAGGTCAGGCAGCATCCAAGAAGCAGTAGAATAGACGTTTCTGGCATGAGCAAGTCATCAGACACATGCCCAAAACATCGATTCTCCTGCTCCTCAGATATTACCTGACCTGCTGTGTTTTCCAGCACCGCACTCTGGACTCTGATGTTCAGTATGTAAAGTCCTCATTTTCTCCTCCGTTTGCAGCAGTTGCTGGTTCCTTGAGTGAGGGATCAATTGATATAACCAATGTAAACTTCGATTGATGATTGAGAAATATAACCAAGTCCGTCGCTCAAAAGCGTGTTTCTGTTGTTTCTCAGGTGCCGTTCCTGGCACGGCCTCTGGCACTGTAATTATTTTGAGTTTCCTGGCTGTTCAATGTGTGCTTCTGTGATCACACAGTTGCCAGTACTCTGGGGAGCGGCTGCAGTTAGCTGCCTTCACAGCCTAGATGCAATTGATGCGCTTTGGTTCGTTCTTGATTTGTGCAACAGTAGCACAGTGATGAATCAATTGATATTGCAAGAAGGCAGACAGGCGTGGAAAATGTCGAGGTTCTGGTGATATTTGCACAGTGTTTAGAGATTACCTAGTTTCAGGAGAAAAGAATGTTGAATTCTTACGAGTCGTGTTGAAGAACTGTCTGGGAAACAAGTCACCAGCGGTGTGGTTTACAAGCGCACTCACAGTGACCACAATGCGAAATAAAACATACAAAAAAATGAGGAACACAGACGAAGGATGACAGTAAACATGGGCGACCTGACTTTCACTCCCCAGCTCCCCCAATTCCCACTTCCAGCTCCATTTAAAACAAATTTTAGAGAGCCATAAGCATCAAAGTTGTCCATTGGAACGACTCAATTCATTCCTTTGTTTTCGATTAGGCTATTTGTTTCAGGGTTTTTTACTTTCCTTGGAAACCATCTCTTTCATTGTGAGCATTCGGAAAGGAAGCCATCCTTTTTGTCAGGGAAAGAAGATGATACTAAACATGTTTGTGTCAGGCATGAAATTCTTCTGTCCCACACGTTTCTTCTACTTTCTCTCGATTTTAATCGTGTTCTTTCTTTTGACTTCTCCGACCAAAGTGCATGACCTCATAATGCCGACATGAAACTGTATCTGACAAGTTATTCCCCATTCATTCAACCTATCTATATGCCTGTGCGAAATGCCACGTTCTCAACATAATATGCGCTCCCACGAGTGTGAATTGTCAGCACATTTGTGCACATTTCACTCTACCACTTGCTCCATTCTATTAATAGAGAGATAATTGAAGGCTTAAATATACTGAGTCTTGCCAGACATCTGCTGTAAATACTTCTACATGCTTGCTACCCTCTGAACGTGACAACATCCTCCTCATCTGTGTCTTTGTGGGTAACACCTTCCCCTGAGATGAGAACCTCCGTTCCTGCACTATTCTGGATATAAACCAGAGAGGAACAAAGGCTTAAAGTAAATCATAATCTCACCTGCGTCTCCACGGCCAGTTCTGAGTGGTCTTTTTTGACCTCTGGTTGAACATACTGCCCTGATTAGCACTTTAGTTTTGACAATGACACATCTACTTCAAAGTTACTTCAGTGTCTGTGACTGAAGTGGTGCTGAAAGGCGCTGTAAAAATACAAGAACATCTTTGTTACTCGACCATTGCCGTATTGTTAATCTCTCTGCTTATGGAGATGGATCTTTCCCATCCACTCTATCTCTCATCAATACAGAACATGTTTCCCTCACTGTTGATTTTAAATGATTTCCTTTTGGATGAGTTATCCCTGCAACTCCAGAAAACCTGTCTCAACAACTCGACATTTTCTCAGGTCTGCTCAATTGTTGACATGCAGGAAACTTGTGTTCTGAACGAGAAACGGATCTGACTCAAAACGTTTGCTCTGTTCCTCTATCCACATATAATAACAAACACATGGTGTATATGTAGGTTTCACTGAGTTTATTTGATACAAGTTTTGTTTTCCCTTAAACGTCTTCACTCCTCGTCCTTTGGTCAGTTGCCCTGGTCAGGGGAAGCAGTTCCCTCTGACCATCAACGGCCTATCCACACCACTTCCGCCCACATCATTGTAAACATTCCCATGAAATCTCCCATTAAACTTCTTTGCTCCAAACAAAACATTCCCAGAGTCGGGAGTCTCTCCACAAAGTGAGATTCATTTATCTCTGGACATAGTGCAAAGAAGAGGGTTGTGAAGGGATTCTTGATAAATTTTGCCAATTGGCAGGTGGCGAAACTGTCAAGAAGCAAAGCAGAAATCCTAGTCTCGAGATTTGTTAATCTTTATATATTCCTTGGGAAGCGGATCCAGAGGCGAATGAACAATGAACTGTTCGACTGTGCAGAGACAGTTTAGACATCTTTCCGTGCTTACGGAGGCCAGTGCTTTCACGCTGATGCTCTCCGGACTTGAACTGATCTGTGACATTGAAAAGATTCTCGTTCCTGCACGTCAGGATGTCAAATCTCATTTCAGCTCCGGGACAATGAGAAAACACGGTCACAGACAAGACACTGAAAGGCTGGAAGAGTCACGGTCCCGGTTGGAGGAGAACTGGTTCCTGGAGTCATGTTTATGTCTTCAGAGGGTGGGAGCAGAATATTCCCATGTTTTCAGAATGAATTTCCAAAGATTTATTTTCAAAAGGTAAAGCTAATTAAGGAGTATTTTCAATGGGGGACAAGCAGACTAAAGCTTGCATTCGGAGATCATTGACGCCGTTGGCTCATCAGTCTATGTGGCGATGTTAGTCAGTGCTTTCGGCTCTTCACGAACAGGTGCTGTTCTCCTACGACCCAGGAAGGGAGCGACAATCACACCATCTTTTTTTCTTCAGCTGCACAGTTCCCGGGTTTTACCGTGGTCAGGAATATGTTCGTCATGAGGCACGAAGGGAGTAGGTCCGGTTTTAGGAGAGCTGGTTCCTGGTGACATGACTGTGTCGGCAAGGCGTGGGATCAGACTGTTCCCATTTTCCACAACGAATGCCCCAGGATTCATTTTGGAAACGTCAATCCAATCGAGGGCAATTGTCATTCTCTGAAGGTCAGGCGAATTCTTGAATTCGCTAACAGTCTTCTCTATGAGATCCTGCAAGGGGCTTGCGACAAGGAACTCCCCAGTCTCTGTGGAGCAATTAATTCTCTCGTTCAGCTGTTAACCAATAGGGTATTGCCACACATGGAGCGGTCGCTGTTTTTATCCATCCGAATCCTTTAGTAGGTTCTGGAATATGCTCCCAATTGGAAAACCTATCCAGTGAGGAACGACAAATCTGCTTCTTTATTGTTTAATGGCTAGGAAAGTGCTGTGGATGCTGGGAATCTCTGACAAAAACAAAAACTGGTCAAGGAACTCGGCAGGAATGGAAGACCCTGTGAGAAAAACAGAGTTCTGAGAAACTCCTGAAGAAGCTCTGAATCGTTGTCTCTGTTTCTCTATCTCCAGATGCTGCTAGACATGCTTAGTTTACCTTGCAATCTCTGTCTTTGCTTCTAAATGAATGATAATTTGAAATATCGAGATTGATTACACAGACCAAACATATCTTGATATTTTACCCTGTCGAAGCTGTGGTGGTTCAATTCAAACAAACCTAACAATGATTGCCTGTTCCTCAGCTCCACAGGAAGGGAGAACTTGAAACCAGTTTAGTAACGTACTTCTGCAGGTGTAGACAAGTGATTGAGGCGATGGGCGTTAAATCTACTGTGAGTTCCTCATGCAGTTAAGCATTTTGCTGACTGTAATTGAGAGTCGAGAGTGAACTAGAAGTGTGTTTGTTCTCTGCTTTTTTGTTTGAAATTCAAATCGCAGGATGAAGTAAAATGCATATAAGCCAGATAAGGAAGCTTGGGAAACTGCAACCAACCGCCTGTCATGATTGAAAAGGCAGAAACCTCCAAAGCATGAAAGACCCATATAGTCGAATACTTACAGTGCTGAATTCGTTTGAGCCTTTGAGCAATGTGCTGCCAAATGAGGTAAGAACAGCTCAGGGGATTGTATTGGAATGTGCAGACTTAGTGGGCCAAAGGGCATTTTCTGTGCTCGACGCATCCATGGCCAGCTGAGAAAAACTCAGTTTGTGAAGGAACAGGACATTGTTTGCAAAATGTCCCTCGGCGAGAAAGGGGTCGAAGCTACTTTCTGTCAGTCACAGTAGTCATTGGAAGATTTTAATTGATAATAACTGATACGGTCCCATTGGTGGAATCAGTCTATACGATAATCGGGACATGAACCCGTGGTGCCTTATTGCCCTGTCGTGAGCAAGCCCTCGCAGCTTACATTCCCTGATTCTGCTTTTGAAATAAGGTCACTTTCTCAATGTGTCTGTATTTGTATAAAAGAGCTCAATGATCTCGGGACTAGACATGAAGAGGAATCTGGAGGTGTGTCAGGGACAGAAACAGAATGAGACGAGACGAGATGTGAAAGTGTCTAGTGTTTGCCGTGTGTCAGTAGTTTTAGTGAGTAATGTTTGCTGGGCGCTATCCTGTCAGATCCCAGGAGCAAGATACCTTGATTTGGTGGGATTTGTGTTCCTGAAAGTTGCACATGCGAAGTGTGTGGGACTATTTCAGCTCAGTATCCTCTTCATATCACAGCTTACAGCAATGGTTCACATTCTTTAGAGAAATGGCTTGCATTCCACTTAAAACCACCTTTCACCAGAGAAACTTGCAGACGTAAAGCGTATGGATTGTGTATAATGATGAGGACGTTGTCACTGTCGGGGAATGTGCCGGTGTGTCTGCCTCTGTGTTTGAACATGAGAATACCTTCCTCAAAGGTGTTGCAGCCCAGTCAACCGTCAGTACCATTGTTGTGTCATTTAAGCTCACAGAGCGAATCTCATTGACATTTTCCCTGGAAAGTCAGAACACTCAAAGTTATGTGGCAAATGCTGCAAACTGGGACGAGAATAGATGGACATCTGATAACCTGGTCTGTACGATGGACTGATGGCCCTTCACTCTCCCGCCCCAACCCAACTCCCCCACGCTTTAAAAACTCGAGGACAGAGAGAGGAATTGACCTGACGAGAAAACCTCTTCAAAATCTTCCATCAGCTTTTTATTGCTCCTTTTCCGACAAATTTTGCAAATTACTTACCATGCTTTTTTATCTTCTCACATAAATCATTTAATTAAATGAAAAAAATGAATGTGGGCTAATCATCGATCCTTGTGGGACACCATCGGTAATAGTCCTCTGTTCTGAAAGCTACTTTCCATGGCTATTCCCAGATTCCTGCGGTTAATCTAATTTTATATCGAATTGGAAATCTCACCGAACTCTCTGTGATCTCACTTTTTGAATCAGGCAAACATGTGGAACCTTGAAAAAGGTTTTATTAAAGTTCAAGTGAGTAATATCTACCACTTTGTCCGGATCAATCATATTAGTTATGCCCTCGAAACCTAGTCATGTTTGTGAGATACAACTTCCCTCGCGCAAAAACATTCTGGTTATTCCTATTTATTCCTTGTATCTCCAAATGCATTTAAATTCAATCGTTTATAATTGCATCCAAATTCTTACATAAGACCACCGTCAGAAATACAGGTCTATAGTTCCCAGGATTCTCCATGTAACCCTTTCTTAACAAAAGCACAAAATTAGCAACTCCCCATTTTTTCGGCGCCTCACTCATAGTAATAGATTCCACAATTATTTCTACGAAAGACCCAACAGTTTCATTCCCTAACTTGCCACAAAGTTCTGGGATACATGAGATCAAATCCCAGCGAACTATCCTTCTTCATATTTCCAAGTCCTCAAACACTTGCCCTTTACAATGGAAACGACTTTATAAACATCAATATTTCGTTGTAGGGTTCATTTCGTTCTCCACGAAGTGAACATTATATATCTCTCCATCTTCTGTGGTTAAAAACAAAAGTGAGCTCTTTCAACTTAAAGTGGTCCTATTTCGTCTCTAGTTCTTAATGTACTTGTGGAATCTCTTTAGATTATATCCTTAACTTTTCGTGCTAAGGTGATCTGACATTCTCGCTTGACCTTTATGATTCCTCTTTAAGAATGCCCATCCCCTCCTTATATCATTCAACAGATTCAATTGAAATCATATGTTTATATGGAAATTGTGACTTTTTTTTAAAAAAAAGAAATTCATATGACAAAAGCCTTAATCCGTGCGATCAACCTTGTCCTAATAAAATACCTGCGATGTGGAAACAGGCCATTTCGCCCAGGAAGATTCCTTTAATCCTGCAATGAACATCACACCCAAACTCACACCTCTACCCAATTCCTGTAACTCTGCATTCCCCATAGCCAAAGAAGGTCACGGACACATCTTTCATCTGGGGAGGAAATCCAGGCAGAAACGGAGAGGATGTGGAAACTCCAAACACACTGTCGTCTAAAGTAGAAGTTGGCCATTATTGAACAGTTTGTCATACTGCACCTCGCCAAAAAGCCTTTTGGAAATTCCAGCTGGTCACCTCTGCAGGGTCGACTTCGTCTTACTTGCTCATTATCTCCTCACAGATGTCTGATATATTTTTCAGAAATTACTTCCCCTTGAGAACCTGTGCTGATGCTTCAAGTACTCAGTAAACCCATCCTTCCAATGACATTTGACAATGAATTTAATACAAAGCTGATTTATTTGATTTTTATCCAGAATATCAAAACTTTGCTTACAGATCTGAATATGATGAACAACAAGGTTAAATCGCAGTTGTGCGGGGTCGATGAGTGAGTGAGATCTTTCCCTTAGTGGGATCCCTCTTTTGTCTCAGCAGGGTCGATGAGTGAGCTAACTGTGTTTCTCACATGGAGCAATTAAATGCTTTCTGCCCACTGCAAACTTGCTGGTGTACTGGGACTTGAGATGAACGCTTGAACCTATTCCTAGAATAACTAAACTTGAAACGTCTCCCACATTGTGAACATGTCCAAGGGACATCAGTTCTACACAGACTGTAAAGCACATCCCACTGACTATACATTTGATAGGTCTCTCTTCAATGTGAAGACGTTAATGATAAACAGCCCCCTGGAACTTTTAGAGTGAATAATGTCTTTCCACAGTGTGAACACGTTGATGACATGTTCGTCTCCAGGAACTTGTGCAGCACTTCCGGCAGTCAGAGCATTTAGAAAGACACGTTAATATTGTGAGAAAGGTGATGAGCCATCCGGTCACTCGGACTTTTACAGCAGGTCCCATCGATTTGGAAACGAAGATGTCTCTCCTCCCGGGTGAGCACGTAGATCAGACGGCACGTCTCCAGAATTCTTAAAAAGTCTCTCATTCATGTGAGCATATTTCTCAGAGATGAAGCACACAAACGTTTGATAACATTTTCCAAAGTCTGGCGAGATGAAAGGTTTCTAATTAGTGTGAGCGTTGTGCTGGATGTTTTAAAGCATTTTCGGCAGTCCAGACTTTGAAATGGTTTCTCCTCATTTTGAACGAGCAGGTGCTGCAGCAGGTCAGAGACAGAGTGAACCCCTTTCCACACTCTTAGCAGGTGAATCGCTTCTTCCTGGAATCTTTGCCTCCATGGGAATTCAGCTCAGACAAGGAAATGAATACGCACATTTCCATAGACTTTCCTTAGTATGACTGCAATTGTGGTTTGTGAGCTCTGATGATGGATAGAACCATTGTCCACACACACAATAAGAGAACGATTTCTCTCTCGCTGTAACCAGAGGGGTTTTTCTCCCTTTCATGTTCTCTCTCTGATCAAGTTCTACTTGTGAAAAAATGTGCAACTTTATCAGATCACGGTGGAGAGATTGGTTTGTAAATCTTCCCCTTCTAATATCCTGCAAAATTGATGTTATCCAAAAATGAGAGTGGGAAAGCAACTTTCACAAGACTCTGGATATTTTCTAAGATATGGTCGGAGGGTGAGGGATTTTCGATACTTAGAATGTGACCAGAATTTCGTCAGAATCTTTCATGCACACAGCATCCACCACAGAGAACAAATAGATCTGCAGGTGGATATAAACACGATCACCTCCCTGTTCCTTCCAGGTCAAACGCTGTCCTGCCTTGTCTGACATGCAGTTCTGTTGGAGCAGACATTTCTTGGAATTGCATCATGGCAAAGCTGAGGACTTTGTCTTCAGTCCCCAAATCAAAATCCGCTGACTCGCTCCTGAGTCGAAAGTGTGCTGCTGGAAAAGCAAAGCAGGGCAGGCAGCATTCAAGGAGTAGGAGAATCGATGTTTCGGGCAAGAGTCATCATCAGGAAATAAGCTTGTAAACCGAGGGGGTAGAGAGACAAATTGGATTGGATGGGGCTGGGTCAAGGTAGCTGAGACTGTGATAGGTTGATGGAGGTGGGTGTAGTGGTGATTGGTCGTAGAGCAGTGCGGAGCGGATAGGTGGGAAGGAAGATTAAGATATAGGACAGTTCATGAGAGCGATAGAAGCCCAGGACCTGCATGAACTGGGCTGATTGGGAGGGAGAGTTGAAGTTTTCGGCCACGGGTCAGTGATGTTGTTTGTTAATGGTGTCTGGGGGTGTTTTCTGAAGTGAACTGTTATTAGGTATCCTGTTTCCGCAATATATGTAGACTGCATCAGGAGCAATGGGTACATTCAGTGACATGTGTGGAAGTGCAGATAAAACTCGAATGGATGTGGAAGGCACCTTTGGGGCCTGCGACAGAGTGGAGTGTGGGTGGAGGTTTTGCAAATCCCGTGTTGGAATGAGAATGGGGCGGGAGGGGAGGGTGGTTTGGTGAGGGGCATGCACTTGACAAGGGAGTCTTAGAGGGAATGATCTTTATAGAAAGCGGATAGGGGTGGGGAGGGAAACACATCTTAGCTGGTGGGGTTCATTTTGAGGTGGTGGAAATGTCGGAGAATGACATGATGTCTGCGGAGGTTGCTGCAATTTAAAGTGATGAATAAGGGAGCTCTGTCCTTGTTGGAGGGATGGGTTTTGAGAGTGGAGTTGCGGCAAATGGATGAGATGAGCTGGAAAGCATCATTGACCATGTGCGAGGAGAAACTGCCTCGCCACTGACTCCATCTTCTCCCTCGCAACTGTCTGAGTCTGAACAAGTCACGTCATAACCTGAGTGACATCCTTCTCTGCGTTTTGTGCTTTCAACCACATATCGCCATCGTCACCATGTCAGCCTACTTACACCTCATTCACATCATTAACTCTTCCACGTCTCCGCTCTTCTGCTGCTCAAACTCTCATCCATTCATTTGGATTAAACGGTGGTAACACACTTCCATCCGTCCTCTCCAATTCCCCCTCTGCTCTGGCCTAACTCCCTCTGCCTCTATTCAAGGGTGTACTTGCGTTCTGTTCAGTGTTTCATTGTTCCTTACCTGAATCATATTTTTACCACTGCACATTTTCCCAAACGTGCACTGCGGCCTTCACAGCTTTATTTTTCCACACGGGCTCGCACATGCTGGATGGGCAGGGATTGCGGGTTATTCATCCAAAGATGTAGTCCTGAGATCTTTCAACAACTCTGCTGCGCGTGGGAGTATTAACAACAAGGGCTGTTCACCCATTACCGGGCAGCTAAATACCAACGCTTTTATCATTTCTACAAATCTCTTGATTGTCTTCGCTCTGTCTGTCACTGTCATGTCCTCCAGCCCACTCAAGAGCAATTAGTGTTGTTCACGAAATGCCAATCCAGCCAGTGAACACGACACCCAAGATTTTGTTTTAGAACGCACTCTCAGATACCTGCATGCCCTGGAATTCCAATCTCCGGAGTATGTTCGATTTGAACTGTTCCACGTTTGGTGCCTCACCTTCATCAACCAAGGTCATAAATTGTGAAGTCTCTTCACGATGTAAATCGCACAATGCTAGAGGAAACGAATTAGTTAACAACGGAAGAAGAAAAGCTGTAATCTTTGTTGAAATGAAGGGCAATTAATTGCTATCAATACTACATCGTGCCTTTCACATAATGGAAACTGCAAAGCTGCTCCTCTGAAGGGAGTTTAAACAAATTTTTATCCCAGTCACATTATGAGATACTGGGAAGCTGACAAAGTGTTATATCAAACAAGTCAAAAAAGAAATGGATTTCAAGTTATATTTTAAATCAGAAAACTTGCATCACGAACCTCGGACGACGGAATTTGCGGTGCTAGAGTTCATCATTTTCTGTTAGCCAGAAAAAACGCCTTTCCTTGCCGGTTGCTCCATAGCTCTGAGGTCTTTTCAACCATTGGTCGTGTATTCGAATCTTGCTTGGGCCTTGCTGAATTTGTTGACAACTGTTGCGACAAACATTCACAGAAGCATTTTCCGTGCTGCTTGGAATTATTTCTGAGGGAACATCGTGAAGAGATTTTCCCCACGGACCAGGCCTCACTGCTTGACTTTCGAAATCCCCCTCTGTGTTTCTACATCGAGGAACATAAGGACGACAAGCGTCTGATGCCAAGAATGCTCTCGTTTACCCGGAAGAACAACGTGATACAGTCGAAAAAGTAATGTAACGGTGAAATAGTGGGGAAGGAAAACATACAGCGAAGCGGCTGAATGCTTCCATTCCTTATGTAGAGGCAGGAATCTGCTGGAATCCAAAGGAAACAGGTAGGAGGCTGGAAGAGCACGGCTAGCCAGGCTACCTCAACAGGTGGAGAATTCAACGATTAGCATGTCCCAATTAGTCACGACTGTGCCAGTCCTCGAAGGACAGTCGCCTGCCTGTTTACCCCTTTGCTTATGCAAACAGAATCGGGTTTTAAAGCCCGAAGTGAAGAAAGAAGAGGCAAACAGTTCAATTCCTCATATTCTGAATGTTGGCCTCTCCTAAGGCCTTTGTCATTCTCACAAGATGTGTCTGTATACTTGACTCTTTGGTTGAAAATGCGGTTCAGTTCTCCCGCAGCTCATGATCAAATTTAATGGTATCTGACTTCAGTCTCGTTCGCTTCTTCATTTGAAACTAAACCTTTGCAGGGAACGTCTTTTTAAGATGAACACTTCAGAAGTCAGGCTGCGGGCTACTGGAAGCTGGAAATGAGAATGAATGGATGGTTGATGGACTGGCATTGACATAATGCATTATTCTGTGCTATAAAAGCTCGGTGTCACGAATAGTATTTTGGAAGAAACGTCTCATCGCAGGAAAAAAACTATGCTGTTAAGAGAAGATGCAATTGCACCTGCCATCCTAAATGTCAGCTAGTGGTTACAATTCAGCACTATCACCGCTGTGGTTTGGTTTCATTGCCTGGTCAGGGAATCAGGATTATTGTTCATGATAAGGACAACAACAAAAGCGGAGCATCTTTGACAGGAAACGCATTTTACACGCTTCCGCATGTGCCTTGAAATATTGCTGCAGGGCCGCAAGGTGACTCACTGGTTAGCACTGCTGCCTCACAGAGCCTGAGACATGGCATGAATCCAAATGGGTCGACTGTCAGTAAGGTGCCTTATTCAGGAACAAGTGAAGAGTAATAGGGTAAGGAATTGTTCTGTGGCGGTTAATCCCTGGAGGATCGGTGTGAATTTGTTGCATCAAATTGCCAGTATCTTAACTGTTGGCATTCTTTGATACCTTATTGTGTTGCGTTAGCACATGTTCAGAGAGGGGAGAAAAGTGAAGAAAAACAGTCATTTCCCAGTCAGTGGTTGATCCATTGTGTAACAACCAACCGATTCACCCGTGACTGAACTAGCTCCCATCTTCCCTATACTGGTAATGACAGTATACACCATTCGAGCGGGTTTTCATGTGTTGCATCGGAACAGCATTCTTTCTCAAGATGGACTTCCCTGGGATATAAAAGAGATGATAAAAGACATGGATGCCGATGACTGGAATCAAAAGACGTTAGAAAGAATGGACAGCGTCTACTGAGGAACAAAAAAGAATGGAAAGGAAGCCAACGAAATACTGGGGCATAACGCAATTAGAAAAGACAAGGCGGGGTTTCATTGGATGGTGGAACAGATGAATAGATCATGTGGCGTGAAACCAGGTAAAACTGAGTTGCGTCCATATGGAAGTTTCCCTGATGATGTGAATTTGCTGAGAGTAAACAGGAGGGAAAATCCTTGATTCAGATAGATCTATAACTAGACTTACGAACTTCAAAACCAGCGATGAATGATAAGGAAAAGTTTGGAGCACTTTTTTTAATTCTACAGTAATTGAAATCGAAAATGATTATTTTTCAGGAAAAATGTGTCAGAAGCTGATTCTAAAGTATTTGTAAAAGTGCGTGCAGAAACATAATGAGTTAGTTTCACCAAGTCTGGTATATAAAATTTGTGTGCACTTTCATGTATGCGTGTGCACATATATATTTAAAAGTTGCAAAAGGAAGTTGATTGAAATGGCATTTGCTTTAAAAAAAATGATTTTGTGGAGTGTTCTGTCCTTAGGAAATACCTCAGTTACTTACAACCAGCAGAAATACTCCCTGAGCGAATATCCATCTCTCAATAGAGATACAGAGGTGACGTTTGAAGATGTTGACGTTTCTAATATCGCTGATCCTGTGCTGTGTTAAATTCTGGAAAGGACGTTTGTTTGGTTCATGTTAGTCATTTTGTTGCAACCTCGCACAGGCCATTAAAACAATCCAAAAATTACTAGATTTATCTCCTTGGACAATGTTGTCGACAAAACTGGAACCGAAATGATAAAATGTTTGAAGTAATGCTTTAAAGATAATAGGATTCAAACAGGAACACTTTTCGAGTCTTGTCACTGGAAAGTTTGGGGGAGATGGGCGAGCAGCAAATGGTCTCACTCCCTTCTCTGTGATGCAGCCAAATGTCCAAGGCAATAGATGAAAAAAGAAGGTGCATTCCATCGACAGGTCACTTTCCACTCACTTTGATTGTCGCCATCGTATAAACGGTTAGGTGAGTGGGGAGCTCGGGATTCTGATGGTAAGCTGAGACATTGCGATAATATATATATATATATATGAGTGTGTGTATGTGGACAATATTAGGAATGGATTGCAGGACCTTTGAAATTTCTTTCTGTAGAATGTGAGAGGTAAGGGTCTTCAATAATGTCCCAGATATCCAAATCTGCGGGAAGTGCACCCAACTCCTTCTCCTTGGCAACTGCGTTTGGGAACTGTAGCTTAATGTCAGATCATTTGGAGTCTGAGTGGAATTGAGCGAAGTTATAGGGAGGCAGTAACACTTCAGGTACAAGAAATAGATAGATAGGATACAGTCGGGAACCGAAACGCTAACAGGCAGACAGTGCAGGCATCTGCTGTGGTCGGGCCCCTCAGTAACATGTATACCATATTTGTTATTTTTGGGTGGGATGACGTCCGAGGGGAAAGCCATTGGGTATAGGTGCTTGGCACAGAGTTTGCCCTTTTTCTCAGAAGCGTGGGGAAGAGAGGAGGAGAGCATTTGTTAATGGGACTCCATATCGATGGGAACAGATTGAGATTCTGTGGATATCGGGCAGACTCATGATTGGTGTGTTGTCTCCCAGCTCCCAGGGTTTGTGATATCTCACATCGTGTTTTCAGGATCCTTAAGGGAGAGGGTGGGCAACCCCAAGTCATTGTCCACATATGCACCAACATCGGTAATAAAAGTGATGTGAATGTATGGCAGAATTTCAGGGATCGAGGGTGACATCTTAAATCTAGAACAAACGGATTTGTTCTCTCTGATTTGTTGCCCATTCTACGTCGTAGTGAGGTGAAGTGTAGGGAAAGAGCATTTGAAAATGTTATTGGAAGAATGGTGCGGGAGGGAGAGTTTCCGATACCTGGATAGTTGGGGCTCATACTGGAGTCGATGAACATTTACAAACAGGATGGTCTTCACCTGAACTAGAAGAGTACCAATACCCTGAGTGGATAATTTGCCAAAGCTCTTCATGAGGGTTTGAACGAGTTCAGCCACGGAGTGGGAAGCTGAATTGTAGCTCAAGTTTGCAGGTGGCTGTGAGTGGTTTGTCATAAATAGCGTTTCAGGTTTACAAGAGTGTACTGGCAAGGATGAAGGTGGCTTGAAGTGTGTTTGCTTCAACGCCAGAAGCATTTGGGATAAGGTAGGTGTCATGGGTTGTTACCTGGGACTTCGATGTTGTGGCCATTTCAGAGACATGAACGGAGGACTGAAGAGAATGGTTGTTCCTGGTACCTCAGTTTCGATTTTTCAGTCAGAACAGGAGGGTCGTTTCAGAGGGGGAGATGTGGCATTATTCGTCAAGGACAGTATTATGGTAGCAAAAAGGATATTGTTGAGGACGCGACTGAATCTGCTGAGGTAGAATGTACTAAGATTAGAATCAGGAATGGAGAGATCACCACAAAAATGTTCTAGATTCATGGAGCAAAAGGTTGCAAAGATGATGCTGGATAGGAACAAAAGTGACAGGGTAGTTGTTATGGGGAGCTTTAACTTTCCAAATATTGATTGGAAGTGTTATCAGTTCAGCACCTCGGTTCGGTCAGTTTTTGTCCAGTGTGTGCAAGAGGGATTCCTGACGCAGCATGTAGACAGGCCAACAAGACGCTAAGCCACATTGGATTTGCTTATGGGTAATGAACTCAGCCAGCTGTTCTCTTTGGAGCTAAGTGAGCACTTTGTTGATAGTGACCACAATTCGTTCCTGTTTATTTAGTGATGGATAGGCATAGGTATTTATTGCAGAGCATGAGGTATCGCGGGGAGAAAGGCCATTATGATGCGATTAGGCAAGAGTTAAGATGCACCGCGTGTAGAAAGTAACTTCAAGGGTTGTGCACACCTGAAATGTGGAGCTTGTTCAGGGAAAAGCTACTGCATGTCCTTGGTAAGTATGCATGCGTCATGCAGGTAATATGAGTTCGACACAGGGAGCTGGGTTGACTGAAGAAGTTGAATCTCTTGAGAAGAAGGAGAAGGAGGCTTATGGAAACATGAGATATGAAGGCTGAGGTAGGACGCTTGGAAATTAAAAGCTAAAGAGGAAGGGCCTAAAGAGAGAGCTACTTCGAGCGAACAGGAGGCAGGAGAAGTCTTTGTCTGGCAGGAGCAATCCTGAAGTTTTCAAGTGATAGTTCAAGAATAAAAGAATGTCTAGCATATGATTATGGCCTGTCAAGAACAGAAGTACGAAGCTGTCAGCGGAGTCCAAGGATAGCAGAGAGGATGAATGTATTTTTTTATCATATCAAAAATGAAAAAGACAATGTTGTCGGAGAAAGTATTACGATGCAGCCTATTAGAATAAACGAAATTGACATTCATAAAGAGGAGTTGTTTGCAATTCATGAAAGTCTAAAAATAGTTTTATCCCCTGGACTAGATGGGATGTATCCGAGGATTCTCTGCGAATCGTGGGAGGAGATTGCAGAACTTTTGACTATAAGCTTTATTTCGTCAGTGCTTATGTCATTAGTGCTAGAAGACCCGAGTTTAGCAAATATTGTCCCCTTCTTCAGGAAGTGGAGAAGAGAGAATGCTGGTAATTATAGAACAGTGATCCTTAGCTTTCTTGCAGATAACTTTTTGGAACAGATTATGAGAGATAGGATTTATGATCATCGAAAAAGGAAGAAGTTGATTCTGGATAGGGAGTACGATTTTATGAATAGCAGGTTGTGCCTCACAAACCTTATTGAGGTCTTTGAGAAGGTGAGCAAACAGCTGAATGAGAGTAAAGTGGTTGATGTGGTGGATATGGTTTTCACTAAGGCACTGTTGGCTGTTGCATGAAATGCAGAGTCATGGGATTGAGGATGGTTTAGCGGTTTGGATCAGAAATTAGCTCGCTGAAAAAAGACAGAGTGTGACAGTTCATAGGAAATGATAATCCTGGAGTTCAGTAACTGATGGTGTACCACAAGGTTCCTTTTTGTGTCCGCTGTTGTTTGTCATTTTTATCAATGACCTGCATTAGGGCATGGAATGATGGATTCATAAGTTTGCAGATGACATTAAGATTGACGATGTTGTCAATAGTGCCAATATCTGCTGACGGTTACAGAGGGGCATGGATAATCTGCCGAGCTGACCTCAGAAGTGGCAAATGGATTTTAATGTGGAAAAATGTGAGATAATTTACTTCGGAAGGAGCAACAAGAATAAAGATTTCTTGGCTAATTGTTATATTCTTGGAAGTGTAGATGTGCAGAGCGATGTCGGTGCCCATGTATATAAAATTCGGAAAGTTACCACCAACGTTGACAGGTTCGTTTGCAAGGAGTATGGTGTGTTAGTTTTTCTTAGGAGAGTGATTCAGTTTCAGAGTGTAATTATGACTTTGCAGCTCCAGAAGTTATCTGGTGGGGCTGCACTCATAGAGTTGCGAGCATTTCTGGTCGCCACATTATATGATGGATGTGAAAGCATTGGAAAGGGTGCAGAGGACATTTTCTAGGATGTTGCCTTCTATAGAGAGATAGTCTTACGAGGAAAGGTTGAGGGACTTGAGGCGGTCTTTGATAGCGACAAGAAGTTTGAGGGGTGAATTTAGAGAAACATCGAAGATGATCAGAGGTTGCCATAAGGTGGACAGTGAAGGCATTTTTCTTCAAATGGTAATTTTGGCACAAGGGCACATCGATGTAAATTGAGGGTGATAGATACCGAGGTAGGTTCCTTGATCAGTGAGTAGTAAGGGTGCTGAACGCATTGCCTTCAACACTCATAGACTCAACATCTTTCAGGGCAATGAAATAGTCATTGTATAAACTTGCGGATTATGATGGTAAAATATTAGTCAGATTGGTATCACAGGTCGATGCAACGTTAGGGCCAAAATGAACTTTATTTCGGTGTAATATTCGGTGTTTGAACTGTTCTTCAGCTTGAAGTTGCAATCATCTCTGGTCACTATCAGTAAAACCAACACCTGGCGAGAACCAAATGTGCAACTTTGGCACCTTAAGCACTTCCAGTCTATCGTGCAATTACAT
Source organism: Chiloscyllium punctatum (assembly GCF_047496795.1). Taxonomy (NCBI): domain Eukaryota; kingdom Metazoa; phylum Chordata; class Chondrichthyes; order Orectolobiformes; family Hemiscylliidae; genus Chiloscyllium; species Chiloscyllium punctatum. The sequence continues at coordinate 97,597,249 of NC_092750.1, read as the reverse complement.
CAAACTGATGAATTGCACCACTGGAGCTGTCGTGTACTGATGACCAATGGCTACTGATCTTACCACTGGGCCCCTCAAACCAATTACTCCTTTTTTGCTGAAGATCTGAAATGAAACACAGTGCAGACGAGGTTATACTGATGATGGATCATTATGGAGCATCAGGTTTAGGAAAATGAATAGTAAAATGTGGTGAAAATAGGCAGAATTGAATTCTGTGTTCGTTTACCGTGGCTTCCTGCGTTGATCAGAGGCAATGTTATGTCGCTACTGTACTGGGATTTTCCTTCTATCGGTATCAATTCATCTGAGAATTCGATTAACTGGTTCTTCACCAGCATCCTTTGGAATGTTCATACGGCACAATGACCCACACTGTACACAACGTCAACAATCTTCTGCATTACTACATCCAAGGGCATGTGGAATTTTTTTTTATAAATAGTGAAAAATTAATCATGTTATGCAAGGGCAAATTGAATTTTAGTTTAATTAGTAAAGTCGCAAGAATCCAGAGTAAGTTTCAAAATGTCAGAAATTCACGTTCATTACCTTGGCCAGAATTCAATTCCCAGCATCCATGTAATCGTTTGCTCCATTTGTCCACTTGGAAACCTGTATGAAGGGATGTTCAGCCTGACAGAGAACTTGTGAGAATCCTCCACTGTCTGACCTAAAACTGAAACAGGAGCTATCTATTCCAGATTGTAGGGTAGCGAAGTGGAGGTGAGACAGAAAATATTAGTTGGTGTAGATTCACATTGTTCTCATTGTGGTTGTTTAAAAACCTGGGCCAGAAAAGATTCAAGCAGAAAGGAGCAGAGTTAGGCCATTCTTAACACCGCTCCTGCCCGGCCACACCATTCTGTACCATCATAGCTCACACAGCACTTTTATGTCTTTTTCCAGCGTATCCATATCATCGTGTTGCCAAGTGGCGATCACATATTTATCGATCTCTACCATAAATAGACATCAAAGTTATTCATCGCTGTGAGAAAAATGTTGCATTTCGAGACAGTTGAGTTTCTGCATGAATGTTATAGGTTTTGCAGATGAGCGGCCGAGTCTGGTCTGAACACCTTTGAAACCATAAACTAAAACTCGACTCTGATGAGATTTGCATCCACAACTTTTGAATGGCAGTCTTAAGAAAGGCGTAGAAATTCAACGCGCTTTCCGTTGCACCACAGAGTCGCGGCCTCACCCAGTTTTCACCACAATAGTTTGCCTTAGAACGATTTCGTTCGGGACACCCATCTCACGTCTGTCTGACCGCGTCACACTTTCCAGTATCTTGTCCTTATCCACGTGTGCTCTGGATCTTTAAGTTTTCGGCTACATACCGCTGAAATATCCTCATAACACTTAGCATTACCACACGTTCAAATAAGAAATTCCAGATGAACAACACTCTATGGGTGAAAGCGTTCTTCCTAAATCTCCTCTAAACCACTTTTCTCCTGCTTTTCATCTATGTCACTGGTTATTATTCCTTCCTGAAAAGCCTTATTCCTGTCATACATATCTATCCTCTTCATAATATGTGCATGTTAATCAGTTTCTCACTCAGCCTTCTTTGTGCTTAGTTACACAGCCCCAGCTTAGCTCATCTTCCTTCACAATGGGAATGGTCCAGCCCTTGGCATTATTTTCATCTCCTGTGAACTTCTCCTCCTGCAATCAGATGGTTCCTGCAGTCTTGCGATTACATCTGAAAAAGAAATGCACTTTGAAGAAATGCCAAAATGTCTGAACAAAATCAGCAGCTCTTGTCCATCTATGATGAGAAAGGACAGTGAACGCTTCGAGTCCAGTGACTCGTGTTCGGAACTGATGGGATGTATGGGTGGGTGAAAAATGTGGAAGAGGGCGGACAGGATCCAAAATGATTGAACTCGATGTTGGGTGCTGAAATCTGCATGGTCTTTCAGTATAAAATGAGGTGCCCAATCTTTCAGCTTGCGCTGTGCCTTGAAGAAGGACTGCAGCAGACCAGAGACTGGTATGATGGCTTGGGTACAAAATGCAATGTTAAAGTGACAGCACACTGGAAGACTGGGGCAATTTTTGTTGATTCTGGACAGAACCTAAGTGATCTCAGCTTTGTCATCGACTCTATTTTCCTCTCTCCATTGTAGAGGGATCACATTCTCAGCAGGAACGACAGTTTTCTGGATTGAATGAAGTACAGACAAATCACTGGAAGATGTGTCTGGAAGTTTCCACAGTGAGGAGAGACATCGGAAACCAGCAGGAAATGTATCTTACAACATAGAACGTTACAGTGCAGTCCAGGCACTTCGGCCCTCGATGTTGCACCGACCTGTGAAAATAATGTGATGTCCATTGCAATGGAAAATTAACATTTCTTTTGAAACCAATAAAAGCACAGGGAAACAAAAAATGTAAGGGCCTGACTTTGCAGAGGGCAAGTGTTGCAGACCGAAAGAAAATCTATGTATATTTAAACCGACTTACAAGGCCAGCAAACTACCATATCAACAGCCAAGGAATTAGAAAAAACAACTCCATAGCTGGGAAGGAACTCGAATGTTTCAGGCCACTGACCTTGAAGTGTTGATAAGAAGAAGCGAATTGTATTTTAAAGGGAATATGTAAAAGCTATCAGGCGCCCATTACATGAGGCGTCTTGCCAATGTATTACCTGGACACGGGAAACCTGAATTTGATGGAACTCCACGCGCTACATGCTGAAAACTTTCTGGCCCAAGAGAAGGAAAAATGGAAATTAAAGATGGAAAAGCAAACACTTAAAGCTCAGCTTACTGTGATGCAACTGGTCGCCCAGCCATTGGAAGGAGGTGCTGCGTGAAAAGAAGGGCTGGCAGAGGTAAATCTGGTGGGTGCTTTGTTTGCAGGCAATGGACCACTGAGTGAGGCAGTGCACGCCCAGACAGCCTCAATCGGCCCTGGAGGCTGGGCAGCAGGGTGACGAATGGAGGAAGGCTGAGGTGGAGGTGGGCAGCCCCAAAGTTACAGGTAAGCCTCTTTGCTTTATGCTTGGCAACGAATACTCGCTTATGCTCATCTCTACTACTAACCTTATGGGCACTGAAACATGTCCCACCTCTATACTGAGCACTGAGTTTGCAAAGCGTAAACTATATTTTCAGTACAACGATGATGCATATAAGTCAATGGTTACATCTTTGTTATATGTGGAAGGTGCACCTCTTACTTTTTTGGAAGATACAAGGGCAACATATTCAGTTCATAAATCAAGGCAGTTCAGAGAGTCGACGCAAATAAAGATCAGCGGAAGCTTCCTGAACTTAATGGGCGCATCAGGAGCCGTGACACGAGAGATTTACCACACCCCTATTGTGCGAAACCAGTAATGGGGAAATATTCCAATTCTCATTTCTGTTATCGGAATTCTGTACTTTAAATCTGATGTCTCGGGATCTCACAGTGAGATTGGGGTCCGATCTGCGCAGTATCCCGACGGGCTTGCAGGTAATACAAAAAGAAGATTTAACAGTGCAGGCTGGAAAATATAAATCACGACCCCTGATGCATGTCAGAAAGCGATAGGTTCCGTGAGTGATTCACTCACCCAGGAAGCAAGTAGCCATGTTAATCCCATTAACACAGATTTTCTTGCTGGAGATATGCTGCACTGCACAGCACACATACACCGCGATGGTCCTGACAAATCATAAGAGAAGGATTGGTTCAGAAGATTGGTTAAACCAGATCAGTTGTTATTGTGCGAATTTTATTAGAATGATCAGATATGCTGTCACTTTAAACTTTTTTAAGTATCTGTGACGGTAAATACACCCTTTTTTTTGATGTGGAAGACTCTTCTCCTCACGGGTCATTGGCGAAGGCATCCAGCGACAGGTGTCAGAATTTGGGACCATGGATACGACAGGCACAAAAAACGAAACATTGTATCTTCAGGGTCGGTGTGGGTATCTGCTTCAATGCAGTTATAAGGACGTATAGGAAGAAACTAAATTGGCTAACTCAGGCAGACAGGGCAGTCCAGGTAATCCCCGACAGGAGTGTCGAATGGCGTTTACCTATGGTAGATGTGTCGGGCCCAAGATTAAGAAGGGTCCCAACTGATTTCAGCGCAAAAGGCAAACACGATGTGGGCCTCATATGAATCCTTAAGAATAACCCCGAAGTCTGAGTATCGTCCTTGCAAAGCAAAAGAGCCGTTAAAACCCGAGGCTGTGCAAGGAATTACTCCCAGTCTTTGAATCTCTCTTCTAGGCTGGAGTGATAAACCCCCATGAATAATCATTGGTGAGAACACCCATTCTTTTCGTTCAAAAAGGCAGACATTCCAGGTGAATCGGGGGAATGGAGGTTTGTTCATGACCTGCAGGTTATCAAGAACGCTGTTGTTCCGCACTCACCAAATGTTCCCAACATTTTGCCAATTTATATTGGCTCAAATTCCACCGGATGTAAATGGCTCTCTATTGGGGATTTAGCAAATGCCTTGTTTTGTCTACTGTTACACGCCGACAGTCAATTCTGGTTCACTTTTCCATTCAAAGGCAAATGGTATACTTTCACGTGACATTGTCAACATTGCTGTGAGTCCCCACCATAATTAACGAGGCTTTGCACAGGAGTCTGGAGACTCTTATTTTAACCGGGGGTGGGGTGGGGTGGGGGCGTCAGCGCTTCTGCAGTATGTAAACGAATGCTTAATTGCAGCATCAACAGAGAAACAATGTGAGAAAGGTAGGCTTGCGAAGCTCAGCCATCTAGACTCGCACAACTACAACTTGTGGAACAACAGTTGAAGTTCTTAGGTCACTTAATATCTGAACAAGGAAAGGCCATTGGTCAAGACAGAGTTCAAGCAAACCAGCAAAATTCAAAGCATCACATGACGAAACAATTGTTATCCTTTTTGGTCATGTGATCCTACTTACAATGTTTAACCCGCATTACGCAACCCTTTAGGCGCCCAAAAGTGACATAGTTCATGGTTCAGGTTTGCAGAGCTAGAGTCCGTTGCAGTGACCACTGAGGCCTAGAGTGCCTTTGTTGAATTGAAATGGCACTCCATACTACACCGACACTGGGATTCCAAATCCAAACAAGCCTTTTGTACAAACAGTGGATGAGAAGCGTGCCTGCATGACATTTGTGCTGATGCAGAATTATGTGTGGAAAATTGAGGCCAGTAGCTTAGTTTTCACCTCAACTTAGATCCCGTAACGGCAGGATTGCAAAATGCCTCCGTGTCGTGCCTGCATTTGAAAAGGCTGTTGTAGCTTCCAGGGACATAGTCGGCTTTGTTGAATTAAACCGACTGGTCCCACATGCAGTATCCTTACTGCTTTCTGAGCAAAACACAGCACACATGTCGGCTGCACGTTGGCTCACATACAATGCTGTGCTATTGGAGAAGCCTAACGTGACAATAAAGTGATGTAACGTCCTTCATGCTGCTTGTCTTCTCCCCACAGAAGGAGACGGAGACCCACATGACTGTGTCGCTGTAATTGATGACATTTGAAGCCCGAGACCAGACGTGTAGGATTCACCAATTTAGAATCTAGATACGGGGTTTTATTGTGGATAGGTCAGCATTCAGAAGCAAAGAGATAGGCCAGTGTCTGGTATGTTGTAGCAACTACCCACGAGGTAGTCAAAGCGAGATAATTTCCTTCTCATATGTCAGTGCAAGCAGCAGAGCTGATTGCCTTGATTGAGGCATGTAAATTGGCCGAAGGAAGAACAGTGAATATTTACATCAACAGCAGATATGCATTCGGGGTTGGACATAATTTTGGATCCCTGTGGAAAAACAAGGGCTTCTTGACCTCCACTGGAAAGCCAATCACATACCATAGCCTGATCTCTGACACCCTGAAAGCAGTCTGATTGCCTAAATCAATCACTGTATGTACATGTGAAGCCCACAGGAAAAAAATATGATTCAATTTCTCTAGGCAATGAAAATGTAGACTGAGCGGCAAGGAAGGCAGCCAATCAGCCGCCAAGTGATGGGTTTGACATGTGTATGTCAAGTATTTGTAATCCAAAGCAAACTTATGGGAGTTACAGTCTCAGGCTACATCGAAGGAGAAGCGTGAATGGACAAGGGCAGGTTGCAGAATGAGGGAATGGGTGTGGTGTGGCCCCAGTAGGAAGCCCTGTCTACCACGACCTTTATTCCCTTTCTATACCAAAGTAACACACGGTAAGGACCATGTGTCAAAAAAGGGAGGTACTACAATATTTCAGCACGCTGGTACAGAAAGGGATTTACTTATTACTCATAAAAATAATGTGAATAATGCGTTATCTGTGCCACTAATAATGAGGGGAGCTGATACAAATGAATCAGGCAGAACACCCCAATCCCAAAGACACTTTGAACATTTACAGATGGATTTTATTGAACTAACACCCAGCGAAGAGAAAAGGCATTGTCTGGTGATAGTTGATGTTTTCCCAAGGGGTGGAAGTGCTCCCACGTCTTAACAGGATGCCAGTGCAGTAGCCAAGGCTTTGCTAACTGAAATAATTCCGAGATGGGGCATCCCTGAAAGGCTAAGCAGCGACAATGGAAAGCCATTTATAAATATTGCCCTACAGCAGATCAGTGCTGACTTGGGAATAAAGGTGAGGCAGCATTGTGCCTACCACCCAGCGAGCGGTGGGGCAGTGGAAAGAGAGAAAACTATCCTGAAAAATAAATTGGCAAAATGCTGTGAGGAACTCGAGGTGACATGGACAAAGGCATTTCCAATTGTGCTAATGTATATGAAGGAGAGGAAGAGTAAATATTAGGACGTTTGAGATTTTGTTTGCAAAGTGGCCCAATACAGGAATTGGCCAAGACCGATTTTAAAACAGATAACAGACCACTGTGAGGACGAGATATTATGTTACGATATAAAATTCTCCACAATTCTGTCTCAAATATAAAATCAAATGAAGGGCAGCACTACCCCAACCAGCAGAAGGGAAGATGCACAATCTAGAACCTGAAGACAGGATAGTGGTGAAAGACTTCAGGAGCAAAAGCATGAAGGTGAAGAGCTGGCTGGGACCGTTCCAAGGGCTCCCTACAACACGGACAGCTGTTAAGATCGCCGAAAGAGCCACGTTGATACACGCCAGCCGTTGCAAACGTGAAGCTGACCTTGAGGAGACATCGGACAACACCGGATCCAAAAAAGTGGAAGTAATGATTAGAAGACTCATAGAAATATGGGGCTGCATGGCAGGACGAGTCGTGAAGGCAGGGGTGCCTGGGATACAACAGCAGACGGTAATCTTAACCAAGGATGTTAAGTTGACCTTTACATGCCACCCATGCCCGTTTAGTAACCAGGACGACTATAAATAAGGCAATAAATATTTACACAGAGATCCTTGTGTACCCAGTTACTGGCACTAAGTAGTATGCATCACGGCTACAGCTACACCTGACACGGAATATCGGTTTCCTGTTATCAAAGAAGGAGGTGCCATGGCAAGGGTAATAATAACCAAGATTCAGAAGAGCGATGAGGAAACCTGGTGGTGTGGAATAGATAGACCCTTCTCCGATATCTATAGACAGGTGAATATAGTGGTACAGCCTCGCACCCACCCCACCCGAGAAGCAGTGCAGAATGTCCTCCAAGAAATAGTAGCTCCTGGACTCTAAAAGATGAATGTCCAATGACCTGCACTGCAGATGGGCGGAAAGGCCTTTTCCAAGCTTACAGAAATGGAAGAAAGAAATAAACTGAATGTGCAGCTAAAATGATCACAAATGAAAAAAGGACAAGTGGTTTCATTGAGAAAACATACAGCGCCATATTTCACTTTCCGTGGAAGTGTACCGTTAAGGACTCAGTGGTCTCACTGCTGTAGCAAAGGGGGATTTCCTCTGACCGTTTATGTTGTTGACAACCTTCCCAAAGCAGGGAATTTGAATGGAACTGGCAATTAATCCAGTATTGTCACAAACAGGATTCTGACTAGCATAAAACAAAGAAGTGTGAATCCTGGAAATCTGAATCAACAACAGGAATTGAAAGAGAAACTCTGCAGGCCTGACAGCATCTGCGGAGACAAAGAGATTTATTGTTTCATATCACAGATTCAGGCTACTTATGCTTTTTATTGTTTTATTGCCTGGGTAATTGTCAATTTCACTTCGCGAAACAGCATACTTACCAGAATCTCTCATTAGCTGACAGACGTCATCTGGAAAAATGCAAAATTCCTTTATCGGCTGTAATGCTGTTGCTGTTGCCCTGAGTTGGTGAAAGGCTGTCCTTCATTTCCTTTTTCTTCTCCTTTATGTCGATGAGCAGCCATGGTGAATGGAGAATTTCTGTTTGTGTCCCTTTGTCTCTCTGTACCATCTCACTCTCTTCTACATTCTCCCACTCTCTGTCTGTCAATATCCCTCGTTTTTCATTTCTACTCTTGGAAAAGTGTTAAAATCGGAGGCTGGTCCGTGGCTTTCTCCGCCTCCCCCCAACCCCCCCCCCCCAACCCCCCACCCCCGGCCAGAGTGTGTAGAACTGGGCTCACAGTCTCCAAGTAATGTCTGTGTTACTTAGGTCTGAGATCAGGTGACATTTGTTCACTCAGAACGTTATGAGCTTTTACAATTCTAAATAGTATTCGTAATCGACCAGAAAAAAAAAGCAGTTTCACTCCAATTATAGGATTTCTATGATGCCATTGCCGTTTGCCGAAAATCAATGAATGGTGACAGCAGACAATGACAGCCATTATCTCATTGGATGCGTTATTACTACAACATTGTCCTGCAAGTCTGCAGTGTCTTCTGCGTCTCTTCATTATTCCCAAAAAACTTGAAAAAACGGACGTAGAATAATAGTAGAAGAGATAGACAAATCCTTGTCGAACAAAGTAAAAAGAACTCTGCGTTGAATTTGCAGGATAGAACATAGACTAATGGGTCCACATCAGGAGGTAGGGCTTGGGAGCACGAAATAATAACGGTCTGAGCTCAAACACAAGAAGCATGCTGAGCCGTCACTTTCGCGATGTTGGATAAACAATACGGCTTTTACAAGAAGTTTAAACAATAAACTTACAATGTACAGAACATTTGACAGCATTTGACACCATTAACGTCTGGTTATTACCATATGCTTTAACTGAGGAAACCACAGATACGGTTCTTCAAATCAATAAGGACATTTAATGAAGTATTTGAGCACAGTTAATCGGACTACCTTTCTGTAATAAAGCTGCTCGATGAGAATTTATATCAACGTCCGTTTGTGCAGGAAAGAAGTTCACAGCTGGTGACTGTCCACTGAAAATGTACAGGAAGAGGCAATCTCTTCTTGCTTTGATTTCAAACTGATGCCTTCACCTCTTTAACCTGACCGGATAAACAGTTCATCGTCTCGGGCCCGATTTACCGCCTGAATATGCACAGAGGGAAACTCATACCAAGAGACCAGGGTAATTGTGGTGAATTTGCCAGGAGTGGTGTGTGAGTTGGTGTTAACAGTGGGCAGTAAGGGCTAAACCATGAGCACTGACATTGATCCTTGTACCAACAGCTCCTCATTCACTTTCTGCCTCATTCATCTCAGTCATCATTTACTTTCAGTTTATCCTACTTTCCCTTGAAACTTTACTTTTGTTCCGGACCACTTTCGGATATCCACTTGGAAACTGTAGTTTTTTCAACCGAAATTCTGGAGAATGCACGTCACTCTTTGGGATAGGCTTCACTGCCCAACCATAATTACTCCAGAGATTGAGATGGTAAGTTACTTTACTTCGTCCTCGAAGTGCTCAACACAGTGATACAGCCATGATGTCGATCGGGAGGGAGTTCCAAGAATTAGACATAGCGACATTGAATGAACAGCGAGATATTTTCAGCTCAGAAAGGCGAGATCCTTAGAGGGGATTTGCAGTGACAATTTATTCGGGGGACGTGCTGCCATGGCTACCAGAGGATGTGGTGGAGGCTCGTACAATTGCAAGACTTAAGAGGCATTTGAAATTGTATATGAGTAGGAAGGGTTTGGAGGGATATGGGCCGTGTGCTGGCAAGAAGGACCAAATTGAGTTGGGATTTCTGGTCAGCATGGACAGTTTTGAACGAAAGGTCTGTTTCCCTGCAGTACATCTCTATGACTCTATGATTCCAGTTGGATGCAATCAATCACTGGATTCCTTCTGGCAGAACCGGGTCTGTGCTCTGTGTGGAAACAGAAAATGGTTTTCATTCAGATTAGCCACAAGAAGAGAAATAAATCTTCAATTTAATTAATTAAAATTAAATATTTACAACAATTTGAAAGGTTTGCACGGTGTGGACATTATTGAGAAGGTGAATATTCTTCGACAGTTTTCCCCGGAGCTTCAGGCCTGAGGGATGTCCTTGGAAAAGTTTACAAAATCATGATGTAGACGAGCAGAGAACATAGTGAATCAACACTTTTTCAGAAATCACGTGAGTTTAAAGTGAGATAGCGTAGGTTTAATGCGAGAGCAGTACAATTTGAAAGGGATGTGAGCGACACTTGTTTTTAATACAGACATTTTTGTGCGTGTGGAATAAATTGCCACATTTAGTGGCAGAGTTTGGTGCACTCACAACACTTCAAAGGCATCTAAATGGGTATGCATACAGGAATTGTTCGGAGAGATAAGCGACAAATATTGGCAAATATGTTTAGATTAGTTACGGTCATTTGTTCAACAGGTGCAAGGTGGATAGGAAGGTTTGCTTCCCCGCTCGGCAGTTCGGTGACACTCCAGTACCTGACAACAGTTTGAATAGGCCACTTTAAAAAACGCATGCTGTTTGTTCCTAAATCAGCGTGTTTGAATTTTATTTTTTTCATGAGGCATAATGTTTTGAAATGACACAGAGAGGAATGTTTTCCAGACATTTACAGACAATGACCATTCTCCTTGATACATTCTCAAGTTCTCCATCAAATAATTTCGTTGACTAAAAAAAACCCTCACAAATCGTGTTAACCCCTCAACTCTCCAGTGAATCCAAAAACTGACAGCTCTTAACGTGGACCAGGTGCAAAACTCAAAAGGCAGAGTCATTATCAGACACACAAACTCATTACTTCTGTCTGTGGGGCAGTGCGAGACGTGTATGTCAAGAACTGCTCACACAAATAACACCGAAGCAATTCCAAACGGAGCTTCCTGACATTCTGGAGATTTAGTGCATTGCCAAGTCACAGAAAGTGCTCAAGTAACATTAAACAAAACAGAAAAATGTACCATGCAAAGTGAATATTACCAATTATATTCTCGATTAAATTAGGTCAACAATGCGCTGGTGCCTCCATCTGATCGAGCGAGCCAATCTCCAGCCTCCCTCACCAGGACAGTAATGAAGGAAATGAGAGAAATATAACAAAGTTTCACGTTGCGATTGCCCACCTTTTAGCCACAACAACAAAAAACGAGGGAGCAGATTCAGTGCAGGATCTGGCTTCACAACAGCAGTGAAATAACGACGTCCACTCACTTTCAGGGAAAACTGTGAACAACTCACATTGTCCAGAATATGAGTACACAGCGCAGAATATGTTTAGTTCCCATATTCTACTGCTGCCCCGACATTCATACAATAATGTACCTTTCAAAAAGAGCGTTTGTAGCTGTGGAATGACAGTGGCAGCTGTTTCCCCTCGCTCTTACTTCCGCCCTTGGTCGTGTAGGGGCTGCAATTCTCATCTTACACGCGGTAGTTGAGTGTGCAATTCTCTGTTGTGGAAAAGTGGAGTGTTTTGGAGCAGAAAGATGTGAAGTTCGGATGCTTCTGGAGTTCTTGTTGAAAAGTTCGGTGACGCTAGGAAGATGGTTTGCAGACTTTTCCTCCTTTTCTGGGTGACATTGTCAGCGCTGCAGAGGTTCCTGTGAAGCGCTGCTCTCATGTTTTGGTACGAATTCATTTGGTTTCATTCCCACTGCTTCCGTTTGTTGGGATTGCAGATTGGGTCCACCAGATGGAATCCGTGGATGAGTGCCCTGCTTCCAGGAATTGTCTGGCTGTCTTCTGCTTGCCCTGTCCTATTATTGTTGTGCCATTCTAGTCGAATATGTGGCCCTTGCCGTTTGTACGTATTGGTACGAGGGACTGCTGGACTGATGCCCACACAAATTCTTTGCCAAGAACCAATATCCACCCACCTTCATTCGCAAATGCATGGCACACAAAGTTCGCAACGAGGATTTGCTATGAGGTAATCTTTAAATCATGCTTCCCTGTGTTAAAAGCAAATTCTGGAAAACGATATCCAGACTCCTCCGAACCCTCGGACCTATGACAGCACAGAAACCGAGAGCCTCACTCAGACATCAACTCACGAGAAAACAAGGCCCAATACCCATCATGTGCAGGTCAAACGTGGTTGACGAGATTCCACGCAGGGACTGCACGAAACACGACATAGGAGAAAGAGGCTGACAACTAGAGAGCTGCATTCATATTTTCATCTGGACTGTAAACGCCTCGGACAGCTGTTCCTTGCAGTTATGCAAAGAATATTGAATGTCTCTGATTCCAGGGCTTGGAATTCGGATGATATGACCGTCTGCAGCACTGGATACTTCCTTATGTGAGGTAACTCCTGATGGACCACATGTCACACTCTATTGCTCATTGAGAAATATTTCCAAAATAGGAGCTTAGAGCAGCATTTCTGTTGTCCTTCTGGTGCTGTCCCTGACATGCCCTGTGGCACTGCACTTATTCTGTGTTTCCTGAGGGTTCGGCACATGGTTCCACGATCGTATTATGGGCAATAATCTGCATTTTCGCTTCAATAACGGGTGTGTGAAGCGGAGGTCCACCATTCTATATTCTATTTTTCTCTTCTTATGCACAACTGCAATACAGTAAAGGATCAATTAATATTGTAAGATGATATACAGAGGCGTGTGAAATACCGAAGTTTTAATGACATTTATGCAATGGTTAGAGATTACCTTGATTCAGAAAATAAGGATGTAAAGTCTGTTTGGTTGGAGTTGAGAAACAGTGAGAAATGAACTCACAAGCATGTGTAGTTTACAAGCCCACTCGCAGTCACCACAAAGGGGAATAAATCGTACAGGAGGAAAAAATGCGTGTGAGTGACAAAAATGGCATTAGTCATGCGTGATCTTAACTTCCCATCTAAAACTCTCGGTTCCATTGTAAAAACGTTTGGAGAACCAAAATCAAAAATATCCCACATGTCCCATAAAACATCACGACGGAGATCTTGGTAATTGATTACTCTCCTGGTGACTAAATTTTCCTATTTTCTTGGAAACCATCTCTTTAATTGTGAGCATCAGAAAAGCCTTTTTTTTTGCCAGTAAGAAATAAATATGTGATTAAGCTTTGTTCGTTTCATGTATAAGAACACTGAGACTCCTCTGCACCGCACTTCTTTTGCATTTCTATCGATTTTAACACTAGTGTGTCTTTTGATTCTTCCCAACAAAGTATATGACCTCGCATTCCCTACATGAAACTGCATCGGCCAAGAATACTCCAATTGTTGGAGGGAATCCTGAGGAACAGAATGTACATGTATTTGGAAAGGCAAGGACTGATTCGGGATTGTTAACATGGTTTTGTGCGTGGGAAATCATGTCTATCAAACTTGATTGAGGGTTTTGAAGAAGTAACAAAGAAGCTTGATAACGGCAGAGCAATAAATGTGAACGATATGGACTTCAGTAAGGCGTTAAATAATGTTCCCCACAGGAGACTGATTGGCAAGGTTAGATCTCATGTAACAGCAGTGGATGTAACACCGACCCTTGTGGTACGCCGCCAAGACCTGGACACCAAGAAGAACATGTTCCAACAACTTCAACACCGTTTTCTATTGGCAAGCCAATTACTGATCAAAGCTGCAATCTCTCCCACAGTTCCATTCTTCCGCATTTTGTATAATAGCCTATTGTGGGGAAAATTATCGAACAACTTGCTGAAACCCATACACACCACATCAACCGGGTTACTGTCATCTACCTGTTTGGTCACTTCGTCAAAAAAGTCAACAATATTCGTTAGGCAAGGCCTACCCTTCTGAACACCGTGCTGACTGTCCCTGATCAGATTATTCTTTTCGGGATGGTCATAAATCCTATCTGTAATAACCTTTTCCAACACGTTACCAACAACTGCAGTGAGACTCACTGGTCTGCAATTACCAGCGTTGTCTCTACGAAACGTTTTGAACAAGGGAACAACACATGCTATGCTGCATTCCACAGGCACTATTCCTGTAGACAACGATGATTTGAAAATCAATTCCAAAGGCACATCAATCTCTTCCCTTGCTTCCCAGAGGATCCTAGGACAGATACCATCCGCCCCAAGGGACTTGTCTGTTTTCACACTCTGCAGTATTTCTATCACCTAATCCTTGTGAACCTGAATATCTACTACACTAGACGCAAGTATCTATGTATCTTCGTCGCCAACATTTACATTTTCTTTCCCGAACACTGTCAAAAAATATTTATTTAGAACTTCCCCTATCTCCTCCGACTCCACACAAAACTTCCCACTATTATACTTGATTGTCCCAAATTTAACTCTCGTCATTCTTTTAGTGCTGACATACCTATGGAAAGCCTTCGGGTTAACCCTGATACTATCTGCCAACAACTTCTCATGTCTCCTCCTGGCTCTTCTAAGCTCTCTTTTTAGGTCTTTCCTGATATCGTTGGAACCCTCGAGCGCTCTAACTGAGTTTTCACGTTTTTTCCAGACATAAGACTTTGTTCCTTCTTCACCAGGCATTCCACTTCCTTAGTAAACCACGACTCACGCGTTCTATATCTTCCTCCCGCCTGACAGGCACATACAAATCTAGGACACACAGGAGCTTTTCCTTGAATAAGCTCCACATTTTAATGTGCTCACCCTCTGCAGTTTCCTAACCCATTCTACGTTTCCTAAATCTTACCTCATTGCATCGTGATTTCCCTTCCACCAGCTGAAACTCTTGCTCCGTGGCGTAAACCTATCCCTTTCCATCACGAAAGTAAACCTGAGAGAATTGTGATCGCTGTCTCCACAGTGCTCACCTACTTCCAAATCTAAAACCTGGCCAGGCTCGTTACCCAGTACTAAATCCAAAGTGGCTTCTTCCCTTGAAGGCATGTCTCCATACTGTGTCATGAAGACCTCCCGAACACACTGGACAAAAACTGACCCATCTATAGTACTCGTACTGTGGTGATCTCAGTCAATATTTGGATATTGTCTTGAGTGTTCCAGAGTTTTTCATTGTCCCACAGTCCAGATGAAGTTTGTATTCCTCACGTACAGGAGCGAGAATTCTTTCAGTGTCTCAGATCAGTTCCTATGCCGAGAACATCAGAGTCAATGTCCCTTCCTCTACTCGGACTGACAATTTACACTTCTTCAATCTCCTCTGATTCCATTTCCCAAAGAGTTTCTCAAGATTTCCAAAGCTGGAGCCTAAATTATATGGTTTGCTTCCTAAACATTTTTCCAACTGCCAACGGACAATATTTTCACAGTATCTCTTCACAATCCTCTGGCTTGCACCATGTCCAGGGATGAGAAGTCCCGTTTGGTGGAGAGAGTTCCTAGGCTTGGTGAGTTTCACTTTGGAACAAAGATGGTTAAGTGGCAATTACCTGCGGTTATTTGTAATGATGGGAGAGGGAGCGGTGGGGAATGAGCACTCTGACTAGCAGGAGGAAGTGTTGCCAATGACCAGAGTCAGAGAACAGAGGACAAGGGATGAAAGGAACCTAATGAAAAGCAGCACTTCTGCTCAGGGCGTTCAATAACAACTGCAGAAACCCGATGTGTCGAGCAGTGTATCTGGAAAGAGAAACAGAGATAATGTTTTAAATGTGGAGCATTTCTGATGAAGAACTCAAGTTTCCCAAGTCTAATCAAATTACAGGCCTGGTTTGCAAAACAGACCTTTGGAACGTTGAATTGTTCCAGCAGGAAGGCATTCATAACGTAGTCAGCAGCATTCGAACCTACGTGGGGAAACCCCAATGGATTTCTAATCCATGGCCTTAACCACTCGGCCATGACTACAGACAGCGCCGCGCTCTCAGCACTGACCAAATCAGCCGATATCTCATTGAAAGCTGCCGCTGACTTGATGAGTTAAATGCTTCCATCTCCTTTCATACCTTTGCTGTCATTTGTACGGTGCGAGACACCAATGTAAAAGAAGAAAAGCACAAAGTTAGAAAAAGATATTTGCAGCCAAATTGAGTCAAAATTATTTCTTGAAAGGAAAATTACACTTGGCAATTCGCTAGATCTCTTTGCGAACATGACCATTGGAGGTAATCAAGGGAGATATTGATCTGGGTATTCTTGGACATGAAACAAACCAAGGTTAATTACATATTTATTTCTTTTTTTAGCGAACGAAATGGTCTTTCCTGATGGTTACAATGAAAGAGATGGTTCCCAATAAAAGACAGAGATTAAGTCGCTTGTAGATATTCTTCAATGTGATACGATTCACTTTCAGCCCCTAATTACCCCAGAGATGGAGGGGGTGAGTTACTTTTCTTCACTCATCAACTCCACAGCATGGATGTAGAGACATGAAACCGCTAGAGATGGAGTTCTTGAATTGGGAACCAGCGACACTGAAGGAACTCGGCAAAAGTGAGGACTGCAGATGCTGGAAACCCGATTTTTGATCAGAAAATGCTGGAAAAGCACAGCAGCATCCGAGGAGCAGGAAAGTCGATGTTTCTGTTGCCAGTCTTTCTGTGTTCCGCAAACATATTCGTTTTTGGCTCAGATTTCCAGCAACTGCAGCTATTTGTATTATGTTAACATTCATAACGTTTTGGACAAAGCCAATGAACTGCTAGCATCGGAAAATCTGCAGAAGTACTGGGACACCGACATGTTAGCTGAACAATACAACCATTCCATGAGCGGGAATACGATCCGGGCCACGGTGCTGAGAGTACCGAATCTTCACAAGTAAATAACAAGACAAGGCGATAGATACTATCGTATATGGTATAAATAAAACACCCTTTATGAACATTTTCGTTGCAGATTATTTTCAACTTGTTTTCGTAGATTCACAAAGTGGGAAAAGACCATTCGGCCTGTGTGCATTGCGGCTAATCAGAGAGCCATCTATTCCAGTAGCAGTTTCCAACTTTGGCCCAAAGTCTCGTGTGTTCTAATGTTCCCAGGGCAAATGTCAATGACTTTATCCTGTGTTCTTAAATGGCACAAAAATGGGGCTGAAGTATGATACTTCCACAACGACTTGTAACTCTTTTGAGGAACTCATGCTCATTTCACCCACAAAGGGAGACACACAGAAAGGTACCCCCAACCCGACAGAGTTCTCCGTTGTGGTGAGCTGGAATTTGAAATGGACAATAGGACAAATGCAAGTTTTAAATGCAGAAGCACAGAAGCGATGACCCGGCAGGACTTCACAGAGGAGCGTCAACGTGGGGCACGGTTAAAGTGAGACATGCCCCTCGAGCCAGGTAGGACTTGAACCTACAACTTTCTGATCGGAAGTTATACACGTTATCCATTACGCCATTGACCCAATATACACCCTCAGCAAAGGCGGAATGACGATACGTAATGCCACGGACTTTGACGGAATCAGAATTAAAAAGGTGAACAAGCAGCGAAGATAATCACCAACACTGCTTCACTTCGAAGTTTCCAATTTGTGAAACAGTGCCTTTCACTGACAAAGGAGAAACATTTGTCCTCAGCTGCCTGCTTCATGGTCGCCTCCTTCTCTGCTGGAAGTGTCCATCGTTTTATTCACAGTCCCGACGCGATTTCATGATCCACTCCAGTGAAAACGTGTCATGGTGTCATCCAAGCAAGACCCTGCCGAAACTCAGCGAGAGACATCTGGTCATTTCGAGCTCAGGATGTGGAATTAGACGAGCTGCGTGACACCTTTTCTTGGCGCCGCCACTTCACTGCAAATTAGCGGCTCAAAACGAGCCATTGTTAGCATCAGCTTGATTTGTACCTTCCTGCAGTGCATTTGCTAAACAACATCAGATAGATCCCATCCGGCCCAGCTGACTTATCTATTTTCACACTCTGCAGTATTTCTAATATCTCTTCCTTGTGAACCTCAATCTCTTCTAGTCTAGACGCAAGTATCTCTGTATCTTCCTCGCCAACATTTTCATTATCTAGAGCGAACTCTGTCGAAAAATATTTATTTAGTGCTTCCTCTATCTCCACTGACTCCACACACGACTTCCCACTATTATCCTTGATTGTCCCAAATTTAACTCTCGTCATTCTTTTATTGCTGACATACCTATGGAAAGCCTTAGGGTTAACCCTGATCCTATCTGCCAACAACTTCTCATGTCTCCTCCTGGCTGTTCTCAGCTCTCTTTTTAGGTCTTTCCTGATATCGTTGGAACCCTCGAGCGCTCTAACTTAGTTTTCACGTTTTGTCCTAACATAAGACTTCTTGTTCTTTTTGACCAGGGATTCCACTTCCTTAGTAAACCACGGCTCACGCGTTCTATATCTCCCTCCCTGCTTGACATGTACATACATATCTAGGACACACAGGAGCTTTTCCTTGAATAAGCTCCACATTTTTAATGTGCTCACCCCCTACAGTTTCCTACCCCACTCTACGCTTCCTAAATCTTACCTCATTGCATCGTGATTTCCCTTCCACCAGCTGAAACTCTTGCTCCGTGGAGTACACCTATCCCTTTCCATCACGAAAGTAAACCTGAGAGAGAGTTGTGATCGCTGTCTCCACAGAGCTCACCTACTTCCAAATCTAAAACCTGGCCAGGCTCGTTACCCAGTACTAAATCGAAAGTGGGTTCTTCCCTTGAAGGCTTGTCTACATACTGTGTCAGGAAGCCCTCCCGCACACACTGGACAAAAATTGACCCATCTATACTCGTCGTACTGTAGTGATCTCAGTCAATATTTGGATATTGTCTTGAGTGTTCCAGAGTTTTTCATTGTCCCAGAGTCCAGATAAAGTTTGTATTCCTCACGTACGGGAGCGAGAATTCTTTCAATGTCTCAGATCACTTCCTGTGCCGAGAACATCAGAGTCAATGTCCCTTCCTCTACTCGGACTGACAATTTACACTTCTTCAATCTCCTATGATTCCATTTCCTAAAGAGTTTCTCAAGATTTCCAAAGCTGGAGCCTAAATTATATGGTTTGCTTCCTAAACATTTTTCCAACTGCCAACGGACAATATTTTCACAGTATCTCTTCACAATCCTCTGGCTTGCACCACGTCCAGGGATGATAAGTCCCGTTTAGTGGAGAGAGTTCCTCGGCTGGTGAGTTTCACTTTTGTTAAGTGGCAATTTCCTTCGGTTGTTTGTAATGATGGGAGAGGGAGCGGTGGGGAATGAGCACTCTTACGAGCAGGAGGAAGTGTTGCCAATGACCAGAGTCAGAGAACAGAGGACAAGGGATGAAAGGAATCTAATGAAAAGCAGCGCTTCTGCTCAGGGCGTTCAATAACAACTGCAGAAACCCGATGTGTCGAGCAGTGTATCTGGAAAGAGAAACAGAGATAATGTTTTAAATGTGGAGCATTTCTGATGAAGAACTCGAGTTTCTCAAGTCAAATCAAATTACAGGCCTGGTTTGCAAAAACAGGTGTTCTGAACTTTGAATTGCTCCAGCAGGAAAGCATTCATAGCATAGTCAGCAGGATTTGAACCTACGTGGGGAGACCCCAATGGATGCCTAATCCATCGCCTTAGCCACTCGGCCAGGACTACAGAAAGCACCGCCCGGTGAGCATTGGCCAAATCAACCGTGATCTCATTGAAAGCTGCCGCTTACTTGAGTTAAATGTTTCCATCTCCTTTCATACCTTTGCTGTCATTTGTAAGGTGCGAGACACCAATGTAAAAGAAGAAAAGCACAAAGTTAGCAAAAGATATTTGCGGCAAAATTGAGTCAAAATTATTTCTTGAAAGGAAAATCACACTTGGCAATTTGCTAGATCTCTTTGCGAACATGACCAGCAGAGGTAATCAAGGGAGATATTGATCTGAGTATTCTTGGACACGAAACAAACAAAGTTTAATGATATATTCATTTCTTTTTCTGGCAAAGGAACCGATCTTTCCAGATGCTCACAATGACAGAGATTTTTCCCAATTAAAGACAGAGATTAAGTCACTTGTCGATATACTTCAATGTGATACGATTCACTTTCAGCCCCTAATTACCCCAAAGATGGAGGGGGTGAGTTACTTTTCTTCACTCTTCAACTCCACAGCATGGCGGTAGAGACATGAAACCGCTAGAGATGGAGTTCTTGAATTGGGAACCAGCGACACTGAAGGAACTAGGCAAAAGTGAGGACTGCAGATGCTGGAAACTTGATTTTAGATCAGAAAATGCTGGAAAAGCACAACAGCATCCGAGGAGCAGGAAAGTCGATGTTTCTGTTGCCAGTCTTTCTGCATTCCGCAAACAATTTTTTTTTTGGCTCAGATTTCCAGCAACTGCAGTTATTTGTATTATGTTAACATTCATAATGTTTTGGACAAAACCAATGACCTGCTAGCATCGGAAAATCGGCAGAAGTACTGGTACACCGACATGTTAGCTGAACAATACAACCATTCCATGAGCGGAATACGATCCAGGCCACGGTGCTGAGAGTACCGAATCCTCACAAGTAAATAACAAGACAAGGCGAGAGATACTATCGTATTTGGTGTAAATAAAACACCCTTTCTGAACATTTTCGTTGCAGATTATTTACAACTTGTCTTCGTAGATTTACAAAGTGGGAAAAGGCTATTCCGCCTGTGTGCATTGCGGCTAATCAGAGAGCCAACTATTCCAGTCGCAGTTTCCAACTTTGGCACAAAGTCTCGTGTGTTCTAATGTTCCCAGGGCAAATGTCAATGACTTTATCCTGTGTTCCTAAATGGCACAATAATGGGGCAGATGTATGACACTTCCACAACGACTTGTCACTGTTTTGAGGAACTCATGCTCATTTTCACCCACAAAGGGAGACACACAGAAAGATACCCCCAAAGCGACAGAGGTCTCCGTTGTGGTGAGCTGGAATTTGAAATGGACAATCGGACAAATGCAAGTTTTAAATGCAGAAGCACAGAAGCGACGTCCCGGCAGGACTTCACACGGGAGCGTCAACGTGGGGCACGGTTAAAGTGAGACATTCCACTCGAGCGAGGTAGGACTCGAACCTAAAATCTTCTCATCCGAAGTTAGACACGTTATCCATTACGCCACTGGCCCAAGAGACCTTTCTGCAGTGCATTTGCTTTACCACTCGGCCATGACTTCAGACAGGGCCGGACCCTTGAGCATTGACCAAATCAGCCGTGATCTCATTGAAAGCTGCCGCTGACTTGAGTTAAATGCTTCCATCTCCTTTTATACCTTTGCTGCCATTTGTAAGGTGCGAGACACCAATGTAAAAGAAGAAAAGCACAAAGTTAGGAAAAGATATTTGCTGCCAAATAGAGTCAAAATTATTCATTGAAAGAAAAATCACACTTGGAAATTTGATTGATCTCTTTGCGAACATGACCAGCAGAGGTAATCAAGGGAGCTATTGATCTGAGTATTCTTGGACATGAAACAAACAAATGTTAATGGCATATTCATTTCTTTTTCTGGCGAAGGAACCGATCTCTCCAGATGCTCACAATGACAGAGATTTTTCCCAATTAAAGATGGCAAATAAGTCCCATCTCACGCTGACACCATCTTGAGCGCTGATGTTTCACAATGCCACAGAGTCAGGGTCAATTCCCGCCTCAAGCAACTGAATGTGTGGAGTTTGCACATTCTCCCCGTGGCTGCGTGCTCTTGCTCTGGTTTTGTCCCACAGTCCAAAAATGTACCGGTTAGTTGAAATGGCGGTGCTAAATTGACGGGGTTAAAGGAGAGGAATGCATTTGGGCTCGGGCGGGTCGGTGTGGAGTTGCTGGGCCGAAGGGCCTGTTTGCACATTGTAAGTATTCTAATCTACAGTAGTCAATGACCAAGGTACGGTGCACGTTGTTCGATGGGGCATATATAACTTTTCGATTGTTTTTATTCAAAGTTTCTTTACAATTCAAACGGGAGAGGAAGAAGGGAAATGAATGTCTCCTTTAATTCTTGCCTTCTTTTATCATTCACAGGCGGTATTTTTTCCTGTACGTTTTATTTTACACTGTGGTTACTGTTAGTGTTCTTGTAATCTCCACCGGCTGGTTTCCTCTTTCCTCAATGTCCCTCATCTCTATCCAAACACACTTTCCAACCTTATCTCCTGAATCAAAGTAATCTGTAACCATTGCATAATTGTCACGGAAACTGGGCTTTTCACACGCCAGTGTATGTCATTTCCCAATATTAATTGATCGTTTACCGTGTTGCAGTTGCGCACGAGAGGAGGTAAACAAAATAGAGGCCGGTGGTCCTGGGATTCAAACGAACGTAATTGCAGCTAAAACGCAGATTACTGCACACAATGCGATCACGGAAGCATGCACCGAACCGTCAGGAAGCACACAATAAGAACAATGCTGGAGGTCATGTCAGGAACAGGACTAGTAACACAACAGAAATACATCTCTTGGGTACTATTTTGGACGTATTTCTCAATGAGCTATCGTGTTTTACATATGTTCCATCGGGAGGTACCTCACACAAGGAAGTAATCAGTGCTGCAGACGGTCATATAATCCGAGTTCCAAGTCCTGGAGTCAGAGACACTCAGTGCCCTGTGTGCACCTACAAGGAACAACTGTGCATGGGGTTTACACGGTAACTGAACTGCATGAATGCAGCTCGATGGTCGTCTCTCTGCTTCTCCTCTATAGTTTTCTGTGCAGTCCCTGCGTCCAATCTTGTCAACTACGTTTGTCCGGCACAAGATGGGCATTGGTCACTTGTCTCTGAGAGAGGCTGTTGGTTTATGTGTTGTCATACTTCCGAGTGTAAGAAGGAAGCTGGCTGTCAGTTCCCAGAAACTTACTTTAATAAATGGAAGCGTGCTTTTTAACTTGCCGCGTGGCATATCCTCGTTGCGAAGTACGTGCACTGCGAATCACGTTGCGGGACTATCCAATTTTGGCAAAGAAGTAAATGGTAGCAATACGGACAAATGGCAAGAACTACAAATTCGATTAGAGCAACACAAGGTTAATCTGACAGGACAAACAGAAGGCAGCCAGAAGATTTCTAGGTGTAGGGCAATCACCCAAGGTATGAAAGTCTGTGCATCAGTAGAATCTGGGACCAAAGTTGTCTATGTTGGTTATTCATATTCCAGACGTTGTTCCCCGTTTACTCTGAAAGTGAATAGACATAGTTATTTCACCGTTATTTCGAAAGAAGATCCTGCATTGCATCTTGTCAACGTTTTTTGATGCTGTGGCGAAAAGGTGGGCAATCGCGATGTGAAATGTTGCTATACTTTCATTTCCTTCATTACTGTCCTGGTAAGGGAGAAAGGTGATTGGCTCTCTCGATCAGATGGGGGCACCGGCGCATTGATGGCTTAATTTAATCACGGATATAATTGGAAATGTTCACTTGTAATGGTTCGTTGTTGTGTTTTGTTTTATGATACTGAAGCACCTTCTGGGACTTGGCAATACACTAAATCTCCAGTAGGTTTGGAATTGCCTCGCTGTTATTTGTGCGAGCAGTTCATGTCAGAGACGACTCACAGTGCCTCACAGACAGCACTTAAGCTTCGGTGTTTCTGATCATGATACTGACTTTTCAGTTTTGAGTCCGTTCCACGATAAAAGCTGTCAGTTTTTGGATTCGTTGGAGAGCAAAGTGGCTAATGCGATATGTGAGGTAATTTTCTTCAGCCAAAATCTTTGATGGCGAACATGGGAAAGTGTCAAGAAGAATGGTCATTGGCAGCAAATATCCGTAAAACCTTCATCTCTGGATCGGTCGGGCTCATCCACCCTCCAAACAAAATAGCCAAACTCGCTGACTGAGTAACAAACATCATGCGTTTTTGTTGCAATTGATGTATTCAAACTGTTTCCGGTGGCTGGAGCATCTCAGACTTGTCGAGCATGGAAACAAATCCCGTGATCCAACTTGCCCTTGCCGAATAGATAACCTAAATTAATCCATACATATCTGCCAATATTTGTGCCTTATCTCTCCGAGGTCTTCCTGTCTATACACCCATTCAGATGCCTTTGAAATGTTGTGAGTGCACCAGACTCTACCACTAAATGTGGCGATTCATTCCACACACACAAAAGTTCTGTGTGAAAAGACATGTGTCCCTCACATCCCTTTTAAATCTTTCCTTTCTCACATTAAACATTTACTATTTAGAAATGAACTCGCGTGTCTTGTGAAGAAGTGCTCCCTGACTATTTACTCTGTCTGTCTTCCTCATGATTTTATAAACTTCTGTGAGGCCATCTCTAAGCCCTGAAGTTCCTTGGAATCTGACGAAGCCTATTCAGTTTCGTTCTCATGTCCAAGCACGGCAAACCTTGAAAATCCTTGTAAAGGTTTTCTAAACTTACACTTGCAAGAAGTGTGTCCAGCTGCAGCACTTGTTTGACCGCGTGGCCACTCTGGAGCTGTGGGTGGCATCACTGTGAAGTGTCATCAAGTCTGGAGAGTTATATTGCCTCCCAGGTGCTCAGGCTAGGGATGTCGCCCATTGGCTGAAGAGCATTCGAAAAGGGGATCGTGAACAGCCAGTTGTCTTGGTGCATACAGGCACCAAGGAAAAAAAAACGAGATGAGGACGTGCAGGGAGAATTCAAGGAGCTAGGAGAGAAATTAAAGAGGAGGACCTCAAAGGTAGTAATCTCAGAATTACTGCCGGTGCCATGTGACTGCCAGCGTAGAAATGAATAAAAAAATGGCACGGTGAACACGTGAGTTGAGGAATGGTGCTGCAGGGCGGGTTTCAGATTTGTTGGATTTTGTGACCAGTTCTGGGGAATGTGGGACTATAAGAAAATTGACGATCTACATCTGAACCAGACGGGAACGTATGTCCTTTCGGGAGTTTTTGCTACTGCTGTTTGGGAGGTTTTATACTAATGTGGCAGGGGGCTGGGAACCACAAGAGTAAACAAGTCGGCAGTGAGGTGGAAACTGGAAACGCTAAGAATCTGGAAGATAGCATTAATAATGGGAAGAGTAGGCAGAGAGCAGATGAATGCAAAAGAACTGGTGTCGTGAAATGCATCTACTTTAATGCATGGAGTATAGACAGATGAACTTAGGGCTTAGATTGGTGCCTAGGAATATGACGTAATTGCGATCACAGAGATTTAGTTGAAGGAAGGGCATGGTTGGCAACCAAATGTTCTAGGATATAGACGCTTCAGACGGGACAGGGAGGGAAGTAAAAGCGGAAGGAGTTGCATTGCTGGTCAAGGATGATATCATGGCTGTGCGAAAGGAGGACACCATGTAGGGCTTGTGTCGTGAGATGGAGCAGTGAAATAAGAAGGGTGAGGTTAGATTTTGGGGGCTGTATTACAGTGAGCGTGAGGTGTAAGAAAAAATAGGTAAACAGATCATGGAAAGACGTAAGGCAATAATTTAGTGTTGATTGGAGATTTCCGTTTTCCCAACATTGATCCGGATACTCTTAGCGTCAGAGGTCTGGATGGGATACCATTTGTAAGAAGCCTCCAGGTGAGTTTTCTGGAGCGGTATATCAATAGTCCGACGAGGGAATATGTCATATTGGAACTGATATTGGGAATAAACCAGGGCTGGCGATAGCAGTTGCCGTGGGTGATTTCTTTGGGAAGTGTCCAATATTCTGTAAGCGTTAGAATACTCATTGACAAAGATGAGAGTTGTCCTGAGGAAAGAGTACTAAACTGGGCCAAAGCTAATTATATCAAAATTATGCAGGAGGTCGGAAATGTGGATTGGACACAGCTATTTGTAGGAAAGTCCACAGTTCATATGTGTCAGGCTTTCAAAGCTAGTTTAAATATAGTGCAGGATAGGCATGTGCCGCTGAAGGCAAAGGATTTGAAAGGCAATATTCGTGAACTGTTGATGACAGGACAATTGTACGACTCGTCAAGAGGAAAAGGGAAGCATACATAACGCCTCGGCAGCTAACAACATAATGGTCCCTGGAGGAACATGAGAAGAGTAGGACAAGTATTAAACGAGGATTCAAGGGGGTTAAAAGGGGTCATGAAACAACTTCACGCTAGCACAATTAAGGAGAATCCTAAAGCCTTTTATTCATATATAAAAAGCAAGCGGGTAACCAGAGAAAGGATTGGTCCACTAAAGGAAAATTAAGGAAGGCTGTATGTCGAATCTGAGAGAGTTAATATGGTTCTGAATGATTATTTTGCATCAGTGCTCACTGAGGAGAGGAACATGATGAATGTTGAGTCTAGAGTAAGACATTTGATTAGTCTGGATCATGTTGACAAACGTAGGGAAGCTGTGTTGTGCAGTCTAGGAGTAATTAATGTGGACAAATCCCAGGAACGGATGGGATCTATTCCTGGTTCCTGAGTGATGTGAGAGAGGAAATAGCTGGGGCCCTGACAGATATCTTCGCGGCTTCCTTCAGCACAGGTAAGGTTCTGGCCGACTGGAACGTTGCTCATAATGTCCCCTGTACAGGAAGGGTAGTAGGGATATTCCAGATAACTACAGAACAATGGGCCTAACATCAGTGTTGGGAAAGTTGCTGGAGAAGGTACTGAGGCATAGGATCTATTCATATTTAGAAAATAATGTGCATATCAGTGAGAGGCATAGAGTTTTTCTGGGAAGTGCCCAAGTTGATAGATGAAGGAAAGGTTGTTGATGTCATTTACATCCACTTCAGTAAGGAGTTAGATAAGGCTCCCCATGGTAACCAAATACAGAACGTAAAGTAACATGGTGTGCAGGGTGTTGTAGACAGGTGGATAAAGAACTAGTTGAGCAACGGGAGACAGAGAGTGGCAGTAGAATGGAGTTTCTGGAAATGGAGAAAGATGACCAGTAGTGCTCCACAGGAGTCAGTGTTGTAGCCACTGTTGTTTGTGATATACTTAAATGATCTGGAAGAGAGCACTGTTGCAATGATCAGAAAGTTTGCAGATGACACGAAGATTTCTGGACGAGCAGAAATAATAAGAGACTGTTAAAGAATACAGGAGGATATAGATATACTGGAAAGTTGGGCGGAGAAGTGGCAGCTGGAGTTCAAAACAGATAAATGTGAGGTGACGCATTTCGGTCAGTCTAATTCTAGATGGGGTTATACAATGAACAGAAGAGGTTTGGGGGAAAAAAAGTTGATGGACAGAGAGATCTGTGAGTGCAGGTCCATTATACACTGAAGTTTGCTGCACAGGTGGATAGAGTAGTCAAGCAGGCATATAGTATGCTTGGCTTCATTGGATGGGGTATTGAATAAAATGGCTGGCAAGCCATGTTAAAGTTGAACAATACATTGGTCTGGCCACACTTAGAATACTGTGTAATTTTCTGGTCGCCACATTTCCAAAAGAATGTGGACGCTTTGGAGAGGGCGTGTAAAATGTTTAAGCGGATGTTGCCTCGTATGGAAGGTGCAATCTAGGAAGAGAGGTTGAGTAGGTTAGGTTTGTTTTCATTAGAAAAAAGGAGTTTGAGGGAGACCTTTTTGAGGTTTACAAAATCATGAAAGGGTACAAGACAGGGTAGATAGAGAAAAGTTTTATTTCCCAGGTTGAAGGATTAAATACCGACAGGTCACGCTTTCAAGGTGAGACGTGAAAAGTTTAAGAGGGATACACGCAGCAACTACTTGACACAGCGGGTGGTGGGTGTCTGGAACACGTTCCCAGCAGAGACGGGAGAGGTAATCACGGTAGATACATTTAAGAGGCGTCTGGACTGATGCATGAGTAGGTGGGGAGCAGAGGGATACAGATGCTTAGGAATTGGGTGACAGCTTCAAACAGTAGATTTGGATCAGCTCAGGCATGAATGGATGTAGGACCTGTTCCTTGTCTGTACATTCTTTTTGGTCTTTCTTCTTAAATTACGCCTATTTCATTACAACATTTGTGAAGTCGAAGTGCCTGAAGTGAATCCATGCTGAAACACTAGTCATAACAAATCTGAGTGTTGGCTTTTGTGTGGTAGCGTGGTCGAGCGGTCTAATGTGCTGGATTTTAAGCTTCAGTTTCTACCGAATCGTGGCTTCAAATACCAGCATTGTAAGTGAATAAGTGTGTGAGAGAACTGCGCATGTGTGGGTACCTTTTAATTTGAGTGTTTGCAGCTCCTCTGTATGGTTACTCTCTCGGTGATAAACTTAGCCACTGCACTGTCTCTGAAAACAACGCAAGTTCCTGCTGTCCGACATATCCTCATATCCCGTCGATAACTTTGCTTTTGGATATCTGCGTTGCCAGTTTCTGTATCTCAAATGGTCAGCGCAGTTGGCTGAAATGTTGGTGGTTCGACCCCACCCAGGGAATAAGCCTCAAATATTTCAGCACAAGCATTTACCCCGACCATGTATTCACATTATAACCGGGAAATCTCATCCATGATTCACCCCAAGTCCGCAGGGAGCGAGACGGTTACACGCAGCAGAATACGACATCACTTTCTCCAAGCTCCCGATGCAAACAGAAAGCGGCCACTGCAGCTTCAATCAGCGGCTTTCTGCCAAGCCATGGGAAACAACTCGTGGAAACTGCTCTCTTAGTAACAGCTCTTTCCGTTTGAAAGGAGCAAAACTTTCATTTTAAATTGGAAAGGGCTTCAGGACATTTGAATGTTGCTCCAGTTCTTCGAACGTGTTATAAATAAAACTCCTGACTTGAAAATAAGAAGTGGTAAAGGTTTTCGGTAGAAAGAACAAAGAAAGTGTTGATTCAGACGACTCTGTCTCGTCAGCAGATGGGTATTGCCCAAAACTGTAAACGGAAATCATTGGGTTTCCTTAGGTAACTTCCCGACTGATTTACTGTCTGCCAGAGAGATTGGAAATCACATCAGCGACATAAAGGTGAGGGTAAAAATATGAAGATATTAAGGTTGAAGCTTACATTCCGGGATAAGTGCAGAAGAGATTGTAATGCTTTGAAGGAATAACTGAAGTGGAAGGTGTGAATGATATTTTTGTGATTAGGAGGAATGAACTGGATCCTAACAAATTGCTGATGAATTATGCTCGCAATGTAATAGCAAACTAATCCACAGCGCACCGTGCTTGGTTAGCTCAGTCGGTGCAATGTGAGATGCTTAATCTGAGGGTGGTGGACGCAAGCCTCACAATGGGCGCTTTCACTGCTTAATACAATTCCGGCTCTTCATTCCACATGCAGTATTCTTGCTGCTTTCATTGACACATCTGTCCGCCTGCTTTTGATCACACGTCGGTTTCTGAGTGAACACAGTTTCCATTTTACTGGTGGCGCCAGAGACAACTTTATCAGTGCAGCCGAAAATACAATGAATGGTGTCCGTTTGAAAATGTGAGGTTCCAAACCAACCGTGCACCACCCAAAGTGTTCAAAGGCATGGAAAGCGAATGGCCACTTGCGAGGGGTCTGACAGAGACGGATCAATGTTACATGGGCCCTGAACCAATTTTAAGTGATTCAGATTATTCTGATGGAAACCGACGGGTACTCTCCCTCAACGTTTTGCAATTGTTCTTCTTGTGTTTAACGTAATGAACTGTATATTGTCAGTAACGAGAGTGGAGGTGCGGCAGGATCGTGAGCTTTCAGTGTGGGACATAGACACAGTAAGTCAAATATCCCCAGAGCACGGGAGAGCTGTTTGGTCCGGGATCACTGCCATCTTCTGTTTCTAAACCAACAAATAAAATTACTGGAAACTCTCAGCAGGCCTGGTAGCATCTTGGAAGTATAAATCGATTTAAGACTTCGGGACTAGTGGCACTTCTTTTCCATGTCCATCTCCACCTGCTTTTGCACACTTTTCATTTTTATTGAATGTCTCCTGACTTCCAACTTTATATTCAGCTTCTCTTTTATTACTTCCTCTCCAACCATTTTCCCAGTCTCCAATTTTGTATCAGACCTGTTCCATCTTTCACATTGCCCAGGACTTTGAACTGAACAAATAACTCTGTTTCTATTTCCTTAGCTAGCAGATGGCCAGTGAGTGGAAGGCAGTGTTGTTCCGAAAACTCATCCATGGTTCTCCCCGAGTCCACAGGGAGCAAAACGGTTACACGCAGCAGAATACGACACCATGCTCTCCAATTCCCACGATGTAACTGAAAGCGGCCACTGCAGCTTCAATCAGGGCTTCCTGCCAAACCCTGGGACTCAGCTCGTGGAAACTCCTTTCTCATTAACTGCTCTTCCCGTGGGAAAGGAACAAAACTTCCATTTTAAATTGGAAACGGCTTCAGGAGATTGGAAGGTTGTTCCTGTTCTTGGAACGTTTTATAAACAAAACTCCTGTGTTGAAAATAAGAAGTGGTAAACGTTTTAGGCGGGAAGAACAAAGAAAATGTTGATTGAGAGGACTCTGTCTCGTCAGCAGATGGGAAATTCCCAATACTGTGAACAGAAATGATTGGGTTTCCAAAGGTAATTTTCCGACTGATTTACTGTCTGCCAGAGTGACTGGAAATCACTTCGTATGAAAATATTCGGGTTGAATCTTTAATGCTGGGACAAGTTTTAAATAGATTGTAATGTTTTGAAGAAATAACAGAAATGAAAGATGTGAATTATGTTCTTTGTGATTGGGAGGAATGAGCTGGATCTTTGTAAATTGCTGTGCCAGGTGAATTGTGCTCAGAATGAAATAGCAAACTAATTCGTCGTGTGCCAAGCATGGATATCTCAGTTCGATGAATTGTGAGGTGTTTAATCAGAGAGCAGTGCGTCCAAGCCCCATAATAGTCGTTTTCACTGTTTAATAGAGTCCCAGCTCTTCGTTCCACATGTAGAATTGCAAACCAACGCTGGTGGAGCATTCTTGTTGCTTTCGTTGACACATATGTCCTCCTGCTTTGATCACATGTCGGTTTCTGAGTGAAAACAGTGTGTACTTTACTGGAACCACCAGAGACAACTTTATCAGTGCAGCTGTAAATACTATGAATGATGTCAATTTCCAAACGTGAGATTCCACGACATCCGTGCACCAACCAAAGTGTTCAAAGGCACAGAACGCGAAAGGCCATTTGTTAGTGGTCTGACAGAGACGGCGTAATGTCTCATGGGTCCTGAACAACAATTAACTGATTCAGAATGTGCTGATGGAACGGAACGGAGCTCTCCCTGAACGTTTTGCAATTGTTCTTGTTGTATGCTCATGTACGTTTATGTAATGAACAGTTTATTGCCAGTAACGAGGGTGGGGGTGGCGAAGGATTCTGAGGCTTCAGTGTGGGACAAACGTGATCTGATCGAACGGGTAAGTCAAATATTCCTAGAACATGGGAGAGCTGATTGGTCCAGGATCACTCCCATCTTCTGTTTCAGAATCAACAAATGAAATTGCTGGAAACTCTCAGCAGGTCCGGTCGCATCTTTGTTTGAAAACAGAATGAGATTTCGGGACTGATAAACTTCTTTTTCCATCTCCATGTCCCTCTGCCTTTCTACAACCTTCCTTTTAATTGAATTTGTCCTGATTTCAAACTTTATATTCAGCTTCACATTTATTGCTTCCTCTCCAAACAATTTCCCAGTCTCTAAAATTGTATCATGCTTGTTCTATCTCTCACTTTGCCCAGGACTTCCAACTGAACAAATAAATCTGTTTCTATTTCCTTAGATACCAGATGGTCAGAGATTGGAAGACATAGGAGGACGGTTAGCACTTTCAGAATATCCAGTCAGCTCCGCCATTCGATCTTGGCTAATATCGTTCTTAACCCCATTCTCCAGTCCTCTCCCTGAACACTTACTCCCCAGTTTTAGGATCCAGCCTTTTTCCTAGAGTGGGTCCTAATCCGTCCCAAAACCCTCCACATTTGTTGACAGCTGTTACACCGTGTCTACGTGTAATCAATCTCAGTTTCAGTGATTCTCGGCAAACACGAACTGTTCTGAACAGCTCGATCGGGTCTCTGGCCCCACTGTGATCCTGTGGTGGAGCAGTAATCATCTTCATCTCCTACGGAAAGGATCCACGCTTCAAAAAAAAATGGACAGAAAGAAAGATAGGCTTGTGTGTTAAGATATGTGGAGGTAATTGCTTTCTGACCGGGTCAGTAAACCTTACTCTGTATATTCCCGCACATTCTAGCTGTTGTGGTGAAAGGGAATATCAGTCCAATTAATTGCCATCTACGCTTTTATTCGATATGTATTCTTCCTTGTTCTGAATATGCAGGAATGTTTCCAGCACTGATGGTCACCATTTCTAAGAGTGCATGCCGCGAGCCCTGATATTTTCTGGAGAGTAGCCGTATCAGTTTGTGCGAAAATGTCCCAGTACAAAGCTTAGAAGAAACATTGTTGTTCCCTCTTTACGGATGACAGTCTTTCATATCATGATCGATGGGGCTTTATTGCATACTCATCAGCAAGCCTTGTTTTGAATTTATTCACCCAATACGACTGTAGCGGTGGAAAGAATATAACTCTGAATACCTGCTGCGTGAATTTCATTTTCAAATTTCTATTCGCAGTGGTCCTTCATATGTGGCGATGTTTATATCACTTCTGGCCATCCTGTTTAAGAGTGCAGTTACATATGTTCCTCTGTCTTGGCGCTGCAGGGAAAATTGTCTGCGCCTTTTCAGCCAATATTTCCTGGATATTTCAAAATGGTATTCTTTATTTTTTCATTCATGTCCACTTTAAGGACACAGTTACTGGGTACTGATCCTTTCTGTAACAACAGTACCGCATTTACTTTACATGCAAAGGTGTCCCGTATCTGAAACAAGGAGAGCATTCATTTCCTTCGATCACAGGATACACTGGATTCATGATGTTAGTCTCTGTCAAATGCATCCGAAAATGTGCTCTGAAAGCTTCATTTGAACGCTGTCTGGCGTTTCTCAACGTGTGTCAACCAAAACCAGAAATCCTCAATCATAGTTTGGAGCAGTTCACATATTCGAGTTTCGAAGCAGCAGACACGGATGCAGTTCATTCAGAATGAAAAGATTTACAGGCACAGATGAACTATCGACTCTTGTTCTCATACTGTTACTAATATTACCGTGTGGCCTGAAGTCTAAGCCATGTTGTAACTGAAAATGAGGAAATCACAGACAGGCTGCCGAATGACAGTATGTATTTTGTTTTCTTGTTCTCACAGAGTTCCAGGAAAGTATGACAGCTAGGGAGAGGAATGCAAGTCACGTGCAGCTCTAGTGAAACACCTTTTGTCTGATTCAGTCATCAACAAGAAACGTGAATGTGACTAAAGCGGGAAACCTTTTCACAATCGAACAAAGCACAATCACGAACAGTGACCACCTCTTTGACATCTCAGATCGCCTTTTACCTTCCCTGAATATGTCTAGGAACTAATTGTTGCACACCTCAAAGTGAGAACTGTTTGATTTACCGACAATAAATGAGTCACATGTCCTTGATTCCCACATAGGTTTCTAACTCAGCTTGCAGCCAGGTGGCAGTTGCTCATGGCTCTGCTGGGTAATGCACTATTATGGAGAAATAAAATGAAAGTTGAAACTCTTATTGGCTCTGGGTTTCGAATACTCTTGCTACGTGTTCTGCCATTCTCGGATTCCAGTGCTAAACCAGTTTTTCAGTTCATCTGAGCAGCAGGAGAGTCGGCGTTTCTGGCAGGAGCAGAATTCATCATCTCCAGTGATCACTTTATCTGAGGAGAGAGAATGAACAAAGTTTCACACAGCGACTAATCGGAATTGCATTCCGTTTCAGCATGGCAGCAGATATGGGCTAGCAAATTCAAAGCCAGATTTGCTGATGAGAACAACAAGCACGACCACTCAGATAGAGCAATTCCTTCCCATCGGTTTTTTCTGCAGAACTGGTACAGTTGCTGTGAGTATGCTGCAGGGTATAATCAGGTACATGATCTTGGGTTTCCGGTTTTGGCCTGTGTGCTCGCGTGGCTGAGCAAGCTGAGACTCTGATTTCAGATTCCACTCCTCAAGAAGGCTTGTGTTTGCATCCCTGCGCGGCCACGTGTGCTAATGGATTAAGCTGGCAACGTTTTGCAGGGATGGGCTGTGTTAAAGTTGAATAGAAAAAGTAGGCATTTCTTCGAACCCAGCTGTGATGTGGCACAGCAGAAAACAACCAACATGTCAGTGCCCACGCTGGTTTCCCCTTCTGCTGCAGTTGTCACTTTCCCCTCCAGCTCGAAAGACCACCAGCATAATATGTGACTCAAAAACAGGCTGCGCCAATCTTTCATATTCCAGACAATTTGCATTTTTCACAGTTTCTCTGAAAGTGAATGGAGATATTTATTTCCCTGTTGATGTGAAATTAGGTTCTACATTGAATCTGCTCGCAGTTTTCTTTTGTTGTTGCGAAAAGGAGGGAAATTGTGATATGAAACTTGGTTACTTTTCCCTAATTTCCTTAATTTCTGTCCTGATGAGAGAGGCTGGTGATTGGTCCTCTCGATCCGGTGGAGACATCAGCCCAATTGTTAACCTCATCTAATCGAGACTGTAATTGGTAATCTTCACTTTCCATGGTTCATTATTAGTCAGTTCTGATTCATGTTACTTGGGCACTTTCCTGGAAGTATTGGTGCTCTAAGGCGCCAGTACGTTGAAAGCACCATTTGGAATTGCCTCGCTGCAATTTGTGTGAGCAGCTCATGACCCAGACGACTCGCTCTGCCTCACAGACAGCATTCATGAGTCCGTGCGTCTGAAAATATGTTCTCTTTGTCAGTTCTGCTTTTGTTCATGAGTTGTCAGTTTTTGGTTTCGCTGGAGACACACACAGACAAAGACCCACACGCACACATATATTTTGTGTGATGAATTTTTTTGGTACTTTCAGAGTTACATTGCACTTTGGTCAGAAACTACATACATTCATGTAGAACTCTGAGCTCAAAAACTGCATGAAATTATGTAAAACTCTGTTATCTCACTTTTTGGATTGGAATCAATCTAAACATCAGGTCATAGACAGAGAACACAGGGGCTAACACCTTCAACATATTGTCTAGCTATTACCATTGTTAATAGCTAACCCGAGAATGCAATTTTTTAAAAAAGGGTTTTGTGATTTACACATAGAATACAGTGATATTTTCACTTCTTTCAACAGATGAAAGGCTTAACAGACAATCAATTCTTCAACGTACAATTTCAGTTACATCACACTGCAAATTTTTGCTATAAATTCTGTGTTACGATCGAGCCCTCCACAAACACCTAATGAAGGAGCATCGCTCCGAAAGCTAGTGTGCTTCCAATTAAACCTGTTGGACTATAACCTGGTATTGTGTGATTTTTGACTTGGTACACCCCAGTCCAACACCGGCATCTCCGAATCACAATTTATTCCCGACAGCTTGCAAGTGTTCCCTTAGAAACTGCAGCTTTTGGAAACGTATTACTGGGACAAAGTCATTGCTCAATGTGATGGAATGCACCGTCAATCCCTAATTACTCGAGAGATTGAGATTTTCAGTTACTCCGCAGAACTCTGGATGTCCTCAGTAGCGGGGTAGAGGCATGATGCCATGAGGCAAGGATTTAGAAGTAGTGACATTGAAGAAGCAGCGAAATATTTTCGACTGGGAAACGTGAAAACCTTGGAGGGGTAATTGCGGTGATAGCTTTCACTTATATTTGCTGCCATTGTCCTTCCAGACAGATGCTGATCGATCACTGAATTGTTCTGGCAGGATCCGTGTGTGTGTTCTGGGTGCAATCAGGATTTAGTTTTCCTTCGGATAATTCACAAGAAGAGAATTAAATCTTCATTTCCTGACTGGGAATGAAAGCCTGTTCTGGGCAATGCAAACTCAGACCCGTATGCAGGGATGTCCATTGATACTGCAGTAGCCTTTGGGACCTGAACAAACTCTAGTGCCTGCTCCTCACGTCATAATCGTCTTCGTCAGCAGTGTTTCTCTCTCCAAGTTTCCAAGTCGGTTCATATTATCACCCTTGGTTTCAATGTGAAGAAGGCAATGCTGTGATAATCTGATGTTGTTCAGCAGATATATTGCAGCAAGTTAAGTAAAGACTGATGCTAACCCGAGCTCGTTTTGAGCTGCGCTGATGTGTTGGCAGCAAGAAAGGCAACGTTCAACTCGCCTCATTCCGGATGACGGGCCCGAAATGACCAGTGGTTTCTCGCTGAATTAGTTCAGGCTCTGGAATGTAAAAAACTTCAAGTATGAAAGTACAGTGAAAGGAAATGTTTCACAGAGTGGGGCATTCCAAGTGAAACAGTGACGGTGATAATGTTTGCTGATTTTTCACCTTGTGAGTGCTGTTTCTCTGATGTGGACGTTTACATTACCTATAGACAAACTGTCACAGCCAGACCTGGTCTTTGGGTCAGTGACGGAATTGGTAACACGCCTGACATCGAATTAGGGGATTGTCGGTTCGCATTTAAAATCACGAGAATGCACGTGCTAGTCCATTCCTGTTGTCTGTCCGGAATGGAAGGGTTTGGGTTTTCCAATTTACAGTTTCTTTCGTCCAATTCAAATTAGAGCTCAGATCAACGTCTCTCATTGTCTATAGAACTGGCTTTGGTTTAAGCAAAAGCTGCCTTTTGGTGAGTGAACTTGCATGTTGGAGCCAACATCTGAAGTGAAGCACAAGGAGCTGGTCAAATCCTGAGAACTCTGCCACTCTCGGGGAATGTGTCTGTGTGTCTTTTTCTGTGGGAGACACGACGTGGGGAATAACACAGTATGACTATGTCAAATTTCAATCCCATTGTCGTGTCATCTAAGATCAAAGAGAGAACCTCACTGCCATTTGCACTGGAAACATCAGAACACATAAGGTTATGGACCAAAGCTGGAAACTGGGAAGAGAATAGATGAATGTCTTTAAACCAGACTGCACCATGGGCCAAATGGGATTTTCCATTCTGCAAAACTTGAAGATGAGTAGAAACCAATCTGCAGTGAAACTGATCAGAAATGAAATGGAAAATCCATTTCATCGAGAATAAGTGCAAGAGCGTCTGCCTTCATTTCGTGTAATCTCGTAGTTAGGATTTGGAAGTCTAACCGCAATAGTGTTGGTTCTATTCTCGGACAGGGAATGCATGTTTTATTGTGCAAATATATCGTGGTACCAGTATTTCTTACCACTGGTCCGAACCTGGTAATGCTTGGTTTTGTGCCGGTTAATCAAAAATCAAAAAGATACAGGTTTTGGAAATATGAACTATAAACGAGAATTGATAGAGAAACCCGCTACACCTGGCAACATCTGTGGAGAGAAACAGGATTTTTTTCTTAAGATGGACAGGAAGCAGGTTAGTTATAGATTTTTAGATTATACTGTTGGGAAAATGATAATCTTACCTGTCGAATCAAGATATTTATCAAAATCACTGTTGAGCTTACAAATATCGAATTTACAATCTTAAAAGGACTTAATCAGCTGTCATGCTACATTCATTTTCCTGAGCTGGTGGAAGGCTATGTTTTAATGGCTACATTTCCTTTTAGTTTCTGTTATTTAGCAGTCACGCCGAATGGAGAATTGTTTCTTTCAGTGTCTGCCTCAATATGGGTCTTTGTTTTTTTAATATAATTGTCTCTGTATCTTCCTGGGCCTTTTTCACATTCTCCGACTCTCTGTCTGTCCATATCCCTCATTTCCCATTTCTGCTCTTGTAAAGCCTGACATTCAGAGACAGTTTGTGATTCGAATTGCTGAGAGGCTTTCTGACGCCTGGCTGGAGTCGGTCGAAGTAGTCCCACATTCTCTGTATAATGCGTCTGTCACTTCGACCTGAGGCAAGGAGACATTTCTTCCTCAAAATCTAAAGACCCTTTCGAAGTTAAAAATGATTTCCTTATCCAACAGAAAAAGAAAGTAATTACATAATAGATGAAGAAGGAAAACGATGCATTTACTGTTGATGTACAACGAATGAATGGTGACAGCAGAGAATGACGTTGATCATGTCGTGTTGTCAGTGCAATTACAACGACATTTCCCAGGAATGCTGCAGTGTCTCCTGCCTCACCACTTAATTTCCACGAAACTGGGAATGAAGGAATGAGAATAAGAGGATGAGAAGCAGAAGTGCTTGTGGAACTGCGGGAAGAATCTCCAGGTTAATATAGTAGTTAAAAAGAGCAACCTACACTTCTGGATTTAAACCAGGACAATGAAGCTGGAACGCGAAATCAGAATGTACAGCAATTCAAACAGGACACTGAGTTTCTCGATCAGCAACACAATACTTGAGAGAAATAACGAGCTTTAAGTACAATGAGCAGACACCAGTGTGATGGGAGCTGTTTTCACCTGCTAATCCATGGCGCCACGTTAAGAGTCAGATTGCTCGTTCATATGTGCAATGCCTGAACCACTTGATCACAGGAATTCGAATACGCATTTTCTGTATTAATGTTGCTCACTATGAATGGCAATAAAACTCTTCTTATGCAAAAACAGACGTTTCAATGCTGAGCATGCCCCACTAAAAAGACACAGAAAAAGACAGTATCCTCTTGCATTGGCATCAAACAGATATTTTCGTCTGTTTAAACTGACAGAATAAAGAGGATGTGCTCATCTCCTCTCGCGTCCCATTAATCACGTTAATACACACGCAGGGATTTTCAAACCAAGATGAACAGGCTCATTGTTGTGAATTGACAGCAGTGGTGTCTGAGTCATTTCGAACAGTGAGCAATAAATGCTGAACCAATAGCACTGACACTGAGCCTTGCACCATCAGCTCCACACTCACATCTTGTGTTATGTCTCCGAGGCATCAGTGCATTTGATTTTAATTATTCTACCCTGCACCTCTCCTCAAGTTATTCCCGACTGCTTGCAGTGTCGAATTAGAACATGCAATTATTAGAAATGCATTTCTGGGACACAGTTGTCTTTCAATGAGATAAGATTCACTGCCCATCCCTAATTATCCCAAAGATGTAGGGGAAGAGTAGACTGACGCCACTCTGTCAATGTTACTCATCCAGGGAAGAGCAGACTGACCCAACACTTTATATGTAACTCCCCCAGCAAATGGCAGACTGACACCACTCAGAGAAGAGCAGGCTGTACCCATTCTGTCTCTGTCACTCATCCAGGAAAGAGCAGGCTGATCTGATTCTGTCAATGAAACACAAGCAGGGAGACGAGCCTGACCCCACTCTGTCAAAGTAACTCACTCAGAGAAGAGAAGACTTATTCCATTCTGTCTGTGTGAATCATCCAGCGAAGACAGTAATGAAACCATCCTTGCTGTTAAACTCAGACAGAGAAGAGCAGACTCTCACGATTCTGAGAAAGTAACACGCCCGTGGAGGAGCAGACTGACACCACTCTCTTAACGTAGCTCACCCAGGGAAGAACAGACTGAGTGCACTCTGTTATATTACTCACTAAGAAAGGGGCAGACTGACCCCATTCTGTAAATATGACTCTCCCAGGGAAGAGCAGATGAAGTCCAATCTGTCAATGTGACTCAACCAGGGAATAGCACTCTGACCTCACGCGATCACTTTAACACAACTAGGAAATTGCAGACTGACGCCACTCTGTCAATGCAACTCACCCAGGGAAGAGCAGACTGATCCCGCACTGTCCAAATAACTCACTCAGTGAAAAGCAGACTGACGCCACTCTGTCAATGTAACTCGCACAGGAAAGAGTAGACTGATGCCACTCTGTCAATGTAACTCACTGAGGGAAGAGCAAACTGACGCCACTCTGTCAGTGTTACTCACCGAGGGAAAGGCAGACTGACACCACACTCTCAGTGTAACTCAGCAGACTGATCCCACATGGTCAATATAAGTCATTCACTGAAGAGCAGTCTGACCCCAGTCTATAAATGTAATTCACTCAGGGAAGAGTAGACTGATCCCATTCTCTCTATGGCACTCACCCAATGAATGAACACTAACCCCACTCTACCAATTAACTCGCCAGAGAAGAGCAGACGAAAGCCTGACTGTCAACATAAATTATCGAGGGAAGAGAATACTGACCCCGCTCTTTCTGTTTCACTCAGGCAAGGAAGAGCAGACTGTCACCACTCTGTGAAAGAAATTCGCCCAGGGAAGGGCAGACTGACCCTACTGTATCTGCGTGACTGACACAGGTAAGAGCAATTAATCCAACTCTGTCAATGTCTCTCCCTCAGGGAAGAATACCCTGACCCCTCTCTGTCCATGTAGCTCACCCAGGAATCAGCAGACTATCCCCACTCTGTCTATTTAAGTTCACAAAAATCCTCTGAAGTACGTCCTATCCAGACACTGTCCACATCACTGTCTCTGTAACCGTGTGCGTTCAATGGCAAATCCAAATAACCTGCAAATGTTTAGAATGTAGCAGCAAACCAGAGCTACCACACAGTAATTGGGCGAATGTGCAAACTTCCATCAGGCAGACACCTAAGCCTGGAATGGAAAACAAATCCGACAGCAGTCGTGATTATAAAATGGCAGAACAGAAACCCAGCAAAAAGAATTGCGTCCCTGTGTGTTGCAATGATTCTGAGTATTAATTAAGCCCCCCTCACTGTAGTTAATTTCCATTTTCATCACTGCCAACCTTCTTCAAAGCAAAGCACGCACTTGCTTTTTTCAGACTTCCAATATCCCGCTTTCATCCCGCTT
The DNA here is from genome assembly GCF_047496795.1 of Chiloscyllium punctatum. NCBI lineage: Eukaryota > Metazoa > Chordata > Chondrichthyes > Orectolobiformes > Hemiscylliidae > Chiloscyllium > Chiloscyllium punctatum. Next base: position 97,556,507 of record NC_092750.1, on the reverse strand, counting down.
TTTACCTAATCATATTTCTGACTTTACAAACTACATCACAACAGGTTGACAACTGCAGAATGAGCTTTGTTCCGTTCTCCACTGATGTTGAGAGTAGGAATACAGCACATTCGAGTAGGACTTGATGCGCTTGCGGGTGGTGTATTCGCGGCATTATGGCTTCTTTTTTTTCATTTTCGGTCTACTATTTCGAGTTCATTGCGCAGACCTCTGAAGAAGACTTTTTGGAGTCGAAATGGTAACTGTGATATCTCTCGGAAGACAGACGTAGCTTTATTTCTGTTCTCTTATAAATTGATCTTCTTCTGATCTTTGCAAGTGAAATAGGGTGCCTTGCTATTGCTCGGTTTTAGTTTCAAAATCAAGAGAAACATGAAGAAGACAATATCAAAGAACACAAAGTACTGAGTTGTTAAGATAATTTTTGCAGCAAAGGTGGACATGAAGGTCAAATTAAGATAACGGTTCAAGAACATTTAGTCCGGAACTGGTATGTGACTTTAGTTCCAAATATTTGTTTTCGTTGTTCCAGTACATCTTTGTTGAACCCAGAAAACATTGATTGTTTTCTGTATTCATTTTGTTTCGCGATATCTGTCTTCTGGTCGATCAGGGACAACTTGAATTTGCGTCTGCATTGAATAAGATTTCGCTCTTTCTTTTGAGAAGCAAACCTGTGCATTATGTACCAATTATCATGCTGATGGCTAAGAAATTCAAAATGAATTACGGTTTATGAATCGTGAGCCAGAATGAAGTGATCCACTGGCGAGCAGATGTTACCACGCCCTATTCCAACATCGGGCCTGAACGGTCCATTGGCAGAGTCTGCAGAAAGGAAATGTCTAAGTGAACTAGTCCTTTGTTCAGTTAGATTTGATACCAATGGTAGTGCTGTTTCGGGGCAGAAATGTGTCAACATCTCTGACGTTAGAGTCAAAATTTAAGTCACATCTACTCTTTGGAGTGTCTTCACATATCGGAACATGCTGACATGAAAACATCTAGCTCTGATAGCAAAGGTTTTTACATTAAAGTGGGAGTATGTTTAACTAACCAATTCAGACGGCCAAGATGAATAATTGGCATTTGGTTCTTCAAGCTGAGCTCTCCACACCAACTGCTCCAACGAAGGCCGTGGATAAGATCCCCATCGATTATTTTGGTCAATTTTAGCCTCAACAACAACCTATTGTTCTGAACAATGCTACACCACAAGCAGAGTGCTATGTCTGATTTTCATCGTTAATTTTCAAATTCAGTTCTTATTGCACAGTTTCTTACGAATGTGGACAGCAGAAGACCGTTAACATTCCATTTCTAATATTTCCAGAAAATTCTACTCCACCGATATCGCCTTGCCTTATCACACCTCAAGCCAGGAACCTGGATCAGTCGAGTTCCTTTCCACACATGGAGTTTCTTTTTCGAATTCATTGACTGCTGATATAATAGATTATTGGCCTTGAGAGTCAGCTGTAAATTAAGTTGAACTTTCTCAGCTTGACTTTCAACTGATCCTAAAAAATAATTCCTCACCTGCAGGTAAATGCATTGCATTGCTTCTTGTTTTGCTTAATTCCACCCCCAACCCCCCACTCCCCACTCCCGAACATCCAAATTTCACGATAGTTCGACAAATGTTTTAAAACTGATTCATGTTGGAAGTTGGTGGCTTTTTGCGTCTCGACATATAATTTATTCAATTGGACGTCTTGAAATGACTTCGGATGCTTCACAGTTGAAATTCCACTTTCGATTGAATGCAAAGCTCAAGCTCCACGAAATTCCGCTAAGAGATTAATGACTTTTAAAGGATTCAACGCTGTGAACAGGATTCGAACCTGCGCAGGGAGACCCCATTGGATTTCGAATCCAACGCCTTAACCTCTCGGCCATCACAGCTACAGAAATGTTGCCAATTTTCATAGTAAAAGAACTGAATTCATGAAATACGCAAGTTGTTTGAAGAACAAATTGTCAAGACCCAAAGATTTCGCCAAATCCTTTGCAGAGACCCAGACGAACGTTACCTTAGCAGATTGACAGGCTTTCACCGCAAACGAGATCCTGACACAGCTGAAGTTGTGGGAATGATTCTTCGTCGAATTTTAGAGTCACGGATGTACACCACATGAAGAGAGGATCATTGTCTCACTGCGTCCGATCGACTTTGACTCAATTGCTCATCATCTGGTGCCACAGTTGTTTTTTAATATTCATCAAAATATGGTATTAGAAATATTGATGCTAAGTCCATAAACACTAGCTACATTCGTAAAAACAATCGGAATTAGAAAGAATGCAGAACCAATTTACAGGAATGGATCCAGCAACTAATCCGTAAGTTCTGACATCAGGTAATGAACTTGTGAGCACATGAGAGGAAGATTGACCGAAGATTTGGTACTTGAAATCGTCTTGACGGAATTATTTGCAAGGTTTTTGCGGTTGTTCTAGAGTCATCAAGTCCTTGAACAATACAACACGGAAAGTGGCCCTTCTTTCTAACTTGACCATGGTGGACAGATATCGTAAATTAATAGGCCACATTTGCCAACATTTGGCCCACATCCCTCTAAACCTTGTTACTCATATATCCATCCAGATGCCATTAAATGTTATAGTTGTACCAGTCTCCAACAATTTCTCTGGCAGCTCATTCTGGACACACTTGAAAAAGTTTCCCCTGACGTCCCTTTAAATCCTTACCCACTAATTTTAAACCGATGTTTTCTAAATTTTGACTTCCGCACCAGCAGGAAAACACCTTGATGAGTCAACCTATCCATGTCCCTCATGATTTAATAAATAGCAACGATTTGACTTTATCATAATTGTCAGGAGGGTAATGTGTTGAGATTATTTGTCGAAGGTTTGAAGTAGAAAGTCCGATGTACAGATTTTTAGAATTGCATCTTGGAGAAGTTTTTAATAAGTCATTGAAGTCTAGTAGCAGTTGTAGAAGTCTGTTGTGAAAGCTGCAGAAGGATTTCAGGGCACGAGAACGAAGCATTATTTCCAATGTATTGTGGCTCAGTTCAACCGCACTTGGACTACAGTATGAGGAATTATAATCCTCAATTTAGGAAAGATACTAATGCCATATGAGGAATACCACGAATGGTGATTAGTCTTAATGTCATGGATGAACGTTAGTCCTGTGAATTGAAATTGGGCAAATCCGGTCTTTCTTAAACAGTTTCAACACAAGAGAGGTAATCTCATTGAGAGTTGCAAAATATTTGAAGAGATAAACAGGGTGGTGCAATTAAATTTTGTTCCCTCATTGGTGAATCTAGAAGCAGGAGAAGACAATTTCAAAATGAAGCATTGTGATTTATGACCAGGATGAGAACTATTGATTTTTGTCTTCGCCTTGGGAAGTCTCGCTATTCAGCACTACAATGAGCCTTGGATATTTGGTCTTTGAAAGCATCACTATCAGCCTGTCCCGCCGACACTTACAGCATCACTATAGACCTGACCCCTCACACTTACCGCCTTAATTTCAGCGTGAACCCCTCAAATTTACTGCATCAGTCTCCATCTGGCGCCCTCACATTTACTGCGCCACTTTCACTTCGAGACCCTCATTTTGACTGGGTCACTATCAGCCTGATTGCCAACCACTTACTTTGTCACTATCAGTCACGCCCTTAAACTTCCTATGTTAATATTATCCTGACTCCTTACACTTACTGTGTCACTATCAGCCTGATTCCATCACACTTATTATGTAAGTACCAGACTGACGCCTCACACTTACCGTGTCACTACATCACTGCTTCCTCAAACTTACTATGTCACTATCACCTTGACCCTCTCACATTTACTGTGCCACAATCACACTGACCACCTCACATCTTCAGCTTCACTATGAGCTTCAATACTCACACTTACAGCGTTACTACCAGCCTGACTCACTCACACTTATCACCTGACAATCAGCATTATTCTCTCAAATTTATTTCATCATTATTAGGCTGAGGCACTCACACTGACAGCGTCACTAACAGCCTGACCCCCTCATGCTTACTGCATTGGTATCTTTGTGATCCCCTCAGAATTACTGCATCACAATCACTCTGACCCCCTCATCCTTAATGCATCACTATCCTTCTGGCACCCTCATACTTCCTGCATCACTCACACCCTGAGACATGCGCACCCACTGTATCCCTATCAGCCAAACCCCACTCATTAACGGCGTCACTCTCTCTCTAACCTGCTCACACTGATTGCGTCAGCATCACCTTGACACTCTCTCACTTAGTGCATCAATATCAGCCTGACCCCCTCACGCTTACTGCATCACTACCAGCCTGATCCCTTCAAATGTACTGTGTCACTATCAGACTGACCCATTAGTACTTACAGCATCACTATCACCTTGAGCCCCCAAACTTAGTGCGTCCAGATCACACTGAAACTTTCACTCTTCTTGCGTCACCTTCAGCCAGACCCTGCACACTATCACTCTGACCTCCTCATACTTGCTGCATCTCTATAACTCCATCCCACTCACACCGTGTGTCACTATCACCCTGACAATTCATACTCACTGCACCACTATTATCCTGACTCCATCACAGTTAGTATATCATTATCAGCGTGACCTCTTACACTTACTGTGTCACTCTCATCCTGTCCCCTCACATTTCCTGTGTCACTCTCAATTTGACATCCTCAAAGTGTCTGCGTCACTGTCACCCTGAAGACGTCACACTTACTGCATTGGTGTCTACCTGAAACCTCACGCTTATTGCGTCACTATCATCCTGAGCGGCTCACACTTACTGTGTCACTAGCACACCAAGACTCTCACCTTTACTGTGTCACTTTCGGCCTGACACCTCACACCTACTGCATCACTATAAGCCTGACCCGCTCACACGTTTTGAGTCACTACTACCCTGACCCCCTCACAATTGCTGTATTGCTATTAGCCTGAGCCCCTCACTATCATGCTCATCAAGCTCACAATTACAGCATCACTATCAACCTGACCCCCTCACACTTTCTCTGTCATTATCTCCTTGACCCTCTCACACGTCATGCGTTACTGTCACACTGAGACACTCACACTTTCTGCGTTACTATCAACCTGGCCCCTCACACTTGCATGCCTCAATATCAGCGTGAACCCCTCACACTTACTGCATCACTGTCCATCTGCCATCCTCACCTTACTGCACCAGTTTCACCTTGACATTCTCATTTTTACTGTATCACTATCAGCCTGACAGCCACACACATATTGTGTTACTATCAGTGATGCCCTCGCACTTCCTATGTTAATATCACCCTCACTCCTAAAACGTACTGCGTCACTATCAGCCTGACTCCATCACACTTTTTGTGTCAGTATCAGACTGACGCCTCACGCTCACCATGTTCCTAAAACTCTGCCCTTTCACACTGACTGCGTCACGATCAGCCTGACCCCTCAGACGTACTGCGTCAATATCACCCTGACCCACTCACACTTTTTGTATCAATTTTAGTCTGACGCCTCGCACTTACTCTGTAACTAAAACTCTCCCCCTCATACTGACTGTGTCACTCTCAGCCTGACCCCTTCATATTTACTGCGTCAATATCAGTCTGACCACTCAGACTTAATGCGTCACTCTCACTCTGATCCTCTCTCATTTACTGCGTTACTCTCACCCTGACCTCCTCACATTTACTGCATCACTATCAGCCTGACCCACTCACACAGCCTTTGCCATTTCCACCTTGCCGGCCTTATTTTTATTGCGTCCCCATCAGCCTAACCACCACACACTTATTGCGTCACTTTCAGTCACACCCTCACACTTCCCATGTTACTATCACCCTGAATCCTTTCACTTATTGTGTCACTATCAGGCTGACCCCTCACACTTACTGTGTCACTATCAGCCTGACTCCATCACATTTATTGTGTCAGTATCAGACTGATGCCTCACACTTATCTTGTCACTAAAACACTGCCTCGTCACATTGACTGTGTCACTATCAGCCTGACCCCCTCACACTTACTGCTTCACTATCACAATGCCCTTCTCTCACTTACGATGTCATTTACACCCTGACACCCCACACTTGCTGTGACACTATCACACTAAGGGCCGTACACTTAGTGTCACTGTCGTCCTGACCCCTTACACTTACTGCGTCACTATCACACTGGTATCTCACACCCACTGTGTCACTATCATCCTGAGCCACTTACACCTATTACGTCACTATCACTTTGACCCCAACACACTAACTGCATCAATATCAGCCTGACCATTTCACAAATACTGCGCCACTACCAGGTTGACTCCCTTACATATACTGCTTCACTATCAGGCTTACCCACTCATGCTTACTGCGTCACTATCTCCCTGACTCCCCACTCTTACTGCATCAAGATCATTGTGACCCCATACACTTACAGCATAACTATTATCCTGACAACGTCACACTTACTGCGTCAAGATCAGCCTGATCCCCTCAAATTTAATGCATCACTATCAGCATCAACACTCACATTTACTGCGTCAATTCTAGCACTACCCCTGCACACTTACTACATCACTAACCGCCTTACCCCCTCGCATTTACTTCATCACTATCAGCTTCAACACTCACATTTACTGCATCACTTCTAGTACTACCCTTGCACACTTTCTACATCGCAAACCGCCTTACCCCCTCGCATTTACTTCATCACTATCAGCCTGAGACACTCACATTTACAGCTTTACTACAACCTGGCCCTGTGAGTGCATCTACATCACTGCCACCCTGACCCCTTGCCCATACTGCGTCACTATAAACCTGGCCCCTCAAATGTTCTGCGTCACTATCACACTGACATCTCACACTCACTGCGTCACTATCACCCTGACCCCTCACAATTACTGCATCACTCCAAACTCACCCCCTGAAAGCATCTGCGTCACTGTCACCCTGACCGCATCACACTTGCCATGTCACCATCACAATGACACATTCACACATTCTGCTTCACTGTCATCCTGACACCTCACACTCACTGGATCACTACCATCCTCCCCCTCATACTGACCTGTCACTATCATCCAGAGCCGCTCACACTTATTGCATTCCTATCACTCTGCTCCCAACACACTTACTGCATCACTATCAGCCTGACACTCGCACACTTTCCGCATCACTATCAGCCTGACCCCTCACAATTTCACCGTGTCTATCAGTCTGACTCCTCACATTTCCTGCATCACTATCACCCTGGCACTTAACACTTACTGGCCAGTATTAGCCTGACGCCCTCAACATACTGCATCAATATCAGCCTGAACACTCACACTTACTCTGTCACCATCACACTGACCCCCTCACATTCACTGCGTCACTGTCACCCTGTCCACTCTCACTTCCTGCATTAGGATCACTCTGACTCACCGACACTTACTACATCACTATCAGCCTTACCACTCACACATACTGTGACACTATCAGCCTGACCCCACCACACTTGATGCGTCTCTATCCGCCTGACCCCCTCACACTTACTGCTTCACTATCAGACTGACCCCTCACACTTAACGCATCATTAACAGCCTGACACCTCACACTTACTGCCTCACTATTCCCCTAACACCCCACTTTCATTGGCCACTATCAGCCTGACGGTCTCAACTTACTGTGTCACTACCAGCCTGAATGCACACACTTACTCCCTCACTATCACCCTGACTGTCTCGCAATCACTGCGTCAGTCTCTGCCTGACCCCATCACACTTACTACATCACTATCACCCTGTCCCCTCCCACTTTATGCGTCAGGATCAGCCTGACACAGTAACACTCACTGCATCACTATCAGCCTGATCTCCTTCCAATTACTGCGTCACTATCAGCCCGACCACTCACTCTTACTGCGTCACTGTCACACTGACCCCTCACACGAAGTGCTTCACTATCACCCTGAACACCTCACACTTACTGCGACACTATTGGTCTGATCCCTCAGACTTACTGCATCACTATCACTCTGACCCCCCACTGCGTAACTATCGGCCTGATCCACTCACACAGTCTGCGTCACTACCACGCTGACACCTCACCCTCATTGTGTCACGATCATCCTCACTCCATCACACTTATTGAGTCACTGTCAGCCTGATCCCCTGTCATGGAAAATTATCATTTTTTTGTGAAATCTGTGAAAGCATGGTTGAAACAAAGAAGTATGGACCTAACTTTGCAAAAAGACAGAAAAAATGTAAAGTTCAACCTAATTTTCAGCTGACTCTCAAGGCCAATAATCTATTATATCAGCAGTCAATGAATTAGAAAAAGCAACTCCATGTGTGGAAAGGAACTCGACTGATCCAGGTTCCTGGCTTGAGGTGTGATAAGGCAAGGCGATATATAGTATAAAGGGAATATGTGAAAACCATCAGGTGTCCATTTTATGAGGCGTCTTGCAAATGTGTCGGGTCCATTCTGCAAATTTCAAAATATACTTTTTCTTTGCTCTTGGTAGCATTTGCGTCGAGTCGATTGAAATTCCACGTCAGTATACTCGGGGGCTCGCCTGGGACCCTGCGACTGGGTAAGATTTTGAAGATTCCCAGGAGGTGTACGTGCCACTGCCTTCAAGGTCTTTCATTTCATCTCGAGCGCTGAATTGGCCCCTTTGACTGAGAGGACTGGGGATAAGTGGATCGCCCCAGAGTCGCGTTACGAATCGAATAGGGTCAGGGTAAGAGTTGTGGCTGAAGTAATTGAACAATACGTGATACATGCTGAAAAACTACTGGCTCAAGAGAACCATAACCGGAAACTAAAGATGGAACAGCAATCACATGAACCTCAGCTTATTATGATGCAAATGGTCGTTCAACCATTGGAGGGAGGGACTGCGGGAAAAGAGAGAGGCACAGGTGGAGTTCGCAAAAGAGGAAGGGATCGCGAAAGTGCGTTTGCAGAGATAGATCTGGCTGGTGCTTTGTTTGCGGAGCAATGGACCACTGGTCAAGACAGTGCCCACACAGACAGCCTCAATCGGTCCTGGAGGCTGGACAGCATGGTGACTGACAGGGGACGACTGAGGTTGAGGTGGGCAGGTCACAAGGTACAGGTAAACGTCTTTCCTTTATACTTGTCAACGAAGAATGCCTAATGTTAATCACTTCTACTAACCTAACGGGCACTGAGATGTATCCCAACTCTATATTGAACATTGAGATTGCGAAGTATGGACAATATGTTCAATATAACAATGATGCATATATGTCGATGCCTACCTCTATGTTATATGTGGAAGGTACACCAGTTACCTTTTTGGTAGATACATGGCCAGCATATTCACTCCTCAAATCAAGACAGTTCAGAGAGCTGACGCCAATAAAGATGAGTGGAATGTTCCTGAACTCAATGGAGGCATCAGGCATCGTGATATGAGAGTTTTACCGCACCCATATTGTGTGAAATCAGTAATGTGTATCCATTCTAATTCTCAATTTTGTTAGCGGAATTCTGTCCTTTACATTTGATGGCTCGGGATCTCATAGTGAGACTGGGGTTGTATTTGCTCAGTACTCCGACAGGCTTGCAGGTAATTCAAAGGGAGAATTCACAAGTGTAAACTGTAAAATACAACCCACGACCCCTGGTGTATGTCTATGAGTGGCGATTAAGCCAGAGAGCAATGAGTTCAGTGAGCAATTCACTCGCCCTGGAAGCAAGTAACCATGTTAATCCTATTAACACCGATTTGTTTTTGGGGGAATATGCTGCACTGCACAGCACACATACACCATGATAGCCCTGAGGAACCATAAGAGAAGTATTGGTTCAGGAGATTGGTTAAACCAGGTCAGTTGTTATTGTGCGAATTTTATTGAAGGGATGGCAGATGTGCAGTCAGTGTGAACTTATGTAAAGTACCTGCGACGGCAAGTAAACTCTATATTTTTGATGTGGAAGGCTATGCTCCTCGCGTGTCACTGGCGAAGGTGTCCAGTGACTGGTGGCAAGATTTGGGGCCATGGGTACTAAAGGCATAAAGAACGAAATGTTTGGTGTTCTGGGACGATGTGAGTATGTGGTTCAATGCAGAAGTGTGGACATATAGGAAGAAATTAATTTGTCTAGCTCTGGCAATAGAACAGTCAAGGTAACCCCCTCTCGCCCTGAAGAGCCTAGAAGGCTGGCCTGGCGTTTCCCTAAGATAAACTTCTCAGACCCAAGATTAATAACGGTCCCTACTGAATTATGGGTAAAAGGCAAACATGACGTGGAGCATATACGAGGTTGTGAACCAATTCTAGTAACCACGAAGTCGGAATATCGTCCTTGCAGGGCACAATACCCGTTAAAACCCGAGGTCATGGACGTAGTTACTCCAGTCTTTCAATCCTTCCCAAAGGCTAGCGAGATAATTCCCTGTGTAAACTCACCGGTGAGAACTCCCAGTTTTCTGATCAAAAAGGCAAAAATTCCAAGTGAACCGGAGGCATGGAGGTTAGTTCAAGACCTGCAGGCAGTCAATAACAGTGTTGTCCCGTGCGCATCAAATGTTCCCAACCCCTATACTGTATTAGCTCAATTTTAATTGGACAGTAAATGGTTCCCTGCTGTGGATTTAGCAAATACATTCTTTAGTGCACCCAGATAGTCAATTCTGGTTCACATTTTCATTCAAAGTGAAATCTTATGAGTTCACACGACTTTGCAAATGTTACTGTGAGTCACCCACCATATATAATGAGGCTCTCCGCAGGAGTCTGGAGACTGTTGTTTTAACCCCTGGGTCTGCACGTCTGCAATCTGAAAACGATTGCTTAATAGTAGCACCGACCGAGGAAAAATGTGACAAGGATTCCCTTGCATTGCACGAGGGAAGGGCACAAAGCCAGTCTCGCAAAACTTCAATTTATGCAACAACAGGTGAAGTTCTTCCGTCACTTAATATCTGAACAAGGGAAGACCATTGGTCAAGACAGAGTGCAAGTAATTCAGCAAATTCCAGGCCTCACATGAGGAAACAATTGCTATCCTTTTTGGGCATACGCTCCAACTGAAGAACGTTTATCCCACATTACACTAATCTTGAGGCGCCCTGAAGTGACATGGCCCATGGAAAAGAGTAGCAGAACCAAGGTCCGTTGCAATGGATCCCAGCGGATGAGTTGAATTGAAAATGACGTTTCACAGTACACCTACACTGGGAATTCCGAATCCAAACAAATGTTCATCTACCATTCAAATGGTAGATGAAAAATATGGCTGCATGACATCTGTATTGTTGCAGGATCATGGGGGAAAATTCCGGCTTGGAGCTTATTTTTCGGCTAAGCTAGACCTCGTAGCGGCAGGATTGCATAAATGCCTGCGAGCTGTGGTTGTTATATAATCGGCTATGGCGACTTAACCAAACTGATCGCACATGCAGTATCCTTACTGTTTTCCGAGCAAAAGACAGCACATACGTCGGCAGCACGTTGACTCAGATACAATACTGTGTTCTTGGAGAAGCCTAACATTGCAATAAAACGATGTAACGTCCTTAATGCTGCTAGTCCTCTCACGAGAGAAGGAGACGGAGACCCACATGATTGTATCGCTGTAATTAATGAAATGGGCTGCCTCAACAAGACTTGCAGAATTCGTCACTTCAGAATCCAAATATGGCGGGTTTTTTGTGGATGGGTCAGCATTCCGGAGCAAGGAGATAGGCCAGAATTGTATTGGGGATGCTGTAGTAACTACCCATGAGGTATTCAAAGCGGGATCACTCCCTTCTCAACTGTCAGCGCAAGCAGCGGAGCTGATTGCATTGACTGAGGCATGTACATTGGCTAAGGGAAAGACAGAGAATATTTAACCGATAGCAGGTACACATTCGGAGTTGCAGATGATGTTGGAACCCTGTGGAAATACAGGGACTTCTTGACCTTCACCGGAAAGCCCACCACACACCGTGATCAGATTTCTGACCTCTTGGAAGCGGTCCTATTGCCTAAATCAATCACTGTGTGTAAATATGAAACCCACACGAAAAATAACGATTCCATTTCTCAAGGAAATGCAAGGGCAGACTCAGCGGCAAGGACGGCAGCCCAGCAGCCAGTAAATGATCAGTTTGACATGGGAATGACAAAAATCCTTACCCCAACAGCAGACGTACGGGAGTCACAGTCGAAGTCCAGGCTTGAAGACACGTTTGAGTAGGAAAAAGCAGAGTGCAGTTTGAGTTAAGGGGTATGGTGTGGGCCCAATGTTAAACCTTTTCTACCACGATCATTATTTCCATTCTATGCCAAACTGACACACGGTAAGGAACATGTGTCAAAAGAGGGGAGATATGACAGCATTTCAGCACAGTGGTACACTGAGGGATTTGCTCATTACTTCCAGAAATATTGTGAACGATGTGTTATCTGTGCCACAATAATGTGGGGAGGGGAATACAGATGAGTCATGTAGCACTTCCGAAACCCCAATAACAATTTGAACATTTGCAACTGGACTTTACCGAACTAACACACTGTGAAGGAAAAAGGTATTGTCTGGTAATAGGTGATATGTTTTCCAAATGGGTGCAAGCGTTCCACAGCAAAACAGAATGCCAGTGCCATAACCAAAGCTTTCCTAACTGAAATAATTCCGAGATGGAGCATCCCTGAGAGGCATAGTAGTCCCAAGGTTTGAGAAGGTGTATCGCTCCGGTTGAGGTTTAGGGTGTAGGTTTGCTCGCTGAGCTGTAGGTTTGATATCCAGACGTTTCATTACCTGGTTAGGTAACATCATCAGTGGCGACCTCCAAGTGAAGTGAAGATGTTGTCTCCTGCTTTCTATTTATATGTTTGTTATGGATGGGGTTCCTGGGGTTTGTGGTGATATCATTTCCTGTTCGTTTTCTGAGGGGTTGACAGATGGTAAATCGATCTCTGTGTTTGTTTATGGCGTTGTGATTGGAGTGCGAGGCCTCTAGGAATTCTCTGGTGTGTCTGCATATAGAGCAAACCGACAAACACTGACCAAATACTCAACTACACCAGCAACCATCCCAACTCGTATAAAGGAAGCTGTATCAGAACACTATTCCAACGAACCACCACACACTTCAGCACAGAAGAACTTCGGAAAACAGATGAGAACCACCTATAAAACGTATTCAAGAAGAACAGATACTTAAAAAATACAGTCCACAGATTCCTCAGGAACAAACCATGACAAGTAGACCTAACAGAGCCAGAAACCCTATCGACCTTTTCATACATCAATGAAGTCTCAGATGTGGCAGTCAGACTACTAAGACCCCTCGGAATCCCACCAACAGTCTCAAACAAACTAAGTAATTTAAAAGACCCAGTACAACCCATGGACAAAACCAACGTCATATACAAAATTCCATGCAAGGACTGCCACAAACAATACATCGGACAAACAGGAAGAAAGTTAGCCACCAAGATACAGAACACCAGCTAGCCACAAAAAGACAAGACCCTCTCTCCCTCGTAGCCCTTCACACGGATGAAATTTAAACACCATTTCGACTGGGACAACACATCTATCCTGGGACAGGCTAAGCAAAGACATGTCAGATAATTCCTTGAGGCCTAGCACTCCAACCACAACGCCATAAAAAAAGACATATATCTAGATAGCATCTATCAACCCCTCAGAAAACGAACAGGAAATGGCATCACCACAAACCCCAGGAACCCCATCCTGGACAAACATATAACTAGAAAGCAGGAGACAACAGCTTCTCTTCACTTGGCGTTCGTCACTGATGATGTTACCTAGAACATAGAACATAGAAAAATAGAGGGCTGTACAGGCCCTTTGGCCCTCGATGTTTCGCCGATCCAAGCCCACTTAACCTACATGAGCGCACTAACCTCCATGTGCCAGGTAGTGAAACGTCTAGATATCAAACCTAAAGCTCAGCGAGCAAACCTACACTCTAGGCTTAGTAGTGACAGTGGGACACCATTTGTCCATAATGCCCTACAGCAGATTAGTGAGTAATTGGGAATAAACATGGGATAACACTATGCCCACCACCAAATGAGCAGTAGGGCAGCGGAAAGAGAAAATTCTACCTCAAAAAATATATTGAGAAAATGCTGTGAGGAACTAGGGATGACATGGACAAAGGCACTTCCAATTGTGCTAATGTGTATGAGATCTAGGAGGGGAGGGAGAGTGAACCTTAGCCCGTTTGAAATTATGGTTGGTAGGCTGCCAAACACAGGAATTGTCCTGAGACGTAAGGGAAGCCAGATAACAGGCCACTGTGAGGATGAGGCGTTGTGTTACTGCATGAAACTCTCTACACTTCTGTCCCAAATACAGAATCAAGTGAAGACAGCACTACCCCAATCAGCAGAAGGGAAGATGTACGATCTATAACCTGGAGCCTGAATAGTGGCGAAAGACTTCAGGAGGGAAAACAGGAAGGAGAAGATGTGGCTGGGACAGTTTCAAGTACGCCTTACAGCACAGATAGCTGTTAAGGTCGCCGGAACAGCTACGTGGATACACGCCAGCCCTTACAAACTTGCAGGTGGGACTAAGGAGACATCGCACAACACCAAAGCCAGTTTAGAGCAAGTATTTATTAGAAGACTTCAGCAAATGTGGGGCTGCCCCAGTTCACACTGTTGGCAAGCGCCCTGGTAGGACTATTCATAAGGGCAGGGGTGTCTGGGATGCAGCAGCTGACGGTAATCTTAACTGATAGGACGAAGTGGATCTTTAAATGCGGCCCATAGCCGTTCAGTAACAAGGTCGACTATAAATTGGATAATTAAGATTTATGCAGGGAACCATGCCGCGCCGGTGACTGGCATTTAGTAGTAGGCACCACGGCAAAAGGGGCACCTGACATGGGAAATAGATATTCTATAATCAAAGTAAAACTCAGAAGAGCAATGAGGGAGTATCGTGATGTGGAATATAGATAGATCCTTCTCTGACATCTGTAGACAGGTGAATATAGTGGTTCAGTCCCCACACCCCCGCCCTCCGAGATGCAGTGCAGAATGTACTACAGACGATAGGACCAGTGGGGCATGGCAACCAATCAAACCAGATCATGGACCTAACCCCAAACCGGGCAAAGGGCATTAATGACACACCCGAACCCGAAGGGAGACGGCCGTGGTGAGAAAGCGAATTTAAAGCAGATGGGGAATTTGCCTGCTGGATATAAATGGCGTAAATGCGACGCCAGTAGGTTGGGAGCTGCGAAGGGCCATTGTTAGATGTGAAGGGAATAGAGCATGTGCTTTGGTCATAAGACAAAACGAGACATTAGACATAGGCTACATTTGTTGGATATGTTTGCACACAGCCCAAAGGTAGACTGCCCAGCAAATTACTGAGAGCCTGGCGAGAAATGCCAGCTGTCTGCTTCCACGGGAGGCGACTAGCCTGACCATGATAGTGGGGGGGCATTTGGGCAAATCTCGTGTCACCACTCGAACTCCAGGCTAACTACAGCCCCAAGCCTGACACGCGACCATCCACAGCATTCCAGATAGTGGATTGCAGGGGAGAAATGTGTATTTGCACCAATCGGGGGAGACTCCTTTTGGGTATCTCCCAGTGTACCTTGATGCTGTACTTGAACAATGACTCTTGTACACCAACATACACAAATGATACGACCATAAACATTGCTTGTTCCTTTATCAATGTTCAGACCATGAGCGGCATGGTGGCACAGTGGTAAGCATTGTTGCCTCACAGTGCCACAGACCCCGATTTAATTCCCGCCTCAGGCGACTGACAGTGTGCAGTTTGCACATTCTCCCTGTGTCGCGTGAATTTCCTCCCACAGTCACCAGATGTTCAGGTAGGGTGAATGGGCCATGCTAAATTGCCTGCAGTGTTAGGTGTGAGGTAAATGTATGGGTGGGTTGTGCTTCGGCTGGTGTGTGTGGAGTTGTTGGTCGGAAAAGCCTGTTTCCACGCTGTAAGTAATCTAATCTAATCAGGATGGCAGTTATAATATGGGCAGGTTTCGAGAAAGGGTACCACCACTCCCCCGGGGATAAAGGGGTGCTGCTACACCGCGATACTGTCCACCAACACAACAGTGTTCGCCCTAAAAGGCAGCAATTGCCGAAATCGGAGGGGCATCCCTCTGCATTGGAATGGGTACACACTCGCAGAACATCCTCGCATATGGTGTATTCGCAAATGAGACAGTGGAAGGCCTAGCACTCATGAACACTGAGTTAATAGCGGTTAGGAAGCAGTGGCACAAAATCGATTCGTACTAGACATCCTGACGGCCGAAAGAGGGGCTGTCTGCAAAACGTTAGGTACCTCGTGCTGTATTAATGTTCCTGATGAGTACCAAGATATAACTGGTTTAATAAATGGTATGAAGGCAGCTAAATGAACGCCTCCACAAGCAGGTGACTCCTCCTCCTGATGGCTCAGGTCCCTTCTGGAGGATGAGGGTAATGGACCCATATCGTTCTATTAGTTGTAGGACTGGTCTTACTCATACTGCTTTGAATAACAGCCTAGTTGTGTACCTGCCTACACCACTTGCTTATGAATGCAGTAGGATACGAAATGTTAAACTATCAGTGGTCCCAAAAAAGGAAGATCCGATTGCTTGTCCACACCCTACACCTACGTTGACGAATGTGACGTGTGAAGATGGGCTGTGTATCGGGCAAACCAGGGAAATGGAAAAACCACCACAAAGCTTTGTTAGAGTTAGGTGGTGTCTGAGGAAATGCCTGGTGTTCATAAATTATTTTTGATATATAGCTATCTGGCTTTTTATTTGCTTGTTGTCCTTGTTGTAAAATGACAAAAATTTGAAAAATTCAATGGAAAATTAACAAAATTAACATTTACTGTGAAATCTGTCAGAGAATGTTTTGCAAAATTTAATACTTCGCTGAAATATGCAAATACTTTGCTGAATTCTGCGTCGAGGAGTCAGCTTGTCTTTGTGGAACTTTGCAAACATTTCACCTGGCCTTGCGAGCAGCCAAGTTCAGAAAAAAAGCTTCGGTAAACATAAAGACAATTATGTCCAAGGCATGGGAATGAGAAAATATGAGCTCGAATGTTTCCCAACACTTGTCCTTGAGCATGTGATAAGAATAGTAGAACACGAATATGTGAATTTTGTTCGCAGCCCTTACATAAAGCACTTTTGCCAAGTATATTGGCTGCTCTGCATGCAGAGGTTGAAAAGTAAAGCCTTTCCTTTGCTCTTGCTAGCAGTTGATTCGAGCCGATTAAATTTCCACGACAGGTGTCAGGGTGTCAGGCAGTGGGAGAATTGTTGGGTATCAGTAAATGTGAGAATTGTTGCACAGTGCCATTACATTGGAAAATTAGTACAAATTGCCAATTCATTAAAGAATTTTAGCAGAACACCTCTAAATGGAAGAATAGGGGCAGGGAATCAATGAGAAGGAACAATTTTGCAAGCAGCATTAAAGTCGAGATTCTAGTTCTCCCACCAAGAAATGAAAAAAAAACTTTGGAGCAGGGAAGCCAATACGTGGAGGAAGTGTATCAGGAAACAACGCAATGGGAAAATTGACGCAGGGCATCAATAATGGGAGAGTTGGTGCCGATGTCACAAAAGTAGAGAATTGGTGGAAGACGTGGGAGAACTGGTGCTGAATAATATTAAATGTGGTGGAGGTGCAGTTGCTGATGAAAAGAAGATTCTTGCAGGATTCGAAACTGGGAGAATGGTGCACGGAGGTGAAGCTGTGTTTGGGACAATTGTTGCACGAACCACAAAATGGAAAAATTGCACAGTGGAGCTTTAACAGCGAATTGGGGTATGGCACCACTCTCTCAGAGAGTCAGAGTCGCGTTCCCCACTCTGGGAGAAGTTGGTTTGGATATCAAAAAACATGAGAATTGTTTCAGGGCAATATTGTTTTCGAGAATTGGTGTGGGGTGCTTAAAGCATGCAGAGTTGGAACAGAGCATCGTTAAATGGGAGAACACGGGCAGGAATCAGTAAGTCAGAGAAATGTTGTAAAGTGCAGGAAAGTGGCCATTCGATGCAGGGCGCCAATAATGAAAAAAACTTTGAGCAGTAAACCATTATGTGGAAGATGTTTGTCAGGAAACAGCAAAACAGGAGAGTTGGGGCAAGGCAATACTCAGTGGGAGAGTTTCTTCAGTTCATGACGAAAGGGTGGATTAGCGCAGAATTTGTCAATTTGAGAATTTGATGCAGTAAACGCCAAAATTGGAGAATTACAGCAGTGGACCACGACATGGGAGAATCATTGCAGCTACATAGTTAATGGAAAAGTGGTGTGGAGTGGACCTAAATTAGATATTTGGTTCAAGTCACCATTAAAATGTAGAATTAGAGTAGCGCACTCCTAAATGCGAGATTTGAACACGGGCATCAGAAAATGAGACAATCATACAGGGATATGAGGAAATGGCAGACTTAGTATCGTTACATGAAAAAGCAGGAGAATTCAGTGTCGGAGTATGAGGAAATGGGAGAATAAGTATAGGGGTATGAGTAAATGGAGCAACAAGATCTCACGGCTCTGAAACTCAATCCCCTGTTCATGAAAGCCAATAACACCATATGCTTTCTTAACAACCCTGTCCACCTGGGTGGAAGTTTTAAGGGATCTATGTACCTGCACACCAAGATCCCACTGTTCCTCCACACTGCAAAGAATGCTGCCTTTAGTCCTGTACTCAACTTTCAAGTTCGATCTTCCAAAATGCATCACCTCGCATTTATCCAGTTTGAATTCCATCTACCACCTTTCAGCCCATCTCTGCATCCTGGCAATGTCGTGCTGCAGCCAGCAACAGTCCTGTATACTGTCAATGATACCTCCAACCTTTGTGCCCTCTGCAAACTTGCTAACCCATCCTTCAATCTCCTCATCCAAGTCATTAATAAAAATTACAACGAGTAGAGGCCCAAGAACAGAGCCCGTGGAACACCATTTACCACTGACTTCCAGGCCGAATATTTTCGATCCACAACCACTCGCTGTCTTCTGTCGACCAGCCAATTCTATATCTAGACAGCTAAATTTCCCTGTATCCCATTCCTCCTGACATTCTGAACGAGCTTACCATGGGGAATCTTATCAAATGCCTTGCTGAAGTCCAGATACACAACATCCACCGCTCGACCCTCATAAACATTCCTAGTAACATCCTCAAAGAACTCAATAAGATTCGTGAGGCATGACCTGCCCCTCACAAAGCCGTGCTGGCTGCATTTAATCAAGCCATGCTCTTCCAGATGGTCATAAATCCTATCCCGCAGAATCCTTTCTAACACCTTGCAGATGACAGACCTGAGACTGACTGGTCTGTAATTTCCGGGGATTTCCCTATTTCTTTTCTTGAAGAGAGGAATTACATTTGCCTCCCTCCAGTCCTCAGGTACGAATCCGGTGGAGAGCGAGGATGCCAAGAGCTTCGCAAGCGGCGAAGCAATCACATTTCTCGCTTCCCAGAGCAGCCGAGGTCAAATCTGGTCTGGCCCTGGCGACTTGTTCATATTAATGCTTGTCAAAATTTTCAACACATCAGCTTCCTCAATCTATCTGTTGCAGCAGGATTACCTGCTCCTCAATGGTTTCATTCACTACAAAGTCCTTTTCTTTCGTAAAGACAGAAGCAAAGAACTCATTTAGAGCTTTCTCTACCTCCTCAGACTCTATCCACAAGTTCCCTAATCTATCCCTGATCGGCCATACTCTTTGTTTGATCATTCTCTTATTCCTCACATATGTGCAAATGCCTTTAGATTCTCCCTAATCCTTCCTGCCACGCCTTTTTCCTGCTCCCTCCTGGCTCTCCTCAGACCATTTTTGAGCTCCTTCCTCGCCTGCCTGTAATCCTCTAGAGCTGAGCAAAACCCTTGCTTCCTCCACCTTACGTAAGCTGCCTTCTTTCTTTTGACGAGAAACTCCTCCGCTCTCGTCATCCAAGGTTCCTTTATCTCACCCCTTCTTGCCTGACTCAAAGGAACACATTTGTGCATCACTCGCAACAACTGTTCCTTAAACAGTCTCCACATGTCTAGTGTGTCCTTTCCATGGAACAATTGCTCCCAGTCCATGCTTCGCAACACAATATGATCGTATCATAGTTTCCTTTTCCCCAACAATATATCCTTCCATTGTGCCTGCTTCTCTCCTTCTCCATAGCTATGTAGAAGATGAGGCAATTGTGGTCACTATCAGCAAAATGGTCTCCCACCGCAAGATATGACACCTGCCACAGCTCATTGCCGAGCACCAAATCCAAAATGGGCTCTCCCCTCGTCGGCCTGTCAACGTACTGAGTTAGGAAACCCTCTTGAACACACCTTACAAAAACAGTTCCTTCCAAATCATCTGCTGGAAGGAGGTTCCAATCAATATTGGGAAAGTTAGTCACCCATTACAACTACCCTATTCAATTCACACTTTTCCAAAATCTGCTGACCTATGCTTTCTTCAATCACCCTGCTTATATTGGGGGGGCCTGTATTTAACCCCTAGTGAGGTGATTGCTGCCTTACTGTTCCTAATTTCAACCCATAATGACTCAGTAGGCAGACCTTCCTCGAAAATGTTAACTTCTGTAGCTGTGAAACCCACTCTGATTAGCAGTACTACACCCCCTCCACTTTTTACCTCATCCCTATTCTTTTTAAATGTTCTAAACCCTGGAACATCCAGCAACCATTCCTGCCCCTGAGAAACCCATGTCTCTGTTATGGCCACAACATAATAGCTCTAAGCTCATCACTTTTATGTACATTTCCCCAGTATTACCGAGCACAGTGACTCCGTTTTGTGGGAGGGGACGGTGATGGGGAATTGTGTCTCAGTGGTTAGCACTGCTGTTTCACAGTACCAGGGACCCGGATTGATGGACAGGAGGAGGGGGAGGGTGCACGGTGTCTCAGTGGTTAGCACGGCAGTCTCTCAATAACAGGGACCCAGTTTGGGGGGAGGGAGAGGGGGTCCTGGTGTCTCAGTGGTTAGCACGGCTGTCCCACAGTATCAGGGACCCGGTTTGGGGGAGGGGGAAGGGGGCTTTGTGTCTCAGTGCTTAGCACGGCTGTCTCACAGTACTAGGGATCTGGTTTGTGGGGGATGGGGAGGGGGCATTGTATCTTAGTGGTTAGCACGGCTGTCTCACAGTACCTGGGACCCGGAGTGGAGGAGAGGGGGAGGGGGTCATGGTGTCTCAGCGGTTAACACGGCTGTCTCACAGTACCAGGGACCTGGTTTGGTGGGAGGGGGAGGGGACATAGTGTCTCAGTGGTAAGCACGGCTGTCTCACAGTACCAGGGACCCGGTTGGAGGGATGGGGGTGGGGAATTGGGACATGGTGTCTTAGTGGTTAACACGGCTGTCTCAAAGTACCAGGGAATCGGTTTGGGGGAGGGGAGGGGGGAATGGTGTCTCAGAGGTGAGCACGGCTGTCCCACAGTACCAGGGACCCGGTTTGGGGAGAGGGGGAAGGGGGCTTGGTGTCTCAGTGCTTAGCACGGCTGTCTCATAGTACTAGGGACCTGGTTTGGGGGGAGGCAGAGGCGGTGCATGGTGTCTCAGTTGTTTGTACGGCTGTCTGACAGTCACAGAGACCCGGTTTGGGGGGAAGGGGGAGAGGGGCATGGTGTCTCATTGGTTAGTACGGCTGTCTCACAGTACCAGGGACCCGGTTTTGGGGGGGATGGGGAGAGGGGCATGTTGTCTCAGTGATTATCATGGCTGTCTCACAGCACCAGGGACACGGTTTGGGGGGGATGGGGAGGGGGGCATGGTGTCTCAGTGGCTAGCACGGCTGTCTCACAGTACCAGGGACCCGTTTGGGAAGGTGGAGTGGAGCATGATGTCTCAGTGATTAGCACTGCTGTCTCACAGTACCAGGGACCTGGTTTTGGGGGAGGGGGAGGAGGACATGGTGTCTCAGTGGTTAGCACAGTTGTCTCACAGTACCAGCGACCCCATTTGGGGGGGAGGGGGAGAGGGACATGATATCTCAGTGGTTAGCACAGCTGTCTCACTGCACCTGGGACCCGGTTTGTGGGGAGAGGGAGGGGGGCTGGTGTCTCACTCTCTTTGACATCTTCCAAAACCTTTCTCCAAACATCTTAAAATTATGCTCACCTCGTGACAACCATTTCCACCCTGGGAAGAAGTCTCTGGCTATTTACTCTGTCTGTAACTCTCACTATCTTGTTCAGCTCTATCAAATTACCTCTCATCCTTCTTTACTCCAATGAGAAAAGCCATCGCTCCCTCAAGCTTTCTTCATAAGACAAGCCCTCTAGTCCAGGCAGCATTCTGGTAAATCTCCTCTGCACCCGCTCTAAAGCTTCCACATCCTTTCTATAATGAGGCGAATAGAACATTTCCAATGTGGTGTCACCAGAACTTTGTAGACCTGCAGCATAATCTTGCGGCTCTTCAACTCAGTCTCCCTGCTAATGAAAACCAACACAACATACGCATTCTTAACAACCCTATCAACCTAGGTGACAAATGAGAGACCTGCAGACATGGACTCCAAGATTCGTTTGTTCCTCCACACTGCTATGAATCCTTCATTTGACCAAGAAATCTGCATTCAACTTCGACTTTCAAAATGAATCCCTTCACAAAATAGGAAATTGGAAGAGAATTAGGCCTTTTAGCCCCTTGGATCTGCTGTGCCGTTTGATCACAGTTAAGATATTTCTCAGCCACATTCTCCTGCCTTCACCAACTGACCATTGATTCCCTTAGTCAGGAAAAACATACTAATCCCTATCTTAAAGAAAACTCGATGTCTGTGTGCAGGCATGTGCATGTGTTTGTGTGTAAGTGTCCATATTGGTATGTATGTGTGTTGTGTGTTTAATGTGTCTATGTATGTTTGCGTGCATCTCTGTGAAATGATGGCTCTGTGATTTTGGGGGTAAATCCAT
Source organism: Chiloscyllium punctatum (assembly GCF_047496795.1). NCBI lineage: Eukaryota > Metazoa > Chordata > Chondrichthyes > Orectolobiformes > Hemiscylliidae > Chiloscyllium > Chiloscyllium punctatum. The sequence continues at coordinate 97,533,580 of NC_092750.1, read as the reverse complement.
TGAAATTGAGATAAACCCTTACTCCCCTCCTCCACCTCTACGTCTCTCCCTGTTAAGTTTATAGTCATACAATGCCACCCTCTGCTGGTCTCCCCATGCCACTGCACAAGTGTCAGTTTTTTTTCTATCAGAGTCCATCAAATATTGTGAATCTCTCACATTGCATGGCTGTTTGGTTTTGCAAATATCTTTGGATGCACAGAACAGTTTTGTCTGATACCTAGATATATTACCATCACCACGGGGTCAGTTTCAGGACTTTTCAAACATTTCTCACTAATACCTCACTAAAATATTTCAATTTAAATAACATGTAATAAATTCATCGCATCACCTTACAAATGACTTGGTCAGAGTTTCTTGGATGCAGTTGCAGTGGAAATATTCTTTAAGGTGTACACTCTGTGTAAGGAATAATCTTCAAAGGCAAATCACTTTCACATTGCAGAGACAGTAAATATATTACTCAGGAGCATTCGCCACTCTGAGTGTCCTCAGTACAATTATGATCCTCCCTATAACCAACTGTGTGTCTGTGTGCATGTGCAGATGGTGCTGTCAGTTTGGATGGTGCTGTGATCTACCTCCCTCTCCCCACTTCCTAGACTGAATCCCTTATGGTTTTCTCCCTCCACTGCCATCAATGCAGTAGAGTGTGAAGGCCAGCAGAAGCGGACATTGCATAACTTTAAACACCACAGAGGCTGGCAGATCTGCTGTGCACACGGATACGCACAGAGCGCAGATACACAAAGATATGCATATAGTTACACAGGCACACATAGAAATTGGTGCAGTCACACAAATACTAAAGCACAGAGAGAGAAATGCCAATACACTGATGCACGTGCACACGCAGATATACAGACATCAGTACAGACACACCACAAACACTGACACATTGACTTTTATACAGACATGCAGAATCTGCCAGTATTTATTTTCGCGTTGTGTCTTCCTCAATATTTCACTCGATCGTGTGTTGTGTGCCAAAATTTCTGTTGATCCCTTGGGATTCCTCTGCATCCTCATTTTTGCTTCTACACCTTTCCTATAACAAGGCGACCAGAACTGAAGACAATGTTCTAAGTGTGCTGTTACGACACAGCAATGAACTCGTTTGTGAATTAAACCAAACACCCAGAAAAGCTAACCTTGCCTTATAATCTGTTAAAGCACCCACTCTCCTTCTCTAACCAAAAACAAAGTACCTATGCCACAGTTTGGAAAGTTAACGAGTTTTTTTATTTTTTTTTTCAACAGTCTCTTTGGGAACTTCGACTAGTGGGAATGGAGGTGAGGGCAATTGAATGTTCCTTCTGCAGAATTTGGGAGGTAAGGGTCACCACCAATGTCCCTGCTGCCTACATCTGTTGTAAGTGCACCTGAGTCCAGCTCCTTGAAAACCGCGTTAGGGAATTGGAGCTGGAGCTGCAAGAACTTCGGATCATTCGGGAGGCAGAGGGGTTATTGAGAGGAGTTACAGGGAGGTAATCACTCCTCAGGTACTAGAAAAAGGTAAATGGGTTACAATCAGGAGACAGAAAGGGAACCGGCAGGCAGTGCAGGGATCCCCTGTGGCCATTCACCTCAACAATAAATATACCAGTTTGGATACTATGGGGGGGACTTACCAGGGGAAAGCAGTGGGGTAGAGGGATCTGGCAAAGCGTCTGTCCCTGTTGCTCAGAAGGGAAAGGGGAAGAGGAGCAGAGCAGTATTCACTGGGGACTCCATAGTTTGGGGGACAGATAGCAGGGTCTGTGGGGACGAGAGAGACTCATGGTTGGTGTGTTGCCTCCCAGGTGCCAGAGTTCGTGATGTCACTGATCGTGTTTTTGGGATCCTTAAGGGGGAGAGGGAGCAGTCCCAAGTCGTGCTCCACATAGGCACCAACGACATAGGTAGGAAGAGAGATGGGGATTAAAGGCAGAATTTCAGGGTGCTAGGGTGGAAGCTTCGAGCTAGGACGAACAGAGTTATTGTCTCTGGTTTCTTGCCCGTGCCACGTGCTAGTGAGGCAAGGAATAGGGAGAGTGAGAAGGTGAACACGTGGCTGCAGGGATTGTGCAGGAGGGAGGGTTTTGGATTTTTGGATAACTGGGGCTCTTTCTGGGGTAGATGGGAGCTCTACAAGCAGGATTGGCTTCATCAGAACTAGAGGGGTACCAATATCCTGGGGGGGGGGGGGGAGTGGAATTCGCTAAGACTATTGGGGTGGGTTTAAACTAATCCAGCAGGCGGATGGGAACCAAAATTGTGGTTCAAGCATAGAAAGGGTTGAGAGTAGGGAGGTCTAAAATCAAGTTTCAGAGACGCAAGATGGCACCGGCAAGCAAGAAGTTGGTTTGAAGTGTGTCCACTTCAACGCCAGGAGCATCCGGAATAAGGTGGGTGAACTTGCAGCATGGGTTGGTACCTGGGACTTCAATGTTGTGGCCATTTTGGAGACATGCTTAGAGCAGTGACAGGAATAGTTGTTGCAGGTTCCAGGACTTAGATGTTTCAGTAAGAACAGAGAAAATGTTAAAAGAGGGGGAGATGTTACATTGTTGGTCAAGGACAGTATTGCAGTTGCAGAAAGGATGTTTGAGGACTCGTCAACTGAGGTGGTATGGGCTGAAGTTAGAAACAGGAAAGGAGAGGTCACCCCGTTGGGAGTTTTCTATAGGCCTCCGAATAGTTCCACATACGTAGAGGAAAGGATAGCAAAGATGATTCTCGATAGGAGTGACAGAGACAGGGTAGATGTAATGGGGAACTTCAAATTTTGAAATATTGAACGGGAACACTATAGTGCTTTGTCAGATTGTGTCCAGTGTGTGCAGGAGGTCTTCCTGACACGGTATATAGACAAGCCAACAAGGGGCGAAGCCACATTAGTTTTGATACTGGGTAATGAGCCTGATCAGGTGTTAGACTTGGAAGTAGGTGAGCACTTTGGTGATAGCAATCACAATGCTGTTACTATTACTTTAGTGATAGAAAGGGATAGGTGTATATCACTGGGTAAGAGTTACAGCTGGGGGAAAGGCAATTACGATGCCATTAGGCAAGATTTAGGAGGCATATGATGGGGAAGGAAACTGCTGTGGTAGGGCACATTAGAAATGTGGAGCTTATTCAAGGAAAAGCTACTGTGTGTCCTTGATCTGTATATACCTGTCAGGCAGGGAGGAAGCTGTAGAGTGCGGGAGCGGGAGCGAATGAAGTGGAATCTCTGGTCAAGAGGAAGACGGTGACTTACGTTAAGATGAGATGTGAAGGCTCAGTTAGGGCCCTTGATGAGGGTTACAAGGTAGCCAGGAAAGAGCTAAAGAGAGAGCTTTGCAATGCTTTGCCTGCAACAGTAGTAGATTCGCCAACTTTAAGCACATTTAAGTCGTCATTGGACAAGCATATGGACGTACATGGAATAGTGTAAGTTAGATCGGCTTCAGATTGGTATGACACGTTGGCACAACATCGAGGGCTGAAGGGCCTGTACTGCGCTGTAGTGTTCTATGTTCTAAGTTCCCCTACCTCCTCCGACACCTGGCGCAAGTTCCCTCCACTATCCTGATGAGTCCTACCCTCACTAAAGCAATCATCTTGTTCCTCACAAAAGTATAGAACATCTTAAGTTTTACTTTAATCCTACTCACCAAGTCTTTTTCATGCCCGCTTCTCGCTCTCCTGAGATTATTCTTCACTTCCTTCCTGACTACCTTGTAACCCTCTAGAGCCCTGTCTGATCCTCGCCTCCTTAACCCTAAGTCATTTTCCTCCTTCCTCTTGAGATATTCTACATCCATTGATACAATGGAGATATGGAGCTGCAAATGGATTGGAGCTGCACATCCTGTCACTTCCAGCATGGGCTGCAGGTTTCCCCACGCTGGGCAGTGATCAAACATAGTGTTACTGAACAATGCACTGGGGCAGTGTACACAGTCCTACATGCTGGTAGGGTAACTGCTCTTGGTTTACAGATCCATGCCTGGGGCAGCCTACACAGCTCTACATGCTGGGAGGGTAACTGCTCCTAGTTTAGAGATCCATGCCCTGGGGTGGCGTACACTGCTCTACATGCTGGGAGGGTAAATGCTCCTTGTTTACATGACAATTCACTGCTGTTCACTGCATAGCTCCCAGTGCTGGAGAGGCAGTTCATGGACGGGTGTGGTCTGCACAGATTGCTGGGTTGTATTGAGCAGTACACTAGCCTGGTCTGAACACTGCTACATGCTGCACAGATGTGTCATCTGGATTATGGTGTCTGATTCTGTGACGTGGATTTCAGCTGATTTGTCAGCACATTTACTATATATTCTTGTTTTTGTTATTGGACTTAAGAAAGTACTACTCATCCAGTTAATCCCATTTGTCTGAGAAGAGCCATGTTTACTGAACTTGTCGATCAAGTAATCATCCAATTATATCATGAATATCCGTCCTTCTATACCTTAACCTGGCCGTTCGTGCTCATGTCCCTCGAATCCCGGGGAAATCATTATGAAGCTCAGAAACAATGTGCAAAACGTATGGCTCGTGGTCTCCTGTACATCCCGGCTGTGGGTCCCATTTGGATCCCTAGTGTATCGAGAGCTGGCATTGCGAAGCTCAGAAACAATGAAATGGTATGTGTCAGACTGCTGTTCACTTCCCGGTGTGTTCCATGTGGTGCTCCATGGACAGGGGTGTGTGTGCTGGGCTGTTGTTCACTTCCTGGTGTGTCCCATGTACTGCTCCATGGGCAGGGATGTGTGTGTTTGGCTGCTGTTCACTTCCCCGTGTGCCCCATGTGGTGCTCCTTGTTGGACAGGGGTTCCGGCAGCTTTAGACACGCCTTTGAACCTTGGACTGTGCGTGTCCACTGAACCCCTGTGCTTGTCCCTCTCAGATGATTGTGTAGTCGGAAACACGAGGAAACCTCTCGAATATAATTGTAACTTCTAGTTGAGGGGCTTCTGACTGACTCCGGTTTTTGAAACATTAGTGGAGGCTAATGGATGGTTTGCTAGAGGTTGTGCTGTAACCCGCCTCAGACATTCAGGGAGACCTGAGGATTTGGTAACCCAACTCGGGATGGAGCATCGGGACTGTAGTTACAACACTTGCGTCTGTAAGATGAAAAACAAATGGAGCAGAGGCTGCACAGAGAGGAAGATCTGAAACCACAGAGTGAGTGTGCTTGGGGAATGGGATCTGCTGTGTCCACACCGCGTTTTCCAGGAACAGCTTCCCAAGTTACATTTAACTCAGGAGCAGAGTGTGCACGGACACTGATTGAACAAAGAGCTGGTCACAGAGTGGTGTCGCTTCCTTCAACACGATCTGCATCTTCACACCAGGGGGAGGACGGTGCTGCCAAGGTCACTGTTTCACTCAGCTTCTATGATCCCCAACTTTCCAGGCAGGAGTGGGTGGCAGATCCATCATCTCCCAGTATGCCGACGTCAACATCACCATTTGGAGACGGAGTATATATTTGGTGGTTGAGAGCAATGGGGTCCCTGGGAACATCAGGGAGATGTAGCAACACTTCCCGTGTCTGATCGGGTCAGAATGAACCCTCCAGTACACACTGCATCACTAAGTCCTGTGGTATTTTTCCGTTTCAGTAACATTCGACCAACCATTCTTCCGAAAGAAAATGACAGACTATGTAATATCTTTAATCCCATTTGCTAAATTTTTATCCATTGACTTCACCTGTCAATATCCAATTACAGACTCTCCACCTTCCCTTGATAATTTAGTTTCCTATTTATCTTAGTTTGATCGGCATATATAGTTACAGTGCATTTGTTCCACTCCTCCTGATCATTGATACAGATTGGGAAGAGCTGTGGACCCAGCACTGGTCACTGTGTGACTCCACTGATGACGTTCCATCAAACTGACTAAGGCTGAATTATCCAGAGTGCCTGCTTCCTGTCTGATAACCAGTCCCCCCTCCATTTATGTGTAACACATTCAAAGCACTAAAAGGAACGAGGAGCATCAGTTCAGTAATCCAGCCCCTCAGGCCTCTTCCAACATTGAATACAATCATAGCTGATGTCATTGCGGCCTCAGTTCCACGTTCCTGTCCGCTCTCATATTCCTTCACTTACTCAATATCCCAGCACCTACTGCACTCTGGGGCAGTGAATTACCCAGATTCCTAACCCTGAGACAGAAGTATGTTCTCCTCACCCTTGTTTAGGTTCTCCCCCACTTCATCCTAAAACTATGGTTTTAGGTCCGTTCGAGATTGTCCCACATGAGGAAATATACACTTCACATCTACATTGTAAATCACCTTTCACATCGTCCAGACCTCTGACATCTCCTCTCATTTTTCGATACTGCAGGCAGTGTTGGCCTGAACTGCTCAATCTCTCTTCAGAGGCAATCTCCTCATCTCTGGAGTAAATCGAGTAAACCACATCTGAACTGCCTCCATGGCAAATACATCCCTCCTACAGTCAGGGCACCAAAACTGCACACAGTACTCAGTTGCAATCTCACATCTCCCTCCATTTATAATCCATTGTTTTAGAAATAAGTGCCAAAGTTGCACTTGCCTTTCTCATTATCTGATGTACCTACATCGGAGTATTCTATAGTATGGACGCGGACAGTCAGATCCCTCTGTACCTAATCATTCGGAAGTCTCTCTCCATTTGGAGAATAATTTGCCTTTCTGCTACACTGATCCAAACGGATACACTCATACTTCTCGTTGTTCAGTTGCTTCTGTCAAATGTTGCCCCAACCTATCCATATACATTTTCTAACTTCTTGCATCTTCATTGCAATTTCTCACCTGAGTTAGTGTCATCTTTTAATTTGTTTATAAGATGTTTTATCCTCTCAACTACATAAGACTATAGATTGTAAATAGTTGGAGCCTGGAGACCAAAACATATGGTTTCCTAAAAGTTGAATTTTGCCAAACAGAAAATGACCCATATTTTTTTCCATCTCACTGCATTTTGTTGCTTCACCAAGCCTGTATCCAAGCTTAAAAATTATTTTTAATCATAAACGATCTTATTCTGCAGATTAATCATTTGTGCAGATCTCTTCAATTTTTCCTGAAAGTTCAACTATTTCATCTCGAGGATCCCCATGATCTAAAGCATGTTGATTCTAATCCACTTTAGCAATATTTCTTAAATTTCAACAGCTTTCTCACTACTATATAGTCCATCGTGAAGGTGATAATTCTAAATTCTTACCTCTCTATAATCTCTTTGTTTGCTCCAATCCTGTCTAATTGGCACATGGCGTGAAATGACCTGCTCTGATTGCTCTGTAAGAGGTCAGAGTCGCTGAATGGACTCATTCTCTTCGTTGTGCACAACATCGATGGGCTGATGTCTTTCTGGTGTTCCACATCACCATCTCGATGGTCTGCCTGTCCTCCTCCTGTTGATGCGTAAGAGTCGTGAGGGCTTATGCAATCTTCCTGTTGCTGTGTAACAGTTTGAAGAGCTGAAAAAACCTTCTCATATTACTCCACCACAGGATGGCGATACTGAATTGTCTCTCCTGCATCTCTGATATAGGACTGAGGGAATGATTGGCCTTCTTCTGTTCCCATACATGAGACACGTGAGGTAAACTTCTCCCTCCTTTCCCATAAGAAATCTTATAGTTTGCATCCTTCTCCAATTCCCGTGCAACAGGCTCGATGGGACTGAATATCCACCTGGTATCCCAGTGCACCAATCTCCAGTCCCTGTGTGACCTCTTCCAGTTCCTTTGTTACAGACTTGAGGAGGCTGAATAGACTGATCCTATTGCTGCATAACAGGGTACTGGTGCTGCATGGCCGACTCTGGGCCCAGTGTTATCGACTCGAGGAGCTGACTGGCCACCTCCGGTAACTGTATATCAGGCTCGAGGTGTTGAATAGTCTCTCTCTGTTCTGGTGTAACAGGGTCAATGTCCTTCGAGACACTACCTCCTAATAAGTGACAGAAGGCGCTGACCGAGAGAGTGCCCGTAATCTGAAGCACTCTTGTCTCCATACCTGATGTACAGACACGAACCAATAATATGGACTTTTTTCTGTGTAAAGTCCTGAAGCTGAAAGTAACAGAAGAGGTCCCTCCCAGATACCTCATATTCCTGGCTCAGCTGCTCAAAATTCATCGTGACCTCCCTGCCAAAATATTCTCCCAAACAGGAAACTCATCTGGACTCCCAGAGCCTAAAGCCAGAATCCATAAATCCCATCTCGAATCCTACCAATCCTACAATGGGAGTGAAAGCCGAAGTGTTTGTTTTGTAAAGTGCCCTCAACTTGTCCCATCATTCTCCATGCTTTCACTGTGTTAAGGCCAATTGGTTTCTGTAATTCTCCATAACAGTCCTCATCTTGTCCATGAACAACAGATTAATGAGGGGACATTTTGCCTAGAAGGCCTGGATATCCAACCAAATTGACCATGGGTCCTGACAAGCCCAATCAGGCACATCGGATAGCAAAGAACATAGTTGGTATTTTTTAAAGTCTGGAAAATCGACATGCCCCCATTCACTGTGGAAGCTGCAATTTGTCCAGCTTAATAGGAGGCCATCTGTGACGCAAGATCAAAGCCAACTGTTAAGCCTCCATAGCGCCTGCCTAGGCAGCGTCAAAGGGAGCATTGGCATGGAGCATCGCAAACAAGGAAGGGCATTCATTTTAACCAGAGCTAACCCGAACAGGATATTGGAAGATTCTGTCTTCTCTTCTCTATCAACTGCACGAAGTTAGCTTTATGTAATTGATCGAAGGCTTGGATGATAAAAATACCTAAACCTCCTTGTGACCATCCGGAAGGGAATCAGATTCCACCCCAAGGTCGGGTACTCCAATAAGACCCCAAACAGGGATGGCCTCCGATTTCATAAAATTGATTTTATACCATGAGAAAGATAAAAAAAAATCATTCATATTAAACAGGACACAGATACCATTGGGTTAGTTAGAAAAAGAGGAACGCCATCTGATCTTATTCCTTCCTGATCCTACCTCCATGGCAGTGATATTGGCATCCCTCCGGATGGCTTCTGACAGCGGCTCAATCATTAATGTAAATGGTAACGGTGAAAGGGGGCAACTTTGTTGGCTGCCACTGTCAATACTACCATTGTCAGACCTTATACCATTAGTGAAATCCGCTGCTTTCGGGTCACTATATAACACTGCCACCCACCTGGCGAAGACCCCTCCAATACCAAACCATTCAAGGACATAAAAGGTGCACATCTACTCCATCCGGTCAAATGCTTTCTCTGCATACAGGGAGACTACCGAGCCTGGAGTCGAACCTTGCTGGCAGACTGGAACCATATTTCGCACTATTCTAATATTATCAGAGGACCTACGGCCGCTAATGAAAATGGTCCTCTTTCACAAAGGAGAAAGTGAGGACTGCAGATGCTGGAGATCAGAGCTGAAAATGTGTTGCTGGAAAAGCGCAGCAGGTCAGCCAGCATCCAAGGAGCAGAAGAATCGACGTTTCAGGCATGAGTCCTTCTTCGTGAAGAAGGGCTCATGCCCGAAACGTCGATTCTCCTGCTCCTTGGATGCTGTCTGGCCTGCTGCATTTTTCGAGCAACACATTTTCAGCTCTTTCACAATGGACATTCAAAGCCAACATTTTCGACAAAATGTTAAAGTCCACGTTTAATAATGATATAAGCATATACAAAGTGCAATCCTCTGGGACTTTCCCTCTATTGAGAATATTTCCTTCTCTCGGAGAGGATGGGAGGCAGTCCTGACTGTACGCATAATTGTACATAACCAACATTGGCCCAGCCAGCATGTCTATGAACTCCTTCTAAATCTCACTCCGAACATCCATCTGGGCCGGTGGCTTTACCACTCTGGAGCTGCCTCACTGAGTCCTGCATCTCTCGGATTGTCAGAGGGGAAATGTAAAGAGACGTCTGCTCTGAACTTACACCTGGGATGTCCAAGGTCTTAATAAAGGACTCCATCATCGCCAATCTGTCCTCCCAGCCCGCTGACTGGAACAACCCTAATAGAATTTCCTGAACTGTGCATTAATCTTTTTGGGATCGTGGGTGATAATAGCAGCAATCTTCTTTCTGGCCAAGTATGCCTAATATCTACCTGGTTATCACCACGCTCGAATAACTTCTGTTTCGCAAAGGAAATCTCTCTCTTTGCTGTCTGTGCGAGTGCAGCATTCAGAGCAGTCCGGAGGGCTGTAATCTGCTGCAATTAAGTTACAGACGGTCTGACAAAATATGGTGTCTCAGCTCTCTTCAGCCGAGCCTCAAGCATACGCTGCTGCTCTCTCTTCTGCCGCTTCTGAGTCGACGAATAAGAAATAATCAAATCCTTTGTATAGGCTTTAGCAGTCTCCTCGAGCACCGTCGGATTACTGGCCGTACACAAGTTAATGTTCCAAAATATTCAAATACCCCCGAAAAATACTCAATGAATTTGCTATCCTTCATGAGGAAAGGATCCACGTGCCATTGCCTTGAGCCTGTCCCATCGCCACCATCCTTGACCTTCATGTACACTGACAAATGATCAGAAATGGATACGTTCCCAATTCTACAGGACAGCACCGAAATTAAAAAGACAATAGGGCAAACAACATGTCAATCCTAGTATAGCATTTATGTAGATTAGAAAAAAAGGAGAAGTCCCGATCTTCAGGGTGAAGACATCTCACACATCCACCAACCCAGCTCCTGTTCAGGTCCACCAGCTGCCTGGGTGGCAGGGAAATACCCGCAAGACCCCTCGACATCCTATCTACCTCGGGGTCTATACATCAAATAAAATCTCCCCTTAATTGTATGACGTGCCCCAAGGATCATCGACCTTGTGAGCGCATCTAAGTGAAATTTGAGGGGTTGTGCTGGGGGCAATATTATTCAAGGTCCAGTATTCCTCTCGATGTATTAAAGCTTTAAGGATCAGAGACCACCCACATTCATTATTAATTTGGTCAAACAACTGAAGTGGAAGGTTCTTATGAATGGGTATAGCTACTCCTCAACATGTTGAATTACAGGATGAGAAAACATCCGTCTGAACCTTCGCTGCTGGAACTTTAAGTGCTCCCTATCGGTTAGATGTGTTTCCTGTAGCAAGGCTACATCAGCCATTTCCTTTTTTTCTATATGTTTTTCTCTTAATCAGTGAATGACTCCCTTTAACATTCCAGATGCACCACTTAAACGAGCGGTTAGCCATAACCATCTGAAGCAACCCATGACCCACTGGGAGAAGAACCCCATTTATAGCGCGCCGAATGAAAGCAGGAAACAGTTCGTATAAACTTGAAAATCTAACGACAAAAACAACCAAATCAAAACCTCTAACAACTACTTCTACCATGAACCAACACAAATAAGCAGAGACTTAGCCCCCCCTTGCTCACAGCGGACGCTCATACTACCCACTAATGCCCCATGGCTCGTCCTAGCTGAAGCCACTCCCAACCCAGACAAAACAAAGTTAAAAAACGTTACACGGGTCCTGCAAGAAAATTAAAAGTGGGCATTGAACCCCGTCCCATCCATACTTACACCCGAGGCAGTCCTGGTGAAACAAAATGTTATCACCCCCCCACCTCCCCAACCCCCTTTCCCACTCCTTACTAAGAGAGAGAATCGAAAAACAAATGATAGAAAAAAACAAAGGAAATTGGGAGGGGAGGAAGACAGGAGGAGAGAGAAAAAGGGAAAATGGAAACTCCACATACTAAAAAAGAACCAAAACAAGGTAAATCAGGCAAACCCGATAGAAAACAAAAAGAACACAATTTTCCATATTATTTGAACCAGCCAGTCTATTTTACTGTGTACATGAAGTCCTTTGCGTTTTCTAGTGAGTCAAAATTAAACACAGACCCTCCATGCCTGAAAAGTAATATTGCTGGATACCTTACCAAGTACAGAATATTAACGTCCCTCAGGCTCTTTTTTGCCTGATCAAAGGTTTGCCTCTTGCGGATCACAGCCATAGAAAGGTCTTGGAAAAAACATAATTCGTGATCCTTTGTAGATCAGAGCCTATGGGTCCTTCTGCAAAGCTCGAGAAGCTTCCAGCACCTGTTTTCTCTGTCGTGCTGGAGTTGCACTAGGACTGGGAAAGGATGCTAGTTCAATTCGGGCCTGCAAACTGTGACCCAGTGGGCCCTCTCGACCCGCACCCAGTCTGCCCTGACTTCCAGTTTCAAACATTGTGTGAGCCATTGTTCCAAGAAGCTGACAAGCGGGCTTCCTTGTTCTCGTTCCGGCAGTCCGACCAAGTTGATGTTCTTCTGATGGCTCTGATTTTCGAGGTCCTCGACCTGCTGTACTAAGGCCTGTACCTAATATTCCAGCGCTTGGACCCGACGCGCAGAGGATTCTGCCATGGTTTCTAAAGCCGTGCTTACCTTTTCCACCTCCACGACGTGTGGCCCGAGATGCTGGATCTCCTGGTCATGCTTCTGCAGCTTGGCTGAGATCAGTTCGAGCATGGTTCAGTTCTCCCCGCAGGCTCTTGCACTCCGAGACCAGGCTCTGCTCCACAAATAAGTTCCCTGGGGTGCTCGGGGAGGCCAAGATCACAGCCGCAGGCGTATACATTGCTGCAGTGCCCTGCTGGTTGTGATCCTCGTGGACATTTTCCCTTAGTTATCTTCCTTACTCAATTAAAATGGCAGAGAGCAATACTGGGGATCAAAAGCGACCGATGTTTACCACAATAGGGAAGAAATAGAGGATGAATGCACCACTTTGTCTGGGTTCTGGTGCAGACCTCAGCAGGGCAGACCGACTGGATCGCCGCCATCTTGTATCTCCCCCGAATAATCACTGTTAACAAAGTGTTTCTGAAATGGTTTAAAGATGTTTCTTGTAGATGGAGACAATGGACAACTATTGGATGTGATATAGTTGGATATTCAGCTGGATGTTTAAGAATTCATAACGTGAATAGTAAATAAAATTAAACCAACGCAGATCAGGAGGGACATTTGGAAATGGAAAGGTAAAAGTGAACTTGGCCTTCATTTAAAGGAAATTGGAATATCGAAGTAAAGGCGTTCTGCACAGACTGCATGCAGTGTGGATGAGATTATACCTGTGTTATGTACTGTTTCAAAGATTGAGAGGTGATGTCAGGGGATCTTAGATAATTCACGCACAGCAGATTGACGAATACAGGGGCATGGAGAAGTGCAGCAGGAAATGTTGGGGGAATCCCAAGATATTCTACAAAAAGATCAATCAGAACAGAATAATCAGGAAACAATTTCGAAACCAAGAGGGCTATCTGTGTCTGAAGCTGGTGAACATTGATCGATTGTGACACAACAGCTTGACATCTTCTTTACTTGGGAGAAGGAGGAGGCATGTAGAGAATCAAGAAGATGCATTATGAAGCTCTCGAACAGATTGATATAATATGCAAGTTGGGATTGATAGTTTTGGATCATGTAAAGTCCAGATGAGTTGTATCTCGGGATGCTGTTGGAGACAAGAGAGGAAATTATCTGACCTAAATGTTTAAGTCGAATCTGAAGCAAAGAAAATGCCAGAGGACTAGAGAACAGCGATGTGTTCCCAAGTTACTGGAAAGGTGGTGGAGTTGCACCAGTGTCCGGTGGTGTACCACAGCGAGCAGTGCAGTGTATCTTATTATTTGTGGTATTCATAAATGATTCAGATGTGAATTTGGAGGGTGGAGGGGGGAGTGGGGGATGGGGGGCCAACTGTAATAAGTAATTTTGTGTTTGATACAAAGATTAGCCAGATTGTTGGCAGTGAGGAGGAAGGCTTTTTCCAGGAAGACACAAATGGAATTGTCAGATGGGCAGATCAATGGCAGACGGATGCAAACCTGATAAATATGAGGTGATGCAGTGTGGAAGAAGGAATCTCATATGGGAGTACTCAATGAAAGGCCGCACACTAGGAAGCTCAGAGGATGTTTCTCCACATATCACTGAATGTGACTGGACAGTGTAATAGCTAGTTAAAAAAACACATGGAATTGTAGGCACAGAGTTTATTCATCGAGGCAAAATAATATGAACTAAATATGCGATTGGTTAGGCCATAGATAGAATACAGTGTGCAGTTCTGGGTGCCACATTACAGGAAAGGTTTTGGTTTCTCAGTAACATCAGAAGCTATTAGGGTCTCAACAGAAGTGGAAGTTCAACTCCTCATGTGCTAGTTCCTTCCCCCGGCAATTGAACAATCCTCTGTCCTGCCATATCTTTCCAAAAGTGTGCACAACACCAAATGCATATTTACAGTTAATGTATCCTGTTCCCTCTTTATTTTCTAACGCCCGCAGTGCACTTCTGAATGCATAAAGTTCGCAGGCCTGAGCTGACCACTCATTCGGCAACCTTCCTGCCTCTACCACACTACATTTCGTCCCGTCTTCAACTGCATGCCCATTATGTCTTTTCCCTTCAGTCACATGGGAAGATCCGTCTTTAAAAAGTCAGGCTCCTGCATGAAGCGGAACATCTCTCAGGTCCATGCGGACCTCAGTTTGGTATTCTATAATGTCAAGGCAGTTGTGCTTTGTATTTTGAGGAGAGTCTCCTTCCCTTTCCAAAGAAAGGCAGCTGCGTTTAAACAATTGTCCATGACCAACACTAGATCATCCTTTTCTGTTAATATTCCCTCATATTTCAAACCTGCGAGTCTGTCAACAATCACCCAGCTTTTGGGTTAAGGATCGTTCTCACTTGGTGTGGGGTGCTTACTATTAGGGCTCCCCTAAATGTAAGCTTCCTGCTTTCCTCCACCAATAGTGCGGTGGCAGCCTGCACACACTCAGGCCCCCGGATACTGGATCCAATAGCTTTGAAAGATATGCTACTGGCTGTTTCATTCCTCCCCACCTCTGGGTTAATGCTCCCAGAGACGCTCCCTTATCTACGTAGCAAAGAGGTGTAAAGGTTTATCGAGAGAAGGTAAGGCTAACACGAGAGCATGGATCAGATCTCTTATGCATTCCTCAATAGTTCTTTTTCTTCATCTTTCCATATCAGACACTTTGGTTCCTCCTCCAATAGTTTGAGATATAATTTATTCGTCTTTTGAGCATAAGAATCAATCCACAATCTGCAATATCCCGTTAAACCCAAAATAATACTTAATTCCCGTTTAGTCCTGGGCAGCGGCATCCCCCTATTCCTTCTGACCATTCCGGGCTTATCTTTCGCTTTCCCTCACTAACGGAATCTCCCAAGTATTTCACGTCTCACTCCACATGTTGAAGTTTGTTTTTGGATATTCGCAGTCCCTGCAGACCCAGGAAACACAATAATTTGTTAGTGACTTCTACTACTCTTTCTATTCTTTTTCCTGTTACTATGAGGTCGTGTACATACTGCAACAGGTTAGTTCCCTTGAAGCTGCTAAATTTATCCAATATTTGTTCTAAGAAATGTCCAAATAAATTCGGGGATTCTGTAAACCCCTGGGGGAGCACGATCCACCGGTATTGCTGTTTCTGTCCTGTCTTGGGTTCTTCCCATTCAAATACAAACAAATTCCTACTTTCCTCCACCAAGGTACAAGCCCAAATGGCATCCTTTAAATCTATCACACTAAACCATTTGTGGTCATGAGGGATCTTACTTAATAACATAATAGGGATTTGTTCTATTTGATTCTGTTCTATTTGATTCAATGTTCTCAAATCCTCCACCAAACGATAAGTTCCATCGGATTTTTGCACTGGTAGAATTAGGATATTATATGGTAGAATTCGGATATTCGGATATTATAAGGAGACATACATGGCTCCAATAGTCCATCTCTAGTCCCGTAGTGCCTGGCTGCACTCCTCGTTTACCTTCTATGGAAATGGGATACTGTAGCTCATAGACAACGTTCCCTTTCCTTTTCAAACTTATTTCTAGGGGAGGGATATGTATTTTTCTACGATTCCCTTCTCTAGCCCATACAACATTGCCATTTGTACAACTTATGCTTTTTCCTGAACTCAAGTCTCCAGTCCTAAAAGGGTAATTAAATCTCTCCCAAGTAAGTTACTTCCTCTATCAGGGATGTACAACAGTTTCTCTGTGACTCAAATCCTTAGGACCTTCTATCATCATAGGTTCAAATACTGGAACAGTAAATCCTTCCCCTTTTACCCCGGAAACAGTAATTGACCGTGTCGACATTCCTACTTTCTTTGGTTTAAAATTCAGCGATGACCGTGCTGCCCCCGTATCTACTAGGAAGACTACCTCTTCCCTACAGGTCCCACCTTCAAGTTCATCAAGGGTTCCCGGTGGGCCCCGGGGGCAGGAACCCCTGACACCCCTCTTCTTTATCAAAATTCATTAGCGGAATTGTCCTTTCTTCCCTGAGTAGGGAAGAAAACTCCCTCTAAAAATATCCTATCATTCCGCAATAATAGCATCCTGACTGTGGAGACTTCCGTCTCTGCCCCTGTCCCCCGAACCCGCTATCAAACGCCCCCGTTGTCAACTCCCTCTTCCTCTCTGTCCTACATGCTGCCACTCGCCGCTCCAGTTGCTCACTGTTGGTTCCATTCTTTTGTTAACTACCTCAACAACCGTAGCTACCATCATTTTCACCTTCTGTTTTTGTCTCTCATCCTCTCTCTTTACAAACACTTTCTGTGCCTCTCTTAACAATTCATCCAATGGATTTTCGCTCCTACCTTCTACCTTTTGTATCTTTCTCTTTATGTCTGGCCATGTCTTTGTCACAAAATGTACTTTCAAAAGACCCTGTGCCAATGGGTCCTCAGGGTTCATTCCAGAGTATTTCCGCATTGAGTCTCTTAAGCCTTGCAAGAAAGCTGGGGGAGTCTCACCTTTCCCCTGTCTAACTTCAAAGGCTTTAGTCAAATTCTGCGACTTGGAACTACTTCTCTTATTCCTTTTTGAAACAAGACTTTCAATTCCCTCATTTATTCTTTATGCTCCGGGTTTTGATTTTCCCACTGGGCTCTCTGAGGAGAAACTTCTTCTCTCTCTGTCCAGAATCCCCATCCGCAATGGGATGTTTCCTGTTCCATGTTTCAATGGCTGCTCCTCGTATAAGTCCCCTTTCTTCCAAAGTAAATAGTATATTCAAAATAGACTTTAACTCAGTCAATGTATAAAGACTGGTCCCCAAGAATGATCAATTTGTGCAGACAACCCTACCGGATCCTCAAACAGGATCTTTATCTCCTTCTTAATTGTTCTGACCTCCCCACTGGTGAGGGGGGCACTTTAAAACCCAATCTCTTTGTCCCCTAATCTGATTTTATGGTACGGCGGGGTTGGGGGTAGAGGGAAGCAGCCAAGAAGATCCCAGGTACAGGGTGGGGCAGAGGGGGAATACTTTGTCTTTACTACCATCATTCCCAAACTGCCCTTCCAATAGTCTGCCTCTTCTTGATTAAAAGGTTGTTTCTCATTCATATACAAATCTAAGTACTGACATACCCATCCTCGTCCGAACCATACTTTCACCAGAAGACAGCCAGACGAAGGATTGGTTCTTTGGTCCATACGAAACAACAATATTTAATCACTTTCTTTTTATATTTTTCCCTTGTACAAGTGTAACTTGTCCATTCCCGCAACATCCTCCCCAACGGACTTTCAGGAGG
Source organism: Chiloscyllium punctatum (assembly GCF_047496795.1). Taxonomy (NCBI): domain Eukaryota; kingdom Metazoa; phylum Chordata; class Chondrichthyes; order Orectolobiformes; family Hemiscylliidae; genus Chiloscyllium; species Chiloscyllium punctatum. The sequence continues at coordinate 97,515,978 of NC_092750.1, read as the reverse complement.
AATATTACCAGCGACTTTTCCCTCCTGTACTCCGTGACAGTTCGACTTTCTCTTCCTACCACCCGTTTCTCGGGGCTCTCCCCAGTCCCACAGCGATTACATACTCCTTTTCCCAGCCACCAAGGCAATACTTGAAAGTCAGTTTTCTTACCTTGGTCTGTGCACAGAATTGTCTGACCCCTTTCAGCCGTATTTTCTGATGACCTTCTTTCATTGTCTGATTCAGATGTCTCTCTTGTGGGATTCGTACCAGTCTCCTAAGGCAGCGGACCAAACCGGGACACGAGACTGCTCAACTGGGAACGGGACACATCTTCCCTGTGTCCAAGGCCAGCCGCTCCCACTGGCGATGGAAGGATATCCCGGACGGCCTACAATTGTGAGAAACGAAGCCCACTCACTTCAATAATTCCAGTCTGAGACAAGATCTGAAGTAATCAGTGTGTTTATTATCCGCTTGCAAGCGTGGTTCCTGAAATAGACACCTAGAGTTTAGCAAGTACATATCTTATATAGGATTCACTACTCCAAACCCGGTGCCCATTGCTCTTGTTTATCTCTTGCCTTATCCGGCCTTGTGCATAAGAAATTACAAGTTTTACTTGGCCATTTCACCACATCCTGCTATGGTCCATTGTGAGGTATATCCTCCTTCACTTCTATCTATTTCCACCACTTGTGACATTTCCTCCCTTTCCCCAATCATATTGATCCTTATGGCCTTTTAATTGTTGTTTTTTTTTGTTTTTGCTGAAGTGCGAAACAGATGCTTATAACTACTGCTTGTACAAATATATCTGGCTTAATCTACATCCTCACAGCACCTCATCTATTTCTCTGTGACATCTATCATTGTCTACAGGCACGTTTCATTCTTGTATGCACATTTTAACTAATGCAAAAACAATTATATATTTCCTTCATATAGGTTTTATTCTTGTTGACTCAGCTCATGATTGAAACAATTATACATTGGTGTGAGTTCATTTACCTTGCATAAGCAATTATGATTGCAGAAGTAACACTACTTTGCCTATATCTCACACGGAGAAAATAAAGCAAGGCTGGAGATGTTACAAAGAAAGGAAAGCAAAATTGGAGATGTTGCAAAGATAAGAAAGCAAGGCTGGAAAATTTACAGAAATAAGATATAAAGGCTGGAAATGTTGTAGTGAGAGGAAAGCAAAGCCGGAAATGTCACAGAGATAGTAAAGCAATGCTGGCCATGTTACAGAGTCAGGAAAGCAAGGCTTGACAGGTACTAGAGATGGGAATGCAAGGCTGAAGATATCACAGAGGTAGGAAAGCAAGGCTGGAAATGTTGAAGAGATAGGAAAGCAAGGCTGGAGTGTCCACAGATAGGGGAAAGTAAGACTGGAGATGTTACAGAAACAGGAAAACAAGGCTGGAACTGTTAAAAGAGAGATAAAAACAAGGATGTCGATATTACAGTGATAGGAAAGCAAGGCTGGAGATCTTATAGAGAGAGATAGGAAAGCAGGGCTGGAGATGTTACACAGACAGGGTTGTAAGGCTGGAGATATTACAGAGATAGGAATACAAGACTGGAGATGGTACATAGAAATGAAAGGAAGGCTGCAGATGTTACAGAAATAGGAAACCAAGGCTGCAGTGGTTACAGAGACTGGAATTCAAGGCTGGAGATGTTGCAGAGACAGGAAAGCAATCATGGACATGTTACAGACAAGGAAAGCAAGGCTGCACAGGCTCTGGAGATAGGAAAACACGGCTGGAGATGTCACAGAGACCAGAAAGGAAGTCTGGCGATGTTATAGAAATAAGAAACAAGGCTGGAGATTTTATCGAGTGAGGAAGGCACGACTGGGAATGTTACAGATACAGGAAAGCAATTCAACAGATTTTGCAGAAAAATGTAAACAAGGCTAGAGATGTTACAGAGATGCGAAGGTAAGGCTGTGGATGTTATATAGACATGAAAGCAAGGCTGGAGATGTTACAGAGTAAGGAAAGCAAGGCCGGAGATGTTACAGACATAGGAAAACAAAGCTGCTGATGTTACAGAGATCGTAAAGCAAGGCTGGAGATGTTAGAGAAATAAGAAAACAAGTCTGGAGATGCTACAGAGAGAGGAAAGCTCGGCTGGAGATGTTATAGAAACAGGAAAGGAAGACTGGAAATGTTAAAAGAGAAAGAAAAGCAAGACTGCAGGTATGACAGGGATAGAAGAGAAAGTCTGGAGATGTTACAGAGAGAGGAAAGCAAGGCTGAGATGTTAGAGAAACAGGAAAGGAAGACTGGACATGTTAAAAGAGAAAGAAAAGCAAGGCTGCAAATATTACAGGAATAGGAAAGCAAGGCTGGCGATTTTACTGAGACTGGAAAGCAAGGCTGGAGATGTTATAGTGACAGGAACGCACGGCTCGAGATGTTAGAGGGAGAGAAACAAGTCTGGTCATGTTACAGAGATAGACAAGCTGGAGGGACAGGAAAGCACGTCTAGAAATGTCACAGAGATAGGACAGCAAGGTTGGAGATGATACACAGATCGGAAAGCAAGTCTGGAGATGTTACAGAGAGAGGAGAGGAAGGCTGGTGATGTTTTAGAGGTAAGAAATTAGGTTTGGAGATGTTACAGAGAGAGATCAGCAAAGCTGGAGATGATACCGTGACCAGAACGCAACGCTGGAGATGTTACAGCGAAAGCAAAGCAAATTGGGAGATGTTGCAAAGATAAGAAAGCAAGACTGAAAATTTTACTGAAACTGGAAAGAAAGGGTGGAAATATTGCAGTGATAGGAGTTCAATGCTGGATATGTTACAGAGATAGGGAGGCAAGGCTGGCCATGTTACAGAGACAAGAAGGCTAGGCTGGACAGTCTCTCGAGGTAGGAAATCAAAGCTGTAAATTGTATAGAGATAGGAAAGCATGGATGGAAACCTTACAGTGATAGGAACGCAATGATGGTGATGTCAAAGAGTGAGGAAAGCAAGAACAAAGATAATTTACAGCCCCGGAACAGGCCCTTCGATCCCCTGAGCCGATCCAAATATACTGACTAAACCTGTCGGTCAATTCCTAAGCATCTGTGTCTCTCTGCTCCCCACCTACTCAGTCATCTGTCCAGACGCATCTTAAATGAATCTACCGTGCCTGCCTCTACCACGTCTGCTAGCAACGCGTTCCAAAAGCCCACCATCCTCTGTGTGAAGTACTTGCCGCCTGTATCCCCCTTAAACTTTCCACCTCTCAGTTTGAAAGCATGACCTCTCGCTACTGAATCCTTCAAGCTGGAAAAACCTTATCTCTATCAACCTTGTCTATACCCTGCATGAATTTGCAAACCTCAATCAGTTCCACCTCAATGTACTTTTTTGTAATGAAAATAAACCGAACCAACTCAACCTCTCTTCATAGCTCGCACCTTCCAAACCAGGCAACATCCTCGTAAATCTGGTCTGCACTCTCTCCAAAGCGTTCGATCCTTTTCGTAATGTGGAACCCAGAACTATTCACAATATTCTAAATGCGACCGAACCAATGTCTTGAACAATTTTAACATGACTTGCCATCTCGTATACTCAATATCCAGTCCGATGAAGGCAAGCATAATATATAACCTCTTGACCACACTATCCACTTGTGCAGCAACCTTCAGGATACAATGTACCTGAGCTCCCAGATTTATCTGCCCATCAACCTTTCCCAAGGCTCTTCCAATCATTCTATAATTCTCTTTAGAATTAGCCTTGCCTAAGTGAATCACCTCACATTTGCCTAGATTGAAAGCTATCTGCCACTTTTCTGACCAAATCTCCTGTCTATGTATATCGTCCTGTATTTTCTGACAGTCCCTTATGCTTTCTGCCACTCCATCAAACTTTGTGACATTTGCAATCTTGGTGATCACACCAACAGCGCACTTTGTAGATAATTTATGTATATTACAAACAACAGTGGCCCCAATACTGATCCTTGTGGAACACCACTGGTCACCTTTCCCCGTTTCGAGAAACTCCATTCAGCTACCACTCTCGGTCTCCTGTCGCTCAATTAGTTCTTTATCCATATACTCCAGAGAAAGGGAAACAAGGTCGGAATTGTTACAGAGAGAGACAAGCAAGTCTTGCGTTGTTTCAGAGATGAGAAATCAAGGCTTAAAATTTTACAGAGATAGGAAAACAAGGCTGGAGATGTTACAGTGATAGGAATGCAATGCTGGAGATGTTACAGAGATAGGGAAGCAAGTCCGCAGATATTAAAGAGATTGGAAGCAAGGCTGGAGTGGTTACAGAGAGGAAAACAAGTCTGGAGATTTCACAGAAACAGGAAAGCAAGGCTGGAAATGTTAAAAGGGAGAGAAAAGCAAGGCTTCAGATATTACAGTGGTAGGAAAGCAAGGCTGGAGATGTTACAGAGATCGGAAAACAAGGCTGGATATATTACAGAGATAGGAAAGCAAGGCTGGAGATAGAGTCAGAATGTCATAGAGATGCACAGCATGGAAACAGACCCTTCGGTCCATCCCGTCGTGCCGACCAGATATCCTAACCCAATCTAGTCCCACTTGCCAGCACCCGGCCCATATCCCTCCAAAGCCTTCCTGCTCATATACCCAGCCAAATGCCTCTTAAATGTTTCAATACTTCTTGCAGCCTTCACCACATCATCTGGCAGCTCATTCCATGCACCGACCACCCTCTGCGTGAAAACATTGCCCCTTATGTCTCTTTTATATTTTTCCCCTCTCACCCTAAACCTATGCCTCTAGTTCTGGACTCCAGACCCCAGGGAAAATACTTAGTTTATGTATCTTATCCATGCACCTAATCAATATTTAAACCTCGATAAGCTCACCAATCAGCCTCCGACGCTCCTAGAAAAACAGCCCCAGACTGTTCAGACTCTCCCTGTTGCTCAGATCCTCAAAACCGGGCAACATCCTTGTTCAACCTTTCTGAACCCTTTCAAGTTTCACAACATCGTTCGGATAGGAAAGAAGACCAGAATTGCATGCAATATTCCAACAGTGGCCTAACCGATGTCATGGCCACAACATGTCCTCCCAACTCCTGTAGGAGAAATTGAGGACTCAGATGCTGGAGATCAGAATTGAAAATATGCTGCTGGAAAAGCGCAGCAGGTCAGGCAGCATCCAAGGAGCAGGAGAATCGACGTTTCGGGCATGAGCACGAAGAAGGGCTCATTCATGAAGAAGGGCTCATGCCTAAAACCTCGAGTCTCCTGCTCCTTGGAGGCTGCCTGACCTGCTGCGCTTTTCCAGCAACACATTTTCAGCTCCCAACTCCTGTACTCAATACTCTGAGTAACAAGAGAAAGCATAACAAACGTCTTCTTCACTATCCCATCCAGCTGCGTCACCACTTTCAAGGAGCTATGATCCTGCACTCCAAGGTCTCTTTTTCCAGCAGCACTCCCTAGGACCTTACGATTAAGTGTATAAGTCCTGCTAAGATTTGCTTTACCAAAATGCAGCACCACGCATTTATCTGAATTAAACTCCATCTGCCACTTCTCAACCCGTCTGGTCCAGATCCTGTTGTAATCTGAGGTAACCATCTTTGCTGTCCATTATAAATCCAATTTTGGTGTAATCTGCAAACTTACTAAGTGTACCTCTAAGATTTTAGAAATAAGAAAACAAGGCTGGAGATGTTACAGAGATAGGAAAGAAAGACTTGAAATTTTACAGAGAGAGGAAGGCAGGGCTGGACATGTTACCGTGACTGGAAAGCAAGGATGGAGATGTTCCAGAGATACGAAGGCAAGTCTGTGGATGCTACAGAGTTTGGAAAGCAAGGCTGGAGATATTACGGAGATAGGAATACAAGGCTGGAGGCGTTACAGATATTAGAGAACAAGGCTATAAACATTACAGAGACAGGGAAGCGAGGCTGTATATGTTACAGAAACAGGAAAGCAAAGCTGGAGACGTTAAAAGAGACAGAAAGGCAAGGCTGCAGATATTACAGGGATAGGAAAGCAAGGCTGGAGGTTTAAAAGGAATGGAACAGCAAGGCTAGAGATGTTACAGTGATAAGAACGAAAGGCTGGGCAATTTTACAGAGATAGGAAAGCAAGTCTAGAAGTTTAATAGTGATAGAAATGCAATGCTAAAGAGGTTACAGAGTTAGGGAAGAAAGACTTGAGATGTTACAGAGATATGGAAGAAAGGCTGGAGTGGTTACAAAGAGTGGAATGCCAGGCTGGAGCTGTTACAGAGATATGAAAGCAAGGCTGGAGAGATACTGAGATAGAAATTCAAGGCTGGGGATGTTACAGAGTTAGGAAAGCAAAACAGGAGATGTAACAGAGGTAGGAAAGCACGGCTGGATTTGTTAAACAGAAAGGAAAGTAAGACTGGAAATTTTTCAGGGATAAGAAAGCAAGGCTGGAAATTTTTCAGAGACAGGAAAGCAAAGCTGGAGATGTGACAGAAGGGGAAAGGGAGGCTTTAAATGTTATAGATTAGAATTATGCTCTAATAGCACAGCTAGTCAGGCAGCATGAGAGGAGCAGGAAAACGGAGGTTTCGGGAAAAAGCCCTTCATCTGGAATCCTGCTTCCCCTTTCTTTTCCAGCATCGCTCTCGTCTTGACTAGAAGCTCACAGTGTCAGTTCAAACACTGATACGGAAACCTCCTGCTGACCCCACTTTGCCAGCCTCCCTGGGTCAGATCAAACACTGACACAGATATTTCCTGAATCCCCTCCCACAGCTGATGTATCAGTGGTCCTCCACATTGAACAACACTTGGAGGAAGCAGTGAGAGAGTGACAATTCTGGAGAATATATAATGGGTGGGTCATTTCAAAACCAACAACTCGAGGGGCTCAGCAGCAGGATTGCTGATCGAAACGGTTGGTTCCAAAAGGACATGGTTGCTGGACTGGGTTTGTAGTGGGTGGAGAGGGAACGACTGAGAGGGGAAACATGCTTGACCTCAACCTCACCAATCGACAGGCTGCAGACACATTGATCGATGATCATTTTAATAACAGTGAATACTGCATACAGTATTTCTGGTGACAAAGGCTCACTTTTACGTTGCGATTTCACTCTGTGTGTGTCACACTGTCACCCTGATAAACGGAAGAGATTTTGAATCGATCTAGTAACTAAGCACTGGGTTGGGGGAGGTAATTCAGGTCATTACCAACAGCAGCAGAATTGTACTCCAGCACAATTTTCACTGACACTGCCTGGCGTATCCTCCACGTTACATTGACCATCAGGCCAGGGGGAATGAACCCTTGTGCAGTGAGGAACACATGAGGGCCTGCAGAGGTATATCTGAAAATGAGGTAACATTAACAAACTGGATCACTTACACACCAAAGAGTGTAAGCTGCAAGTGATAGACAGATTGAACCAACAAATCAGACCTAATCTCTGCAATCCTCTCGAATAGAGTCTGGGTGAATGCTGGTGGGCAATCAAACAACTTACTGCTGGAGGATCCATAACTGTCGCCTTCTCAATAATGAAAGAGCCCAGCACAACAAGAGAAGATAAGGTTGGACCATTCCCAACAATGTACAGAAAGAAGGGTCGATGGGATAATCTGCTTTCGTTTCCTCTAGATGTCAGTCTTCAGCTAATTCGGTTCATTTTGTGTAGTATCAACAAATGGCTGGTGGTTTTGGATTATGCGAAGTGTGTGTGCTCTGATTACATTCCATTCAAGCTGTTCCTGCCGGGCTACAGCACTGACATCTACCTGACAATGTGGGAAACTATCAGTGTATTTTCTGTATACACACAGTCGAAACATCAAGCTATCAACAACTGCTGCATTGCTCTATTCCTCTGAATGCCCACTTGGAGTATACGGACTTGACGAGATTACAAAGAGAGATCAGAGTGAAGTGTGGAGAAGGCAACATAGATCAGAAGATATTAGTGTTTGGAGGACGTTGCAGAGAATAAAGAGACATTTACATGCTGTGGTAGGTATCAGAAATCGGAAGAGTTATTGGTTCTGAAGAAGCATACACAGGCAGGGTGGGAGGTGTTGGATAAGGTAACAGTGCTAAGAAGGGGACACGCTCTGGTGAACGTTACAGGGTTAGTGCATAGTTGCAGGTGCTGGATTAGGTTACAGGGATTGGGAGAGGTGTAGGTGCTGGACAATGTTACATGGATAGGGATGGCCTACGTCCTAAAGAGTGTTACAGGCATAGGGAGAATATGTAGGTGCTGGTGAATGTTACAGGAAATGGGAGGGGTAGAGGTGCTGGATTAGATTACGGGGATAGGGAGGAGTGTTGGCACTGCAGAATGGTACACAGATAGAAAGGGGTTGCAGGTGCTGGAGAATGTTACAGAGATATGGAGGGTGTAGGTGCTGGAGAATGTTTCAGGGACAGGGAGGGGTGTAGGTCCTGGGAATGTTACAGTGATAAGGAGGGATGTCAGGTTGAAGAAGCTTGCGAAGGTTACCTAGATGGGGAGGGCTGAAGAGGCTGGAGAGGGTGACAGACATATGGATGGTCAAAGGGGCTGGAGAGGATTACAGGCATAGGGAGCGTTGTAGGGGCTGGAGAGTGTTACAGAGATATGAAAAGTTGAAGCGTCTTAAGAAGTACACAGAGATATGGAAGCTTGAAGGGGATGGAGAAGCTTACAGAGATATGGAGGGTTGAAGAGGCCTTTGAAGGCTACAGACATACGGACAGTTGAAGCGGCTGGAGAAGGTTACAGAGATGTGGACGGTTGAAGAATCTTGGGAAGTTTACAGAGATAGGAAGGGTTGAAGGGGGTGGAGTAGGTTACACAGATACGGAGAGTTGAACGGGCTAGAGAAGGTGACAGAGATGTGGAGGGTTGAACCGGATGGATAAGGTGACAGAACTGGGAGGTTGAAGGCGACCAGAGAAGGTGACAGACATGGGTAGGTTGAAGGTTGAACGCGTTTCAAAGTTGGGTAGAAGTATGAAGTGAAGATCGATTGCTTTTTTAACAAGAAAAGAATTAAGGGACACGTTGAGAGGGTGAGCAAGTGGAGCTGAGTCCATGAAAACATTAGCCATGATCTGATTGAATGGCAGAGCAGACTCTTTTATGCCCAGATAGCCTACTCCTGCTCCTACGTTCTTAGGTTCTTACATCCGCATGTAGGTGAGGGGCCTGAATGGACTGAACATGGAGATGTTTCCACGAGTAAGAGAGACTAGGGACACAGTTTCAGAGCGAAGGAATGATCCGTTAGAATGCAGATATGGAGGAATTTATTCAGCTAGAGGATGATCAATCTGTGGAACTCACTGCCTCACGGGGCTGTGGAGGTAAGTAATTATGCATATCTAACTCAGAGATAAATTAGTTCGTGATGACTGAGGGGAGCAAGGCTTTCAGGGACTAGAAGAGAGAATGGGGTTGGGAAACAATTCAGCTATAATCGAATGGTGGAGCATACTCAATGGTCTGAATGGTCTCCTTCTACTCCTATATCTTATGGACTTATGGACTGTCCTTTTTCCATTGGTTTGAAGTGTGAATTATCATTTTAGGCATCATGTTCATCATGAATTCCGACACGTACCTTCTTATTACTGTCACCTCTTGGTTTCAGATCGATTGGAGAAAGCTCCACCACAGAAAAAAACTTGGGAATCATTGTGTATAAATCTCAGAAACGTGGCATACAGGATCAGCCGGTCATAGAGAAGGCAAATGTAATGCTGGCATTGATTCCAAAGAGAATGGAAAATAATAATAGCGAAGGCATGCAACAACTATAGAAGGCAGGAATCAGCTCACACCCGACAACACTTAGTCCCCTATCTAAAGGGAAAATGTTCTTGCAGTGGAGGCAGTTCAGACAAGATTCACCAGATTGATGCTCAAAAAGGAGGGATATTGATGAGAAGAGGCGGAGAAAATTGTACTTTCAACTGGTTACAATTTATTGAGAAAACAAGGCAAATGTGTTGATACACCAAAGATTCTTGTGTTCTCACAGGGTGGATAATGAGATGTTGTTCTCCTGAGCAAAGGTCTACAACCAGAGATAAAGGGGAATGCAGGCACACGAGAAGCTAACACTGAAAAGCAGGACTGTACAGACTGGAGGATGCTATAGAGTTCAGATATTGTGAGATCACTGATGTTGTTTAGAGGTCAGATAGGTTGTCGGGACAGGTACAGGCTTATCAGTCCTGAAGAGTTACAGAGATCGGGGGAATTATAGAGAACGGGGATTACACTGATAGGGTTGGTATTTGGAGCTTACCAACGAGTTTACAGAGATAGGGAGGGTGCAGGGGCTGGGCACGACACAGTTGTCATGTTAGTTGTAGGGACAAGAGTTTACTGAGGTAGGGAGGTTTAAAGGGGCTTGATCAGTTCACAGATCCAGGAAAATTGGAGGAATTGGAGGACCAGAGATGCTGTGGATAGTAGGGTGGCAGGATTTCAGACGGTTAGTGAGGGCTGTGAAGGCAGGTTTGCAGTATTTCCATCAGTTACACAGAGATGTGGAGCGCTGTTCTGGAGGAGGATACGGAAATCGAGAAGGTGGCAGATGCTGTAAAATATTACAAAGACAGGGCGTGGTAGTATTTGAGGCGATTACAGGGAGACGATGCCATGAAGAGTTGGAAAGAATAGTTTAAAGGGATAAGAACAGTTTTAGGATTTAGAAGGATTTAAGGCACATAAACAGATGTGTTCGCCTGTTTCCTTGCTGTATGGTTCTATGACATGAAATTGATAGAGTCTTGGAGAGGGAATACAAAACAGGAAAATCCCAGGCAGCATTACCAGTCTGTCATGAGAGTACTGCCTTCAGCTCTGTTGCACTGATCCTCATTAAGACAGCACAGACCTCGATCAATTCGTGGGAACTCCATATGCTGTCTCAGGAAGGTTCAGTACAGCAGAGCTGATCGTCATCCTCTCACAAGTGGGTGGAGGTTGAGCCTGGGTTCTTACTGCTCTGTTCTCATCCTTCAGCACTGTGTCTACGTCATGTCTTGTGGATAGATGTTTCGAGCGCTATAAATGCGCTCTGCCCTGTTGAATGTGAGTGATCTTACCTCGCTGCAGGATTTATTGCAGTCTCCATATCTCCTTGCCTTCTGGCTGACAAACAGCGTTCGATGAGGTGATGGGCAATACAGGAATTAGAAATTGAGTGTCAGGAACTTCCTGAGTAACGACAGTAGACAGAGAGATAAACAGAATGTGAAATTAGACTAAGGCAGTGAGGGTTACACATGGATAACAGCACTGAGTCGAACTGAGATCTGGAAAATCACAGTCTTCATCCCTGGCCTGTGATGCCTCGTCTCTTCAAGGTGAAGAATTCTGTTTGCTCAGGGTCTGGAGTAGCTGCAAAAAGCTGCATATAGAGATAGCAATTAGACCATCACATTGAAGGATCCTACATGAAGAGATATTGATTTATATATCCATTTGCAGGAAGGTAACAGTATCAAACCACAGTCAGGAAGGAGGGGTTTGATTCATTGTGCACTGGGATCAGTACTCAGGAATGAGGCAGCTATCAGTGGGATAGGCGATGGCCTCGTCTGACTCTCATTAGACTGTTCATCCAGAATTTAATACCAATGTCAGGGATACCCATCTGAAAGCTCAATATCCTTTAAAGATGGAAATCTGTTATAGTCAGTTAGTCTGGCCTACGTATGACTCCACGTCCTGATCAAGTGGTTGAATCTCAACTGCACTCTCAATTAATCGAGCAAGCTGCCCAGCTCAAGGACAGCTATGGGTTGGCATGAAATGCTGGCCAGCCAGAAATGCCCACATTCCACGTATGAATTAAAACCTAAATCTGCTGGGGCCATAGTGCTGGCCAATCATGTCGGTAGGATTATAGCCAGGGCTTTAAACTCACTGAGAGGATTCTGAGACAGTGTTCAGGTAAAATAAGATTTCCAAATTCAAACACAACATGTCAAGCATCGGAACAGCATGAGGATGTGAATGAAGACAAGCAGAAATAATAGGAAGGAACAGAGTTTACTTCTCACTGTACATCAGCGAATAGGTTTGTGACAGGAAAGATTTGAAAAATATAAATTATAATGTTTTTTAATGGAAAAATTCTCTGCAATAAGGTAGATGGACTTGTGGTACAGATATGAAAGAGATTTAGACACCAGAGAGATACGGTTACAGAGTGAAAAAAAAAATGAACATTTCAATTCAATGGTACACAACCTAGCGGGAACTCAGGCAAAATGGGAAAGCAGGAAGGGTAACCTGATAGTAGTGGGTAACAAAATCATGACAGAGATAATATTTGGCCTCAGATTTTGCAATAGAATCAGTGTAAATTCTGGCTACTACGTGTCAAAAACACAAGCAGAAGAACAGTTTTTTTTTTAATGGTGCCGTGCAGGATTTAATTTCCCATCGCTGGATTAAACTGGAATCGGTTGGAATTTTAAATAAAGATAGTATGATAATTTGGGAGACATCAAACTTTGTATAATCTAGGACAATCACACCGGCAAGAGCGATCCTCGGGGAGGAGTTCAAAGAATATTTTTATCAGGGTTTCTGCAACTAGCTAAGAACAGAACTATTTCAGATCGACCGTTGGGTGATGAAGCTGAGTGAAGGAGTGATGTCGCACTCAGCGAACCGACGGGAAATTGCAATGCAGTGGAATTCAAAGAGATTGTGAATTTTTAAGTGACCACTGATCGCACCCGACGATCAGAAACAATGCCAATCCCCTGAAGTTTGAGAAAGGAACTGACCAAGCTAAACAGGGGAAACAGATCGATACAACTGGCTTTAAATGAACTGTGGAAAAGAATTGAAGGAACTGTTAAATATTAACAGTTAAATATTTAAATTTAAACAAAATGACAAAATCTCAGCCGGACATTCCCACCTGTGCTTCTGAAATGTTTAGAAGACAAATAACCTAACAATTCTGAAGGAACCATGGAAATATTTCTTAAACGGACTTCAAGGGGTGTTCTCTCAGGAGGAGTGTGGTAATGACCAAAACAGTGTCACAAAGCCAGAATGAATTACTGCAGCTGCAAGTATTTGAATAGGCACCAAAGAAAATACGTAATTATACTTGTTCATTCATGGATTGAAGAGTCTACTGGCTGGACCAGGATTCTTTGCCCACAGAAAATAGTCCAGATGTGGCTCAGAGTCAGCCATATTTCTGTGGGTCTGGAGTGACATGTGAACCAGACCAGGTAAGAATGTCAGATGCCCTTCCAAAGGGACGTACGTGAGCCAGCTTCTATTTTTTTTCAGATAATGAACAATGCTGTTATGGTGGCGTCACCAATGCCCTGTGCAGCCACAACATAACGTCCCAAGTCTTATTCTCAATGCTCATAACAATGAAGGTAAGCACCCAAACACCTGTTTCACCAGACTGTCCACATGTGACACAACTTTCAAAGAACTGTGTACCTGCATCCCTCAGTCTCTCTGTTTTACAAAACTACCCAGGGACCTAACATTAACTGGACAAGCTCCCCCTCCCTCCCCGGGTTGTTTTCAAAACATGCATTTCTCCACCTGCTATTCTGAAACTCACTGGCCCAGGAGCACTGTTGATCACGTACTCTTAGATAATCATCTTCACTGCCCACATTACCACCAGTTTCAGTTTCACTCACAAATGTGATCAGTACGACATCTGTATTCTTATCCAAATCGTTTATATGAATGATGCACAACAGTGGACCTAGCACCGAACCCCATGGCACACTGTTTATCACAGGCCTGCAGTTTGGGCATCAACCCTCTATGAACATGCCCTGTCTCCTACCGTCAATCCAATTTTGTACCCAGGTGGTGAGTGCTTCCTGGTTATGTGTGATCTAGACTTGTTAATCAGTCTGCAATGCAGATCCTTGTCAAAGGTCTTGCTCAAATTAATGTACATAATGACTACTGTTCTGCCTTGCCGTATTATTTGGCTATGACCTCAAAAACTCAATCAGGTTTGAGAGACATTTTTCCCACAAAGCCATGCTGACTATCGCATCTCTGTCCTTGCCACTCCAAATGTATGAAGATCCAATTTCAGGATCTCCTTCAACAACTTACCCATTCCACTGGTCTGTAGTGGCCGTCGATGATCCAAATTTATTTACGATGAGGCCGGTAATTTCCTCCCTAGCTTCTCACAAGGTGCTACGATACATCTGACCATGGCCCGATGTTTTAGCTACCTTTTTGCATTTAAAGATATTCAACGCCTCCAGTTCTCCAATGTGAATTCTGTTTAAGACATCACTATTTATTTTCCCAAGTTCCCGAGTTCCCATGTCTTTCTCCACAGTAAAACCTAATGCAAAACATTTGTTTCTGATCTCGCCCATGAAACAGTGATTCCACACAGACGGCCTCATTGACCTTTCAGCGGCCCTATCCTCTCCCTAGCTAACCTTTAGCTCTTGTTGAAACTTGCCAACATGCTTCTGAATCTCCAAATATCCCCATTCCGTCATTCTCTTCTCCACCCTTATCTATTCTAACATTGGAGGTCACACTAACATATAAAATCCAACAGATTTTAAAATATTCCCCCGTTATAAAACCATGAATCTCTCATTGTTTCTAAGGGACCAGGTATGTTCATTGTCATATCCTTTATAATATACTCTGCACGTTCCCAACTTACTGTCAGGCTAACACTGTTTGCTTTCAGACTAACTGCACAAAGGGTTTTGGGAGTCCTTGTGTATCAATTCGAAAAAGGTAGCTTACAGGTTCAGTAGGTAATAGAGAAGATAAACCAAATGCTGAAATTCAGTACAAAGGGAATGGTGTCTAAAAGTAGGAAGGTCTTGCTAAAACTGCAAAATACGAGTCAGAGCGCACCGACAATTTTCTGAAGAGTGTGAGTGTCCTAAAGAAAGATATTCTTGTATTGGATGGAGCCCAAAGAAGGTTCACTCGTCTGATCTTGGAGATGGAGCGATTTTCTAATGAAATGAGTCGGAGTAAGTTCAGTTTGAACCCATTAGTATTTCGAAGAATGGGCGAGAAATTTTATGCAAATTGCAAGATTCAAAGGGGCTTTGCCAGGGTAGATGCTGGGAAGTGCGAAAATACAACAGTACAGTCCAGCAATCGGCCCTCAGCCCAACATGGCTGTGCTGACTCTGATGCTATTCTAAACTAATCTCATCTTCTGCACATGGTCCGTACCCCTTTCCTCTCTTCCTGTTCATGTGTCTGTCTGACTGCCACTTCAAACCTTTGCAAACATTTCAGCTTCTACCACGACCTGAGCAGCTTCCACCCTCTATGGAAAAAAAACTTGCCTCATCCATCTCATTTAAATGTTTTCACTCGCAAACTTAAACCAAGGCGGCCTAGTATTTGACATTGCCACATTGTAAAAAAGGTTACGACTATCCACACTATCCACGCCAAACCTAATGCTATATGCCTGCACTAGTTTGCCCCACAGCCTCCAACATTCTCGCAAAACAATCGACTTGTGTCCAATCTCCTTATCTTAAGCACATTCTCATCAAGGCAACATTCTGATAAACCACTACTGCACCCCTTCTAAAGCTCCATATGCTTCCTATTGTGTGGCGATGAGAACTATACGCAACATTCCAAACGTGGCCAATCCGATTTTTTATTAAATTACAACATGAAATGCCAATGTGTCTACTCGATGCTTCCACACTCCTTTTTAATCAGTACATCCTGTTGTGTTGTTATGTTCAGGGAGCTATGGATTTCCTTTCAAGATCCCTCTGCATATCAATGTTCCCAACGGTCTGGTTATTTACAGTGTAATTTTCTCTTGCATTTGACTTAAAATATACATCACCTCACAATTGTCACGATGAAATTCAATTTTCTGTTTCTACATCCAATGTTCCATTTGATCTACACATTGCTGCATCCTTTAAAAATTTCCTCACTTCCCACAATTTCACCAACTATCCATAATTAGTACATGCCTATTCAAATGTCTTCTGCAAAAGTGCTCATCTGACTGCTGAGAAATTCATCTTAGTCACAGATATAAATTCCAATCAGAAATACAGCCCTCCAGGTTCTGCTGCCTATTACGACCAACAACATTTTGTATCCAACTTATCAACAACCATGGATTTCATGGATTGTGATTTGATCTTTCGGGACACACTACCGTGGCATAAGGTTTAGTAAAGCCCATGTAGGCACTATCCATAGCCTTACACTCAATAATTATCTTTGCCACTTCCTTTTGTTTTCCTTGTATGAAGATCTGCAACCAAAGGGCATAAAGTCCCAGCAAGGGGACACTTATTCAATAGAGGTGAGCGGAATTTCTTCTCTCAAAGAATAGTGAATCTGTGGGAATTTCTTACTGCAGAAGGCTGGTGAGGCTGGGTCATTAAGTATATTTAGAATAACGATGGTCAGAGTTTAATTCATCAGGGAAAAAAGGGCTACCTGGAAAATTCAGCAAAGTAGATTTGGGGATTACCTGATCAGCAATGATCTCGTTGAATAGTGAAATATAATTGATGGGCCAAAACGTCAAATTCCACTCTCACATCTGAGTGATCTAAATCATGTTTCACCTCGAAAAAAAAATGCACAATATTCTGCTTCTCTTTAAACAAAGCTCCTTTTCAAGTAGATTATTAGGTATTTCTCAATACACAAAATTTGATATAGAATGGTCCATTCTCTTAATGGCTCATTGACATGGTATGACTTAAGCAACCTCGTATACAGTCCAAGATTCCATTACAGCACTGATACTCATCAGTTATTTAGTCAGGATATAATGGACTCAAAACAGTTAAACCAATAGTAAGGCATATAGGAACTTTTAAACAGATAGGGAGGATTGTTGGGATTTGAAGAGGTTACACAGATCGGGAGTGATGTAGGGACTGGAGGAGATTACACTCATAGGGATTGTTTTAGAGGCTGAACAATGTTAAGCAATAAGGGATCTGCAATGGCAATGCAGGTTTCAGCACAATGGATGATGTGGGCCCGACTGAGGTTACATAGATAGCAATAGCTGTAGAATCTAAAGGAGATTGTAATGACTGGAGGAATTTACTCAAATAAAGAAAGTACTAGCGGTAGGCAGAATTAACAAACATGTAAAGGATTGTAGGGGCTGCAAGACCCTGCAGAAATGAGAAGTGTTGTATCAACTTGATGGTGTACACAGGCAGGAATGTCGTGGCAATTGGAGCAGCTAACCATGAAAGGGAGGGACACAGAGACACGAGATGTTATAGAATTGGGGAGGTTTGAAATCACTGGAATCATCAGGGACGGCGAGAGAGTTGGATGGTCTGGTGGAGACTACACAGCTGGGAGAGATATAGGGACTTGATGAGGTTGTATATGCAAGTACGTTTGTTGGGACTGAAGATGGGAACAGAAATAGAGAGAACTGTGGGGGGTTACGGAGACATGGAGGGTGGTGGTTTGAAGTTCCTATTAGAGGGATTTTTATTGGAACTGCAAACCATGCCAGAGATAGGGAGGTTTGAAGGGGTTGGAGCCTTTTACAGAGGCAGTGAGAAATATAGCAATTGGACGATACAGAGATGGTGGGGCCTGTAGGAGATACTAGAAATTGGAAGGCCTGTAGATGCTGGAAGTGTACACAACCAAGGTGGATTGCAAGAATGTGAGGAGTTTACAGAGGTAGGGAAATTGGAGCATTCGCAGTAATTATTGGTCGGAGTACTGTCCAGACTGGGGGAGATTTCAGAATGGGAGAGGCGCTGAGAAACTGGAAAAGGTTGCAGAAAATAGAGGAACACAAACATGTCACTCCGATGCTGTGCCAATGAGGGTCATCAGGAAGATATTTGTCCCCATTAACCTGTGCAGATCCTCAGGGGGATGGGCCGGGTGGATGCTGAAGGGATGTTTCCTTCCTCTTATGGTAGAGAGACAAACAGAAGACTCCATTTGACAGAGGTAGAGAGGGGAAAAGTCATCTTGTTTTCAGTGGCTCAAACCGACTTCAGGTTTGTTCACACATAGTTCAATGGAATACAATGATATATCAAAGAGCAAGGTCGTTTGGGACAGTTGGAGATATGAGGTGAAGGCCAGGTTGGAAAGCCAAGGGGGAGTGAGAGGAAAGGGAGATGTTCAACAGCTGGAAGGGTTTACAGGAAGTGGATACTGTCAGGAGTGGAGAACATGACACGGTCACTCATGAGAGGGAGGTAACCATATGGCATAAGGTCAAATATATACATTCTCCAGAAACACTGCGCCCTAGCCGACATAAACTGGTAAATTCACACTCTACCAACCAAAGACCATCGGCACTCCGTGGATATTCCTCTGAGTGATAGTCTTCCTCGAACAGCAGAATCCACGAAATTCCTCTGCATGTGTCAGAGTCAATGATAAAAGTTTCATTCTCTCAAAAACGGAAACTCCACATTCCTGCATCTCACAAAACTGTCAATTGAAAATAATGAAAAAGTAAAGAGCATTCCGACTGCTCTTTTTATGAGGTGAGCTCTGGTAAGTCATGCAGATCAGGAAGTCATATAGAAGTACCAGGTTAGTATCAGGCACACAGATAGTATGGGCAAATAGATTCACATCTGAACTCACATATCCCAGCCTGGAATCTGTAGCTGTGCTCACCCATTCCAGTAAAGACCTCCAGAATTAGGACAACAAGATCGGCTGAACGATCCGATCCAAAAAGATCTCTGTTCAAATTGTGACATCCTTCACGTTCCACAATCTATGCCCTGTCTCACCTTGCAGGTTCTAAGAATTCTGTTACCTTTAACCTTCTGAGAATCCACGTCCTTTCCAGCATTTGTATCATTCTCCCTTCTTACCTCCATAACATGGTCCGCATTCTGCAACTCTTCCTTCCACTGCAATATTCTCTAGAAGGGGACTGGAGAGTGTTGGGGGCTACAGAGATAGGGAGAGATATCAGAATGGAAGGATTTTGCAGGTATTAGGAATATTGAAGTGGCAAAAGAGACTTCAATGATTTTGAGGGTTGCTGCCAATAAAGGAGGAAGGAGGAAGGTAGGGACCTGAGGAGGTTACACAGTTCATGAGTGTTTTGGGACTGGACGAATTTACCAAATAGGGAGGGTTTAAGATTGAAGGATTCTGCAAGAAACCTTTACAGTGTTAGAGTTAGGATTCTTGGCAGTGTGGAGGAACAAACAGATCTCGGGGTCCACATCCATCGATCACTCAAGTTGATAGGGTTGACTTTCCTTAACAAGAGAATTGTGTCTACGAGCTGCGAGGTTATGCTCCAGCTCTATAGAGCACTGGTTAGACCACGTTTGGAATATTGGGTTCAGTTCTGGTTGCCACATTGTGAGGAAAATATGAACACTGTCGAGAGGGTGCTATTTGCCAGTCGTTCTATTTCTTTCAAAATGATTCAGCCAACCGATGGCAGTTTATAATGTGGAGTTGCTGGTATTGGACTGGAGTCGGAAAAGTTAAAAGTTAAAGGACACCAGGTTACAGTCCAACAGATTTATTTGGAGGCATGAGCTTTTGGGGCGCGCATGTTCACCAGGTGCTTGTGGTGCACAAGGGAACCGTAAAGGCAACATGTCCAGTGAATACTGATCAATCGATATCGTGAGTTTGATGAATAAATTTGAGTGCAGTAAAAAACAGGTGAAGCCCTTCACAAGTATAGAGAGTGCAAGAGGACTGTGGAAAATGCGGGGCAAACAATGGCCATGAAGTACACTTTACAGACACGATTGCAGAAATGCCACAAGGTATTTTATCAGTATAATTAAAGGAGGAGGATGCCTAGATGAAGAGTGGAGCCTGTTAGAAACAAAAGGGACAATCTGCATGGAGCCAGGGGAAGAAGGTGAGATTCTCAATGAATACTTCCTATCTGTATTCACACAGGCGAAAGACATTGTAGTCGGGATTTCAGTCGGGATGGGGAGGTTCTAGAACATGTTAATATCAATAAGGAGGTGGTATTAAATGTTTTCACAGGCATAAAGCTGGAAATATCCCCAGTGCACAATGAAATGTATCCAGAATGCTATGGGACGAAAGGGAGGACTTTTCTGGGGCAAAGGTGGGTATATGTAATACTTTGCTGGCCACAGGTGAAGTGCCAAATGACTGGATGACAGCTAATGTGGTTGTTTTGTTCAAGAAAGGCAGCAGGGATAGGCCAGGTAATTATACAGCAGATAGTCTGACAGCAGTGGGAGGGAAAGTAGTGTAAATAATTCTGCGGTGCAGGATGAATCAACATTTGGAATGGTAGGGGTCGGTTAGAGATAGTCAGCATGAATTTGACAGAGTAAGGTCCTGTCTGATAAATTTAGCTGAGACATCTTTGAAATTACAATTGAAAATATTGACGACGACAGCGACTCCAGTACGGCCTTTGACAATGTCCCACTTGGAAGGCTTCTCCAAAAGGGAAGAGCCGATGGGATCCAAGTCATGTTGGTAAATTGGATCCAAAATTAGTGGAGGGATGTTTATGTGTTGAAATTCTTTCACCAATTGCTGTTCGTCTGGCATCTATTCAGGAACCATTGCTGTTTATTATATGCATTAATAAATTGGATGCTAACCACAAGGTATCGTTAGCAGGTTTGCAGATGACGTGAAAAGTGAGGGTGTTGTCCACAGTGAGGCGGATGGTGTCAGGATACAGCCTGATTGTTGAGGCTGGTGCAGAACTTCAAGGGAATAATTTATATAGACAAGGCAGACAAGAACACAGCAGAAAACGAGGAAAACTCATCAATTAAACTGCATTTACTTAGATGTAAAATGTTTGCAATTCAGCCAGATTAAGTCACCACATTGATGGGAACATGGGACTGGAATATCAAAGGAATTACAGAACTACAGCTGAGGTAGGGACAGCCAAGCAGCTCAATGTTCCGGCATAAATCTACTACCTGAAGGAAAAGAAGAGAAGATAAGAGAGGAGGTGGAGTGGAGTTTTTGATCAGTGAAAACATCACTGCCGCACTTCGAGGGGATATTCCTGTGGACCATCCAGTGAAGCTATGTTAATGAAACGGAGAAATAAGCATGAGTCATCACTCTGATATGACTGTACTACAGGCCCGCAACAGTCAGCGGGAAATTGAGCAGCAAATATGTCTTGAGATCTCAGGTATGTGTAAGTATGATAGGATTGTAATGGTCGGGGATTGTAACTTTCCAAACGTCCACTGGCACTGCCAGCGTGTTCAGAGCTTGGATGGGTTGGATTTGTTCAGTGTATTCAAGTAACAAGGTAGGGAAAGGGTCTGAGATGTTAGTGGGGAAAATAGCTATGGAAAGGGACTGGTGTGCTCCACAAGTGAAAGATCAAATTTGGCCTTGCTTCAATCCAGAAGACAAGACATGCAAACATTGATTCATGGAGGCTATAAGCAGGTAAAGGACGTCTGGCAAGTGGGATGCTTTCAAAAGAGAGATAAAATGAGAGTTCAGGGCCAGCATATTCCTGTTAGTGAGAAAGACAATGCTGACACAAGTAGGAAACACTGACTGAATAGTGATACCGAGGCTCCGGCCAAGAAAAAAAGGGGCAAATGTCATATATTGCCAGCTGGGTTAAGTGAATCCCTTGAAGATTTACTGGTGTAGTAATACACGGAAATCAGGAGGGCCCAAAGGGGACCTGAGAGAGCGTTGGCAGATATGCCTAAACAAAATCCAAAGGGATTCTGCATGAATATGAACAACAGAAGATGAACTTGGCACCGAATGTGACCCCTGAAAGACCAATGGGAACGACTATTAATGGGTAAGATCCTAAAAGAAAATTTCACGTCAGAACGTTCTGTGCCGAAAAACTGGTGAATGTGGATATAAACAGTGATGTATTCAAAGCAGTTTACATTGGAGGACAGGAGGTGTTGGATGTTTTAAAACGCATTCAAAATAGACGAACACCTGGGAACTTATCAAGTGTGTTCAAGGACATTGTGTGATGCTAGGGAATCACTTACCACCACGGGTGGTGACCTGGAAGCCTGGAGGGTGACTAACGTGCCAGTATTTAAGAAAGGCTTTGAGCGAAAGCGACTTCAGAAACACCAATTAGCTTGATGACAGTCGTGTGAATGTTGTTGGAAGCGATTCTGAGATACAGAAGTTGCATGCATTTGAAAAGGCAATGATTGATCAGGGAGAGTCAGCACAACTTTGTGCGTAAAAATAGTGTCTCTCTGACTTGACTGATTTTGTTGAGGTGATGACCAAAATGATTGATGAAGACAGAGCAGTAAACGTTGCCTATACTGTTTACAGCAAGCCCTTTGACAGTGTGTTGTTGGGTAGGTTGGTTAGTATGGTTAGATCACATGGGATCAGGGAGACCGAGCAAAGTGGGTACAAAATTGGCTTGAGAACAGGAGACAGAGGATGGTGAGAGGAGAGGCCTGTATCCAGCCGTGTGCCATAAGGAGCAGTGCTATGTCCACTGTTGTGCATCATTTAAATGAACGATTCATTGTTAATCATATTGTGGATAACAGAATTAGTGTTATAGTGAGCAGTGCAGTTATCGAGAGTGATCAGTGGGATAAGCAATGATTAAAGGAGTTGAATTCAGTTGTTGGATTTTGTTAAGACAAAACAGGGAGGACTAACACAGTTCATGGTTGGGCCCTGGACAGTGTTGTTGAACAGAGAGAGACCAAGGGGTGCAGTTTTATTGTTCCTTGGAAGTGGCATCGCAAGCGGACAGGATGGTGAAAGAAACATATGGTACACCTGCCCTCATGGGTCAGACATTTTTAGTACATGAGTTGGTAAATCATGTTACGGCTGAACAAGACATTGAGTGGTCAAATTCGGATTACTGTGTAGACTTCTGATCATCCTGCTTTAGGAAGACTTTATTCTGGAACGGTAAATGGAGCAAAGATTGACAAAGATGTTACTGATACAGGAGGGTTTGACGAACAAGGAGCGGCTGGAAAAACTGGAAAGCAAAACGGGGGGATGAGACAGCTTTGGCAGATATGGTTAAGGAAAATCCAAAGAGATTCTACGGCATACATGTACAAACAAGTCGCTAGAGAGACAACAGGCCCCTCGACGATCACTGACGCCATCCATGTGTGCAACGACAGCAGATGGGCGAAAGCCTAAATGAATATTTTATGTCAGAACGTCCAATGGACCAAGACTTGGAAACAAACGCAAAGAAACAGCGATGTCTTTAAAAAGGGTCCCCATTACGAAAGAGGTGGTGCTGCAGGTTTTACAACATAAAAGTAGAGAAAGCCCAAGGTATTGAACAAGTGTATCTGTATTGAACATTGTGGCAAGGTCGTGGCGGGGACCCGAGCAGAGATACGTATATGGTTGTCCTTCTCATTTGCATTGGGCAACGATAGCCGAGGGTTGTCCTTATAAAGGCTTATACTGCCATGAGGAGAATGAGTAAGTTGAACAACCAAAGACTTTACTCCAGTTTTGGGAGTCCATAGCTGGTGGGTATGAATATGAGGTGAGCGAGGAGATTGGTAAACGGGATTGGAGGAGAACATTTTCCACACAGAGAATGGTGCACGTACTGAATGAGCTGCCAGGGGAAGTGGTAGAGAAAACTACTGTGCCAACAGTAAAGGACATTAGGGCAGACACATGGAAAGGAGAAGGTTAAAGGGATATGGGCCAGATGCAGCCAAATGCGACTCGTTCAGTTGAGGAACAGTGGTTGGCACGGCCAAGTTGGATGCGTTGTTTCTGTGCTGTATAACTCTGTCGTTAGTTATTGGAGGAGTGTAGACAGTGAAGCATGTTAAAGCAATAGAGATGGTAATCTGGTTTGCGGTACGTTTCGTGGGGGCGGCATGGTGGCCTAACAGTGCGAGGGACCCGGGTTTGATACCAGCCTCGGGTGACTGCCTCTGCAGAGTTTGCACTTGCTTCCTGGGTCTGTGTGGCATTGCTCCGGTTTCCTCCCACAGCCCAAAGATGTGCAAGTTCGATGAATTGGCTGTGAATTGGTAGGTTGCCCAAGATATGTAAGTGAGGTGCATTAGTCGGGGTAAATATAAGTTCGGCGGAATGTGTCTTGGAGGGTTAGTCTTCCGAGTGTCATGTGGAATTGTTGGGCTGAGGGCCGGTTTTCACACTGTAAAGATTTTGTTTAAAACGTTGTGAAGGCCCTATCGGGAATAAAGGAGATTACAGGGACAGGAATTGTTAGAGGAAATTAAAAGAACATGAAGACTCTGGTCTGCAAGACATGTAGAGACACAGTGTTGAACGGAGAACACAGAACAGAAAGATCCCAGGCAGCATTCCAACCCTCTCGTGGGATGCCTGCTTTCCCCTTTGTTGTGCTGATGTTCACGAAGACAGAATAGGCTTGGATTTGTAAGTGTAGAGCTCCCAATGGTGTAACAGTGCCACAATAACTTCCAGTAGTGGTGGTGATTTAGCCTCGGGTGGGTTTGTACTGTGCTTCCCCTCCAGCACTGTATCTACTGCATATCTTGTTAGCTGATGTTTGGAGCCCTTTCATTGCTTTCCGCTCTGTTCAACGTGAGCGATCTTAACTCGCTCCAGGATATATTAAAGGCTCCTGATCTCCCTGCACTTTGTCTCCCTGGCTGACCAACCTTCTTCAATGTGGCGATGGACAAGACACCCAGCAGTTTGGAAGTTTATTCAGTCACGCACTTCCTGAGTACCGACAGGAGACAGAGAAATAGACAGAATGGCAAATTAGACTGATGTAGTGAGCGTTGCACATGAATAACGGTACTGTGTCCGACAGAGTTCTGGAAAATCCCAGTCCCCATCCCTATCCTGTGCTGCCTCGTCTCTCTGGAGTGGAGAATCCTGTTGGCCCAGGATCTGGAGTAGCTACAAGACCGAGAGGCGCTGACAGAGGCGGCAATTAGACCCTCACAGTGAGAGATACCACATGGAGAGATACTGAGTTATAGTACCAGATTTCAGCATGATATTACAATCAAGCAATTGGGTATGAAGAACGGGTTTTGCTTTTGGTGCACTGGTATCAGCGCTCGGGGATGAGCAAACAGTGAGCAGGCGAAGTGATGATCTAGTGGTCTGATCGCCAGAGCATGGTTCCAAAACCTCAGCTCATGTTGCATTTTGAATCCAGTTCACTAGCTCCACCTGAATGCCATATCCTTTCATGTTGATCAGAACTCATTATCCAGAACTCATTATTCGGAACGTAGAACACAGAACACTACAGCCCAAGACCCTTCAGCCCCTCACATCATGCAAACCTTTTATCCGACTGTATGATCAAAGTACCCTATATTTCCTGCATTTTACTATCATCCATGTGCCTATCCAAGCGTGCATTAAATGTCCCACATGTATTTGAATCTCCTACCACCACTGCCAGTGCATTGCACGCACCTGGCACGCTCTGCGTAAAGAACCTACCACTGAAATCTCCCCTTAACCATCGTCCAATCACCTTAAAAATTTGCACCCTCATAATAGCCATTTATGCTATGGGGAAAAAAAGTCTCTCACTATTCACTCTATCTATGCCTCACATCATCTTCGAATCATCACATCGTCTTGTTCACCTCAACCAAGTCGCCCCTCACCCTTCTTCTCTCCAATCAGAAAAGCCTAGCCTCCTCAACCTTTCTTCATAAGTCACGCTCTCTAGAACAGGCAGCAGCTCTCCAAATCTCCTCTGTACCCCCTCTAAAGCGTTCATGTCCGTCCTGTAATGAGAGGACCAGAACTGAACACAGTGTCTAAGTGTGTTGTAACCAGAATTCGATAGAGTTGCAGCATGACCTCACGGCTTTAAAACTCAATTTCCCAGCTAATGAAAGCCAGTTCAACCTCGTCCTTCTCAACAACCATGTCAGCTCGCGTGGCAACCTTGAGGGATCTATGGATATGGACCCCAATGTCCATCTGTTAAGCCACACTACAGTGTATTCTGAATTCAAGTTCGACATTCCAAAATGAATGGTTTCACACTTTTGCAATGTGAACTCCATCTGCCACTTCTCAGCCCAGTTCCGCATTCTGTCAATATCCCGTTGCAACTAGCAACGGATCTCCACACTGGCCACCACTCCACCAACATTCGTTTCATTTGCAAACTTACTAACCCACTCTTCCACACCCATATCCAAGTCATTTCTAAAAATCGCAAGGAGCAGAGGTCCTGGAACCAGTCTCACTGGTCTGTAATTTCCTGGCTTTTCTCTGCAGCCCTTAAGTGATGGAACAGCATTAGCCGCGCTCCAGTCCTCCGGCACTTCACTGTTTCTGTTAATGCCATATATATTTCTGTTAGGGACACTGCAATCTCTTCCCGAGCTTCCCACAATATTCTAGGATAGACCGAATGAGCTACGGAGAATTGATCTGCCTTTATTTGTTTTAAGATCCCAGCGCTTTCTCTTTTCTGTGGAGAATTATTTCCAAGACATCACTATCTATTTCCCCAAGTTCCCGAGCTTCCACGTCGTTCTCCACAGTAAATTCTAATGATGACTTCTTGTTTAATATCGCACCCACCTCCTCTGCTTCCACGCATAGAGGAAATTACTGATAATGAAGGAGTCCTATTCTCGACCAATTTTCTCTTTAGGCATGATTGAAACATGAATAAAGGCTTCTGAAAATTCAAATAAAGCATATGCCCCATACCACCACACCCCTCTTCAGCCTTATCTATTCTGCCATTTATATTCACACCAACAAACAAAATCCAACAGGTTCAATAACAATTTCTCGTTTATAAAAAAAAGTCTTCCTAAGTTTCTACTTATTGTTTATTGACATATCCTTTCTAACACATTTCAGCTCCCGACTTACTGTCAGGCTAACACTGTTTGATTTCAGATTTGCAGAAGAAAGGGTTGTGGGAGTTCTTGTTTATCAATCTGAAAAAAGGTAGCTTTCAGAGTCAGCAGGTAATTACAAAGGGAATGGAGTTCAAACAGATGGAGGTCTTGCCACAACTATGCAAGGTACGAGTCAGACCACACCCAGAATGTTATAAACTCTATGAGTACCATCAGGAAAGATATTGTCGCATTGGAAATAGGCCAGAGAAGTTTCATTCGGCTGATCCTGGGAATGGAAGGATTCTTTAAATGAGAAGAGTTGGTGTAGATTGAGGTTGAAAGCATTGAATTTTAGATAAAATGAGAGAGAAATTGAATGAAGCACCCACGATTCAGGGTAGATGCTGCGAAGTTAGAAAACCGAACACTACAGCACAGCAATCGGCCCTTTGGCTCCCTATGGCTTTACCGACCATGACCATGACTCAACTGATACCATCTGCCTGTTCATGATCCATATCCCTCTATTATCTGCCTGCTTATGTTTCCGTCTAAATGTCACTTCAAAACGTTACTCACATTTCTGCTTCTCTGACCTCTCTCAGTAAATTTCACTGTCTCTGTTTTTAAAAAAAAATTGCCACGCATATCTCGTTTAAAATTTCTCTTTCTCACCTTAAAACGATACCCTCCAGTATTTGAAGCATACACATTGGAAAACAGATTCTGACTATCCACGTTATCTGTCCATGTCCTAATGTTGTATCCCTGTACCTGGTCGCCTCTAATCATCTGATCCTCTCGCAAAGCAATCTAACGTTGTTGAATTTCCTCTCACACCTAACATACACTGAAAAAAACCGAACATACGTACAATGCTGATCAACCCCTTTTTTCATCTTCTCCAACACTCCACATCCTTCCTATTGTGTGGAGATGAGAACTGCACACAGTACCCCAAATGTGCCCAAACAAACATTTTATACAATTATAAAATAAAGTGCAAACCACTATACCCAACGTTGTGATCGACGAAAGGGAGTGTTCCATTTGCTTTCTTTCCCAACTGGAACACTTCCGTTGCCATTTTCAATGAATTACTGACTTGCATCAAGATAATTCTGCACATCAATGTCCCGCAGTATCCTATTTTTTCATGAATTTGTCATCCTTCACTCCATCATCTGACACATGTCCAGATTAAACTCAATTCGCCATTTCCCTGCACATCTTTCCAACTAAACTGTAACCTCCTGCAACTTTGGTATCCTTGCACATTCAACCAAACTCCACCAATTTTCATGTCATCTGCAATAATTATGGTTGTGACTGCTTTTTATTTCACGTTTGGGAGAATCTGTCACCAGAGGACATGAAATCCCAGGAAGTGCTCACCTATTTAAGATGAAGAAGAGAAGGATCGTCTTCACTCAGAGGGTAGTGACCAAGTAGGAATTCCTTTTGGCAGACGGCTTTCAAGGCAGGGTCATTGAAAATATTTACAGCAGAGATGGTCAGATTTTAATAAATCAGCGGAACAATAGTTTTGTGGAAAAGGCAGAAATGTAGAGTTGAGGATCATCAGATCAGCCATGATCCCATTGAAAGGCAGAGCATACACAATGGGCCAAATGGCGTAATTCTACTCCTACATCTCATGGCCTGAAATCTCATGGCTTCCTGATATGAATGAGAAAACCATCTCGTATACAATCCAGGATTCTATCCATTACAGCAGTCACATTCAATAGTTATCCAGTCGGCATGGAGACCACTGTCATGCATCGTTTCAGTACTGCCCTTGCTGCAAGTCCGTTCAGTGTCCTGACTGTAACCATATTTACATTACCATCACTGTCTGTTGCCTATAAAGGAATCTGCCTTTTGGCAAATGTAGGGAGTCATTCCTTAGTTGGGGGATTGGAAATGAACGGTGAATAAAGGTTACAGGGATAGGGAGGCTTACAGGGCCTCGAGGATGCTATCATTAAGCAGAGTTATATCTAGTCAAGAATGTCAGTGGACAAAGGAGTTTGGGGACGAGAGGAATTTACAGATGTAGAGGGAGCTGTATTAAATTCCACACATAGGTATAGGGATGGTTATAGGGAGAAGCAGGCAAACTGAGTGGCACATATAAGGGTGCTTCAGGGCGAAGAGTATTGTACACACTATTGAATAGGGAAGAATGTAGTGACTGAAGATGTTCACTGATATAAGAAGGCTTTTTGGTTCTGGAGACTGTTTGGATAAAAAGGCAATGGAGGATGCCATGTTGCTGGTTTTGAGACATTTCGAAAATTGGGAGCGTTGGACAAATTGAAAGAGCTTCCAGTTGTGAGGCGGTTGGGGGGTGAATTTAAAATAGAATAATTTCTAAGAATTTGAGAAGAATAAGGCGATTACAGATGGACGTGGAGACTACATGAGCTGGCATTGAATGTGAGTCATATCTGAACTGGAGAGTCACAAAGATTGGGGTTGGTGCCACGATCGGGAAATTCGTAGGTATTTCCAGGGATTACCCAAGAAAGGAAGATTAAAGGGGCTCTATAGAAGCTGAATGGGACTGGATGACCAAATGAAGGCACGGACAGTCGTGGTGGCTGCAGATGTTAACAGATTATAGAGAGAGCTGCAGATTAGACAGAGTATGAGCTTCAAATTCTGACAGACCTTGTGGGAACTGGAGTAGCCTTGGAACATAAGAAGTTTGCAGATATAGAATGTGCTGAAGGGACTGGAAGAGGTGAATGATGTAGGGAGGGTTGTGCAGGCAGTTGGTAGTTCGAGATAAGGAGGGCTGCAGACACTGCAGGGGATCATAGGGATAGGGAGATTTCTAAGAGCAGGGGAAAGTAACAGAAACATAGAAAGTGCAGTGTATGAAGAGGGTTAACAAACAGGTTTCAAGACTCAGGACAATGTTGCAAAAATAAGGACAGCTGTCGGGATTGGATGAGTATACAAGATAGGTAAGGCTTTCGACCCTGTAGGATATTACGTTACAGAGATGGGGAGAGCTTCACAACGGAAGAGAGTTAGCAAGATCAGGAAGATTTGAAGTTATTGGAGCAGCTTTGACTGTCTAGTTCCTACAGAGATAGGGAGAGTTCTGGAGTCTGGATCAGGTAACATACATAGGGATAGTTTTAAGAATAAGAAGGGCTTTTCAAAGAGACTGAAGTATGTCGGGATGGAACGTGGTGAGAGTCAGTGAGAAATACGGCAGCTCATAAAGGTAATGAAAAAAAAATAGTGTATTCATATGGGGATGACGTTAAAGGTATAAACATTTTTGGTGACTGAAGGTGATTAAATCCACAGGGAAGGTAGTGGGGACCAGCAGAGTTTTCAGCGATTGAGACCGTTTCAGAGAGGAAGAGCTTATCATCATCATTAGGATTGTAGAAACTAATTTCCGTCATATGGACGGCAGAACTGGATGGGATACACAGACATGGAGCATGTTAACAGGTAGAGGGAGTTCCTAAGGTCAGGAGTTCCTTGGAAGATATTGAGATTCTCATGTAGTAGCCTGACACAGTTGCAAAGACAGGGAGGTATTTCACATCTGGAAGGAATTACACGGGACGGGACAGCTCAATGGTCTGAAGAAATTGTCACAGGTACGGCAGGGTTGTAGGAATTGGAGAAGTTTACCCAGATAGGGACGGATGTAGAGGTTAAAGCCAAATACATTGACATGGAGGGTAGTATTGGCAGGTGGAGCATACAGGGAGAGGCTGGCTTGTCGGGGTTTACAAGTATGATGCAATTTATTATCTACTGAAGAAGTTTCGGGATTAGGGTGTTAGTGATCGGAGAACCTGACAGAGACAGAGAGCATTGTGTGGAATATAGTAGATTCCAAACAGAGGAAGGATTATCGGAACTGGAGGATAATACAGAGATCACTAATAGAGCATGAGGCAGGATCGATGCCTGGGACTTCCTGCGCTGTCTCAGCGAGGATCAGTACAGCAGAGGTGAGCGCAGGACCCTGATAAGATGGTGGTAATGAAGCCTGGAATGTCGCTGTTCATTGCCCAGCAGTGTACCTTATCTTCCTGGTACGGATATTGAAGTCGACTAAATCCTCCCTATGCTGTTTACTGTGATGTTTCTTTCGTGGGTTGCAGGATTTACTGAAGGTTGTTAATGGAAGAGGGCGGCCTTTGTAAAGATGAGGCGTGAAGGTTCAATAGGGGCAATTGAGAGTTATAAGGTAGCCCGGAAGGACCTGAAGAGAGAGCTAAGAGCAGCAAGGAGGGGACATGAAAGGTCCTTAGTTGGTAGGATTAGGGAAAACCCTAAGGCTTTCTATAGGTATGTTAGGAATAAAAGAATGACTAGGGAAGGAATAGGTCCAATCAAGGATAGTAATGGGAAGTTGCGTGTGGAGGCTGAAGAGATTGGGGAGGCGCTGAATGAATACTTTTCGTCAGTATTCACTCAGGAACAGGACATTGTTGTCGATATGAATACTGAGGCACGAATAAGTAGAATGGATGGCTTTGAGATATGTAGAGAAGAGGTGTTGGAAATTCTGGCAAGGGTGAAAATAGATATGTCCCCTGGGCCTGATGGCATTTATCCTAGGATTCTCTGGGAAACAAGGGAGGAGATTGCAGAGCCATTGGCCTTGATTTTTGTGTCCTCTTTGTCGACAGGAGTAGTGCCAGAGGACTGGAGGCTAGCAAACGTGGTTCCCTTGTTCAGGAAGGGGAGTAGGGATAATTCTAGTAACTATAGGCCAGTGAGTCTCACTTCTGTTGTGGGCAAAGTCTTAGAGAGAATTGTAAGGGATAGGATTTATGCACATCTGGATAAGAATGATGTGATCAAGGATAGTCAGCATGGTTTTGTGAAGGGCAGGTCGTGCCTCACAAACCTTATTGAATTCTTTGAGAAGGTGACTAAGGAGGTAGATGAGGGGAAAGCGGTAGATGTGGTATATATGGATTTTAGTAAGGCGTTTGATAAGGTCCCCCATGGTAGGCTACTGCAGAAAATACAGAGATATGGCATTGAGGGTGAGTTGGAGGTTTGGATTAGGAATTGGCTCTCTGGAAGAAGACAGAGGGTAGTAGTTGATGGCAAAGGTTCATCTTGGAGTGCCGTCACTAGCGGTGTTCCGCAAGGATCTGTTTTGGGACCATTGCTGTTTGTCATTTTTATAAATGACCTGGAGGAAAGGTTAGAAGGTTGGGTGAGCAAGTTTGCGGATGATACGAAAGTCGGAGGAGTTGTAGACAGTGAGGAAGGATATGGCAGGTTACAGCGGGATATAGAGAAGCTGCAGAGCTGGGCAGAAAGGTGGCAAATGGAGTTCAATGTAGCTAAGTGTGAAGTGATTCACTTTGGTAAGAGTAATAAAAAGACGGATTACTGGGCTAATGGTAGACTACTTGGTAGTGTGGAAGAGCAGAGGGATCTTGGTGTCCATGTACACAGATCTCTGAAAGTTGCCACCCAGGTAAATAGTGCAGTGAAGAAGGCATATGGCGTACTGGCTTTTATTGGTAGAGGAATTGAGTTCCAGAGTCCTGAGGTCATGCTGCAGTTGTATAAGACTCTGGTGCGGCCGCATCTGGAATATTGTGTGCAGTTTTGGTCGCCATACTATAGGAAGGATGTGGAGGCACTGGAACGGGTGCAGAGGAAGTTTACCAGGATGTTGCCTGGTATGGTAGGAAGATCCTATGAGGAAAGGCTGAGGCACTTGGGGTTGTTTTCATTGGAGAAAAGAAGGTTTAGGGGTGATTTGATAGAGGTGTACAAGATGATTAGGGGGTTAGATAGGGTTGACAGTGAGAACCTTTTTCCACGTATGGAGTCAGCTATGACAAGGGGGCATAGCTTTAAATTAAGCGGGGGGGTAGATATAGGACTGATGTTAGGGGTAGGTTCTTCACTCAGCGAGTCGTAAGTTCATGGAATGCCCTGCCAGTAGCAGTGGTGGACTCTCCCTCTTTATGGGTATTTAAGCGGGCATTGGATAGGTATATGGAGGATAGTGGGTTAGTGTAGGTTAGGTGGGCTTTGATCGGCGCAACATCGAGGGCTGAAGGGCCTGTACTGCGCTGTATTCTTCTATGTTCTATGTTCTATGTTCCATCTCCATCACTCTCAGGGTGACCAACTGTCTCTGATGTGGTTATGGACGATACAGGAGTCAGGAATTCAGCTGAGTCAGGAACATCCTGATTACCTGCAGGAGACGGAGAAATAGTCAGAATGGGAAAATGGACTGACGCAGTGAGGATGACTCATGTACAGTAGCACTGAGTCCAACAGAGATCTGGAAAATCCCAGTCTCCATCCCTGGCGTGTACTGCCTCGTCTCTCTGGAGTAGAGATTTCTGTTGGGTCAGGATGTGGAGTAGCTACAAGAGCGAAAGGCGCAGAAAGAGGCAACAAATAGACATAAGCAGTGATGGATATCTCTTGGAGAGATATTGAGTGATATCGCCATAGTTCAGGAAGTTAACAGGCCAATTAGTTGAGACAAATAAGATGTTCAGAGGCTTAGATCATTTGTACAGTGAGACCTTTTTCCCTCGGATAGCGATGCCGAGCTGGAGGGGTAATAGATATAGAACAGATGGCAGAGGTAGTTTCTTTACTCATGGTTGTAGGGGCATAGAATCCATTGCTTGCAACAGTCGTGGACTCGCCAAATTTATGGGCATTTAAATGGTCATTAGATAAGCATATGGACGAGAACTGAATAGTGTTGATTAGCTGGGCTTCAGGTTGTTTCCATAGGTTCGCGCAACATTGATGGCAGAAGGGCCTGAACTACGCTGTCATAGTCTATGTTCTCGACGGCAATAAATATGAGGTGGGAGAGGAAAGACATAAAAGGGATTGTAGGAGAACATTTTTCACATAGTGCATAATTCACGTATGGAATGAACATCCGGGGAAGTGGTAGAGAAAAGCACAATAACAACATGTAAAAGACATTTGTGCAGGTACATGGCGTGGAGAAGGTTTGAAGGGATATGGGATCAAATTCAGGTAAATGCGAGTTGTTCAGGGTCTCTGGTTAAAATGGTCTAGTTGGATTTAAGGAACCGTTTCTATGCTTCAGCGAGACAGAGAGAGAGAGAGTGAGAGAGAGAGATTTGCTTCATGCTACTTTGGTATAACTGGTCAGGAATGAGCAACCTGTGAGTATGCGAGGTAATGGCCTCGTGGTATCATTGCGAGACCATATATCCAAAACTTCAGCTAACGTTCAGGGGAGACAGGTTTGAAATGGTGGAATTTCAAATCAATAATTTTAAAAAATGGAATCAACAATCCATAAATAAGTACGAAACCATTGCAGATGTACTAAAAAGTCCTTTGTACATCAATACAACACTTGTCCTTCAGAGAAAGACATCTGCCATTTTGAAGTGGTCTGCATGACATGCCAACAGCAAAGTGTTACCCTTTTAATTGCCCTCTGAGATGGCAGAGCAAGCCATTCATTCAAGCACAACTAGGACTAGGCAAGAAATCTGGTCAGCCAGAGACACACACAACCCACGAGTAAATAATAATAATACCGTTGGACTAGGACTAATGGAATTTGTTAGGTACGGTACCTTGGCCAATCACGTCAGTACGTTCAAGTCAGAGTTTTAAGCTGACATGGAGGATGTACAGACAGGGTTCAGGTGCTTTCCAAATCCAAACAGAAAAGGTGAAGCATTGGAACAGCACAGGGATGGGACTGAAGACAATTAGAAAGAAACAGGAATGGACAGAGTTTAACTAAACCTATACATCAGGGAATCGGTTTGTGACAGGAAATTGTGGGAAAGGTTAAATTATGTATTTTTTTGGAATGGACAAAGTATCTCACTAACGTAACTGAATTTGTGACACAGACATAAATGGAGTTGAGACACCAGAGAGAAATGGGTACGGGGCGAAAAAGAGGTGGGACAATACTATGCAACGGGACACAATCCTGCAGCATCTAAGGCAGAATAGGAAAACAGCGTTTGGGTAACGCTGACAGTAATGGGTAACAAAGGCATTAACGAAAAAGCCTTTAACCTTACATCATGAAATAGAGTCAGCCTGAATGTAACTTCTGCATACTACTTGCCAAGGACACAA
This sequence comes from Chiloscyllium punctatum, assembly GCF_047496795.1. NCBI lineage: Eukaryota > Metazoa > Chordata > Chondrichthyes > Orectolobiformes > Hemiscylliidae > Chiloscyllium > Chiloscyllium punctatum. The sequence continues at coordinate 97,481,090 of NC_092750.1, read as the reverse complement.
GCAGCAGAACAGTTTTAGCCACCTAACAGCATTTTATTGCTCATCACTACATGAAACAGGCTAAATCGTTTGGTTTCTGACTGACTGCACAAAGAGTAATGGAATCCTTGTCGATCAACCTGAAAAAGGTAGATTATAGGGTCAGCAGGCAATAAAGAATGCAAATCAAATGCTGACATTTATTACAAAGGGAATGGAACGTAGAAATAGGGAGGTGTTGCTAAAAATATACAAAGTATAAGACATACCACACGTAGAATATTATGAACAGCATGAGTGCCATAAGGAAAGATATTCCTGCATTGGACGAGAGGCCAGAAAATATTGATTCGGCTGAAGTTAGAACGGGCGGATTTTAAAAAGAGAAGAGATGGATTGATTGAGCTTGACTTCATTGGAATTTCGAAGAATGAGGAAGAAATTGATTGAAACATCCAACATCCTGAGCGGCTTTGCCAGTATGGTTGCTGGTGCGTTAGAAAATAGAACGGTACAGCATAGCAACAGGCCCTTCAGCCAACCATGGCTGTGCTGTCCATGATGCTATTCTAAAGTAATCCCATTTGCCTGCACACGGTCCATATCCCTCTATCCTTACCTGGTCACATTTCTGTCTAAATGCCACGTCAAAACTTTGCTCACTTTTCCGCTTCTACTAACTCCCTTCATATCTTTCACTCTCTCTGTAAAACAACACTTGTATCGAACATTTCTTTTAAACTTTCCCCATCTCCGCTTAATCCTATGCATATTTGAATTTGATTCGCCTACACTGGAAAATATATTCTGACATCCACATTATACTTGCCTCTCCTAATTTTATATTTCTGTACCATTTCACGGCTCAGCCTATGATACTCGCAAAACAATACAAGTTTTCTCAATCTCACCTTATAGCTAACAGACTCTTAAAAGACATAATACATGCAGAATGTTTGTAACCTGCTTTTTTCCCGTTCACAAATACTCCTGATTCTTGCTGCCATGTGGCGATGAGAGCTGCACACAGTATTCCAATGTGGCCAAACCAAAGTTACACAAGTTACAACATGACATGCAAACAGCCATACTCAAAGCAGTGAGTAATGGAGGCAAGCATACTGTGTACTTTCTTATCATCTCAACCACTTGCATTGCCACTTACATGGAGCATTGGATATGCACCAAGATCCCACTGTTAACCCATATCCCTCAGCATCCTGACTTTCTTGCCGTTGACCACACAAATGTTTCATCTCACACTGGTCAATTTAAACTCCTTTTGCCATTTCTCCACCCCAACTTTCCAGCTGATCTATATCCTCCTGCAACATTTATTTTCCTTCCACATTGTCCACAACTCCACTAATTTTCTTGTTGTCTGCCGTAATTACCTTTGCCAATTCCTTTGGTTTCCCTTGTGTGAGAATCGTTAACTAGGGGGGCATCAAATCCCAGAAAGGGCTCATCATTCAAGATGTAGATGAGATGGAAAATATTTACTTGGATGGGAGTGACTCTGTGAGGTTCCTGACTACAGAGGGCTGTCTGGGCTGGATTATTAAGAATATTGAGAGCAGAGATGGTCAGATTTTAATTAATCAGTGTTGCAAGTGTGTCGTGGGAAAGACAGTGAAGCAGAATTAGGGGGGCATTGGATCAGCCATGATCTCACTGAATGCCGGAAACTCTCAATGGGTCAAATGTCCTAGTTGCACCTCTAATTCTCATGGTCTTCACTTAATCAAACTGAAGATCAATAAAAGATTATATAGTATTATGGTTCTCTGCTCACAAATCTTCTGGAAAATGAGATTATTTGACATTTCTTATTATCTAACATTTGATCTAGAGTAGGGAATTTTCTTGATGGCTCCTGACATGGTATTACAGAAAACTATTTGTATACAATCCAGGATTATATTCATTACAGCTCTGATACACATTAGTTATCCAGCCGGGATGGAGACTACTGTCACACGCAGTTCCTGTCCTGCCCTTGCTACAACTACATTTAGTGTCCTGATTGTAACCATATTTACATTACCATCACTGTTCACTGCCTATAAATTAATCCCTGCTAATGCTTGCTGTCCTTGTTGTTTCTCAGTTCAACCCAAATAGAATCTAAAGTTTGATTTTCAGATCCATATGGCTGTCTTACCAATGCACTCAACACATCCTTTATTTACAACATTAATGAACCTTGTTTCTCGTTTTGCCTATCCTGCTGAAATCCCGACAACCCTTCGATATTCACTTCATAGCCACGCAATTCTGAAGCCACATCTCCATAATGACATTTTGAACATATCTATTCACTTCAGTTAATGCCGTCATTCCATTTCCCTGGACACAATCCCAAAGGTATTACAGTGATTGTGAATGTTTCTCTGGATGGATAGAGGTCACAGAGTGAGGGAGGCATTCAGGGGATCGAGGAAGTTATAAAGAAACTCATAGTTACAAGCCTTCGACAATGTTGGTGAGAGAAATGGCTTTAGGAAAGACACAGGGAGATCTGAAGGGACTGCAGGTCATAAAAAAGGACAGTGAGGTTTCTCAGGATAGAATGGGGTTAATTTACACAGATGAGGAGTATTTTTTCGAAAAGTGCTATTTATAGAAACTAAGTGAATTGAATAGAATTGAGGAACTAACAGACATACGGAAGGCCACAGTGAATGAAGACATTTGCTGATATTGGATGAGGCGGTCTGGGGGTTATATCGATGGGGAGGCTGGAGAGACTTGCTGAGCTTACAGACACACGAACAGCAATAAAGCCTGGAGACAAACAGATAGTGAGCATTGCACAAACTGGAGGAGATTCTTGCGATATGGAGGGTTGTAGGCCAGGGTGACGTTTACACAGATAGGAGTGTAACAGCAGAAGGAGAATATGGAGATGAGGAGCTGAATGAAGATACTGGACGAGCTTAAATAGTTAGTGAGTCTTACAGGAACTGGATCAGGACGTTATAAAAGGAATTGCACTGGATTCTACAGATTGGGGTGTTGCAGAGACATCATAGGATAACACACCTAGGGAGGATTATAGGGACTCCACATTTTGAGAGAGTTTAATGACTGGAGTTCGTTGCACAGATAAAAACTGATGTTGGAACTGTAGGAGCGTACAGAGATGGGGAAGATTGGAGGATTTTTATGCACAGAGGGATATTTTTAGAGACAGTAATATGGAACACAGGTGGAGAGTTGCAAAACAAAGAACATCACCACGCAGGAACATGCCCTTCAGTCCTCAAGTCTGTGCTGATCAAGGTTCTGTATCTAAACTGACCGCCTATTTTCTAAGAATGGAGATCCTTTTGCTTTCTGCCCATACATGTATCTGTCTAGATACATCCTTAATGATGCTATTGTTCCCGCCACTACCACCTCAGGTAGCAAACTGTTCTCGGCAATCACTACCTTCTGCGTAAAGAACTTCCCACGTATATCTGCTGTAAATGTTTCCCGTCTCACTTTGAACTCGTGACCCTAGTAATTGTGTCCCCCACTCTGGGAAAACAAATATTGTTATTCACCCTATCTACAACTTTCATGATTTTGTCAGCATCAGTCAGGTCCCCGCCAACCTCTTTCTTTCTAATGAAAATAATCCTAATCAACTTAATCTCAGCTCATAGCTAGCCCCCGCCATTCCAGGCAACGTCCTGGTGAACCTCCTCTGCAACCTCACCAAAACATACACATCTTTTTGGTAATGTGGCCAACAGAACTGTATGCAGTATTCCAAATGTGGCCGAATTGAAGGCACACACAACTGTAACATGACCTGACAACTCTTGTACTAATTACCCAGTCCAATTAAGGAAAGCATGCCATATGACTTCTTGACCATTCTATCGACCTCCATTGATACATTCAGGGAACAATGGAACCGAACACCCAGATCTCTCTGCACTTCACTTTTCCCAGGACTTTTCCATTTACTGTATAGTTCATTTTCTGATTGCATCTTCCAGAATGCAGCAAATTGCATTTGTCCGGACTGAACTCCATCTGCAACTTCTCTGTCCAAATCGCCAATTTATCTTTATTTGGCTGAATTCTCGGACAGTCCTCTTCACAATCTGCTAATTCTCCAATCTTAGTGTCAACTTCAAACATGTTAATGAGGCAAAGTACACCTCGTTAGAATTCCTTTATGTATTTCACAACGAGTTACACAAAGGTTGAGCGTCTGAGATGCGGGGTGTATTGTAGGGAGTGGAGGAAAAAACAGAGTTGAGGAGTGTTGTTGTGCCTGGAAAAGTACTCTGAATATAGGGGGACTTTGAAGGCCTGAATGTGGTGACATTGACAATAGCCCTCAGACTCAGTCAGGACTGGAGTAAGCCCGAACGATGGCGAGTGATATCGCTGCTGGAGAAGTTATAGTTGTGGAGAGATGTGGCTGCTGGAACATTAATGAGTAGGCCCGACAGATGGGGAGTGGTAGAGTTGCTGCAGCACTTACAGAGCAGGACTGACAGATGGGAAGTGATATAGCTATGGGAGCAGTTAAAGGGTTGGCCTTACAGATCGGGAGTGATATAGATGCTGGAGCAGGTACACATTCGGCGTGACCAATTGAGAGTGATATAGCCGCTGGAGCATTTACAAAGGAGGAATGACAAATGAGGAGTGATATAGTTGCTGGAGCCGTTACTGAGTTGGCCTGGCAGATGGGGAGAGATATCGCTGTTGGAGCAGTTACACAGGTGGACTGACAGATGGGGAGTGATATCGCTGGTGCATCAGTTAAGAAGTAGGCCTGACAGATGAGGAGTGCTCTGCATGAGCAGATACATATTAGTGCTGACAAATGGTGAGCTGCATAGATCGGAAGTAGTTACATCGTAGGCCTGACAGATGGGGAGTGATATCATTGCTGGAGCAGTCACAGAGTAGGCCTCTCTGATTGAGAGTGATGTCACTGCAGGGGCATTTATATACTATGCCGGAGAGGTGGAGATTGATATTGCGGCTGGAGCATTTACAGAGAGAGCCTGACAGATGGTGAGTGATATAGTTGCTGGAGCAGTCAATGAGTTGGCAAGATAAAGGAGGAGTGATATAGCTGGTCGAGCAGTTACAGAGCAGGTCGGACAGATGGAGAGTGATAGAGCTGCCGAACCAGGTAGACAGTAGGCCTGATAGACGGGGAGTGATATCTCTGCTGGAGCTGTAACAGAGTGGGCCTGACAGAGGGGAGTGATGTGGCTGCTGGAAAAGTTGCAGAGTAGGCCTGATAGATGGGGAGTTATACCACACCCTACAGAGTAACCTGACAAATGGAGAGCGATATCGCTGCTGGTGCAGTTAGAGTAGGACTGACAGATAAGAAGTAATACAGGTGCAGGAGCAGTTACACAGAAGGTCTGACAGATGGGGAGTGACATAGCTGCTAGAGCAGTTACATAGTAGGCCTGACTGATGGAGAGTGATATCGCTGCTCGAACAGTTCGTGCAGAAATGACAGATGAGAAGTGATATATCTCCCAGAGCAGTTACAGAGCAGAATCGACAAATAGGGAGTGATATAGCTGCTGCAGCAGTTACTGAGTCGGCTTGGCAGATTGCGAGTGATATCATTGCTGAAGCAATTGAAAAGTAGGCCTTACAGATGGGGAATAATATTGCTGCTGGAGCCGTTACGGGGTGGGCCGGACAGATGGGGCGGGATATAGATGCAGGGGCAGTTACACAGTAGGACTGACAGATGGGGAATGATATAGCTGCAGGGGAACTTACACAGTAGGCCTGACTGATGGGGAGTGATATCACTACATGCCAGACAGAAGGGGATTGATAACGCTGGAGGACCAGTTAAAGAATGCGCCTTCCAGATGCAGAGTGATGTCGCTGCTGAGAAGTTAAAGAGTAGGCCTTAATGATGGGGATTGATATCGCTGCAGGGGCAGTTCCAGAGTACAACTGACAGATAGGGAGTGATATCGTTGCTGGATCAGTTACATACTCGGCCTGACAGATGGGGAATGAGATAGCTGCGCTGGAGCAATTGCAGAGTAGGCCTGACACATGGGGTTTGATACCACTGCTGGAGCTGTTACAGAGTCACTGTGACGGATGGGGAGTGATATTGCTGCTGTAGCTGTGACAGGGATGGCCTGACAGATGGTGAATGATATCGCTGCTGGAGCAATTGCAGATTAGGCCGGACAAATTGGGAGTGATATCGCTCCTGGAGGTGTTACAGAGTCAACGTGAGAGATGGAGAGTGATACACGTGCTGTAGTAGTTACAGAGTCAGCATGACAAATGAGAAATGATGTATTTTCTGGAGCAGCTACAGCGTAGACGTGACAGACGAGGATTGATACAGCTGCCAGAACAGTTACAGAGTAAGCGTCTCATATGGAGAGTGATATCGCTCCTGGAGCAGTTACTGAGTCGGCCTGACAGATTGGGAGTGATATCGTTGCTGGATCTGTTACAGAGTAGGCTTTACAGACGGTGATTGATATAGCTGCTGGAGGAGTTACCGAGTCGGCCTGACTGATGAGGAATGGTATCGCTGCAGAGGCATTCCCATACTATGTTGGACAGATGGGGAGTGATATTGCTGCTGGAACAGTTACAGAGTCAGTCTGATAGATTGGGAGTGAGGTCGATGAAGGAGCGGCTACACAGTAGGCCCGACAGATGTGGAGTGTAATAGCTGCTGAAGTCAGTGAGTAGGGGAGTGATACTGCTGCTGGAGCAGTTACACAGTAGGCCTGACAGATGTGAAGTGTAATAGTTGCTGGAGCAGTTGCAAAGTAGGTTATACCGATTGAGAGTGGTGTCTTTGCTGGAGCAGTTGAAGAGTAGGCCTTTCAGATGGGGAATGATTTAGCTGCTGGAGCAGTTACAGAGTAGGCCTGACAGATAGGGAGTGATACAGCTGTTGAAGCAGTTACTTAGAGAATAGGCATGAGTGATGAGGAGTGTTCTAGTGTCTGGAGCAGTTACAACAGTAGGCCTGCCAGATCGGGATCGATATCGCTGCAGGAAGAGTAACCGAGCAGGCCTGATCGATGGGGAGTGATGTCGCTGCTGGAGCGGTTAATTATTAGGACTGACAGATGGGGAGTGAGATAGGTGCAGGAGCAGTTACATAGAAAGTCTGACAGATGGGAAGTGGCATAGCTGCTGGAGAAGTTACATAGTAGGAGTGACAGATAGGGAGTGAGATCGCTGCAATTGCATTTATACACTATGCCAAAGAGTAGGGGAGTGATATTGCTGCTGGAGCAGTTACAGAGGAGGCCTGAGAGAATGGGAGTTATATAGCTGCTGGAGTAGTTACAGTGTAGGACAGATAAAGGGAGATTAGCATATCTGGTGGAGCAGTTACAGTGTAGACCTCACTGATGGGGAGTCATATACCTGCTGGAGCAATTCCAGAGTTGGCCTAACAGATGGGGATTGATGTCGCTACTGGATCAGTTACAGAGTCGGACAGACAAATATGGAGTGATGTATGTGCCGGAGCAGTTACAGTGTAGGCCTGACTGATGCGTAATGATCGAGCTGGTGGAGCAGGTACGGAGTAGGCATAGCAGATAAGGAGCGATGTTGCTGCTGGAGCAGGTGCAGTGCAGTCCTGACAGATGGGGAGTGATGTCGCTGCTGGAGCAGTTCAACAGTAGGCCTGACAGATGTGGAGTGATATAGCTATGGGAGCAGTTATCGAGAAGACGTCAGGTATGGGGTTTGACATAGCTGCTGGAGCAGGTTAATAGGCCTGACAAATGGGAAGTGATATAGCTGCTGGAGCATTTCCAGAGTAAGCCTGACAGATTGGGAGTGATGTCGCCGCTGGAGCAATTAGAGAGTAGGCCTGACAGATGTGTACTGATATATTTGCTGGAGCAGTTACAGAGTGGGTCTGACAGATGGGGAGTGATCTAGCCGCTTAGCTGTTACAGAATAGGCGCGACAGATGTGGCGTGATATATTTGCTAAAGCTGTTACAGAATAGGCCAGACTGATGGGCAGTGATTCAGCTGCGATAGCAGTTACAGAGTCGGAGAAACAAATGGAGAGTAATACAGCTGCTGGAGCAATTACAGAGTAGGCGTGACAGAATCAGAGTGATATGGCTGCCGGAGCAAATACAGAGAAGGAAAGACAGATGGGCAGAGCTATTGCTGCGGGAGGAGTTACAGAGTAGGCCTAACAAATGGGGAGTCATACACCTGCTGGACCGGTTACACGGCAGGACACACAGATGGTGAGTGATATCGCTGATGGAGCAGTTAAAAAGTAGGCCTTACAAATGGGGATTGATATACCTGCTGAACCAGTTACAGAACAGGCTACACGGATGGAAGTGGTGTCGCTGCAGGAGCAGTTAAAGGGTAGGTAATACAGAAGGGGAGCGATATAGCTGCTGGTGCACCTACGCAGTAGGTCTGACAGATGGAGAGTGTTATCGCTACTGAAGCAGTGGTAGAGATGGCCTGACAGATCGTGACTGATATAGCTGCTGGAGCAGTAGGCCTGACAGATGGGGAGTGATGCGGACGGTGGAGTGTCAATAGAGTAGGCATGAGAGATGGGGAGTCATATACCTGCTGGATCAGTTACAGAAAAGGCCGGACATATGGAGAGTGATATCGCTGCTGGAGGAGGAACAGAATTCCCCTGATTGACGGAGAGTGATATTGCTGCTGGAGCAGTCACAGAATCGGCCTGAAAGATGGGGAGTATTGAAGCTGCAGGAGCAGTAACAGAGGAGGCCTCACAGATGGTGAGTGATAAAGCTGCTGCAGCAGTGAGAGAGCAGGCCTGACAAATGGGGAGTGATATCGCTGCTGGAGCAGTCACAGAGTAGCCCTGCGGGATAGGGAGTGTTATAGCTGCTGGAGCAGTTACAGAGTAGGCCTGACAGAAGGGGAGTGTTATAACTACTGGAGCAGTTACGGAGTAGACCTGGCCGATGTGGATTGATATAGCTGTTGGAAAATTTAGAGTAGGCCTGAGAGATGGGGAGTGATATGGCTACTTGAGCAGTTGCAGAGTGTGCCTGATAGATGGGGAATGATATAGCTGCTGGAATAGTTACAGAGGAGGCTGGATATTTGGGAAGTGATACAACTGCTGATGCACTTACAGATAGCGGGTTTTGAGAAGATGTGTCGCTCAGGTTGAGGTATTTGTTATAGATTTGTTCGCGGGGCTGAAAGGTTAATTTCCGGACGCTTCGTTACCCTACTAGATAACATCTTCAGTGGACGTCACGCGAAGCAATGCTGAACATTCCTGCTTTTTATTTATATGTTTGTGTTTCATTATGTTGGTGATGTCATTTCCGGTAGTGATGTTATTTCCTATGGTGAAGTCACAACCTGATCCTTTTCTCAGGGTCTAGTAGAGGGGGTCTAACTCGATGTGTTTGTTGATAGAGTTCTGGTTGGAATGCCATGCTTTTAGGAATTCTCGTGCATGTCTTTGTTTGGCTTGTCCTCGGATGGATGTATTGTTCCAGTTGAAGTGGTTTTCTTCTTCATCCGTATGTGAGGATACTAGAGTGAGAGAGGGTCATGTATTTTTGTGGATAATTGGTGTTCATGTATCCTGGTGGCTTGTTTTCTCCCTGTTTGTCCAATGTAGATTTTGTTCAAGTCCTTGCACGGTATTTTGTGCATTTTGCTTATTTTCCGTATATGGTCTTTCAAGCTCATTAGCTGCTGTTTTTCTGTATTAGTGGGTTTGTGGTCTACCATGATGCCTAGTGGGCTGAGTAGTCTGGCAGTCATTTCCGAGATGTCTTTGATGTCGGGGAGAGTGGCTCGGGTTTCTCGATGTGATTTGTCTGCTTGATTGGGTTTGTTGCTGAGCAATCGGGGGACTGTGTTCATTGGGTGCCTATTCTTTTTGAATCCATAGTATAGGTAATTTTCCTCTGCTCTGCGTAGTTCCTGTGCGTTGCAGTGTATGTTGGCTCGTTGAAATAATGTTCTGATGCAGCTTCGTTTGTGGGTGTTAGGATGATAGGCCTGACAGATGGGTAGTGATCTAGCAGCTGGAGTATTTACAGAGTAGGCCTGACTGAGAGGGTGTGATACAGCTGCTGAAGCACTTACAGAGAAGGCCTGAGTGATGGGGAGTGACCGAGCTTCTGGAGATGATACAGAGTAGGCCTGAGAGATGGGGAATGATATCGCTGTTTGAGCAGTTACAGAGTAGGCCTGACTGATTAATATATTGCTGCAGTGGCATTTATTTACTATGCTGATGAGAAGCGGAGTGATATTACTGCTGGAGCAGTTACAGTGTAGGACATATAAAGGAGGAGTGAAATATCTGGTAGATCTGTCATAGAATAGGCACCACAAATAGGGATTCATATACCTGTTGGAGCGGTTCCACAGTAGGCCTGGCAGATGGGGATTAATATAGCTGCTGGAGCAGTTACAGAGGAGGCCAGACAAATGAGGAGTGATGCATGTGCTGGAGCAGTTACAGTGAGGGCCTGACTGATGTAGAGTGATCTAGCTGCTGGAGCAGGTACAGGGTCGGGCTGACAGATTGGGTGTGATGTCGCTGCTGGAGTAGTTATGGAGTTGACGTCACATATGGGGTGTGACGTAGCTGCTTGAACAGTTGTAGAGTAGGCCTGATAGATTGAGAGTGATATTGCTGCTGGAGCAGTTAGAGAGTAGGCCTAACGGATGAGATGTGATACCGCTGCTGGAGCAGTTACAGAGTAGGCCTGAGATTTGTGGAGTGATATATTTTCTGGTGCATTTACGGAGTAGGCCAGCCAGAGAGGGAGCAATATCGCTGCTGGTGCAATTACAGAGTACGCCTGACAGATGGGCAGTGAGAAACGTGCAAGAGCAGTTACACAAAAGATCTGACAGATGGGGAGATATATAGCTGCTGGAGCAATTACATACTCGGCCTGACAGATGGGGAGTGATCTAGCTGCTGGAGCAGTTAGTGAGAAGGCATGACAAATGGGGAGTTGTAGAGCTGCTGGAGCAGTTACAGAGTAGGCCTGACAGATGTTGAGTGATATCACGACTTGAGCAATTAAAGCGTAGCCCTGACAGATGGAAGTGATACAGATGCTGCAGCGATTACAGAGTAGGTCTGACAGATGGGGCGTGTTATAGCTGCTGGAAGAGTTACAGAGTAGGCCTGCTGGATGAGGAGAAATAAAGCTGCTGGACCAGTTGCTGATTCGGACTGACAGATGGGGAGTGATATAGCTGCTGGAGCAGTTAAAGAATAGGCCTGACAGATGGGCTGAGATATAGCTGCTGGAGCAGTTACAGTGTAGTCGAGGGGTGCGTCGGTTAAGTTACTCTATTTTGCATTAGGATTAAGTCTCGGCACAACATCGTGGGCCTAAGGGCCTGTTCTGTGAGGTACATTTCTATGTTCTATGTTCTATGCAGGATTGAGAAATGGGGATTATCGCTGGGATTGAGAAACGGGGAATGTCGCAATTACAGAGTTGGCCTGACAGATGGGGAGTGATGTAGCTGCTGGAACAGTTACAAAGAAGGTCAAACAGATGGGGAGTGTTATTGCTGCTGGAGCAATTACTGAGTCAGCCTGACAGATGGGGAGTGATACAGCTGCGGAAGCAGTTACAGAGTAAGCCTGACAGATTGGGAGTGTTGTCACTGCTGGAGCAATTACAGCGTAGACCATACAGATGGGCTGAGTATAGCTGCTGGAACAGTTACACAGGAGTTCGGACAGACGTGGAGTGATATAGCTGCTGTAACAATTACAGAGATGGCCTGCCGAATGTGGGCTGACATAGCTGCTTGAGAAATTAGAGAGTAGACATGACAAATGTGGGTACTTTATCTGCTATAAAAATTACAGAATAGTCCTGACAGATGGGGCGTGGTCTTGCTGCTGGTACAGTTACAGAGGAGGACGGAGAGACAGGGAGTGATATAGCTTCCAGAACAGTTATAGAGCAGGCATGCTGGATGCGGAGAAATAAAGCTGCTGAACCAGTTACTGTTTCGGCCTGACAGATGGGATGTGCTTTAGAAGCTGGAGCAGTTTCAGTGTAGGATTCAGAGATGGGGAGTGATTATCTGCTCAAGCAGTTGCAGAGTAGGCCTGACAGATGGGGGGGGGGGTAGACATGTTGGAACAGTTAGAGAGCAGCCCTGAGAGATGGGGAGAGGAATATATGCTGGAGCAGTTACAGATTAGGCCTGATAAATGGGGAGTGATACTCATGCAGGAACAGTTAGATAGTTGACCTGACTGAAGGGGAGTGATATAGCTGCAGGAGCAGTTGCACAGTATGCCGATCCACCGGGGAGTAGACAGCTGCTGGAGCAGTTACAAAGTAGGCCACAGACATCTGGAGTGATATAGCTGCCAGAGCAGTTACAGAGTAGGCGTGACCAATGTTGAGTGAGATCGCTGGTGGAGCAGTTATATAGTAGGCCTGAGAGTTGGACAGAAATACAGCTGCTGGAGCAGTCGCAGAGTTGCCCTGTTGGATGGGGAGTGATGTAGCTTCGAGAACAGTTATGGGGAAGGCCTGACAGCTGGGGAGTAACAGTGTTGTTGGAGTAGATACAGAGTAGGCCTGACAAATGGGGAGTGACAAACCCGCCGGAAAGAATTACAGAGTAGGCCTGACATTTGCAGAGTGATAAACCCGCTGGTGGTATTACAGAGTAGGCCTGACATTTGGGGAGTGATAAAGCTGCTGGAGCAGTTACGGAGTAGTCCTGACAGACAGGGAATGATATAGGTGATGGAACAGTTCCAGAGTCGGTCTGCTAGACTGGGTGTGATCTAGTCAACGAGGAGAAAGTGAGGACCGCAGATGTTGGAGATCAGAGCTGAAACATGTGCTGCTGGAAAAGCGTAGCAGGTCAGGCAGCATCCAAGCAGCAGGAGAATCGATGTTTCGGGCATAAGCCCTTCTTCAGAACTGAGGAAGGTGTACCAAGCAGCCTAAGATAAAAGGCAGGGAGGAGAGACTTGGGAGAGAGGCGTTGGGAATACGATAGATGGAAGGAGATTAAGATGAGGGTGATAGGCCGGACAGTCAGTGGGGCGGAGAGGTCGAGAAGAAGATTTCAGGTCAAGAAGGCGGCGCTGCGTGCAAGGCTTGGGACTAAGATAAGGTGGGGGGAGGGAGAATGAGTGAGCTGCATTCATCCCTTGTGGTTGGAAGGCCACCGACTCAACAAGGACATTTACTATAAACCGACTGACTCCCACAGCTACTTACATTACACCTCCTCCCACCCTGCCCCTGCAAAAACGCCATCCCATATTCCCGATTTCTTCACTTCCGCCGAATCTGCTCCCAGGTGGACCAATTCCAATACCGAACAACCAAGATGGCCTCCTTCTTCAAAGACCGCAATATCCCCTCAGAAGTGGTTGACAATGCTCTCCACCGAATCTCCTCCACTTCCTGCTCCTCCGCCCTTGAGCCCCGCCCCTCCATTCGCCACCAGGACAGAACACCACTGGTCCTCCCCTACTACCCCAGCAACCTCTAGATACATCGTGTCATCCTTCGTCATTTCCGCCACCTCCAAACCGACACCACCAAGGATATATTTCCCTCCCCACTCCTATCAGCGTTCCGGAAAGACCACTCCCTCCGCGACTCCCTCGTCAGGTCCACATCCCTACCAACCCAAACTCCACTCCCGGCACCTTCCCCTGCAACCGCAAGGAATGCAAAACTTGCGCCCAGACCTCCCCCCTCACTTCCCTCCAAGCCCCCAAGAGATCCAACCATATCGGTCTCAAATTCACCTGAACCTCCTCACACATCATTTACTGCATCTGCTGCACACGATGTGGCCTCCTCTACATTGGGAAGACAGGCCACCTACTTGTGGAATGTTTCAGAGAACGCCTCTAAGAAAGTCGCACCAACCAACCAACCCAACCGCCCCGTGGCAGAACTCTATAACTCCCCCTCGCATTCCGACAAGCACATGCAGGTCCTTGACCTCCTCCATCGCCAGACCATGGCAACACGACGCCTGGAGGATGAGCGCCTCATCTTCCGCCTAGGAACCCTCCAACCACAAGGGATGAATCAGATTTCTCTAGCTTCCACATTTTACCTACCCCCACCTTATCTCAGTCCCTACCCTTGGACTGAACACCGCCTCTTGACCTGCAATCTTCTTCCCGACCTGTCCACCCCACCCGGCCTCTGGCCTATCATCCTCACCTTCACCTTCTTCCACCTATCGCTTTCCCCTCCCCCAAGTCCCTCCTCCCTACCTTTTATCGTAGCCTGCTTGGCACACCTTCCTCATTCCTGAAGAAGGGTTTATGCCCGAAACGTCGATTATCCTGCTCCTTGGATGCTGCCTCACCTGCTATTCTTTTCCAGCAACACATTTTTCAGGTGGGAGTGATATAGTGGTTGGACCAGTTATTGATTGGGCCTGACAGATGGGGAGTGTTACACATGCTGGAACAGTTACAGAGTAGGCCTGACAGATGGAGAGTGATAGAGATGCTAGAGTAATTACAGAGTAGGCCTGACAGTTTGGGAGGAATATAGCTGCTGGAGCAATTACAAATTCGGTCGGAGGATGGGGAGAAAAGTCGATGCTGGAACACTTACAGAGTCGGCCTGACAGACGAGGAGTGATATGAAGCTGGGGAATTTAAAGAATAGGTCTGACAGATGACGAGTGACATAGCTGCTGGAGCAATTACAGAGTAGGCCAGACAGATGGGGAGTGATGTATCTGCTGGATGTAGTTACAGAGTCAGCCTGACAGATGTGCTGTGATATAGCTCCTGGAGCAGTTGCAAGTAGTCCTGGCAGATAGAGAGTTGCATTGCTGCTGGATTAGTTACGTAGTAAGCCTGACAGATGGGAAGTTATACAACTGATGGAGCAGTTATAGAGTTGGCCTGACAAGTGGTGAGTGATATTGCTGCTGGAGCAGATACAGAGTCGGCCTGACAGATGGGGAGTGATGTAGCTGCTCGAACAGTTACAGAGGTGGCATGGCAGATGGGAACTGATAAAGCTGCTGGAACAGTTTCAGAGGAGGCCTGACAGACAGGGAATGGCATCGTTGATGGAACAGTTGCAGAGTCGGTCTGTTGGATTGGAAGTGATATAGTGGCTGGATAGTTACTGATTCTGCCTGATAGATGGGGAGTGTTACTCATGCTGGAGCAGTTACGAGTAGGTCTGGCAGATGGAGAGTGATGTAGCTACTGGAACAGTTAGAAAAAAGGCCAGATTCATGGGGCGTGAATAGCTATTGCATCAGTTACAGAGTAGGCCTGCTAGAAGGGGAGTGATATAGCTGTCGGAACAGTTACGGATTCGGGCTGACAGATGGGGAGTAAAACAGAAGCTGGAGCAGTTAAAGAGTAGGCCTGAGAGATGGGGAGTGATAAAGCTGCTGAAGCAATAACAGAGTAGGCCTGACAAAAGGTGAGCATTGTAGTTGCTGGAGCATGTAAGTAGGACAGCCGGGACTGAAGGAGATATGGAGACAGGGAGTGTTACGCAAATAGGGAAGGTCGGGATTGAAGGTGATACGGAGACATTGAGTGCTACAAAGACAGTGAGAGTAGCATGGATTGAAGGAGATACAGAGACCAGGGAGTGTTATACAGATAGTGAGGGCAGTGGTACTGAAGGAGATACAGAGACATGGAGTGTTACACAGTTAGGGAAGCGCGAAGAGACTGAAGGAGATACAGACACAGCGAGTGTTACACAGATAGGGAAGGTCAGGACCGAAGGAGATACGGAGACCGGGAGTCTGACACGGATAGGGAGGGTAGTAGGGACTGAGGCTAAACGGAGACAGGGAGTGTTACACAGATAGGGAGGGTAGCAGGGACTGAAGGAGATACGGAGACTGTGAGTGTACACAGATGAGGAGGGTTGTAGGGACTGAAGGAGCTAAGGAGACAGGGAGTGTAACACAGGTAGGGACGCTAGTAGAGACTGAAGGAGATACGGAGACAGGGAGTGTAACACAGAGAGGGAAGGTCGATACTGAAGGACATACCGAGATAGGGAAAGTAACACACATAGGGAGGGTAGCAGGGACTGACGGAGGTACAGAGACAGGGAGAGCTACACAGATAGTGAGGGTAGTTGGAACTGAAGGAGATACGGAGACAGGGAGTGTTATACAGATTGGGAAGGTCAAGACTGAAGGAGATTCCGAGACAGGGAGTATTACATAGATAGGGAAGGCAGCAGGGAACAAAGGAGATATCGAGACAGGGATTATTACACAGAAAGTGAGGGTAGTAGGAACAGAGTGAGATACGGAGATAGGGAGACAAAAAGGTTTACACAGATGGGGGTAGCAGGGATTGAAGGAGATACGGGAACATGAGTTTTACTCAGATTGGGAGGCGAGGAGAGACTGATGGAGATTCGGAGACAGGGAATGTTACACAGATAGTGAGGGTATTGGTGACTGGAGGAGATATTCAGACAGAAACGTTTACACAATAGGGAGGGTAGTAGGGGACTGAAGGAGATACGGAGACAGGGAGTGTTACCATGATAGGGAGACTGTTAGGGACTGAAAGAGATACGGATACAGGCAGGGTAACAAGATTGGGAAAGTCGGGACTGAAGGACATACGGAGAGAGGGGTTTTTACACAGATAGGGAGGTTATTAGGGACTGAAGGAGATACGGAGACAGGGAGTGTTGCACAGATAAGGAGGTTGTGCGGCCTGAAGGAGGTCGAGAGACAGGCAGTGTTACACAGGTCGTGAGGGTAGTAGAGAATGGAGGAAATACGGAGATAGGGAGTCCTCCACAGATAGGCAGGCTAGTAGGGCCTGAAGGAGGTAGAGAGACAGGGAGTGTGACATAGATATTGAGAGTTGTAGTGAGTGAACAAGGTACTGAGACAGGGATTGTAACATAGAAACAAGGGCAGGTGTAAGCCATTCAGCCCTAACATCTTGCCCCACGATTCAATATGATCATAGTTGACCATCTAACTCGGTGCCCTGTTCCTGTTTTCACCCCCATACAAAGATTGTCAGAACTGGGGCAGATAACCTAGTTAGGGAGGGTTGGATTTCGTGGAGGTGATTACATTGTTAGGGAGGGTGGGATTGATTGGAGGAGGCCCGTGGATTCTGATCGAGATTAATGACCTGAGGAAGATCATTCAGTCTGGAGAAGATGATGGAAATAGGCCGGGATTTGGACGTTGAACTAAATGACTTAAAAGGGAGGTACAGATATACATGGGTTGGAGAAGGTTACTGTTACAGTGAAAATTATAGGAGGTGCTGTTGGTTGTCGAAATAAAATCGTCTTTGTTTCTGGAGGAGGTAATACACAAACGTTTCTAATGACTCTTTAGGTTTGCTTGCACAGGGAGGGGAGTAGAAAGAGGAAGAGATTACTGAGGGGTGGTCTGGGTTGTAGAGATAGAAAAACATGCTCATTGTAATCGTGACGGTTGTTGAGAGAAAATGATGCAATGCGAGTGTAGTAGGGACAGGATGGTATACAGGGATAGGAAGGAGCTGGAAGAGGTTACTGCGATAGTGAGGTTTGTGGAGATGATTGTCGTGATGAGATGAAGATTGTAATACAGAGGGATGAAGACTTTGGATGGTTCTTCAGACTGAAGGATATTTAAGAAAGTGACAGATTGGGGTGGATACAGCAATAAAGAGGACGTTTTAGATACTTGGATGGTTTTAGTGGCTTCAGGTGGTAACAAACATAGTAAGGCTAGTAGTGATGTGAGTAGGTAGAGTTAAGGATCATTGTGGTGATTGGAGAAGGTCACAGCGATAGACGAGATTGCAGACACTGGAAGCGGTTGAAGGCATGGGGAGGGTTAAAGTGGTTTAGATTAGATTAGATTACTTACAGTGTGGAAACAGGCCCTTCGGCCCAACAAGCCCACACCGCCCCGCCGAAACGCAAACCAACCATACCCCTACATCTACCCCTTACCTAACACTACGGGCAATTTAGCATGACCAATTCACCTGACCTGCACATCTTTGGACTGTGGGAGGAAACCGGAGCACCCGGAGGAAACCCACGCAGACACGGGGAGAATGTGCAAACTCCACACAGTCAGTCGCCTGAGGCGGGAATTGAACGCGGGTCTCTGGCGCTGTGAGGCAGCAGTGCTAACCACTGTGCCACCGTGCTGCCCACTAACGGCTTCTGACGGCTCTACACAGGAAGGCCTGTAAGGATTGGAGCAGATTATAAGGCAGGAATGGCTATAGTGACTGCAGTAGTTCATCCAGATAAGGACATCTGTAGGGATATTAGATGGTTACAAAGGTGGTCTGGCGCGATAGGACGTAAGGCAGGAGTGGTTTGGGTCAGGAGAAGGGTACAGTGATATCATGTGCGATAGGGGTGGAAGACGGTAGGCAGACAGGGAGTTTGGTAAGGGGTGGAAGATGTTACAGAAACAAGACGGACTCTCAGTACTGTGCAGGATGGCAGAAATGAGCATCATGACATTGACTGAAGGTGGAGATGGCTGAGATTGGCCATGTTTTCCACATTGGAGCAATATACAAAGGTTTGGACTGTAGTCAGAATTGGACTAGGTTTCAAATATATAGGGGATTGTAGGCATTGGAGGAGTTTACAGAGATAGGAACTGTTCTCAGAGTTAGAAGAATTGAAGGCACTGGCGCAGATGAGCACAGGCCTGGACTGATAACTGTGACACTCCCTTTGATGTTTCATGCTGGCTCAGTACAGCAGAGTAGAAAATAATCCTCCCACAAGAGGGTGGGGATTGAGCCCGTGAACTTCATGCTCTATGTTTCCCCTTCAGCACTGTTTCTGTGCCATGTCTTGTGGGCCGATATTTTAAGCCCTTAAAATGCGCTGTGTTCTGTTTGCTCTGTTGCGCTAGAGAGCTGGCCACATCCCCTTGACTTATACAGGTAACTTCGAAAAACATAAATGCCTAAAGTCTCATCGGTTCATATAAAAATAAAAAAGCCTTTCATCTCTGTCCCATACTCAGCCGTCTTCGAGCCCGGCCTGTTCATGACCCCTCTGGAAAAGAAAACAAGGGCACGGCATCCTTGAGAAAAGGAACAGCTTTTCGGTAAAAAGGACGATCTTTGTGGCAATATGGATGCTTTGGAGAGGGTGCACAAAAGGTTCACTAGGATATTGTCTGGTATGGACGGGGTGCAAAGTTCGGTAAATTTGGATTAATTTAATTGGAAAGAAGGCAATTGAGGGGAACTTGATTGAGGCCCAGAAAATCACGAAAGCCGGAGACAGGGTGGAAGACCCAATTACTCGTGGTTATGATTTCAAAGTGAGAGAAGAAATGTTTCGTGGAGTTATACTTGGGAAGTTCATCACACTGAGGGTAGTGGGTGCCTGTTCTGCATTGCCAGCGGAGGTGGGTGGTGGAATGGGAACGATGTTTAAGATGTCTGCAGACAGATACGTGAATGGACAGGGAGCAGAGGGATACAGATCCTTAGAAAATAGGCGTCAGGTTTAGACAGAGGATCTTGATTGGCCCAGGCTAGGAGGAATAAAGGGCCTGTTCCTGTGCTAGAATATTCTTTGTTCTTTGTTCTCACCATCCTCTGTGTGAAAAGATTGTGCCTCAGGTCCATTTAATATATTTGCCCTCTCACCCTGAGCCTATGCCCTCTAGTTCTGGACTCACCCAAACCCAAGGGAACGACGTTGTCTGTTCATTCTATCCATGCCTATGATGAAATTATAAATCTCTATAAGGTCACCCTCATGCTCCGACGCTACAGGGAACACACCTCCAGCCTATTCAACCTCTCCCTAAACCTCAAATCCTCCAACCTTGGCAACATCTTTATTCATCTTTTCTGAACCTTATCAAGATTCACAACTTCCTTCCGAAAGGAAGGAGATCAGATTTTCACATTCCAAAGTGGCCTAGCCAATGTCCTGTGCAGCTGCAACATGACCGCCCAACTCTTATACTCAAAAGATGTAGGTTTACTCGATGAGCTGGAAGGTTCGTTTTCAGACGTTTCGTCGTCATACTAGGTAACATCAATGAGACTCCAGTGAAGCACTGGTTTTATTGATCTGCTTTCATTTTCTGTGTTGAGGTTTCCTTGGGTTGATGACGTTATTCCCCATGGAGAGTCATTTCCTGTCATTGTTGTCGCTGAGGGTGGTAATTGGGATTCAAGTCAATGTGTGTGTTGATAGAGTTTTGGTTGGAATATCATGCTTCTCGGAAATATCGTGCGTATCTCTATTTGCCTTGTCCTTGCATGGATGTGTTCTCCCGGTTATCGTGGTGTACTTCTTCATCCGTAGTGAGGAAACTCATGAGATTGGGTCATGCATTTCTGTGGTTAGTTGTTGTTTGTCAAATGTAGTGTTTTTTTTACGGTTCTTGCAAGTTATTTAGGTTCTGCAGGTTATTTATATATGGAGGGTGTGGAATAGAACATTTTAGCAGAGATAGGAACAGCAGCTTTGTTTGAGACTGTTAAGGAAACATTGTACAAACTGGAGGAGGTTCCTGCAGAAGGGAGGGTTTTGGGAGAAGGGGAGATGTTTATACAGATAGGGGTATAAGAGCCGGAGAAGTTTATGGAGATGTGGAGATGGATGGAGAGACTGGAGGATATTACATTTACTGTGTTAGTGAGAGCAACAGGAGGATGTTACTTCGATAGTGAGTCTTGTAAGAACTGGATCAAGAGAGTTACAAACATTTGATTGGGTTCGTCAGATCGACAGTGCTGCAGGGACCTTAGAGGATTACACAGATAGCTGCAATTGTAGGATCTTCACAGACTGATAGTGATTTAGAGACTGGAAGAGGTTATATCGAAAAGGAGGGTTGTAGGTGCTGCCGAAGCTAATAGAGTGTTGAGGGGATACAGTATTTTACTGAGAGCGGGAGTTTTCTTGACAGGAGTAGGTTACAGATCGTGATGATGGTTTGGCTTGAGAAAATTAAAGGTAATTGAGAGTTTTCGCGTGTCGAAGAGATTACGTTGATAAGGTAAATTGAAGACATGAAGCATTTTTTCATGGAAAGGATAACACACATTGTGAGGGACGTGGGCATTGAGAATGAAAACGCAGACCTAGAGGGTGGTATTGATAAATTGAACTTCAGAGATAGGGATTGCAGTAGGGTTTCTTGAGCTAGGGAAAGTTGTATTTCCTGGCTAAGGTTACGCTGATACAGGTATTGTTATGAAGAGTGTAATGGAAGATAGAGGAGTTAAGATGATTTAGGACGGGAGGAAGTCACGGAGATATTAAGGAGGCCAGGTTACAGACATAGGCAGGGTTCAAGCAGCTTCAGAACACTACATAATTAGCACATCTTCGGATTGTGGGTGAAAGCCGTAGCACCCAAAGGAAACCCACGCAGATTCGGGGAGAATGTGCAAACTCCACACTGACAGCTGCCTGAGATTGGAATCGAAACGGCTCCCTGGTGCTGTGAAGCAGTAGTGCTCCCACTGAACCACCGTGCCACCTCCAAGAGATAAGAATAGTGCAAAACTGAAGTGTCCAAATTTGAGGAAGTACACTTACCATTAGATTATCATTATTAATGGATATTATCACTATCAATAAACAGGATCTGACAAGCGCAAACTAGGAGACACTGCTTGCACCTGAGTCTATATTCAGAAAGTAGGAGTATTTTAAAGTGATGCAGTGTGAATTCAGGTCCAGCGTGTTCCCATAGGAGTGTAAGGCAAATGCAACATTCCCAGCGAATATTGAGCAAGCAATATCATGAGTTTGACAAAACAAATGAAGTGCAATAAAACTGGCGAAACACAGAGAGGACAATGGGATTGTGAAAACATGAGGGGAAAGCAATGGTCAGGAAATATATTTGGAAAATAATATTCAAGAAAAGCCATGAGGTATTTTATCAGTACAGTTAGGGTAAGAGGAATCCCAGCAAAACAGTGGGGCTTGTTAGAAACCAAAGAGACAATCTGTGCATGGAACCAGAAGAAATAGGTGAGGTCTTGAATGAAGACTTCCCATCTATATTCACACACGAGAAAGACATTGTCGCCGGGGACTTCAGTTATGATGGTGAGGTTCGAGAACTTGTTAAGATCAATAAGGAGGAGGTATTAAATGCTTTCACAGACATAAAGGTGGAGAACTCCCTACCGCCCAATGAAATGCATCCCAGGCTGCTATGAGAGGTGATGCAGGAGATTGCTGGAAATACACTTCATGCTTTTCTGTACACAGGTGAAGTGCCACATTACTGGATGTTGCAAATGTGGTTCATTCGTTCAAGAATGGCAGCAGGGATAGGCCAAGTAATTCCAGAGCATATAGTTTGACATTAGTGGGAGGGAAATTGTTTGAAATAATTCTGATAAAAAGGATGAATCAACATTTTGGAAAGGCAGAAATCGATCAAGTATAGTCAGCACAGATTTGGTACAGGAAGATCCTGTCTGATTAATCCAAATGAGAGTTTTGAAATGGTGTGTGAAAGTACTGATGAGGTCAGTGCTGATGATGTGGTTTACATGGAGTATATTAACGACTTTGATAAGATCCCACATGGAAGGCTGTTCCAAAAGGGAAGAACCCAATGGGATTCATGCCAAGTTATCAATTTGGATCCACTATTGTTGAAGGGTTGTTTTTGTGATTGGAAGCCTTCCACCATTGGGTGTACCGAAGGGATCTGAGCAGAGGCTTATAGAAATTCATTTAACAGACATCTGAATGGGTATATAAATAGGAAGGGTTGAGAAGAATATTGACAAAGTTCTAGCAAATGAGACCAGAAACATCATGCAAGAGTTGAACCGAAGGATCTATTTCCATGCTGTGCATATCTTGTATTCTATATCTTAAATGGAACCCGCTATAGAAGAGGAGGTGGTGGAGGTCTTAAACCACAGAGTTAGATAAATCCCCAGTACCTAATCAAATGTATTTCAGGGGATAGCGAAAAGCTAGAGAAGAAACTTTGGGGCCCCTATCAGAGATATTTGTACCACATAGAGCCATGTGTGATGGGATGGAAGACTGAAGGATGGCATCGTGGGCAGTGAAGGAGATTTTTTAAGATTACAAAGGAATCTCGATGATATGGCTGAATGGCTGAAAAACCGGAGATGGAATTCAATCTGAATAAATTTGGGTCAACAAAGAAGGTAGGGCTTATACAATAAATGGTATGACCTTTTCCAGTGCTGGAGAACAGGGAGACCTCGGGGTTCAGGTACATTAATCTTTGAAGTTTCAAACGTGGATAGACAAAATGGTTTGAAATGTGCGTGTCACACTTGCTTTCATTGCTCAGTACTTTGGATATACGAGTTGGAAGTCACGCTGAAATAATACAGGCCATTGGTGAACGTTCTTTTGCAATACAGCATCCCGTTCTGGTCGCCCAGTTATAGGAAGAATATTATTAAGCTGGATAGCTTTCAGATGAGATTTACCTGGATGTTGCTAGGTACGGAATGTCTCAGTTATGAGGAAATGTGGGATTTGTTGTAAATTTTCATTGAAAGCTGAAAGCTGAGAGGCGATCTGATAGAAGTGAATAAAATACTGAAGGTATAGATAGAGTTAATATTCGTTATCCTTTCCTGTGAACATGGCATTTTCAAGACTAGGGGCTACATTTTTAACTTGAGAGGACGGACATTGGTGGTGGGGTCCGTTTGGACCATCTCTGACAACTCTCTCCCCTTCCTGGTTCACCTGGACCATCTATGACACCTCCCTCTCCCTCCACTTCCTGGACCTGTCCATCTTCATTAAAGAACGACCGACTTGACACTGACATTTTTTACAAACCCACCGACTCCCACAGCTACCTGGATTTCAACTCTGTCCATCCTACCGCCTGCAAAAATCCCATCGCATATTCCCAATTCCTCCACCTTTGCTGTATCTGCTCCCAGGAAGACCAGTTCCATCACATAGCACATCATGGCCTCATTCCTTAGAGACCGCATTTTCCCTTCTCACTTGGTTAAAGTTGCCGTCCGACACATCTCGTGCATATTCCACCTCTCCACCTCAAGTCCCACCTCTCCAACCGTAACAAGGACAGAAACCCCTGGTGCTCACCTTCCACTCTCCCAACATCGCATATATCACATTATATGACAACATTTCCGCCACCTCCAAACGGACCACACCACCGTAACTACAAGGGAGTTGCAGTGGGAATGGTCTCTGCAGAATGCAGATACGGGTGGGAAAGGAAATATGTCGCTGGTGGTGTGGTCTGACAGCAGTTAGTAGAATTGGCAGACTTTAATGTGCTGTATCTGGCGATTACTGAGGTGAAAGGTGAGGCCTGTGGTAAAATTCCTATTGTAGTTGAAGCGGTGGGGTAAAGGTGGCTGTGTGGGAATTGGGCGATATGCGTTGGAGGACATTGTTGAACACGTTAGAAGAAAATTGCGATTCTTGAATTCGGAAAACTTTCTGAGATGTTTTGAAGGGGAATTGCTTCTCCTGGGTGAAAATATGGCAGAATCGGAGGGGTTATGTGCACAGGGTCACGTTCTTACGGGAGGATACTCGAGTGTGAATCAGGAGAGCAAATAATGGGACATGAAATAGCTCGAGGAAATGGTTGAAACAGAATCCATAGAGCTGATGCAAATTCATCGCAGATAAAAGACTAACCAGTTAGAGAATAGGACCCCTTAAAGATTAACAAGGCCATCTATGGAACCACAGAAGGTGGTAGAGATATCTTGCGAGTATTTCACATATCATTTTTATTACTTGAGAGTGACATGGAAGTTAAAGAGTTTGGAGAACTAAATAGTGATAACTTGATAAATGTTCATATTGCAGAGGTGTTAGTACCAGTTGTTTTAAATCGCATCAAAGTGGATAAATCAATGGGGCCTAATCAGGTGTATCTCAGAATTGTGTGGAAAGCCAGTGAGGTGATTGTTGGGCCCCATCAAAGAGATATTTATATCAAAGAGAGTCACAGGTGATATTCTGGAAGACGGGAGGTGCAATGATTTTAAGAAAGGTTGTTAGTAAAGGCCGCGGAACAATGGAACTGTGAGCTTAATGCCAGCGCAGGCAAGTTGTTGGAAGGGACCCTGAGGAATAGGATTGACATGTGATTGCAAAGGCATGAAATGATTATGGATAGTCAACATGACTTTGTGCATGGGAGATTGTCTCACTAACTTGGTTGTATCTTTTGAAGAAATTACCAAGAAGATTGAAGGCAGACTGTGGACGTTGTCAATATGTACTTCGGAAAGATATTCAACGAGGCTCCACAAAGTAGACTGGTTAGCAAGGTTAGATAACATGCAATACATTGAGAACTAACCATTCGGAAAGAAAGTTGGATTGAATTTAGGAGACTGAGACTGGTGATGGAGGGTTGCTTTATGGACTGGAGACCTGTGATCAGGAGTGTGCTGCAGGGACAGATGCTAGGTCTTTTTATGTAAATGACTTGAATGTGAATAGGCTGACAGAAGGGGAGTCTTGGCTCTAGAAGTAAAGGTAGCAATAAAGAGGTGATAATGAGTGTGCAGAGAGAGATTATACGGAGATTAGGAGCTGAGAATGACCAAGGCTGAAGCCAGTGTTCTGTGACAAAATATGTGGTTGATGGGGGGATGGGTGAAGCAGATGCAAAATGGAAAACAGTGGAGAAGGGTAGCAAAGGAGGAAGAGGAGAGGACAAAAGGTGAAGAGAGAGTGGGGAGAGAGGGAAAGAGAGACAATCAAGAAATAAGAGGTACAGAACAGTGAAAAACATTTTTCAAAGGCAAATAAAATAAATGAAATAAAATTACAGAGCAGAATGAAAGGAGAGGGGTCGAGATAGGATAATCATCTGATGACAGATGGGTTTTGATGTGAATATGTGAGGTATGGTCAGTAGGTTTACAAAATAGACCGAAATTGGAGGTATAGTGGAATGCGAAAAGTCGCAGGTAGGCAGGGTAGTGAAGGCAGCGTTTGGTACACTTTCTGTTATTGGTCAATGCATTGAATTCAGAGGTTGCGACGTCAAATTATGGCTCTATAGGACATTGATTAAAGCTCATCTGGAATTCTGTTTTCAGTTTCAAACTCCCTGTTGGAGCAATGATGTTGTGAAACTTGAAAAGGGTCAGAAAGTATTTTCAAGGACTTTGATAGAGTTGGACGGTTTGAACTATTGGGAAAGCCTGAATAGTCTTGCTCTATTTTCGCTGTAGATTTAGAGCCTGAGAGGTGACCTTATTAAGGTTTATAATCATGAGTGGCATGGGTCAGCTGAACAGTCTGTGTCTTTTTCTCATGTTAGGTGGTCCAAACTAGAGGGCACATGCTTAAGGGAGAGGGTAAAGATAAAAAGGGATCTAAGGGGGTAACATTTGCACGTCGAGTGTGGTTCGTGCTTGGAATGAACTGCTTGAGGAAGGGGTGGAGGCTAGTACAGTTGTAACATTTAAAAGCATCTGATTGTGTACATGAAGAGGAACATTTAGAGGGACATGAGCCAGCCACCTGGTAAATGGGAGTCCATTAGTTTAGGATTTCTGGTTGGCATGCACGAGTTGGACTGTACGGTCTGTTTCAGTGTTGTACATCTCTATGACATTAATAAATTATAATTGTGATAGGTTTCTCTTTTTTGGACAAGTAGTACAACTTTAGATAATTCTCCTTGGAGATGAGAAGATTAAGCAATGATTTTGACAAGGAACAGTTTTTTTTCAGAGAGATTTAATTGACAGAGAGGCAGAGACAAATTATTAACGTTGTCATAATTTTCAGTAACTACTATCAGGTAATTGGCAAATAATGAAGGTTGCAAATGTGAATATTATTTTACTCAGTAAGTTCTGATCATCTGGCACTGTCTGAATGGCAGCTGGACACAGATTCAGCAGTTATTCTCAAACAGATTTAGAATTTTACTTTTGAAAGAAACGTGTAGAGAGCTATGGACGAATAGGAGAGGGGTTGGGATAGAATGGCAACATCTCCAGAGGGACAGCCGCAATTGGTTCAACAGCTCCCAACCCCTGTGCTCTGAGATGATGCCCCATTCACTATGATTGGGGATATGCATAGGAAAGGGTTAGAGGGTTATGGGCGAACAGCTGGCGAATGGGGCTCCATTGATTTAGTATCCCCAGTTGGCAGGGGCGTTTTGGACAAAAGGGTCTGTTTCTGTGCTGTAAATCTCTATTATACTAATAAATTATAATATGCAGCTCTTTTATTGAGAGGTAGCAGAAGTGGAGATAATTTCCTTGGAGCTGAAACGTTTAAGCAGTGATTTCAACCAGGAGCAGATTTGTTTCCAGGCTATTTAATTTACAAAGTCAGAGAGAGAAATCATAACGTTGTCACAATTTTTAGGAACTATTAAACTTGGCAAATCATGCAAGGTTGAAAGGTGAAGATTATTTTACTCAGTAAAGTCTGAGCATCGGGAACGGTTCTGCATCGTCTGATTGTTGTTTCTGATTTACAGCATCCACAGTTCATCCACAGATTCAGCAGTCATTCTGAAACAGATTTGGAATGTAATTTTTGAAGGACAGATTTGGACAGCTATGAACAAATGGAAGGGGAGTTGGGACAGATTTGAAACATCTCCAGAGGGAGAGAGTATAGGCCCAATGGGCTGAATAGCCGCTAGTCCTGTCATCTGTGATACTGCCCCATTCATTGTGAATGATGAAGCTCATCCCAGGGCAGAGAGAGAAAGGATCCCACCACTCACCTCACAATGGCGCCCGGCTGATTGACGGCAGCGCCAGACCAATAGGAGGTGAGTTGGTGTGGATAACACGTGACCAAGGGCTGTGCAGGCACAATGTCACTGTGAGGGGGAGCTCAGTGAATGTGAAGGGAGTGGTAGAGACAGCTGACACTGTGTAAAAATAGCGTTAGTGTTAACTGGGAGGGTTTATAAACACATGGTGCAGGTCACTGGACCTGAATTAGAAACTCCAGGTAAATTAGAACCAAATGAACTGTGGATGATTTAAATCAGAAACAACAATCAGAAGATACTAGAAAAGGTCAGCAGGTCTGGCAGCATCTGTGAAAAGAAATCAGTGTTAACGTTTCGGATCCAGTGAAACTTCCTCAGAACTGATGGTGTGAAAATGTCATTTTCTATGCGGAAGGTATATTATACACAGCGAGAAGAACATTTGGATCAAGGAGTAGATAAATATCTGGCTGGGAGGGTGAATAGCTCTTAATGGAGAATGTTAGTGGCTAACCATAGGTATTGTGTAATGGCGAATTATGTAATGACAAGACCTGGTGTCTGAGTTAGGGGCATATGACATGAGGGAATTCAGGCCAGATAACTAGTGAATTCAGTGTTATGTCCGGAGTGCTGCAGCGTTCCCAAGCACAAAATGAAGTATTCTTCCAGCTTATGCTGATCTCCACTGGAAGATTGCAGGACGCCTGAGTCATTTGTTAGCGAGAGAACAGGGTAGGGTGTTAAAGTGGCAGCAACTAAAAGCTCGGGGTTACTTGCAGACAGTGTACAGATCATCTGATGTCATTTCTGTCAACTCCAAGATGCCGCCATCAAACATTCCCTTCCATCCCTTGTCCACCTTTTGCAGGGAGAGTTCCCTCTCAGACATCCTGATCCACTCCTCATTCACTCCAAACAGGACCCACCGCCAATCCAGCACATTCCCCTATAACCGCCCAAGGTATAACACGTGCCTATTGACTTTCTTCTTCCTCAGTATCCAAGAACCACAACACACCATCGAGCTGTCTGTCTTTTTAGCACACTACTCTGTTCCCTGGCAAACATCTCTGTTTCAGGCTTGCTCCAGCATTCCAGTGAAGCTCAGCACAAGCTGGAAACGCAGAACCTAATATTGTGCTTGGAGACTGTGCAGCCTTACAGACTCAATATCATGTTGAATAAGATTAGACCTTTCTCCTAGCCCCTTACCCAACACACCAGGTCTTGATACCACATAGCCTGCCATTGCACACTACTTATTGAATATTTGCAGGGCCTAAAACCATTACACCATTTATCCGTTTGATGTTATTATATGCTTGATGTGTATTAGCTACTCCTCGGTCACAGGAATGGCTAATGTAGAAAAAAAATCATGGAACAAAAAACGTGATTCCTTGAACTGTCGCGGTAAATCAAATTAAACTCCATTTGCCTCTCTTCAGCCCATTCTCCCAATTGATCAAGATCCCTTTCCAATCACAGATAATCTTTGTTAGGATCCACTTTAACATTTTTTATGTCACACAAACGAACCATACTGTGTGTATTCTTATCCCCAAGTCATCTATATACATGGCAAATAAAAATGGACACAGCACCGATTGCAGTGGAGCACTGCTGGTCACAGACATCCAGTCTGAAAAGCAACCCTCCACTATTGCTCTGTCTCCTGCTTTTCAGCTAATTTCCTATCCAGTTGGCAAGCTGTACCTGAATCCCATGTGATCGAACTTTACAAATTCGTTTCCCATGCAGAACCTTTTCAAAGGCTTTTGTAAAAAAAATAAACAATGTCTAATGCCCTGCCGTCATTGATTTCTTGGTGACTAACTTAAAAAACTCAATCAAGTTTGTGAGACACCCTCTTACATAACCATACTGTATATCCCTAATCATTCCTTAGTTCTCCAAATATATGCAAATCCTAATCTTCAGAATAACCTCCAACAGCTTCCACACCTCTGAAGTCAGGCTCAGAGGTCTACAGTTCCCAGATTTCTCCTGATATCCCTTCTTTAACAAAGTGCAACATTAGCCACTCTCCAGTCATCAGGCAGCTCACCCGTTGTTGTCAGTTGTACAGGTATTTCTCTATGGTGCTCCCAATGTCCTCCAACCCAAACTGTTCCCGTACTATCACTTTAGTTCCTTTCCCTATCTTATGTGCCAAGGTAATTTCAGATGTTGCTCGATTTCTGACAGAAATATTGCATTTGGTAAAGAATATTGACTTGAACTCATTTCTCAAACTTTGAACCAATCAAACCTTTCACACGATGGTATTCTTAATCAATGTTTGAAAAAACTGAATCACCCACTATTGCAACATTATTATGACTTTATATCAGAGATCGCTCTGTCTATTTGTTCCTTGAGTTCTCTCTAAATATTGCAGCGTCTATAGTGCTATTCAACTGAGGTGATTTTTTTATTACTTTAAAAACACAATTTCTTTTGAAAAAAGCTCTCATCCACAATTTAAAAATAGATCCTTTTTGTTTATTCTCCCGAGAATGTTGGCATTTTCCCAGAAGGCAGTTGAGAGTCAGTCACATTGCTGTGGGTCTGGAGTCATATGTTGGCTAGACCAGGTGAGGTTGATAGTTTCCCTCCCTAAAGGACATTAGTGAACCAAATGATTTCTTTTTTCTTCTAACAATCGACAATGGTTTCATGGTCATCATTAGACTTTTCATTCTCGATTTTATTGAATTCAGATAACACCATCAGCCATGTTAGGATTCGAACCCTAATCCGCGGAACATTACACATACTACTCGTCTGTCAAGAATACCATTCGGCCATTGCCTCCCTTTTTACGAAGGTTCAAAACAAAAAGGTCAGTCATTCTACGTGTACAATTTGAGATTACGCACTGAAACGTCCATGTATTGGCCTCTCCAAAAGATCATCTCACAGAAGTCTATATGGGGGGAGAAAATATTTTACTTTTTTGGATTTTTATTTTATATTTTTGAGATAAAAGAAACAAAAAATGAATCGAAATAAAAATCTTATATCACAGACATATAATCGCTGAAACGGGAGGGGGGATTACAGAGATAGGGAGGGATGTGAGACTGGAGGGGCATTACATATAGTGAAAGTGCTGTGAGGCTAGAGGGGGATCATTGCCCAAACATCGCCTTTGTACATGGACTCCCGCATTTCAGGAAGGCAGTTTCCACCACCTTTCTCCAAGTCAAATGAAAATGGCCAATTAATACTGGTCTGTGCAGCAGAGGCAAAACTCAGCGAATAACACGACAGCAGTGAACTCTCTCAGCTGACTGGCTATGAAGTTAGAAACCACTCTGGAAATGGAGCTGGGAGACAAGAGACACAAAGTGACGTTTAACAACTGCTCTCAGAAAGACCTCAATCTCAGAACTACTTCCAGCCTGGGATCATCTCAGTGGGTATCAATCTCTTAAAACATCAATCTTATTCTGTTTTAGTTTGATCCATCTACAGTAGTGAGTAAAGTGATGGCTTCTTATTAATATGTCTTACGGTTTCTAGATTACATTTTTAAAATTTAAAACATAGGCATTAAGTTATTCGGGGGCAGTATTTTGTAGATCAGTAAGACTGTGTCTTTTTCTGGATTTGTAGATTGTTAACACGGAGAGATGGCCTGTTTCGAGTGACGTGTTGCTCCTGTCGGATGTGTGAGATTAAGGAAAGTTTCAATGATCTTGATGATTATATTTGAAGGAGGTGTGATTGCCAGTCCTATCGGATTTCATGGATTGGTTGGGGAGGATTTAAATGATATGGAGACGCTGATGTTAGGCTGTGGTAGATAGAGTTAAAAATCAGACAACACCAGGATATAGTTCAACAGATTTATTTTGAAGAACTAGCTTTCGTTGCGCTGTTCCTTCATCAGATGATTGTGGAGTGATTGCAAGCAGTTAGGAATTGACAAGAGCCAGGGGGTGTCAGAGGTGGCAGTCTCAGGATGGTAGGATACTACAGATACAGTCAGTTAGATGGGTTACCTCCACGAAAGGTACAAGGGCTAGGCAGGTAATGCAGCAGTCTCCTGTGCCTGTCCCCACCTCAAAAAAGTATTCTGGTTTGGAAAATGTTGTGGTTAATAGACGTTCAGGGAAATGTAGCACGAGAAGCCAAGTTACTGGTGCTGAGACTGGCTCTACTCTAATGTGACATATATCAGGTTCCAGATAATCAATTGTGATTGGGGACTCTCTAATAAGGGGCACAGACTGCCGTTTCTGAAGCTGGTAGTGAGACATCAGAAGGTGCCTCCCTCATGCCAAGATCAAGGATGCCTCAGATTGGGAGCAAAATATATTCAAGGCGGAGAATCATTAGTGGGAGGTCATTGCACAATGGTTCCAATGACAGATGAAGGGGGTCCTGATGAGAGAATACAAGATGTTATGTAGGAGTTTAAAAAACGGGTTCTCAAGGATAGTAATATATAGATTACTCCTGGTACAACATGCTAGTGAGAGTAGGAATAGCAGGATGGAGGAGATGAATGTGTGGCGAAGGAGCTGTTGCAGGGGAGAAGGAATGACATATTTGGATCATGGGAATTTCTTCTGGGGTATATCTGACCTACATAGCAAGGACAGATTGCACCTGCATTGGAAGGGGACTAAAATCCATGCAGGGAGATTTGCTCGTGCTGCTTACGAGGCATTAAACCCAAAGAGACAGAGGAAAAAGACTTACATGTGAGGCTGGTACTGTTCAGAGGTCATACAAGCAAGAGCAAGCCACAGAATGAGGTGAGACTGACCAGTTACAGTGCTTTTATTTCAATGCAAGAGTCTTGACCAGTTGGCAGATGAGCGCAGGTAATGGTTTTGAACATGGCACTGTATCGCATATATTGCAACTACAAAGGCATGACTCAGGGGTGGATAGGACTAGCAGATCAATGTTCCAAGATATAAATGTTATAGCAAGGATAGAAAGGGAGAACAGAGCAGGGGGAGTGGCGTTTTTTCTTAGGGATAACATTACGGCTGGGATTCGGGAGGACATTCCTGGGAGCCCATCCAGGTACGTTATCAGATTGGAACGGAGAAATAAAAAAAGTGATGATCTCCTTATTGGGATTGTGCGATCGACACCACCACCCCCCACCCCCCACCCAACAGTCAGCGGGGAATTGACAAACCAATTTACTGGAAGATCTCAGTTATATGAAAGAATAATGTGGTTGAAATGATAAGGAGTTTTAACTCTCCAAACTGATCCTCAGAATCCTGTGAAGAGCTTGGATGGACAGGTGTTTGTTCAGTGTATACGAGAAAATGTTTGATTCATATTGTAGGATGTACCTACTAGAGAAGGAACAAAACTTAACCTTGTTTTTTCATTTGTCACAGGATGAGGACGTCACTGGCTGGGTCAGAATTTATTGCCCATCCCTAATTATCAAGAAGGCAGTTAGGAGACGACCACGTTGCTATAGGTCAGGAGTCACATGTAAGCCAGATTAGATAAAGATGGCAGATTCCTTCCCTGAGCGACATTAGAGAATGACTTATATACATGACTTGGATGTGAATATATGTGGTATGATCAGTAGGTTACAGATTATATCAAAATTGGAGGTGTAGTGGACAGTGATGAAAGTTAGTTCAGATACAACAGGATATTGATCAGATGGGCCAATGGCCTGTGAAATGGATGACGGAGCTCAGTTTAGATAAATGTGGGCTGAACATTTTGGAAAGGCAAATCAGGATAGGATTTACGCGATCAATGGTAAGGTCCTGGCGAGTTCTGCTGAACAAAACGACCATGGAGTGCAGATTCATTTTTTTCTTGAAAGTAGAGTTGCAGGTAGGCATGGGATTCAAGGCAGCATTTGGTACCCTTATACATATTGGTCAATACATTGAATACAGAAGCTGTGACGTCATACTGAGGCTGAAGAGAACATTGATTAAGCCACTTCTGGAATTCTATGTTAAGTTTGAATTTTCCAGTTCTCGGAAGGATGGTGTGAAATGCGAAAGGGATCAGACAAGACATTGCCAGGGTTGGAAGATTTGGGCGACAGGGAAAGACTGAATAACCTGGGTCTATTTTCTCTGGAGAGTCAAAGACTGAAAAGTGACCTAATGGAGATTTATAAATTCATGAGGGGCACGGATAAGGTGAACTGCCGGGGTATTTTCTCCCCAGGTTAGGTGGGTCCAAACAAGAGCAAATGGGTTAAAGTTGAGAGGGCAAAGATTTAAAAGGGATTCAAGGGGCATCGCTTTCAAGCTGAGTGTGGTCTATGTATGGAGTGAGCTGCCAGATCAAGTAGTGGAGGCTGATGCAATTACAATATTTAAAAGGCATCCGACTGGGTTCATGAATATGAAGGGGGTTCGAGGGATATGAACCAATAGCTGGCAAATGGTACTCCATTTGCTTAGGATTTCTAGTTGTCTTGAACGAATTGTGCTGTACTTCTGTATGACACTAATAATTTAAAATAATCTTCATTCCTCTTTAATGTACAGTCAGCAGAAGCACAGATAATTGTCCTTAGAGCTGAGTAGGTTAGGCAGAGATTTCGACCAGGTGCAGATTTGTTTCCAGGCTATTTAATTTGCAGACAGAGAGGAATTGTTAACATTGACACAATTTTTAGAAACTACTTTCAGATAATTGACAAATATTACAGGTTTAAAATGTGAAGATTATTTTACTCAGTAAGTTCTGAGCATCTGGAACAGTCTGATGGCAGCTGGAGACAGATTCAGCAGTTATTCTCAAATAGATTTGGAATTCTCATTTTTAAGGAACGATTTGGAGGACTATGGGCAAATGACAAGGGAATTGCGACAGATCTTCAGCAACTCCAGACGGAGAGACAACAGCCCCAATGGGTTGTATAGCCCCTACCCCCTGTGCTCTGTCCTACTGCCCCATTTCAATAACGAAGCTCATCGCAGGGCAGAGAGAAGGACGATCCCACCACTCACCTCATAACTGTACCGGCCTAATTGACAGCAGCTCATCAACTAAGAGAAGGAGAGTTGGTGTGGCCCTGCAGTCAATGAGAGTGAACAGCAGCATGACACGTGACCATGATCTGTCCAGGCGCAGAGCCACTGTGAGTGGGCACTCAGTGAGTGTGAAGGGAGTGGGAGAGACTGCAGAGACTGTGACGGACACTGCTACACATGAATTACTAACTCCCGGTAAATTAAAACCAAATGAAATGTAAATGCTGCAATCAGAAACAACAACCAGGAGGTTCTGGAAAAGGTCAGCAGTTCTAGCAACATATGTGAAGAGAAATCATAGATAAAGTTTCAGATCTCAGTGATCCTGAGTTGATGTTACCGGAAAAAAAATAGTTTATATGCAGAAGGTAGGGTGGGGTGGGGGCCGATATAAGGAATAAAGGATAGGTGGGATAGAGCGATAAGAATAGTTGGGTAAAGGAATGGATAATGATGTGGCAGGGAGGGTGAATAGCTGTTAATGGAGAGTGTTAGTGGCTAACCATTGGTAGTGTATAATGGCAGGCTGCGATAAGAAGGTGTAGTGTGTGGGTAGTAGGCGAGGACGTGGGGTTGTTAACCTACGGTTAGCCACTCACTGCCTCCATTGTAAACTGCTCCAAACCTACATCACTCCAAGATTGGAGCTGCCAAAGACACAATCTTCTGGGATATCCTCCCTAACCGCTCTGACCTCCTTTAAGATGAATTTTAAATCGTTCTCTTTAATCAAAGTTTCCATCATTCATGAAGCACTTTAGGAGATTTGTCAATGTCTGAAGCTCCGTACAATGCAAGTAGTTGTTGTTATTTTCTGACAATGGGAGAAACAGGAATTAACATTCTGTCTTTTATCTGATGAGCAGGAGTAAAGCAGAAGCGCTGTGCATGCAACAGCCAACAATGGTCCACGGGTGATTGATGTCAGCGTGGGACCACGAAGAGGACAGGGCGCAGGATTAGAGCACCAAACAATCGGAGTGAATGAGGGGCGGGGCTATACTTGACCACGTGATCAGCCTCGCGAGCAGCACAGTAATGTTGTGAACAAGGCATTGGGAATGTGAATGTGCAGAACACGCGAAAGGTAAGAAATGAACAGCAGGAAGAGGAAGGGAAATGGTGTTGGTATGTGCTCAGAAGTTTTACAGCAACTTAGAGCACATCGGAAAACAAAAATTTGAAATTCCCAGGCCTGTGTTTACCTCAGATGGCAAAAGGCCTGAGTGAGCGCCGGAATCTTTATTGGAGGGTAGTGATCCTCGGCTGTCAAGATTGTGAGGGGCAAGCTGCAGCAGGACGGATGCACAGCCTTCCCTTACAGGGAGTGATAGTGCAGGACTTTCACAATGTGCCAGAGTCAGGATGTTTTCAAAGTCCAAGAGCGTGATACTGGAAAGCACAGCAGGTCAGGAAGCAGCCGATCAGTGGGAAGGAAAATGAACTGGAAAGACATGTCAAGAGGGCGGTGCCAAGTTTGAAATTTGTGTCGAAGATGAAGTGGGGGGAGGGGAAATGTAGAAACTGCTCAAATCCACATTGATCCCATGTTATTGGAGGATACCAAGGGCGGAAGATGAGGCATTCTTCCTTCAGGCATCATATGATTTGGATTTGGGTGTGGAGGAGGCCTGGGAGCTAAATGTCCTTGGTGATGTGCGAGTGGTTGTTAGAGTCTTCGGACGCAACGTGTTGGCTTGTTTAGTGCTTTACCGTTACTTTCACAGAACTTGTATAAATGAGTCTTACACTGCTGCTCAGCCTCTGAGCATTTGCTGTTATCTTAACGGATTTCATTTTCAACAATATCTGTAACGATAAATAATTCGTTTTTTCCAAAATAAGTGGATTTTCCTTCCATTTCTGACTGTCAAATTCTGCACCATTTTCATTCACTGTAATTCATTTTGCACTCCCTTAAATATCAGCTGTGTTTCTCCCTCCACAGATACCAATGATCAATGCCACGCTTGCCTGTGGAGAATATGATGTTTGACTTCTTTGTACTGCTGCAGTTCCTGTGGTGAAGGTGTTCCCAAAATTTAGTTCGCTCAGAGATGTTACAGATTATTCACTCAGAAGAGGTGACAACATGTGTGCAAATCAAAACAGTTTGTACTTTTACTATTTTTATAACTTCTGACACAAGAGATATTAGGCCAGGTGATCAAACACATTGCCAAATAAGCAGGACTTCAGGATCAGCTTCAAGGAGGATAGCACACCTGAGAGAGTGAGGGTGGGAATTCCAGACCGTGTTGCCTTGACAACAGTAGAAAGAGCCAGGCAGGTGAAGCAATGCATCAACATGGTTGGGAATCTGAAAGAAAATAAGTTGTAGAGATCTCAAATGTTGTGTGGTGCAGGTAGATCGCAATGTTCACAGCCAAGAATTAAATCAAGGGTGAGAATTTTAAGTTATTGTTGCTTCTGAATAGGAACCTTTTGATGGATCAACAAGTTTTGGTACAAGTGAGCACTTGGGCAGCTGAGTTAACGATATCCTTGAGGTTACATGTAAGTTGAATGTGAGAGTCTGGCCAGGAGTGTATTTGGATAATAAAGTCTGGAGATAGCATTGGGATGGATAAGAAATTCACCAAATGATCTGAGACTGGGGTGGAGTTGGGCGAAGTCACTGATGGAGAAATAGCGGTTTTGGAGTGGGATTAGGCTGTCACCCTCAGCTCATCTCTGGAATTCAGCTGTTTGTCCGTTTTTTGAATCATATCTGCAAAAAGCTCAGGAACTGAATGGCCCTGGCAGGACCTAAACTGGGCATCACTGAGCAGGTTATTGCTGAGCAGCTGCTGCTTGAGAGCACTGTTGGCGTCACCTTCCATTACTTTACTACTGATCGAGTGTGGACTGATGGAGGGAAATTGGCTGGGTTGGCTGTTTCCTGTGTTTCTGCATTAAACATACCCAGGCAGCGTTCAACATTGTCAGTCGATGCTGGGGTTTGTGGTTGGAAAGTTCTGGAGCACAAGCCATCAGTACCATAGCCCGAATGTTGGCAGGGATCATACCCCTTACACTCTTTGTCCATTTCTTGATATTATTTGAACTGAAACGATTGGTTGAGCATCTGTGATGGGGACCACTGGAGAAGGCTGAGATGGAAATTGCTGCAAAAGCTGTCGTCTTATCTGTTGCATGAATGTGTGAGGCCCCTCCATCAGTAAGGGTGGGGATGTTCTGTGATTCTTCCTCCAATGAGTTGTTTAATTGTCCATCACCATTCATGACTGAGTGTTGCAGAATTGCAGAGCTCGGATTTAATCCATTGGTTGTGGGATCGCCTAGTTCTATTTCTTGTCACTTGTGCTGTTTGGCATGCTGGTTTGGTCGGTCTTTTAGGTATGATACAAGATTACAGTGGTGCTGGAAAAGCACAGCGCGTCAGGCAGCATCTGAGGAGAGGGAAAATCGAAGTTTTTGGCAGGATCCTTTCATCCTGTTGAAAGGATCCTGCCCAGAACATCGATTTTCCTGCTCCTCAGATGCTGCCTGACCCGCTGTGCTTTTCCAGCACACTCTAATTTTGTCTGATCTGCATCACCTGCAGTCCTCACTTTCACCTACCTCTTTTAGGTATGCCTGACGGTCCTCCTGACATACCATCCTGCACTTTGCACTGAAACAGGATTGATCCACTATTCTGATGGTAATGGTTAAGTGGGTGTATGCCAGGCCATGAAATTTCAGGTTGTGCTGGAGTGCAATTCTGCTATTGTTGTACCACAGTGCCTCACAGATGCCCCGTTTTGCAGTCCGCCATCTGCTCGAATTATATCCCATTCAGCAAAGTGATAGTGTCTGTAAACACACTGGAGACTACTCTCCACTTGAATGCAAGGCATTGTCTCCAAAGGACTGTGTGATGGTCCTTTTTACTGCTGCTGTTATGGACAGATTTATCTGTAGCTGATCAATGTACAACAATGAGATCAAGTATGTTTTTCCCTCGTCTTGGTTCTCTCACCACTTGCTGCAGGCCAAGTTGAGCAGGTACGTCCTTTAGGACCCAACCAGCTGAGTCACTATTCCTGTTGCAGAGACTGTTAGTGGTGCATATTGAAAACCCATACGCAGAGTATGGTTGGCACCATTTACACCCTCAGTGCTTCCTACAAGTGTTGCTCAACACGAAGGAGTACCGATTCTGCTGTCTTCTGTTAATGCTGAGTACTCCCTGGGCAAGTCCTTCCTGTCTGTACACCACTGTGCCACCACCTCTGTCTGATCTGTCCTGCAGGTGGGATAGGACATATCTAGGAATGGTGATGTTATTGTCAGTAATTTATGATTCCTTGAGTAAGACAATGTCAAGCTGTTCCATGACTAGTCTGTGAGACACCTGTCCACATATTCGCACTAGCACCAGATGTTAGTGAAGAGAAATTTGCAGTGTCGAGAGGGTTGATTCGGTGGTTGCATTTTCTGGAGCCTTGGAAGATGTCATGTGGTCCATCCAGTTCATTTTCTTTGCTGAGACATTACAGTGGTGACGACAATGAGTAGCTTGCTGGGCCACTGCTATATTGGCAGTTATCTTTTCCGGGAGGGCATGAGGGATTTATTCTGCCATTGGCAATTGTTCAATGGAGATCAGTCGGTTCTTAATTTCAGTTGTTTTTTTTATTGAATTCAGATTCCACAATCAACCGAGGTGGGATTAAAATCAGGACTTCAGTTGTACATTTTAATATTCTGGATAGAAGCTAAATACATCAGGTTTCTTCACTCATTTTAAATATCACTAACCCAGGATTTGTTTCTTTGTTAAATACTGTCCATCATCCTGTCTTCTCCATTCTCTCCAACAAGTGAGGAGCACATGCACTTCCTCTGTCACTAATATTGAGACAATCCGATCAGCTGCCTCTGCTGCTTCCATCCCTTCCATTGGCCTACTAAGCCAAACTGCCTCATGTGATGCTCTTCGTTTTAGTCTTAAACTAACAGCTTTCTCCATTTTCTTGTCAAGCTTAATTAGAGCTCATCTTGACCCTTTCCCCCAGCCTCACTAAACTACAGACACGACAACTTTGTCTTCTCCTCCTCCTCATCAGTCTCCCTCACCATATCACAGATACTGTTCTTTGTTCTGTCTCTCTGTCTTTTCTCGTTATATCCTTCTCACCCATTCTGCGAAATCTAGTATTTGACCCCACTGTCGTTGGAAACTCTTGCTCCATCTCCACTCTCCCTTTCCTTTCTGAATTCCTTTATATGGTGTCCCTCCAGGAATAATCCTAAGTCCCTCCTGTTTCTCGACGACATACTTCCAGGAGGTGACATCGTTCAAAATATCATGTTGGGTTTCACACGTACTTTAACAATGCCCCGCTCTACCGCATCATCATCCTCACCAGGTGGCAGAATGGCACTGTGTTTAGCACTGCTGCATCACAGCAAAGGGTCCTGGTTCGAATCCAGCCTTGGGTGACTGTCGATGTGGAATTTGTACATTTGCCTCGTGTCTGCGTGGGCTTCCTCCGGGTGATCCAGTTTCCTCCCACAGTCCAAAGATGTGCAGGTCAGGTGAATTGGCCGTGTTAAATTGCCCGTAGTGTTAGGTACATTAGTCAGATGGAAATCGGTCTGACTGGGTTAGTCTTCGGAGGGCGGTGTGCACTGGTTGGGGCGAAGGTCCTGTTTTCACACTGTATGTAATCTGATCTGTTCGAATCTCTCTCCATTGCTGCACTGTTACAGTTATCAAATTGCCTACCACGCTTTTATCTACCTGATTCAGTGCAAGTTCTTCCAATGAAACGTTGCAATGTTTGAACCTAATGCGTTCAGTTGCTATTACAAATTCATTTCCCTTACAGCTGAGCCCCTCCCTCTGACTGGGATATCTCTGAGGCAGAACTACGCTCTGCACAATATTGCTCGAAATTCTGACCCCTTCGTAAGCTTCTGATCAGACTTCTACACAATCACAACCACCAGAAATTACAATCTATTAAATGTTGCTAATCTCCTCCTCACCCCAGCTCCATTGCTACAGAAATCCCCTACCCATGTCTGTGTTGCCATAAGCCTGATGAATCCGAAACAGAAACACTGATTCTGTAAATGACGCAGAATCTGGTTCTGGACACCAACATGTTTGGAAACATTTTCTGAGTATTTACCCTTTCAAACCCCTTAAGAATCACATATTTTTTCAATCGGATCACTTTTCATTGTCCCAAAATCCAAAATTCCCAACTTCAACAGCCATTGCTTAAATGATAATCCCTCCAAATTAGGGAATATCCCAGACAATGTTCTCTGAAATGCCTCCAATGAAGTGATGCAATTCATCAAATAAACGGACCAAAACATTTTACATTACTCCAGATGCAGTCTGATTCGCATTTTGGACAGTTGCCCTAAGTATTTACTCCGAACACTTACTCTGCAAACCCTTTAAAATAAGGAACAACATTCGTATTCCCCTTCTTGATGACCTGTTGTAACTGCGTGCTAGCTTTCTGTGTTTTCTGCACAATTACCTGTAGCTTTCTAAAGTTTACACCATTTAAATAGTACGCTGTTCTTTTATTATCTCCCGAAAATGAACAACTTCACAACTTCCAAAGTTATATTCCATTTTCGAACTTGTTGTTCACTTCTCCTGTGAATATCTCTCTGTATTATAATCCCCTTGGAACATTAATGTTATCCTTTTCTCGGAGATTTCCCACCTCATTCTTCTAAACATTTCCTGGGAGCTCTGGGCAGTGAGCAGCATGATCAGTTGTTATCCTTTTCGGGATACTCTATGGAATGACTGCAAGGGCATTGCTGACCATTCTTCAGAATGGCGATAACCTCCCCATCAAGATGCATTCGCCTTTCACACCCAATATATTCTTCGTGAGGTGCAGCGGCAGCTCGGAAGGAATGAAATGAAGCAAATCCTGCTCATTGCATCTCACCAACTCTTAGATTATTCTGTTCCATGTGTCAAAAATCTGTTCTGTTCAGTCACATGAAGTTTCAAGGTGCAAACTCATAGAAACCCACATAGATTTTCCTCTCTATTGACTGCTGATGTCCACAAGGGGTAATGTCTCCAGTCATCCTGCGGCCGGAGGAAGGGTTGGTTTGAGTTTCCAATCTTAACTGACAGGCACGGGTTTTATAAACTTGTATTACAAGACATTACAGGTGGACATTCAGATGGCAATCACAGTAATTGCAACGCCAAACTCTAACAGAATTACACAATTCATCAGGACCTGGATATTTGAATTGTATATGAGTATTGTTTTCCAGTTCGTTCTCATTTGTTGCATAAAAGTTTACCTTTGAATAGAACTATTTTCTAAATAGATCTCCCCGAAATCTTCAATATCCGTCCTGTAGTCCTTTTATGATGAGCTGGTGAGTGTTAAGTTTATCAACTTGATGTATATCTTTTGTAAATGCCTATCTCACAGCTCTCCACAATTTCCTTTGCTACAAGGAGAACTATTTCAGTTTCTCTAAACCCCTGATTCCCCAATGTCTCTTTGCTATCTATAAGGTCACAACAGGTTGTGTTGGACGATTCTCAACTTGTCTGCATCAGTGCAGCTCCCAACAATATGAAAGAAAGTGAACATCCTCCAGGACAAAGCACTGTGCCTGAATAGTATCCTATCCACCACCTTCAGCATTTCCCCTCTCCACCCCCGAGGCACTGTGGCATCACTGTTTAAAAGGTAAAGACAGCATTGCCTTAGCAGACCGTAAGGCTGCTCTTTCATTAGGGAGAGATGACTGGTCGTATTTTAACCTGAAGGTCATACCAGCCCAGGCC
This sequence comes from Chiloscyllium punctatum, assembly GCF_047496795.1. Classification (NCBI taxonomy): domain Eukaryota; kingdom Metazoa; phylum Chordata; class Chondrichthyes; order Orectolobiformes; family Hemiscylliidae; genus Chiloscyllium; species Chiloscyllium punctatum. The sequence goes on along the minus strand of NC_092750.1, from coordinate 97,438,587 downwards.
ATCAGAGGTTGAAGAAGGAGAGTCCATCTCTTGCAGATGTATATAGTTGATGTGTATCATCAAGACCCATGTCTCTGCAACTAAAATTCCCCATTCTTTGAACCATCCTGGTAAATCTCCTATGCACTCTCTCTGGGATCCTGCCAAATTTACCAACGTGTGAATGATCTCTGGATGGAAAGACCCAGCTGCTCCGTATTCTTCTGGGTTAAGCCATCATAGAGCAACAATTGCACTAAACCTCATTGTCTGTTAGGGTGGGAGACACAGGAATCCAGAAAACATTCAATATGTATTTAGGTGTACACTGGCGATGCCAGGACAGATAACACTTTGGACCAACTACTGGAAAATATATTTGGATAGGTTGGCAGTAGTTTTCTTTGTCACAGATACAATAGACCACACAGTCCTTTTCTGTCTTGTTGACCACTGAGATGATTGACAGAGGAATATGACAAGCCGCATTTGAATTTCAGGTCAGAGAGGTGATATTAGATAAGATGACAAATGATTGTTTGACGATTTTGGGAGTAAAGTGAGATAGAGGGGTTAAGGAGGAAGTTCTGGAGCCTGGGGAGAGGGTAAAGGAATCTGATATGCCATCGGCAAATGCAAAGTAAGAAGAGGGTATTCTCAAGGTTGGAATTGCACATATAGCAGCGCATTGAGAGATTCTAAGAGATTAGAGATCGGGAGGATAATGAGGCTGGAAGAGATTAGAGTTCGGGAGGACTGTGAGGTTCGAGAAAGTCACAGCGATGGAGATGGTTGTGACAGCAGAGCTAGTGTTGGTTTTGAGCCTGCAGAAGAATTAGAGATAAGGAGGAGTTCTGAGGCTGGTTGAGGTGACAGTGATAGACTTGTGAAGAAAGCGGAATTCACAGATATTGAGAGTTAGTCGTAGAGATATACAGAACCAAAACAGACCTGGTCATCCAACCAATGCACTTCAACAATCACTTCAAACTGAACTATTCCCACGTGCCTCCGCTTTGTCCAAATCCATGCAAACAACGTCGCTGTCCAAAGGTCGTTCTCAAAGAATCCCATTCCCCTCCTCTATATCCACCCATGACTAATTCACCTAATCTACACATCCCTGAACCTGGAAGGAACCCACGCAGACACGGGAAGAATGTGGAAATCCCACAGACACAGTCACCTAAGTCTGGAATCGAACCTTGGACCCTGGCGCTGTGGCAGCAATGCTAACCACTGAGACGCTGTGCAATCCTACAATTGTAATTGTATTCACAACTACCACTTCCTCTGGAAGCTCATTTCACACATGAACTACTGTCTGCACAAAATAGAAAAATCATCCTGAACGTCTTCTTAAAGCCATTCTCCTCTCACCTTAAAAAGTATTTACCCAGTCTTGAATCGCGCATCCTCCTGGATGAGGTGACAGTGATAGAGTTGTGAAGATCGAGGAATTCACAGACAGCGAGAGTTAGTCATAAAGATATACAGCACAAAAACAGACCCGGTAATCCAACCAATCCATTGAAAGGAAACCAACTATTGACATTATCCGTCACCCTCTTGAGTTTATAGAACTCTAATACGATCACTCCTCAGACTCCTTCACTCCAGTGAAAGTAGTTCCAATCTCTCCAGCCTCTGCTTATAATTCAAATCATCCATTCCCATCAACATCCTGGTAAATCTCTTCTGAAACAGCTCCAATTTAATAATATCCACCCGATAACAGCACAACCAGAATTGGACACAGAATTTCAGAAGAAGCCTCACCAACATTCTGTATATAGCCAGCAAAACGATTTCCTATACTCAAAGATCTCAAAAATGGAGGTATGTGTTTCAACACCTTTCTAACCACCCTGTCGACATGTGACGCAAATTTAAAAGACCTGAAACCCCTGGTGTCTTTGCTCTCTATCACTAATCAAGGCTTGACTGCCCTCGTTTGCTTTATCAGGATGTAAAAGTTTGCATGTATTGAAATCCAAAATCCAAAAGATCCTGATTACAAAGACAGTAGAAGCAACATAAGAGGGAAGTCAAGACGGCAAAAAGGGGACATGAGATAACTTTGTCAAATAGGTAAGAATAATCCAAAGGAATTTCTTTTATATAAATGGCTTAAGAACAAAACGGTAACTAGAGACAGAACTGGATCCCTCAAAGAGCAGCGAGGCAGCCTATATGTGGAGCCACAGGAGATGAAGGAGATACTAACTGAATATTTGGCATCAGTGTTTACTGTGGAGAAGGAGATGGAAGATATGGATTTGAGGAACTAGATGGTGACAATTTGAAAATATCCAACATATAAGAGATGTCGGGTGTGTTGTAAGGCATAAAGTTTGGTAAATTCCCAGGACATGATCAGGTGTACCCTTGAATTCTGTGGGAAGCTGGGAATGTGATTGCTGGGCCCCTTGCTGAGATATCTGCCTCATTGATAGCCAAAGGTGAGATACCAGTAGACTAGTAGTTGGTTAAGAAAGGTAGTAAGGACAAGCCATGGAACTATCGAATGGTGAGCCAGATGTAGGTGCAGTGCAAGTTGTTGGAGCGAATCCTGAGGGAGAGGATATACAGTATTTGCAAAGGGAAGGACTGATTAGTGATAGTATGGCTTCATGTGTGGGAAATCATGTCTCAAAAACTTGAGGTTTTTTTGGAGAAGTAACAAAGAGGATTGATGTAGGCCGATTTGTGGACATGATCTATATGGACTTCAGTAAGACGATTGTCAAGGTTCCCGATAGGAGACTGGTTAGCATGGTTAGATCTCATTGAATACAGGGAGATTTAGCGATTTGATAACAGAGCTGGCTCAAAGTTAGAAGACAGAGGATGGTGGTGGAGGGTTGCTTTTCAGATTGGAGTTCTTAGACCAGTGAAGTGCCACACGAATCGGTGCTGGGTTCACTACTTTTCATCGTACTTACAAATGATTTGGATGTGAACATACGAGGTATACTTAGTGAGTGTGCAGAGGTAACCAAAATTGGAGGTGTAGTGGACAGTGAAGAAGTTTACTTCGGATTACAATTAATTGGATGGACCAATGAACTGAACAGTGGCAGATGATGTTCAATTTAGGTAAATGAGAGGTGCTGCATTTTGGAAAATCAATCTTAGCTGGACTGATACATGGAACATAAAACAACACAGCGCAGTACAGGCCCTTCGGCCCTCGATGTTGCGCAGACCTGTCATACCAATCTGATGCCCATCTAACCTACACTATTCCATGTACGTCCATATGCTTGTCAAATGATGACTTCAATGTACTTAAAGTTGGCGAATCTACTACCGTTTCAGGCAAAGAATTTCATACCCCTACTTCTCTCTGCGTGATGAAGCTACCTCTGACATCTGTCCTGTAACTATCATCCCTCGATGTAAAGATTTGCCCCCTCATGCTCGCCGTCACCATATTTGAAAAAAAAAGCTCTGTCCACCCTTTCCCAGCCTCTGATGATCTTATATTTATATTTAATAGAAAATTCCTAGGTGTTGTTGCTGAACACATAGATGTTGCAGTGCAGGGTCATATTTCTTTTGAAGTGGAATCGCAGGTAGATGGAATATCGAAGAAGCTGTTTGGTCTGCTTCCCTGTATTGATCAGAGCATTGAGTATAGTCGTTGGAACGTCATGTTGCACTTGTGCGTTACAATGGTTAGGATACGTTTGGAAAATTGTGTGCAATTCTGTTCTCGGCCTATCGGAAGGATGTTCTGAAACTTGAAAGGGTTCAAAAAAGAATTACAAGGATATTGGCATGGTTAGAGGGTTTCAGCTGTAGGAAGTGGCAGAATAGGCTGGGACGTTTTCCCTGGAGCATCAGAGGCTGAGGGGTGACCACAGAGAGGGGTATAAAATTATGAGGGGCTTGCATAGCATTATCAGACAAAGTTCTTTTTTCTGGGGTAAGGTAGTCCAGAAATAGAGGGTGTAGGTTTGGTTGAGAGGGGAAAGATATAAACGGGAATGAAGGAACAACTTTTTGACGCAGAGGATGGTGGGTGTATGGAATGAGCTGCCGAAGGAAGTGGTGGAGGCTCGTACAATTAGTACATTTTAAAGGCACCTGGATACTTATATGAAACATTTTAGAAGGATATGGCCCAGGTGCTGACAAAAGGGATTGGATGAGGTGAGGATATCTGCTCGGCATGGACACATTTGACAGAAGATTCCATAACGTGCTGTTCACCTCTGTGACTCACAGCTCAGTGGGTTTCAGTCTCTTAAAAGATAAACCTTCGTCTGTTTTATTTTAGTAAAGCTATAATATTCAGTGCAGTGAGGGTTTATTTCTTCAAATACACATCTTATGATGTTTTGATTAAATCTCTAAAATATAAAATATTTGTTCTAATATATTCTAGAGGAATATTTTGTGAAGCAGCAAGACTGCCTTTTTCTGGGATCTGTGGAATGTTAGTGTACGTAGACGGCCATTCATAGAGTGATGTGTCCTTTCTGTCGGATTGGGAGATTAGGGAGAGTTTTAATGATCCTGATGATTGTCTGCAGGAAGTGAGCGTGCAAATCAAATTGGATTTCATGGATCAGAGGGAGCGGTCGTTAAATGTTATGAAGAATTTACAGGAATCGGGGATTTCATAGTGGCAATTTCAGAAAGGTAGGTAAACTTCGCATCCAGTCAGTTAGATGGGTAAACTCTCTGAACGATAGGAGTAGAGGGCAGTTAGTGCAGGATTCTCCTATGGCTATCTCCATCTCAAACACTTATACTGTTTGGGAAAACGTCGGGGTCACAGACTCTCAGGAGATTGTAGCACTGACAGCCAAGTTACTAGTACTGAGACTGACCCGAGTGCAATAAGTGGTATATAAGGTTCCAGGTAATCAATCGTGATAGGAGACTGTCTGGTCAGGAGAGTTGACTGCAGTTTATGTAGCTGAGAGTGACACATCAGAATGGGGTGGGGCCTTAGAACCAGAGTGAAGTATGCCACACAGAGGATGCAGAATATTCTGAAAAGGGAAGAATAACTCATAGGAGATCATTGTACATTGATACCTATGAGACAGGAAGGAAAAAAGGATGAAGTCCTGATGAGAAAATATAGCAAATTAGCCTGGAACACAAAAAGTAGTTCCATGTGAGTAATAATATCTGGATTGGTCCCAGTGCCACATACTAGTGAGAATAGGAATATCAGGATAGAGAAAATGAACGTGTAGCGAAGGATCTTGTGCGAGGGAGAAGGTTTCCTGCTTTTGGATCACTGGAATCTCTACAGTGATAGAATTGACCTGCAGAAGAAGGACGGATTGTATCTAAATTGGAATCAAAGATTTTCTGATGGTACTCGGGAGGCATTAAACCAGTGAGAGAGTGGGGTTAAATCCAAAGACATATTTTGAAAAGAGAGAAGTCTGAGCCTGATACTGTCCAGAAATCAAACAGTCAAAGCAGGCAGGGGTAAGTCACAGAATGAGGTACAACTGACCAGTTACACTGCATTTATTTCAATGCAAGAGGCCTGACAGGGAAGGCAAATGAGCTCATGGTATGGTTTTAATTATGGAACTGCGATATCATGGGCATAACAGAAACGTGGCTCAGGGATGGATAAGACTGGCAGCGTAATGTTCCAGAGTACAGATGTAAGAGGAAGGATAGAAAGGGGGAAATCAGAGACGAAGCTGAGTGGCGTTTTTGATTAGGGATAGCATTATGGTTGTGCTGAGGGAGGATATTCATGACAGTACGTCCAGTGAAGTCATTTGGATGGAACTAGGTAATAAGAAAGTGCTGATCACTTTAGAACGTAGAATATAGAAAGGTACAGCACAGAACAGACCCTTAGGCCCACGATGATGTGCTGAGACCTAATCGTAATGTAAAATATAGTAACCTAACCTACGCATCCCTCAGATCACTGCTACTAATGTCTCCAATGACATTGCTTCCACCACCTTAGCTGGCAACGCATTGCATGCACTTACAACTCTATGTGTAATGAACTTACATCTGATGTCTCCTTTACACTTCCCTCCTAACATCATCAAACAATGACTTCTCGTATTTGTCAATCCTGCCCTGCGGAAAAGTCTTTGGCTATTGACTCGATCTATTGTTCTCATTATTTTGTACACCTCGATTAGGTCTCCTCTCTTCGTCCGTCTCTCCAGAGATAAAAGTTTGAGCTTATTAAACTTTCTTCATAAGGCAAGCCCAGAAGTCCAGGCAGCATCCGAGTAAACCTTCTTTGCACCCTCTCCAAAGCCTCTGTGTCTTTCCTACAGTAGAGCGACAAGAACTGGACACAATCTACCAAGTGTGGTCTCACTCGGGACTGCAGCAAAGCCTCGTGGCTCTTAAACTCGATATCCATGTGAATGAAAGCCAAAACACCATATGCTTTCTTAACAATCCCATCCACGTGGATGGCAACTTTGAGGGATCTCTGTACTTTCACACCCACATCCCTCTGTTCCACCACATTGTCAAGAATTCTGTCTTCAATCCTATATTCAGCATTCGAAGTAGACATTCCAAAATGTATCATTTCACATTTATCCAGGTTGAACTCCATCTGCATTTCTCAGCCCGACTCTGCATCCTGTCTACGTCGTGCTGCAGCCTGCAGTATTTCTCTATACTGTCGGTGACACCTCCAACCTTTATGTCATCTACAAATTTACTAATCAAGCCCTCAACCTCTTCATCCAAGTCATTTATAAAAACTACAAAGAGCTGAGGCACAAGAACAGAGCCCTGCGGGACCCTACTCAACACTGACCTCCAGGCGGAATACTTTCCATGTACAACCACTCTCTTCCTTCTGTCCACCATCTAATTCTGAATCCAAATAGCGAAATCTTCCTGAATCCCATACTTCCTGACTTTTTTGAATGAACTTACTATGGGGAACCCTGTAAAATACCTTGCAGAAATGCATTTACAGTGCATCCACTGCTCGACCTATGACGACCCGTCTTGTTACCTCCTCTAAGAACATAATAATATTTGTGAGGCATGACTTGCCCCTCACAAAGCCATGCTGACTGCCTTTAATCTCACTATGCTTTGCCAAATAGTCATCAATCCGATCCCTGAGAATTATTTGCCTAACTTCGCTGACCACAGATGTGAGACTGACTGGTCTGTGATTGCCAAAGATTTACCTATTACCTTTCTTGAAAAGTGGAACAACGTTTGCCTCCTTCCCATCTTCCAGTACGACTCCCGTGGAGAGTTAGGAGGCACAACTCCTTGCCAGCAGCTTAGCAACTGCCTTCTCGCTTCCTGGAGCAGCCTTGGATAAATCTGGTCTGGCCCTGGGGAGTTATCAATCTTAATGTTTTCAAAGATGTTAGCACATCATTTTCATCAAAATTGATCTGGTCAAGATTGTATCCCAGCTCCTCTAAGTTTTCATTTGCAACAAATTATCTTTCATTGGTGAAAACCGAAGCAAAAAATCCTCTTATCGGGCTTCTCAATTCTGCTCAGACTCCATGCATAAGTTTCCACCACTATCCCTGATCAGCCCTACCTTCTCCCTAATCATTCTGGTATTCCTCACGTAGGAGTGAAACGCCTTTGGATCCTCCCTAATTCTTCTTGCCAAGCCGTTTTCGTGCCGCCTCCTGGTTCTCCTCAGTCCATATTTGAGCTCCTTTCAAGCCAGCCTGTAATCTCTAAACTTGTGCTAGATCCTTGCTTCCTCCAACTTACATAAGCTGCCTTCTTCCTTTTGATGAGAAGCTCCTCTGTTCTCGTCATCCAAGGTTCCTTCATCTTACCATTTCTTACTTTTCTCAGAGGAACTGATTTGTGCATCACTCGCAAAAGCGGCTCCTTAAATAGTCTCCACATGTCTGCTATGTCCTTTCTGTGAAAAAAATTGCTCCCAGTCTGTACTTCCCAACTCCTGCCTGATAGGGTCATAAATTCCTTTTCCACAATTAAATACATTTCCTCGGTAATTGCACCTTTCACTCTCCCAGACTATGCTAAATGTAAGGCAGTTGCGATCACTTTCACCAAAAGTGCTCTCCCACCGCGAGATCTGAAACCTCTCCTGGCTCGTTGCCGATCACCAAATTCAAAATGGCCTCTCCCCTCGTCGGACTGTCGACACACTGAATAAGGAATCCCTCCTGAACACAGCTGACAAAAAAGCTCCATACGATCCATCTGCACTGAGGAGGTTCTACTTGATATTGGGAAAGTTGAAATCACCCATAACAACAATCCTGCTACTTTGCATTTTTACAGAATCTACCCACCTATGAGATCTTCAGTCTCTCTCCTGCTATCATGTCGTCTCGAGAAAACTCCAATGCGGTGGCTGTTCCCTCTTTTCTTTTTAAAAGTGCACTAAACCCTGAAACATCAAGCAAACATCCCTGCCTCTGTTAAACCCACGTTTCTGTAATGGCCACAGCATTGTAGCCCCAAGTCCAGATCCATGCTCTAAGTTCATCAGTCTCATGCCGGACACTCCTTGCAATAAAGCAGACACACTTTAACCGATCCCTTTGTTTCATTGCGTAAGAAACCTTCCGATGGATTCAAGATATCCTGTCACCTTCCTGTCTGCAACTGACCCCCTCTCAGACATGTGGCTCCGATTCCCACGCCCCTGTCAATCTATTTTAAACCCTCCCGAATCGGAAGAGCAAATCTCCCACCGAGGACATTTGTTTCCATCCAGTTCAGATGTAACCCTTCCTCCATGTACAGGTCCCACCTTCCTCAGAAGTTATCCCAATGGTCTACGTATCTGTCGTCCTCCCTCCTGCACCAGTCGTGCAGCCACGTGTTAAGCTGCATTGGCTGATTGTTCGTCGTCTCACTTTCTCGTGGCACCGGTAGCAAACCTGAGATCCCTATTCTACTCGTTGTGCTCTTCAACTTGCAAACTAATTCTCTGTAGTCACGTTTAAGATTCTCATTCCCTTTCCTTGCTATATCATTGGTGCCAAAATGTACCACTATTTCTAGCTGCTCACCCTCCCCCTTCAGAATCTTGTAAACTCGATCGGCGACATTCCTGACCCTGGCACCAGGAAGGTAACATACCTTCCAGGAGTCCTGTTCCTGACCACAAATTCTACTGTCAATCCGTCTAACTAGTAAGTCCCATACCAGTAGAGATTTCCTCTTGCTCCCAACCCCCCTCCCCTTCTGATCAAAGTGACATGCTCAGTGCCAGAGACCTGATAACTATGGCTTTTTCCTGGTTGGCTGTCCCCACCAGCAGTATCCAAAACGGTATACTTTATTGGCTGACTCGTGGTTCCTGCCGACCAGCGGGATGTGCTGAGTAGTCTCCTCATCTTCCTGTGTATGAGCAGACAAACCGGAGGGTGTAAGAAAACCAGTAGCTTGGCGGCATCAGGAGGTGGAGAAGTCAACATTTTGGGTCTAACCGTTCTTCCTGACTGAGGGTGAGAGTTGGGGGATTTGCAGATAAAGAGAGAAGGAGCTGTTTGTGGTGGGAAGAACAACAGGTTGCTGAAGTAGGGATAGGTGGACACAAGTGATAGATGCAATATGGTTGGTTGATGAGAGAGAATCCGGTTGGTAAATGAAACGAAGGGTCGTTAGGCGAAATGGAAGGGAGGAGGTGGACTTGAAATGGTTCAGGTTCATGGCTGGGAAGGCTATTTCAAATTGCAGGACTCATTGTTGTGCCCTTCGAGCTGTAGGCTGCCCAGGCGGACGATGAATTATTGTTCCTCCAATTTGCCGTCTGACTCACTGTGGCAACAGTGGAGCCCAAGGATGGTAATGTCAGAAAGTGATTGGGAAGGGGGATTGAATTGGGACGTGAGAAGTTCATATCAGGAGCACAGGATTTAATAAAGCAGGATAGAAGAGAGGCAGGTGAAACTCTGTCTCACCTGGATAGACACGGAGAGCTCTGTAGGGAGGTAAAGGGAGTGGTGTGCTGACAGGTGATGCATCTATTCCATTGCAGCGGATGTTTCGGGTGGGGGTAACTGGAGGAATAGGTGAGGAGTGTGGCACAAATATTAGCGAAGCGAACGGTCCTTGAGGAATTTGTGCCAGGTGGTAAGATCCAACCTAATTTATTGTATTTGGTGCTCAGGATGTGGTCTTCTCTACATCGGGGAGACCAAACGTAAACGAAGGGAATGTTTTGCTGCACATCTCAGCTGGGCTTATCAGCGCTGACCAGACCTCCCAGTCACTACCTATTTCAATTCTCCCTCCCAATCCCTTTTCAACACTGCGTTCTTTCGCCTCCTCCATTGCCACAACGAACCAAACCGCAAATTGGAGGAACAACACTATATCTTCCTCCGGGGAATCCTACAGACTGGAGGAATCGACAGTGAGGTCTCCAACTTCAAATAGTCTCCCTTCCAATCCCCCAACTACTTTCCCAGGACGTTCCATTACTTCCATTCCTCTGATCAAAGGTTTTTACAGCCACCAACCGGATTCAGTCCTCATGTCAACAAGCCTGATGGTACCCTCTACCTGTGTTCAGCCATCCACACCTCACCACACTGCCTCCTCCTCCCTCACCCGCCTCTTTATCTTTAGCTCCCTTACTCCCACCCCCCCCCCACTCTTGAAGATTGGCGTTGACTTCTTCACCTCCTGCTGCCGTCTGGCTTGTTTGTTCTTCCAGTCTCCTGCCTGTTTCCTTTGGATTTAACATTTGCAGTTTTTAAAAAAAGTCTTCTTGTGTATTAGGCAGGAAATAGTGAATGGGTTATGCCTCTTCTTATCCAATAGTTTCGATGGGCTGGAGGGCTTTCTCACATTCCTGTGAAACCAGCTTGAGATGCTGCATGCGCTTCTCTTTATTTTCTGTGGAAATGTGCAGGGTATAACGGTACTGTTACATGCATATTTGCTGCACATTAACAGCACACGTTTGAATGTTGTCCAGGTTTTGACACTTTAGCACCGGTGTCGTGATAAATTGTTCTGAATATTGTGTGATAGTCACTGAACATGCTCATCTCTGATTGTATGATGATGGGAAAGACATTGCCGAAGCAGTTGAAGATGTTTGTGCCAAACAAGCTACTCTAAGGATCGCCCACAGCAATATCCAGGGACTGAGAGGATTGACCTCCACCTGCCACATTGTGTTCTGAATTACCCAACCAGTTTACACCTATTTCCCATAAAGTTCATTTTTTTTCCAGGTCCCTTGACACCTTGCTCAGTCAAATCCTGCTGTGATGTTCTTGCCAGTCATTCTTTCACAGTGTTCATATCTTTGTTCATGTCAATACACCAATGTATATGTGTGGAGAACATGTCCTTCTCTCAGAGGTTAGTAACTGATGGGGTCTCCCTATCCCAGACAGTTACAGGAGCTGTATCACTGAAATGTTTGGTGGGATAGGGTGAAGAGTGTGTCAATGGTTTTTGACGCGTCAGAGAGTTGAGGGCGACAATGAACTGGGATGAAAGAGAAATCGAGGCCTACAGCAGATCAGCCCTGACGTTACTGAAAATGAAAGCAGGGTTGAGGGGTGAAATGGTCTCCTGTTGATTCAGTATACCACATATGCCAGTCTATTTGTGGACTCTTTCTGTTCTTGTCTAACAGACTTGAAGAGCTGAATGAACTGATCTTGTTCCTATGTCCATGAGTAGTGGTGCTGAATGGCCTAATCTGGGTACAGTGTTATCGTTTGAGGTGCTGATTGGCCTGTGAATGTGATTGCGTATCAGATTTCAGGGGTGAACGGCCTCATCCTGTTCTGGTGCAACTGAATTCTGTATAGACTAAGTCTACGACACTCGGAGAAAGTGAGGACTGCAGATGCTGGAGGTCAGACTCGAAACGTGTGGCACTAGAAAAGAACAGCCTGTCAAGAAGCATCTGAGGAGCAGGAGAATTGTATCCACACTTCATCAGAAATGCCTGAAACATCGATTCTCCTGATCCTCGTATGCTATCTGACCTACTGTGCTTTACCAGCACTACACTTTTTGACTTCTACCAGGTCAACCTTCCTGTTTACTTCATCAACTAACTTGAACAAATTTGTCAGGCATATACTCCCATGCGCAAAGCCATGCCAGCGATTCCGAAACAAATCCTGTCTTCCCAAATGCATATATCTCTTATCCCTCATAATCTTCTCAAGTAGCGTACCTACCACCAATATTAAGCTTAACAGTCTACGGTTCCCAGGCTGTTTTGTTTTTCCTTTTACAGCCCTTCATGAAAAAGGGAATAACATTTGCTACCCTGCACTCACCGTGGACCTAACCTGTGATTAATAGTGATGCAAAAATATCAGCCAGGGCTACTGCAAATTCTTATCTATCTACTTGCAGTGTGTATCTTGCATTTACCTGATCAAGGCCAGGAGATTTATCTAACTTCATGCATTTCAGCACCTCCTCTACTGTGATATGTACTGTCGCCAATATAGCACCATGGACATCCTCACATTCCGAAGTCTTCATGTTTTGTTGTGGTTCTGTTCGCCGAGCTGGGAATTTTTCTTGCAAACGTTCCGTCCCCTGACTAGGTGACATCCTCAGTGCTTGGGAGCCTCCTGTGAAGCGCGTCTCTGCTGTTTCCTCCGGCATTTGTCGTGGCCTGTGTCTGCCGCTTCCGGTTGTCAGTTCCAGCTGTCCGCTGCAGTGGCCGGTATATTGGGTCCAGGTCGATGTGTTTGTTGATAGAGTCTGTGGATGAGTGCCTTGCCTCTAGCAATTCCCTGGCTGTTCTCTGTTTGGCTTGCCCTATCATGGCAGTCTTGTCCCAGTCGAATTCATGTTGCTTGTCATCTGTGTGTGGCTACTAAGAATAGCTGGTCGTGTCGTTTCGTGGCTAGTTGGTGTTCATGGATAGGGATCGTTAGCTGCCTTCCTGTTTGTCCTATGTAGTGTTTTGTGAAGTCCTTGCATGGGATTTTGTACACTGCATTAGTTTTGCTCATGTTGGGAATCAGGTCCTTCATTCTCGTGAGTTGTTGACTGAGAGTGGCTGTTGGTTTGTGTGCTGTTATGAGTCCTAGTGGTCGCAGTAGTCTGTCTGTCAGTTCGGAAATGCTCCTGATGTATGGTAGTGTGGCTACTCCTTTGGGTTGCAGCACGTCCTCGTTTCGTTGTCTTTCCCTTGGGCATCTGTTGATGAAATTGCGAGGGTATCCGTTTTTGGCGAATACCTTGTATAGGTGTTCCTCTTCCTGCTTTTGCAGTTCTGGTGTGCTGTAGTGTGTTGTGGCCCTTTTGAATAGTGTCTTGATGCAACTTCGTTTGTGTGTGTTGGGGTGGTTGCTTTCATAGCTAAGGACTTCGTCTCTGTGTGTGGCTTTCCTGTAAACCTTGGGGGAAAATTCTCCGTTCGGTGTTCTCTGTACCATCACGTCTAGGAATGGGAGTTGGTTGTCCTTTTCTTCCTCTCTAGTGAATCGGATTCCTGTGACTCTTACATATGTCCTTCTCATGTAGTAACAGATCTTTCAACTGCGTTTTATCCTCATGAGGCATATATTTGACTAACCTATCCCACTCCTGAAGGACTCCTTCGTTTTTTAATCTATTTTGAGACACATCAAAAACCACATCATCTGGATTTGATTCCTCACTGTGCGGAGAAGCAACTCATACCTGTTTCTCCAGTTCGTTTTCTCCCCCAATTCTCTGGAGGGGACCGACACAATCAACAATCACCCGTGTGAAAGGTTCTTCAAATCTGGGAATTGGCAACAAACGTGCTGATTTTTGGCTGTGGTTTACCTAGCATTTGGCATGTATGACATGTACGCAAAAGATAATCACAGCCTTATGCATTCCAGGGCAACAAAAAAATTTGTAACTTAGCCATAGTCTTTCATGCACGTAGGTGATCTCCTATAGGTAGTGTATGTGTTATCAGTAACACGTCCTGTCTGTATCCAACCGGTAACATAATCAGGTGCACTTCGGCACAATTTCTATTTTACACTGATCTGCTGTTGTCTCCATTACTGTCTTAGCATTTTATCTTTCAGATAATAACTCTCCAGAATAATCACTGCCAATTTTCTGAAGTATGCATCCTAAAATATAATTTTGATCATCTCGTCGTGCTGTTGCAAAGTCCTTAGCCTTTTAGGACTACAAACTTCTGTCTGATCTTCTGCCTGTTCTCATTTTTGCTGCACAGTTATGTCAACAGGATATTCGCTAACTGAACCTCAACTCCTTCATCTTTTAGCTAGTTTTGAGAAGCTTTGTAGCTCAGATTGAGGTTCTGGATGTAGATTAGCTCACTGACCTGGAACGTTCATTTCTAAATGTTTCATCACCCTATAAGGTAAAATTTACTTTGGGCCTCCGGGCGAAGCACTGTTGATAATTCCTGCTATATATTTATAAATAGAATAAATTTAAAACATATAAATAGAAAGGCAGAATTATAGAAAGTGCTTCGCCCATAGTGCCACTGAACATATTACCGAGTAGGGTGAGGAAACTTCTGAGAATGGATCTTTCAGCTAAGCGAGCAAACCTCATTCAGGTCCTTTATCTTTCTCTTCACGTTTCACTTCGGGCTATGACTTATGATAGTGGGACCAGTTACTACACAGTCTGGGAAGATACCAGGATATTTCTATTTTAACTCCTCAGTTTCGTACTCTTCCTTGGGCTTCTCGACAGCAAGAGTTTGATTCTCCCACCTTGGATTCTGCCAAATCATTCCAAAGAACGAACTGACTACCTGGAACTGACACTTTGTCAATGATTCGTACTGTAAATTGTCCAGTCTTGAGTTGGCACTCCAACCTAATCTTATCATTGGGAGGGCTAAATATCTGTCCATCTATCCCACAAATTGCCACATTCTCGTGCAACAGATCAGAAAGAGTGAATATTCACTCATCATTTACTATCAGCGTTAGATCCTTTGTCTCTCAAAATCATAACTACTTGTCATTTTCCCCGTTCTTTAGAGTAAACTTTACCCACGGAGGGGAAATATGTGTATGGATCAGGCACTAACTTCATACGCCGAACATTGTTGATAATTCCTGCTATCTACTTACAAATAGAATAAATAGAAAAACTTATAAATATAAAGGAAGAATTGTCAACAGTGCTTTGCCCGGAGGCCCACTGAGAATGTTACCTACTCGGGTGATGCTGTGCTCTCTCCTGCACTTCCTCGGCTCCCCTTGGGGTCTCCTTCACTACCTTACTAATGCCACTGTGTTCCGTTATTTTTTCCACATCTTTTCTCACAGCGCCTTTCTTTAACGACCCACACTGATTTTACGTGTCTGACGTTACCACAGTGGAAAACCCTGAGATCATTCCAACCTCTTAGCCTTATTTTTTTTTTATCCTGTGATAAATCCTTACCAGTGTTCTCCACACTTTGTTCGCAGTGAGGGCGTTCCTTTTCTCCCAACGTCTTTCCATCACACGATGAAATGCAGGCTAGGAACTTGCCTTGTGCATTATGATATATTATCTGCTAATTCTGCTGTCGTTTTCATTTCCTGAATTTTCTGTTCCTCCACTGAAATTATTTCGATCTCTGCAAGTGGGATTGTAAACCCCTCCAACGTATAATCGTTCGAACAGCCTCGAAGGTTCTTATGTATTCTTAAAGCACGCACCCATCCATCAAATTGACTATGTTTAAATCCTTCCAACTCAACATAAGTCTGACTTGGTTCTTACTTTATGTTCCTCAATCGCAGTCTATATGCATTTTGTTGCCAGTTCAGATCACTTAAAAGAACCTGATTGACCTCTTCGTAATGCCTTGACCGCTCATCTGACAGCGCCACAAAGTTCGGTCTACAAGTTTATTCTGAACTAGCAATACTCATAAATCCTCTGACCGCTCCATATACCTCGCCAAGTTTTCAAGTGCAATAAGTAGGGTTTCAACGTCTTTCTCATCGAAATGTGGCAGAGTTTTGACATATTTGTATATATGACAACCATCCTTTAATCTTCAACCGGTTAACTTGACTTTGCTGACTAAGTTGCAACTTCTCAAGTTCGCGTTCTCTTTCTTGTTATTTCTCCCTTTCTTCTCTCTCTGACCAACTAAGAGCCATTTCTCTCCCTGTCGTTTTCCTCTCTCTGTCTCTTTTTCTCTATCTCTCTCCCTCTCTTTCTCTTTGTTTTTCTTCTAACTCCATTTTCCTCAATTGTAATTTCTGGTTTTTTTTCTAGCTCTACTGCACGTATCTCTTTCTCTGACACACATAAGTGTTTGTGTAACTTACTTACAATTTCAACTTTACTTTGGCTTTAGTTGAACACAAATCTAACTTCTTAGTTAAATCAAAAGATATGTTCTTTTTCTTCATTTCTAAACTTTCTGGAATAATTTGAGAATCATCTTCAAATTCTTGAACTGCTTTCACAATTTTAAGAGCCATTTCTCTCACTTTTAATTGAAGCAACCACAAGTCAAAAAATTAAACAAATGCTCTCACCTAAATTTTATTGAAAGATCCAGGGCACTAACATGCAAGTGTTCAAATCTGCTGGTATTATTGTCGTTCCTTCAAATCTGTCTAAACCAGTTTAAATCTCAGATGAAAGACCACAAGCTGATAAATTCCAGCACCGAGACCCAAGTTAAGACATGGGGTTAGCCCCAAGCACTCCCGCCCCCATCCCCCTGATTTAAACCAGAAACACAGAAATTATTTAACCAGAGTGGTTATTTGTGAAAGTTCGAGAAGCCAAAACCATTCAAAATGTCACTGTTCCAAGTAAACTCTAGCAATACTTGTCAGGTCTATCAGAGAACAATTAATTACTCCATCTAATGCTCTTTTAGGGAAATTATTAACCCTATTGTCCCTGCACGTCTCCCCTCTCACCCTGCATATTTATTCCATTAATTCCAGTTGTCTCTTTGGGGACCTACAGAACAAACCTGATAACGTCACCATCCCGTACTTTTTTCATGGCTCCACCCACAAAGCCTCACTTCGGTTATTCTATCCCTGATCACTGCTGTGATGCTCACCTTAACCAAACATGCAACACCTCCTCCGGTCCTTCCTAGACGTCTGGCCCTCCTTAAGCACCTGTAAACTGGTTCATTAAGTTGTCAGTCCTGTATCTCCCTTAGCCATTTTCCTGTAATGGCCATGATATCCCTCTCCAATGTATCTGTCCACGCTCTGAGTTTATCGGTCTTACCAATCAGCTGTCTTGCTTTGAAACAGAACCAATTTAATCCAATAGACATTCCTTGCTCACTGTTGTGTTCCAGCCTGACCTGTATGTCCAAATTACTATTTTCTGATTACTATGTCTCCTTCTTGCCTCGGACTTGCTTCCCAGCTGTTTAGGATCCCACTTCTCCTACCAATTATAGTTTTAACCCTCCTTTGGAGCCTCGGTGCGATAATATGCCCCCCCCCCCCCACTCCAATCCAGGGACAGACTTGAATAGGTCACCTCTGCCACAGAAGAGATCCCAGAGATCTAACAATCTGAATCCCTGCACACTACACTAATTCTTCAGCTACGCATTTATCTGCCATATTCTCCTGTTCATGCCCTCACTAGCACGTGACACTGGAAATAATCTTGTACTATCATTGTCATGGTCCTGGTTTTTAACGATTTCCCTCGCTGTCTGCAGCAACTCCACAGGACCTCATTGATATTTCTATCGATGTCATTTATACCAAATGTACAATGGCGTCTGTCTGCTCACGCCCAACATCCACACCCACACCATCCGAGGACGTTCTGCAGCCACTTGTAGATAACGTGTACCCTGGCACCTGAGAGGCAACACTCCATGCTGGATTCCCATTTGCGGCCACGACGTTTCCTCTCTGCTCCCCTAACTATAGAGTCTCCTATCTCTAAGCAAACCCCCTTACTTTTACACTTTCCTGCCTTGCCCCAGAGCCAGTTGTAGTGCAAACCGACCTTGCTACCGCTGCTTTCTCCTGAATAGTCATCCGCCTATCATTATCTGAAACAAATTTACTTGTTTATGAGGGGAATGGCCACAAGGGATTCCTTCACTCTGCCTTCTCCCTTTGCCTTTCAGGGTGGTCAACCAGCTACTCTCTGCCTGGAACACGACAACTAGCAAGGAACACTTGGTGGATTAAATTGCATCTATTTCAATGCAAGAGGGCTGACAGGAAAGGCTTATGAATGCAGGGCATGAATTGGTATGTGGGACTGGGATACCACAGTCATTACAAAAGGAGGAACGTGGGTGTGATCACCTCACTAAATCTCTTGTCTATGAAGTGCTCAGCATCTCGAATGATCCTGAATGCATCCAGCTCCAGCTCCCGAAAACATTCTCCCCGGACCTGCAGATGGGTGAACCTCAAACGCATGTAGTCATCAGGGATAGTGGCAGTCTCCCAGAGTTCCCACATTCAGCGGGAGGAACACGCAACTGATCAAATTGCCGTCTCAACTCCTGTAAGACGGAAGTTTAAAGGACTTTACATGAGCTAACCAGTACTTTTGGCTGAGCTGCCGCTATCTGAAATCTCTTGAACCAAACCCTTACCTCTGACAATGTTACCAAAACATTTAGCAAAAGCATATCACTCCACCCCACCACAACTCTACTCCTCCACCAATCCGTTTAGATTTGGTTTGGGAAGGAGGGAGACACTGTAATAATGTAGTGTTTGGACCTTTAGCACTCTTCAATAACAGGCCCAGGATGTTCTTCTGCACACTGCATGTCACTGGTTGCCCTTGGAGGTTGTTTGCCTGATATCTTCCATAACAATCTGCATCATCACAGTCCTCTGCTTGTCCTTTCTGGCTATTAGTATGCATTTATGATTCCTTGAATCCGTCAATTGCATTCCAAACTGTGCCTCACTCCAGATGGAGAGAGGTTGATATTCCAGTGAACATTATATTAAACTCTACCTTGAAGACATTTACTGTCCGCTGCGCTCTGTGGCCATGAGGTCTCCAGGCCCACCACTCTCTGGCTGAAGAAATGTCTCCTAATTTCCGTTTTAAATTGCCCCCCTCTAATTCTAAGGCTATTGGAAAGAGTATATCAAAGACATAGGAGCAATAGCATTCCTACCCCTCACTGAGTCTGACTTTCCTTTCAATAACATTGTATTTATTCTGACAATCCCCTTTTCCACTTCCCTGCAATTATACCCAGAACCGTTGTTTAAAAAATATTTCTCTCTCAGCCTTGATGATATTTAATGATTACATAAGTCCATAAGAAATAGGAATAGAAGGAAAGGCATTCGGCCAATCGAGTCCACTCCACTATTCAATCATTGCTGATGGGCATTTCAAAAGCCACTTACTCGCACTGTCCCAGTATCCCTTGCCCTTGTGAGATTGAACATTATATTAAACTCTACCTTGAAGACATTTACTGTCCGCTGCGCTCTGTGGCCATGAGGTCTCCAGGCCCACCACTCTCTGGCTGAAGAAATGTCTCCTAATTTCCGTTTTAAATTGCCCCCCTCTAATTCGAAGGCTGTGCCCACGAGTCCTGGTATCCTCACCTGACGGAATCAATTTCCAGTGTTCACCCTTTCTAAGACGTGCATTATCATATAAGCTTCCATCAGATTTCCCCTCTAACGAATACAACTCCCGGCTCTTCAGCCGTTCATCATGTATCAGGCCTAACATTCCAGGGACCATTCGTGTGAATCTCCGCTAGACACGCTCCAGTGCCTGTATGTCCTTCCTGAGGGGGTCCAGAACTGGACACAATATTTTAAATGCTGCCGAACCAGAGCTTTATAAAGTATCAGTCGCAATTCACTGCTTTTACATTCCAACCCTCTCGAAATAAATGACAACATTACATTTGCTTTCTTAACCACGGACTCAACCTGCAAGTCATCCTTCAGAGAATCCTATACAAGCACTGTTAAATACCTTTGTAGCTTGGATTTGGAGATGCCGGTGTTGGACTAGGTGTACAAAGTTAAAAATCACAAAGCACCAGGTTATAGTCTAACAGATTTAATTGGAAGCACGTTAGCTTTCGGAGCAATGCTCCTTCGTCGGGTGATTGGTTGAGGGCTCAATCCTAACACAGAATTGATAGCAAAAATTTACAGTGTGAAGTAACTGAAATCATGCATTGAAAATTTGATTGTCTGTTAAGCCTTTTATCTGTTAGAATGCAGTGATAGTTTCACTTCTTTCATGTGTAAATCACAAAACCTTTTTTAATAAAAGTTGCATTCTCAGGTTAGATATTAACAATGGTGATATCTAGACAATATGTTGAAGGTGTTAGCGCCTGGTGTTCTCTGTCTATGCCATGATGTTTAGATTGATTCTAATCTAAAAGGTGAGATAACGGAGTTTTACATAAATTAATGCAGTTTTTGAGCTCAGAGGTCTACATGAATGTATGCAGTTTTTGAGCAAAGTACAATGCAACCCTGAAAATACAAATACACCTCACAAAATATATGTGTGCATGTCGGTCTTTGTCTGTGTGTGTGTGTCTGTCTGTCTGTCTAGGGTGTGGGTTGTGACTGTGAGAAAGTGTATGTGTGTGTGTAGTGATGCAGAGTCTCTTAAATCTGTGAGGGGGTGCATGTGTGAGTGTGGTAGTGCGTGTATCTGTAAGCGTGTGTGTGGGTGTCTGTGTCCGTGTCTGTGTGTATCCATGTCCGTGTGTACGTGTCTCTCGGATTGCCTGTGTGTGTGTGTGACAGTGTGTGTGTAGGAGTATCCGTGTGTGTTAGTGTAATGGTGGTCACCTGTAATGTGACATCAACCCAATATCCCAGTTGAGGCCCTCCCTATGGGTAGTTCACGTTGAACACCATGGGTCCTCATCTTACTCAGCAGCCTCCAGTCAGGCATCTTACCAAAGGCGTTTTGGAAGTCTAGTTACGTAACATCTACTAAGTTACTTGTTATTTCTTCAAAGAATTCTAATAGATTTGTCAGGCACGATTTCTCCTTCCTAAATCCATGCCGACTTGTTCTAATTAGCCCCTGTACTTCCAATAATTTTGAAATGTCATCCTTAACAATGGTTTCTAGATTTTTTATCGCCAACTGAAACTCGTCTAATCGGTCGATAATGTTCCATCTTTTGTCTTGATCCTTTCTTGAACAAGAGGATTACAACAGAGATTTTCCAACCACCTGGGACTTTCCATGAATCCAGTGATTTTTGAAAGATTAAAAACAACGCCTCCACTATTTCTTTAGCCACATCTCACAGAACTCTACGGCGTAGCCCATCCAGGCCAGCACATTGTTCAGTTTTAGATCTTTCAGCTTATAAGTACTTTCACCTTTGCAATGACCACCATACTGAACACTGCCCCTTGACTCTCCTTGATTGTTGGGATATTACTCATGTCTTCCACTGCGAAGACTGACACAAAGTATTTATAAAGTTCTTCAGCTATTCCCTTTTATCCCATCACTAGACTTACTGCATCAATTTGGAGAGGCCAATTTCAACTTTTCACTCTCGTTTGTTTCTTATGAATTGAAAGAATATTTAAATTTAATTTCTAATATTACTGGCTAGCCTACCTTCACATTTGATCCTCTACTTCCTTATTTCTGTCTTTGTTATCCTCTCTTTGCTTTTGTAGCCTTCCCAATCTTCTGATTTCCCAGTGCTCTCGTGACATTATAGGCTCGCACTTTTTCTGTGATACTTTTCCTGAGTACCTCGTCAGCCATAATTGTCTAATCCCAACCCAGGTAATCTTTCTTTTCTTTGGGATTCAAACTGAACAGCCGTCAGAATTTTCTCAATTGTTTCCCGACAATTAATGACAGAATTGATAGTCTTTATTTCAATGGCGTATTTCTCAGAATCTGAAAATTGAACCTGCATTAGATGTATCTGTCCTATCAAACCCCCTCAGTGACCAGAGGCAAAACGAAAAGGAAAGAAAATTCAAAAACCTGTGATCTCCTCGCTCATCTCCCACATCATCCGAAGATACAGCTCATCCAGATCTGCGGATTTGCCTACTCTTTATCCCGCATAAACTTCCAATTCTTCCTGAGCTTTTGCATCAGTCTATTCGAGGATCTCACTGTCATTCTCCTTGAATTCAGTCACGGCTTCTCCAAAATGAAGATAGATATGAATTGCGTGTTTAACATATTTTTTAGCTCCATGCACATGCTGCCTCCTTGGTCCTTAATACAAGCAATTCTTTCACGTGTTATCCTCTTCCCCTTCACAAGCCGATGCAATATCGTTGGATTGTTGTTAATTTTACCCGTTAATGTTATATCACATCACCTTTTTGCTTTTCTACTCACTTTCTTAAGTTCAGCCCCACACTTTCTGTACTCTTCTTGTACCTCCACTGATCTGCTCACATTATACCTGCTTTAAGATATCATTTACGTCTTCTATTCCATTTTGAAAATTTGTCGACGTTCTAGGGTCTCTGTGCTGGTTTTCCAAACTTTCAGCTTCGATGTAACACGTTGGGCCGGCACTGACATCATTTCCATTTAAATCATGTGATCCCATCTCACGCTGTTCTGCTGCAATGTTAAACAGATATAACTGCACTTTCGCCAGCTCCTGTCATTTAAAAAAATCTGCCTCCGCAATCGAAAAACATCTTATTTCTTAGCCATTTTGTTTTGACTTTTCCTGGACAAATTGAAAATGTATGAGACATGGTTACTGGTCCTATAATGGTTTCCAAATCCTGCCTAGAATAACTGACTGGCTTCACTCCCCACAATGAGGTCCCAGTATTCCACCATCCCTTGTTGAGGCTTCTACATTTTAATATAAGAAACTCTCTGCAATAAATTTCAAACCATCTGGCTACTCTGAAAAAAAAGATATCACGGCCCCAATAAATGTTGGGATTTTAACAATCTCAGTATAACCATCATATTACTGTGTTTATATCTGCTCCTGTATTTTCATTCATCTGTCATCGTTTTAATCCTAAACTCCAACCACAAAGTCTCGCTTGAAGATTCTTCCAAGATATCATCCCTCCTTAAATCAGTAACTCACTCCATGATTAATAAACAAATCCACCTCCAGTTTTACCCCCTCTTCTCTCCTGGCTATGGTTCCTGCACAGTAGAATACTGAGTAACCCGTCCTGCTCTCCCTCAGCCACATTTCTGTGATGGCAAAAATGTCACACCTCCACATCTCAAAGAACAAAGAACAAAGAAGAACAAAGAAGAAATAAAACTTACAGCCTAGGGACAGGCCCTTCGGTTCTCCAAGCCTGAGCTGATCCAAATGTACTGTCCAAACCTGTCGTCAATTCCTAAGCATCTGTATACCTCTGCTCCCCACTAACTCATGCATTTGTCCAGACGAGTCTTAAATGAATCTACCGTGCCCGACTCTGCCATCACTCCTGGCAACGCGTTCCAAACGCCCACCACACTCTGTGTAAATAACTTACTGCTTGAAGCCCCTTTAAATTTTCTACCTCTCAGCTTGAAAGCGTGACTTCTAGTAATTGAAACCTTCACCCGAGGAAAAAGCTTGTCTCTATCCATGCTGTCTTTGTTCTTCATGATTTTGTAAACCTTAATCAGGTCCCCCCTCAATCCCTTTTTTCTAATGAAAATAAACTAACCTACTCAACCTTTCTTCATAGATATACCAGGCAACATCCTCGTAAACCTTCTCTGCACCCTCTCCAAGTCATCCACATTATTTTGATAATATGGTGACCAGAACTGTATACAGTATTGAAATGCGGCCGAACCAATGTATTGTACATTTTTAACATAACGTGCCAGCTCTTATACTCAATATCACGTCGGAAGAAGGCAAGCATACCATATGACTTCTTGATCACTCTCTCTGCTTGTGCAGCCACCTTCAGGGTAACAATGGATCAGATCTCCCAGATCTCTCTGTGCATCGACTTTTCCCAAAGCTCTTCCATTTACAGTGTAGTTCGCTCTCGAACTAGAATTCCCAAAATGCAGCACCTCACATTTGCCCGGATTTGAACTCCATCAGCCACTTCTCTGCTCAAATCTCCAGTTTATCTATATTTTCCTGAATTGTTTAAAGTCCCCTGTGGTTTCTGCTACTCCAGCAATCTTCGTGTCGTCTGCAAACTTACCAATCAGACCATCAATATCCTCTACCAGATCATTTATTTATATTACAAACAACAGTGGCCTCAGCACTGATCCATGCGGAACACCACTGGTCACGTTCCTCCATTTCGAGAAACTCTTTTCAACTACTAGTCTCTATCTCCTGTTGCTCAACCAGGTCTTTATTCACCTCGTTTGAAGACAGTGCGCACCATGTGACTTCACTTTCTTCATTAGTTTACCCTGGGGAAACTTATCAAACTCCTTACCAAAGTCCAAGTATATGACATAGACATCACATCCTTCATCTATGAACTTGGTCACTTCCTCAAAGAATTCTAATAAGTTGGTAAGGCACGAACGCCCCCGCACATAACCATATTGCCTATCACTGTTGAGATCATTATTTACCAAATAGAAATGGATCCTATCCCTCCGTACCTTCTCCACCAACTTTCCCACCACTAACAGGCACACAGGTCTGTACTAACCTGGAATACCCTGAGAACACTTCTTGAACAGGGGAACAACATTAATAATGCTCCAGTCCTCTGGAACTTCACCTGGGTTTAAAGAGGCGACAAAGATCTCTGTCACAGCCCCTGCTACTTCCGATCTCACCTCCATCAGCAACCTGGGATTGATCCCATCCAGTCCTGGGGATTTACATAGAACATAGAACATAGAAAATACAGCGCAGTACAGGCCCTTCAGCCCTCGATGTTGCGCCGACTGAAGCCTACCTAACCTACACTAGCCCAATAACCTCCATATGCTTATCCAATGCCCGCTCCAATGACCATAAAGAGGGAGAGTCCACTACTGATACTGACAGGGCATTCCATGAACTCAGAACCCGTTGAGAAAAGAATCTACCCCTAACATCTCTCCTATACTAACCTACCCTTAATTTAAAGCTGTGTCCACTAGTAACAGCTGACTCCATACGCAGAAAAAGATTCTCACTGTCAACCCTATCTAAACCTCTAATCATCTTGTACACCTCTTTCGAATCTCCCCTAAACCTTCTTTGGTCCAATGAGAACAGCCCCAAGTGCCTCAGCCTTTCCTCGTACGATCTTCCTACCATGCCAGGCAACATCCTGGTAAACCTCCTCTGCACCTGTACCAGTGCCTCCACATCCTTCCTCTAGTATGGCGACCAGAACTGTACACAATACTCCAGATAAGGCCGCACCAAAGTCTTATCAAACTGCAACATGTCCTCAGGACTCCGGAACTAAATTCCTCGACCAATAAAGCCCAGTACGCCATATGCCTTCTTCACAGCACTATTTACCTGGGTGGTAACTTTCAGAGATCTGTGTACATGGACACCAAGATCCATCTGCTCATCCACACTACCAAGTAGCCTACCATTAGCCCAGTAATCCATCTTTTTATGACTCCTACCAAAGTGAATGACTTCACACTTAGCTACACTGAACTCCATTTGCCACCTTTCTGCCCAGCTCTGCAACGTATCTATATCCCGCTGTAACCTGTCACATCCTTCTTCGCTGTCCACCACTCCACCGACTTTCGTATCATCCGCAAACTTGCTCACCCAGCTGTCAAGCCCCTCCTCCATGTCATTTATTAAAATGACAAACAGCAATGGTCCCAAAACAGATCCTTGTGGAACACCGCTAGTAACTGCACTCCAAGATGAACTTTTACCATCAACTACTGCCCTCTGTCTCCTTCCAGCCAGCCAATTCCTAATCCAAACCTCTAATGCACCTTCAATGCCATACCTCCGTAATTTTTGCAGTAGCCTACCATGGGGTACCTTATTGAACGCCTTGCTAAAATCCATATACACCACATCTACTGCTTTACCCTCGTCCACTTCCTTGGTCACCTTCTCGAAGAACTCAATAAGGTTTGTGAGGCACGACCTGCCCTTCACAAAACCATGCTAACTATTTTTGATCACATTATTCCTATCCAGATGTTCATAAATCTTATCCCTTACAATTCTCTCTAAGACTTTGCCCACAACAGAAGTGAGACTCACTGGCCTATAGTTACTAGGGCTGTCCCTACTCCCCTTCTTGAACAAGTGGACCACATTCGCTATCCTCCAGTCT
Organism: Chiloscyllium punctatum; assembly: GCF_047496795.1. NCBI lineage: Eukaryota > Metazoa > Chordata > Chondrichthyes > Orectolobiformes > Hemiscylliidae > Chiloscyllium > Chiloscyllium punctatum. Next base: position 97,412,491 of record NC_092750.1, on the reverse strand, counting down.
TCTGGCACTATTCCTGTAGACAACGACGACATAAAAATCAAGGCCAATGGCTCCGCCATCTCCTCCCTAACTTCCCAGAGGATAATAGGATAAATGCAATCAGGCCCAGGGGACTTATCTATTTTCACCCTTTCCAGTATTCCCCGGACCTCTTCCCTACATACCTCAAAGCCATCCATTCTAATCACTTGTGACTCAATATTCACATCAGCAACAATGTCCTGTTCCTGAGTGAATACTGACATAAAGTATTGTTTTAGTGACTCTCCAATCTCCTCTGCCTTCACGCACAACATCCCACTACTATCCTTGACTGACCGATACCTACCCTAGTCATCCTTTTATTCCTGACATATTTGTCCACCTTATTATCATTTAGCGTACCCAACACATCCTTTCTCCTTTTGTCCCTCATGATATCAGTACTTTACAGGACTTGTAATGTTGCCTTCTTCAACAACCCTCCCAGGCAATGCATTCTGGCTACATACCATCCTCTTTGTTGAAAGCAGATTCCACAAATACTTTCACAATGTCTTGTTTTTCACTTTAATCCTGTGTCCCCTCGTTTTCAACTCATTTACTAAGTGGAACAGCGACTGTCTGTTCACTCTATCCGTACCTCTCACGATCTCTGTCAGGTTCATTCTTCAACCTTCTCTGTTCAAAAAGCAAATCTAGCCTATCTTCATGGTTGAGTACTCTCTACCTTGTTTTTTCTTCCAAAGTGCAGCATTCACATATTCCAGCGTTAAGTTCTTTGTGGGTCATTGTGGGCCATCTGAACAATCTGTTTCTACCATCCTGAAACCGAACACGGTCCTCCTCACTGTGAATGACCCGGCTAAGCATTGTGTCATCCACGGCATTGATTATAATCCTACAACACCCCCTCCATCGCGCACATTCTAACCATCAACATTTATGAATATCAGAAACAATACTTGATTTTCTTCCTCTTCTACACAAGCTGTTAGAGAGGAAGAAGTCATAATTCCATTCTCCCTTATTTTTCTCCCTTCCTGAATTTGTAGCGTGTTGCCGTTGAGGTATTTTCTGAGGGAGCCACAAATAGTATTTTGCACATGGAGCAGAATTCTGCCTTTATACTCTGCTCTGCGTTGGCACAGTGGTAAGCACTGCTGCCTCACAGCACCAGAGACCAGGGTTCAATTCATCATCACAGGCTACTGTCTGTGTGGAATTTGCACATTCTCCCCGCATCTGCTTGGGTTTCCTCTGGGTGCTCCGGTTTCCCCCCATAGTCCAAAAATATACAGGTTAGGTAAATTGGCCATGCTAAATTGCCCGTTTTGTTAGGTGACGGGATAAAATGTTGGGGAATGGGTCTTGGTGGGTTGCTCTTTGGATGATCGTTATGCACTTGTTGGGATGAACGGCCTGTTTCCACACTGGAAGTAATCTATAATCTAATGTATTGTGCATAAGACTAGTGCATCATTACTTTCAGACAAGCTTTTGGCCCTGTGCATTGTAACATTTCCGTTTTATGCGCACCTGCAGCTTATTCTTTATGTCTTTCACTGCAATAGTCAGATCTGAAGATCTTTTTTCATCTACAGGATGGACACAGACTCTTTCGTTAAGTTTGCTTGAAAGAGCTCGAGCGATGAGAATAAAGGTTGCATGAAATTTTACAGTTATACATTCTGTAGAAGATCAATTTTCTCGTTCTCATCCCTAGGTTGAGTTGGAAGCAAATTCATAGAAGAAACAACCACGGTTCTGAATATTGTTTTAAAAAGTGACGTCATGTTGAAATAATGCATTTAGGAGAAAAGAAAATGTTGTGTGCACTTGACAGACATACAGAAATGCAGAGTGAATGCACAATATGAACAAGAATCTAGTGTTAATTTTAAAAGTAGGAGAAATCTTTTCTTAGGTTTCAAAGGAAACAAGACCCCAGATTTCATGATCAGTGCGATTTGATTGTCCATCAATCTCACTTTTCCAAATCCAGGCTTTTCTTTGCCACTGATGTTTTTACAGCCATACTTCCTCTTCGCCTTCCTACACTTTCCTTTAACATTTACTTCCGTTGCATCGCGCCTTTAGCTGCTACAGACTCTTCCACTGACCATTTCCCTTCACACTTCCTGCACTGTATGTCATTCCACTTCCCCTATTACTCCCACTTTCTCTGACTATCACTTTCGCTTTTTGCTCTCAACTAGCTGCTGAAAGTTTCAGATTTCTGTGCTACTGCAGGTCTTCAGTGAATGATGAGTTTGGAATTATCAATTTCCAACAGCTAAGACAATAATATGTTTCCAACTACTGCTGCACTGTGAACTGAAGATTTTGGTCAATACTGATACAAAGAGGAGCTTCTTTCCATCCCTCTTTCACAAAACTTTACCAAAGAGTCTTATTCCTAATAGGACAGAAATCTTCAGACAGAATTAAAAGTCCGCGACCAATTTACTTTTGAAAATTTTGAGGACATTGTTGAATAAAACAGTTCTCTCATCTTTTGCTCCTTATTCTTTCAATGGATCTTCCAGTGTAATTTGAGGTGAGATAAGAGTAAACTCCCTTTTCATCGAAGCAGAACTTGACGGATGGTAGCATCAAGGACCCTGACCACATTGTGACAAATCCGAATTAGAGAATATTCTGCACTAGTATTGGGAATAGTGAGAAAAAAAACAAGTTTAGCAAGTTATTTTCCAAGTTACATGTCATTCTGTCTCGGGACTAATTTGTTGTTAATTCACTATCAGTTGTTACAAACATGTTGAAATGTCCCTAAAAACATGTTGAAATGTGTATATGTGCATCACTTGGAGAAAAGAGATTCATTCAGACAGCTCTCTGTCACCTTCTGCAGAATGATCTGGTTTGTCAAATACAATCTTCCAATGCTAGTGCGTTCAAAACTCATGGATGAATATGTCCTGTATAAATATGCCAAGATATTTTATGTTTCATAAAGTTTGAGAACTTGCTAGATGAGTGCGACCCCTGTGACATCAGGAAATGACATGACATTGAGGTAATGCGGATTGGGGTTTTTACTTGAAATCGATTACACTCAGACGGTTGATAATGCGACATCAGGGCCATTGATTTCAACGTTTTCATGGCGAATTATGAGAGTCCATGACGTTATCGATTTTGAGAAATTTGTCAAACACAATTTTTAAAAAAAATTTACATTCAAATACTTAACCAAATGCTTGAGAGCTTCACCATCTCCTTTCAGGTCATATATATATCCTGTCCAAAAGAAAAAAGACAGTTGAAAGCGCAGGAAAACTTTAGCACATCTGTAAGCATCTCAGCAGCGAGAAACAGGATTTACGTTTTGAGACCAATATGAGTTTTTCAGAACAGAGTCACATCAGACACAATATGCCAATTCTGCTTCACTCTTCGATCCTGACTCATCTGATGCATTTCGCCACCATTTTCTGTTTGCATTTCAGATTTCCATGTTCCCGAGTATTCCTTGTCACAGTAACGAAGTTGGGAGCATGGTACGGTGGCACGGTGGATCAAGGGTTACCGCTGCTGTCTTATAGCATTATGGGCCTTGGTAAAATTGTATCCTGAGTCCAGTACATGTATTGAGCTTTCACATTCTTCCCTTGATTGTAAGTGCTTCCTTTAGCTGCTCCTGATTCCTCCCACCGTCCAAACATGTAAAGTTTAAGGGAATTGACCATGCTAAATTGCTCATCTGCAGCTACTTGAGTTGGCTCTGGGAGGAACAGGGATAGGGGAGGTGGCAGGATAGCCATAGGAGATACATAGATAGGGTAGCAGGTGGTTCTGGGTGCAGTGCTCTTCAGAGGTCAGTGTAGGCTCGATGGGCCGAATACCTCAATATTACAATTTAGGATTCCACGTGAAAATTACAACAAAGGCGGCAGTTACTGAGACCATCATCTCTGCACCAGCTCGGAATAAGTTATTTCTTGACTTTGATGTTCTGTATTCTCACATGGCCCTGTGCATTGTGTTCTCTGTCTGTGTTTTTAATTCCGAATATCCTATGCATATATTCTTAACCTTATCGATCTGTATATCCAGTGATTAAAGTTTATACGTAACATACTCTTCTCTCCTTTTAAACTTATCCTGTTTGGTTCAGATTGTGTTACGTCCTATCTGGCAGAAAGAGAGAAGATGACTGGGGTGATATCTCCACAGCCACTGTTCGCGTTTCTTTCTGTCTCCTAGATAATGGTATATCCACTCGGTCCCTGACACATGAATCCATGGTTTTTAATGCCAAGTTTCACTTTGGTCTGAAGTCAAGAAAAGTCAGTTATAGTTTTACAACGTGTAATGCAGCAATAAGATGCTTACAATTTTTTTTTTTAAAATGTATCGTGACCAGCACTCTGTGTTGACATGACAACGTGGACTTCTGAGGGCAGTGAGAGGAACGTCCAGACAAATACAAGCTCCTTCTTAAATGCCAGGGCAACTCTGCCATTTGACAATCTTTTGGTTGGCATTTCTTACAGCGGAGGACAGACCAGCACAGTTACAACAACTTGAATGTGTGATTTTTAGGGAGGCAAGCGGTTACAGCATTGTATATGGAGAACATTCTGAATGATAGGAGATTAACTCAATAGTTATTGATATTGACATCCAATCTAGTCCAGTTGTTAATGTGAGCTCTAAGTTCTGTAGTTAATTAGTTAACTGGGACTGTTTGTTCAGAGACTGTGATTGATGTTAGACTCCATGGATCCAAACTGTGTCACTGGAGGCTTTCTCTCTCCTATTAGTACGGTGCTTCATTCAATGTGTTATGCCATTGTAGCAAGAGATGCATCAAGTCCGTCATGAACAGAGTTCAGCAGCTCCAGAGACAGGGCAAGGAGCGATAAAAATCTGAGAAAATTCGACTGGAATGCTCCAACAATCGATCAGAATCTGAGAACAATGGACTGGAATGTTGAATCAATGGATCCGAATCTGAGAACAATGGACTGGAATGTTACAATTACGGACAGGCGTTTCTCTGAAGGTCTTTCCTGGTTCCACAGATCTAAGTCAGATTTACCAAGACTGATACTATGTGTACTCTTGATGATTCAGGCAGGTTATTATCCAGTCCTCGCTATTGTTGGTGTTCCTGGTAAGTCCTTTTAATTTTGCTCATTTATTAATTTCAGAAACCATGTTGTTTTTTTCTGTTTTGTATATCTCATAAATATACAAACTATTGTATTTAGTTTCATTATAACCTCCATTCATTATCTGCATAATTCAGAACATTTCCTCACAAATATCTGAGAACAAGACAGCAAGCACCGTTTTTGTCTTGAACTAAGTTATATATTGAATTATCTTCCATCACCAAACCTGTCCACTACCTGTTTCATAATACCCCGAATCTCCAACTCTGCGTCAGTGTGGTTGCTGAATAAACCATTATCTAAGCCAAGGTGAACATCAGACTTTACAGTTCCGGTTCTCTTCTGGTCACTGATCCAGTTCCACATATTTCAATCACAAACTTGTGCGTGTCTTCAAATTTGCTTCATAATGGGGACAATGTATCATAGTAGGAAAGTCGCTGGATGGATAAATCAGAACCACAGGTCATTTCACGAAAGACACTGTTTTATGTCCTACCACAGCTGGTAGCAGAACTTAAATTCAAATAATAAGAATCGAAGTTAAAAAAAAACAAATTGCACGAACTGTGACCATAAAATCAGCAGTATTTTGTCCAATAACATATCCGTTTTACTGATATCCTTTGGTTATGAAATATGACACTGTTACCGAGTTTGGATTAAGAGTGACTTCATACCCATGACAATGTGCTTGGTTCTATACTGCCTTGTGGAACGATCACAGTCAACGGAAATTAGTGATGGTCATCAAATGCTGCCCTTGCTGAAATCCCGTAAAGTAACAAAATAAAGGGTAAACCAAACAAAGAAAGATACAGGAGATCTGAAACAGAAAGAAGCAGAGTGCTGGGGAAACGGACAGGTTTGGCAGACTCTGTTGACAGATAAACAGATTTTTGAGTACACTGATCACGGGTCAGGTCTGAAATTATTTGGGAAATAGTGTAATGTGTGTTGGTGGAGTGATCTAATATATGAAGAAATAGAGAGAAAGAAAAAGGAATCGGCAAAGGAATTGTTGATATTTATCTGGGATGGAATAAAAATATGAGATTAATATCACTGATTCCTCACTTTTTCCCATATTCCTGAGAATCATGCCCAGGTCAGGATATGGCCCTGTATAATGTGAGTTATGTTCCTTCTGTTTTGATTCCTTGAGTGTGGTCATCTTCTTTTATTCACTAATTGTGCATCAGTGTTATTTCTGAGTCAGTATATGTTTCCTTTTCGCAGTTGCCCTTGATAAGGAGTTGGTGAGCTGCTTTCTTGAACCACTGCAGGATGCCAGTGCTTAGCCAGAAATGCAAACTAATGAGAGGAGGCATTTCTAACATTAGCAGGTGTACCATGTACATGAAGATTTTACTTGTTCCTTTTCTTGGACATTCAGCGGAAATTCACTGGATGGTAATCTTGGATTTGAGTTGTCAGTTGCTCTGATTGTTCAGGGTGATCTGAGGGTCTTGTATCCCCACAATGAACAAGGTGTAGGTACTGAAATTACAAATTGTCTGGGTCTGCAGAGACCTCACAGGGAGGGCCAAGGCACTCCACTCTCATTTTAGCTATTTTCCAATGTTGTGTCCTATCCAGGTCCAAAGTGGAGGTCACAGAGCTTTATAACGTCATTCAGCACAACCTGTAGTTCCATACGACACAGAAGACTGTCGTGACAATACCCAACAAATGTTTTGTTTTCTAGAACAATCCGAACATGTGGGGCTGATGTATCAAATATGCCACAGTGTCATCCTCTCACGTGTTTGCTACGTGACAGAGGCCATCTCTGTTCGAGGTAAAATGTTGGTTGTTTCTCCACAGAGGAAGCAACAGAAAATCTTTTGGAAATGGGTTGTCGGTTTGCTCGCTGAGCTGTAGGTTTGGTATCCAGACGTTTCATTACCTGGCTAGGTAACATCATCATTGGCGACCGCCAAGTGAAGCAAAGCTATTGTTTCCTGCTTTCTCTTTACATGTTTGTCCTGGATGGGATTCCTGCAGTTTGTGGTGATGTCATTTCCTGTTCGTTTTCTGAGGAGTTGATAGATGGTATTTAGATCTATGCGTTTGTTTATGGCGTTGTGGTTGGAGTGCCAGGCCTCTAGGAATTCTCTGGCATGTCTTTGCTTAGCCTGTCCCAGGATAGATGTGTTGTCTCAGTCGAAATAGCGTTTTGTTTGATCCGTGTGTTGGACTAAGAGGGAGAGAGCGTCGTGTCTTTTTGTGGCTAGCTGGTGTTCGTGTATCCTGGTGGCTAACTTTCTTCCTGTTTGTCCTACGTAGTGTTTGTGGCAGTTTTTGCATGGAATTTTGTAGATGATGTTGGTTTTGTCCATGGGTTGTACTAAGTCTTTTAAGTTTGTTAGCTTTTGATTGAGAGCGTTGGTGCATTTTTGTTCTATCAGGATTCCGAGAGGTCTTAGTAGTCTGGCTGTCATTTCTGAGACTTCTTTGATGTATGGTAAGGTGGTTAGGGTTTCTGGCTGTGTTAAGTCTGCTTGTCGTGGTTTGTTCCTAAGGAATCTGCGGACTGTATTTTTTGAGTATCCGTTCTTTTTGAATACGTTGTATAGGTGGTTCTCCTCTGTTTTCCGAGGTTTGTCTGTGCTGCCGTGTGTGGTGGCTCATTGGAATAGTGTTCTGATACAGCTTTGTTTGTGTGTGTTGGGATGGTTGCTGGTGTAGTTAAGTAGTTGGTCAGTGTTTATCGGTTTTCTGTACACGCAGGTTTGTAGTTCTCCATTGTCCTTTCGTTTGACTGTGACGTCCAAGAATGCGAGTTTGCTGTCGGTTTATTCCTCCTGAGTGATCTTTATGCCTGTGAGGGTGTTGATGATGCTACATGTGTCTTCTATCGTGTTTCCTTTTGTGATGACAAAGTGTCATCTACGTAGTGGATCCAGATTTTTGGTTTGATGGTTGGTAGGGCTGTTTGTTCTAGTCTTTTTGAAATTTTAGAGAACAGGGTGACTGGCGAAAGTGAGGAACTTCAAAAAACTAGAGATGTGAAAGTTTATGTATTGGAAAAGTTCATGGTAATGAAGGTAGGTAAGATGCTGGACAAGATGAGTGATGAAATTAAAGGGCTACAGAGATAGTGTTGGAGAGTTGAGCTCGATGGATAACACTTTTTGGACCTGGTTGAGACCCTCTTATCTAATATTTTGGTAGGCTGATTAGCTTCAATCTTGAGGGTGCTCAATGATCTCCTTCTGCACCGTCAATTCCTTAATTCTATGTGGGAGGAAAAAGTTCATCAAAACACTTTAGATGATGGAAAAGCGTCCTGCAGACTGCAAGGTAACCTGTCTGAACGCAAAGTGGAAAAACAGAAAAACAACAGATCGATAACTTGACGTCGGGTATGAGGAAAATATTCGCATTTTTTTTGTAATTAACGATATCCAGACCCTTGGGGAATAATGATATGATTTAGCAGAGTCAGTCGACATTCATGACCAGGAAATTATTTTTGCTAAAAATACTGGAGTTTATAGAGGATGTTGGTTGTGTCATCGACGAATGAGAAGCAGTGGGAGTGGTGCACTTTAATCTGAGAAGATAGTTTCACATGGTTGCGCACAGGTGAGTGAAGAAAGTAACACTGTAGGGTAAGGGGGAATATACTAAATGCATTTAGAATTGAATGATGGTGAGAATACTGACAGCAGGGCCCTGTTCTGTTCTGAAGGCTACTACTCATTGGTATTGCATGCATGAGTCGTTGAAACGCCACTATTCAAAACTCAAATAAATGATTTGAACAACAAATAATGGGACCATCGTATACAGTCCTTTTCATTTTGTATTACTTCGAAGGTGAGAAGTAGGGAAGCGTTTTTCTCGAAACGGACCTTGATGCCCTTGGTTATAAGTCACTAACAGAATTCATGCAGACCATCCATGAATCAGTACAATGAATTGCATGCTATCTTTCATTACAAAATGACACCCTCGTACAGCTGTAGAGAGTTCCTGAAGCAGTATTTGGGGTATTCTGGACAGAGGTTATCTCCTTTATAAGCAAAAGTCTCCACATCACAGAGACAGTGCAAAGGATTTTCACCAGACTAATCCATGGGTTGATGGTACTATCAGGAGAATGTGAAGGAAATAAGAGTTCAATTTGTAGCACTCTGACAGAATAAGAGGTGACGGTATTAAATGTTGAAGATTATGGACTAACACTCATTATGTCGAGTGAAAGACATTGATAGCAGAAGAAATTGTATTTTCGCGATAATGCCTTGCCTGATAGTTTAAGTATCTCTGTGGGGCCGCCATATTAGGCGATTCAGAACTCCAGGTTCTGAGTACATTCTCACTATCTCAATGTGCAGTTGGCTTGTGACCCTTCACTGAACATCATGTTGTTCATAAATCTGTCAGCTGGCAAAATGCCTTATTGCTGAAAGAGGTAGCAGGTCCCACCAGCTTCTGACCTCCAAACAGAGCACTAGCCTGTCTTATTGGAGATGGAAATTGCCTACTTGAAGACTCTGCACATAACACTAACTCACCATCAGCAAACCACTATAAAATACCACGTGTGTACCATTAACACTGGAGCCAGGAGGAACAACGTGCACTGTCCCTCTAGTCTTTGCTTCGTGGTTTGTCATGTTGGGGCGTTGATATCATCCTCCTCAAAGTTTGGGAGAAGATTTGTAGCTCGGGTGCTCGTTGTTGTGGTTCTGTTCGCCAAGCTGGGAGTTTGTCTTGCAAACGTTTCGTCCCCTGTCTAGGTGACATCCTCAGTGCTTGGGAGCCTCCTGTGAAGCGCTTCTGTGATGTTTCCTCTGACATTTATAGTGGCCTGTCTCTGCCGCTCCTGTTGTCAGTTCGAGCTGTCCGTTGTCGTGGCCAGTTTATTGGGTTCAGGTCGATGTGTTTAGAACATAGAACATAGAACATAGAACAATACAGCACACAACAGGCCCTTCGGCCCACGATGTTGTGCCGAACTTCTATCCTAGATTAAGCACCCATCCATGTACCTATCCAAATGCCGCTTAAAGGTCGCCAATGAATCTGACTCTACCACTCCCACGGGCAGCGCATTCCATGCCCCCACCACTCTCTGGGTGAAGAACCCACCCCTGACATCTCCCCTATACTTTCCACCCTTCACCTTAAATTTATGTCCCCTTGTAACACTCTGTTGTACCCGGGGAAAAAGTTTCTGACTGTCTACTCTATCTATTCCTCTGATCATCTTATAAACCTCTATCAAGTCACCCCTCATCCTTCGCCGTTCCAACGAGAAAAGGCCGAGAACTCTCAACCTATCCTCGTATGACCTACTCTCCATTCCAGGCAACATCCTGGTAAATCTTCTCTGCACCCTCTCCAAAGCTTCCACATCTTTCCTAAAGTGAGGCGACCAGAACTGCACACAGTACTCCAAATGTGGCCTAACCAAAGTCCTGTACAGCTGCAACATCACCTCACGACTCTTGAATTCAATCCCTCTGCTAATGAACGATAATACTCCATAGGCCTTCTTACAAACTCTATCCACCTGAGTGGCAACTTTCAAAGATCTATGTACATAGACCCCAAGATCCCTCTGTTCCTCCACCTGACCAAGAACCCTACCATTAACCCTGTATTCCGCATTCTTATTTGTTCTTCCAAAATGGACAACTTCACACTTGGCAGGGTTGAACTCCATCTGCCACTCCTCAGCCCAGCTCTGCATCATATCTAAGTCCCTCTGCAGCCGACAACAGCCCTCCTCACTGTCCACAACTCCACCTATCTTTGTATCATCTGCAAATTTACTGACCCACCCTTCGACTCCCTCATCTAAGTCATTAATAAAAATTACAAACAGCAGAGGACCCAGAACTGATCCCTGTTGTTGACAGAGTCTGTGTCATGCATGAGTGCCATGCCTTTAGGAATTCCCTGGCTGTTCTCTGTTTGGCTTGCCCAATAATGGTCGTGTTGTCCCAGTCAAATTCATGTTGCTTGTCATCTGCGTGTGTGGCTATCCTTAGTAGCCACACATGCAGATGACAAGCAACATGAATTCGACTGGGACAACACTACTGATATAGGGCAAGCCAAACAGAGAACGGCCAGGGAATTCCTAGAGGCATGGCACTCATCCACAGACTCTATCAACAAACACATCGACCTGGACCCAATATACCGGCCACGACATTGGACAGCTGGAACTGACAACCGGAAGCTGCAGAGACAAGCCACTATAAATGCCGGAGAAAGCATCACAGAAGCGCTTCACAGGAGGATCCCAAGCACTGAGGATGCCACCTAGACAGGGGACGAAACGTTTGCAACACAAATTCCCAGCTCGGCGAACAAAACCACAACAATATCATCCTCCCATTTGAGGGTCTTGAAAGACTGAAGCCTCCTGATCTAATTGAAGAAGCTTAAGGACATGATTTGGCTACCGCTGGTTCCTGTTTAACAGTTCAACATTTTGACTAGTTTCTTTCTCTTTCTGTTTAAATAGCAGGAGGGAGAGAATGGGCTATCCCTCTTATCTAATATTTTGGGAGGCTGATTAGCTTCAATCTTGAGGTGCTCAATGATCTCCTTAATTTTTCTGGGGAAATATGCACTGTCTAGCAGTACTATTACATGTATTTTATTCACACTTTAACAGCACAAGCCTGAATGATGTCTAATCTTGCCGCACGTGAACATCCACCACTTCAGGAGATGAGGGGGCCACATTGTTGTGAACATTGTATAATCTTCAGTGGCCATCCGCACTTCTGATCTTATGATGGGCGTAACATATTGATGAAGCAGCTGAAGATGTTTATGTTGAGTAGTCTATCCTGAGGATCGCCTGCAGAAATGTCCCATGACTGAGATGGTAGATGTCCACGAACCTCAAACATTTCCTTCGTGCTCTAAATCACTCCAACCAGTGGGGAGATTATTCCTGGTTGCCATTAACTTCAATTTTCTTCACGTTTCTTGATACCAATCTCAGTTAACTCTTGCTTGATATAAGAACCTGACACTCTTCCCTTGTGTGCATATATTTTATTCATGTAAATAGGTCACGGTGTTCGTGCAGTGAGTGCTTCGTTTTTACAGAGAGTAGTGACGGGCGGGTCATCTCCCCTCCAGAGCGTTAGGGGAGATCGATCACTAAGAATTTCAGAAGATAGGTATTGATAGATGTTTGACATGTCAGGCAGTTCAGGAGTTGGGGCCGAAAGCAGATCAGCCATGGTCTGACTGAAGGTAAAGTTAGGCTTTAGGTGCTGAGTAACCTGCACCTGCTTCTCATGTTCTTTCATTCTGTTATTAGTGGTTTCACTGTTTTTATTTTCCCAGAAGTCCTGTTAAGGAATTTTGCACTCAGAAAGACCGAACGATTATACGAACAATGTCTGGGTGCGGCATCAGGCATGTATTCAAAGTGAATCTGGGTGCACAACATGGCTAATAAATGGAGACAGGGGAACTTCTGCAAGAAGAAACGAAATGAGGGGAATGTTTCACTGTATCACCTGCTCTTCCCTCAAGAACGTTTTCCAATCCATATCAAACCATGCTTTACTGTGAGCAGGGGTTGAATTTTCTCCGCTTTTTTTCTGTGCATCAGTTACAAGGAGAAAGTGGTCTTCAACTGCTCCTGTCTTGCAATTTTGAGGAGCTGACTGAAATGAGGTGACGTCGAACTGAGGAGCAGGAGTTGTTCTATGTTCCATCTGTCACAAAGATTGTGGCTGATCATATTGTGGCTTCACTTTCCCATCTGTGGTTCATTATATCATCGAGTCACTTTACCGAAAAACATTTAACTAACGCACAGCTTTGAATAAATGTACACACACAGGTACCATAGACTGTGGAGAAGAGAATTCCCATCAAACGGCCTTTTGAGAGTTTCTCCTGATTCCTCTTCCTACTGTAGTTGGAGAGTCACTGTTCCTTTTTCTAATCCCAATTATCCACAGATCCCAACAAATTCGATATGTGAACAAATGTGTCTTGTGGCAGTTGATATCGGTCTCAGACTGGGTCAGGTTCAATGTCACTAGCAAGTCATGCAGATTGTTAATTTTTTTAAAAAGTAAGTTCTAAAACAAAGTTACTCGAGCTACGATGGATAGATAAATGAGAAACAGTTTGGACATCAATAATATGTACATCAATATTTATTTTTCTGAGACACAGAAATGTGCACAATCCTGCAAAATATTAGATCAGAAGAGCTTCCTCCAAATAATAATAAATTCCATGACAAAAAGAAAATTGCGATTGTCTCAGTTGTTATTCTACCTAAGAAGTTATTCTGTTCACACAAGCTGCTAGCATTGGGGTGTCTTCCTGGAATAGTCTGATTTAGCTGAATTTCCTTTGCTGCAGGCAGTAGAGATATTCCATTGAATCCTCAACAGAGATCCTACATAAGTGAAAAAGTTGTCTGATGGGATTTCGGCTCTCATATGTTGTTGTTAATTGAAAATCAACCTGAACCATGTACAGTCTCGTTGAACGTTCCCCTGACTGCATGACTCCATCATTGGTCTCTTCTCAATTTAGGAGTGATTTATAGTTTAAAATGAAAATACATGTTTGCATGTGCCTGCATGAATTTATTCACAATATATGCATGTATTCAAAGTACCTGTCATAAAATTAATGTATTGTTTTCTTAAAATTGAGTCCTTAGTTTCATTTTCTCATCCATCGGCTATGCACTGATGCACTCTCCTCAGGTTAGATGGTTCAATACGAATATCTTCCACTTTCATACCTGAACTGCCCTAGACTTGTGTAGGCCACGAGGGATGTAGATACGGTTAACAGCTAAAGTTATTTTCAGAGGCTATAAACTAGAGGGCATAAATTAAGGTGATAGGAGCAAGATTTTCATGCAGAGGGTAATGTGCATATGGAAAGAGCTGCCAGAGGAAGTGGTAGCGTTGGATACTTTTGCAAACTTTATGAGGCATCTGGATGGATATATGAATCCGAAGGGTTTAGACGGTTATGTGCCTAATGCGGTAAATGGAATTACATCAGATTGAAATATCTGGTCTGTGCAGATGAGCTGGACCGAATGGATTATTTACTAGCTGTATGACTCTATGCATCCATCAGGCCTTCATTTTAGTAACGAGTAAAGTGCAACATCTTTGAAAAACTTCTAAATAAATTGCATATTTTTCGAACAGTATAGGGGTTCAGAACTACACACAATGCATCAGTATATAATCTAAGCATTACCATATAAAAATGCAATAAAACATCCCCAAGATTATTCTTGATTGCCTTTGTATGAAACTGCATCATTGCATATACTTTCTTAATCACTTCCTCAATCTCCTGACTAAGTTTAAGTGATTCTTGTACTGCAACATACAAATTGCTGAGTATCACAGAATATTACGTTTTCTTTTTCTCCGTTTAAGCATTTCAATATAATTTTGTACGTCCGTCACAGCACGAATCGTCGTTATACCTTTACTTCCGAAGATTTTCTCAGTAACCTCCCCTGTCTTTTTTGCCCATTGCAGAGTCTCCATGTCCAATTAAATGACTATCTTAGTGAATGAATTAATTGAGCTCTAATCCAATAAATCCCCTCATCTACCTCATTTGTATAAATTATAAATAGTTGATAGCCTCACACTGATTCCTGAGGCACTCCACTACGTCACCACTTCACATCACGAAAATAAACATTTATCGTGAATATTTCTTCCCTTAGAGTTCACCAGGGCTCACCTGTTGCAGGGCAGCTGAGTAGAAACTTTGGTTCCCCCCCCCCCCCCCCCCGCCCCACTATACTGTGTAATACAATTAGAGGGCTGAATTATTTCAATCTATTCCTGTGTAAATCCGTCGAGGGTAGAATGGATGAAGGGATCTTCACCTCCCACTTCAACAGCCATGATAAGTGCACATGGGTTAGGAGAAGCAGTTATCCCTTCAGTCCGTCGAGCCTGTTGCATCATTCAGAATGTTCTTTGTTGATGTGAATGTGGCTGAACATCCTATTTGTGCTTGTCTTCTTGTTCATCAAAGCCCTCTGGAATCCAACCTTGAATATTTTCAGTCACCCAGTCCTCACAGCATATTGAAAATGAGAACACCACAGATTGCACAATCCTAAAGAGAAAGCAGTATCTCTATCTCAGTCTGAAATGGGAATGCCTTATTCTCAAAGATTGTTTCCTTCAAACCATACACTGCCCTTTTGAAACACAACAATTAGGAACAGATATAGACCATTCAGCCCCTTAAACCTGACCACACTCCCATTAATGCTCTTCACTCAAAAATTTCCAAATTTAGCCTCCACTTAATTCGCAGAAAGACAATTCTGTACACCATAAGTTCGTATGCGAATGAGGAACTGGAGCAGAATTAGACTATTCGATTCATCATTGCTGAAATGTTTCTCCAAGTTATTCACCTGCCTTCTCCGACTGATCATTGATTGCCTATTAATTGTTGTGTACTCTTAGTCTTACCAGATCATAGGGTCTGCTCTTTTATTAGCAAGAAACGACAGATGTTGATTAAACCTGAGGGCTACCAGACCGCAGGTGAGGGAAACGGAGGCGAAGGAGGGTCCTTCATGTGGAACTCAAAACGGAAATGGGAATTGATCCCATACTGTTGGCGTCATTCTGCTCTTAAAACAATTCAGCCAACTGAACTAAATTAATTCTCTGCCTATTGGAATTATATATATATATATATATATATATATATAGAGAGAGAGAGAGAGAGAGAGAGAAACATATTTCTATCTATATTTATATATACATACAAATAAAATGTGTGTTTGGGGGTGCGTAATGGGGATGGGGGGGTTAATGTGTTTGTGTGTCTGCGCCCATATTTGTGTGTATCTCTTTGTGTATGTGTTCTGTATTCGTGTCAGTGACTCTGCTTGTGCGTAGTTCTGTCTACATCTCTGCAATCTTGTTTTCCGAGTAATTCCATTAAAATTGGAATCAAAGTCTCCCACCTGTCTCTCTGTCTGTCCATTTTTTAATATAATCATACGACAGTACACTCTGCTGGCGACCCCACACGATTGCATGAGTGGCAGTTTTTTCTTCGAGAAGACACCAAATGATGTGAATCTCGAACGTTGAACAGTTGTTTGGTTTTCCAAACAATATATTTGGAAGCACAGAGCAGTTTTGCCGATAGTAAGCGATGTTGTTCCTGCAATATTCTGACCACTATTGAGCCTTTTTTCAGACTTTTCAATTCTTTCTCGTACAATGTTTAAGCATTAGAAAACATTGCAAGTTACTGATTGTGCAATAAATTATCCCATCCCCTGAAAAAATGGTTCAGTCGGAGGTGCACAGTTCTATTCTGACAGACCCAAGTCTATTTGCAATTCTTCCGTATGTGTGTGTGTTTGTGCACGCGCACGTGCTGTCAGGTTGGATGGTGCTGTGACCTGCAATCCTCCCTGTCTGCATCCCAGACTGAATCATTGAGGCATATCACCCTCTGCCCCTGCCGCTGTGAGCGACGTTGAATCTCTTTTAGCATCCCTGAGACTGCCAGACCTGCATCCACACACAGACTCACGCAGAGACAAATACACATATAAATGTACCTACACTTAAACACATTGATACAGATGCACAAACAGTAATACAGAAACACAGGCATACACAATAATGCCTTGACATTTATACCGACGTAGGGAATCTGTAAGTATATCTTTTGATCTTTGGTTATTTTCTCACTATTTCACGGCTGTGCCGTGGTTTCTCGGCATTACTATTACTCAGATGTTTGAGTTTGTCAGCCTGTCTGTTGTTTTGCGTGTGGCACGATGTAGTACAATTTCCATGCCTGCAGATATGTGGCAGATGAGGATCAAAGTAGAGCAGTGGAAGGTGGTGCACTTTGGTAGGAATGACTTTGAAAGACAACTTAAAACAAACTGTATCTTTTTCGACGGGGTCCAAGAGCAAAGGGTTCTGGGTTTATATGAGCACAGAGTATTGGAGATGCCAGGACAGTTAGGGAGAGCAGTAAATACCACAGATTCGTTTCAGTTTCTGAGCTGCTTACAGTAGGGTGCGCAAGAGAGTTACACTGTGCTTCCTTCCAGGGAGGTGTTGGGGACAATCTGTTGTGAGCACACCCTCGTTCCCACTGAGACAGTGGGGATTCCAATTGTAAGAACTAGACACACAAGGTAGATGGCATCAGGGCCACACCTTCTGAGGTATGCAGTGGGTAAAAGGAACTGCCAGTGGGTTTAAAGTGAGAATTCTTCTGACTCACTTGTAGGGCGTGGATATCGCCGAATCTCCACACGAGGCATCCTAGTCCTCTCCAAATTGTACCAGGGTCCCCTCCACATGGTGGCAGGAAGGAGGTGAGGACACAGATATCTGGCACTCCTACACTTGGCTTGGCACTTTCCGTCTTATTCCATGCTTCTTATCCTGGAATGGGAGATAGGAAAGGAGGGAGTGAGGGTGGGAGTGGGTGGCCGTGCTGTTTGTGTTGGCATATGAATTGGCATAGTGACGGTACGTAGTCAATCCGCAGTGTTGAATCCATGCAGTATTAT
This sequence comes from Chiloscyllium punctatum, assembly GCF_047496795.1. NCBI lineage: Eukaryota > Metazoa > Chordata > Chondrichthyes > Orectolobiformes > Hemiscylliidae > Chiloscyllium > Chiloscyllium punctatum. The sequence continues at coordinate 97,394,803 of NC_092750.1, read as the reverse complement.
TAATGTGGGAGGATAGCAGAAGGTTGTTGGGGGATTGAAGAGAAAGAGAGAAAAAGAGAGAGAGATAGGAAAGATGCTGTATGCAATGGAGAGTGGTGGAGAATGAGTTGTTCACGGGGAAGGTGCTATAACAGATATACAGTGAGCATGAGGGAGCAGAGCGAATACGGTGAAGGTCGTTGATGCTTGCCTTGTATTGCTGGGCATTTCTTCAGACTGCAGATACTGCACTAGGCTGGGTGGAAAGCTCAGACCATGCTTGGTGGGTCTTGTGGTGTGGCCCCCTCTGGGAAGAGAATGGTCCTCTTCTATACTAGCCGATCCTCCAGGATTTCTGTGCCCCCGTCGACAAAACTTTGTGTAATTTCTGCTTATCTGGAATGCTCACGGTAAACTGTGCAGTATAGCTCCCAACTGAGAAACATCCATTGTTCTTTTAAGAATAACGCTCGTGCCAGGGATTGCGGGATATCCAGGAGCATCCAGGAGATGGTGAGAATCACCAGCCATTATGGGTGGGAGAATTGAACTGTCATTGAATGAGAAGGACACCATGGAGTGAGGTATGTAGTTACTGAAATGAGTTCGAAAGGAAACTAGCGAGGCCTCCTGCAGACGATTCCCTGTAACACTCAATGAAAATGTGACTGAGACAAAGTATTGTTAGATTCAGCGCAAAGAAACTTAGACTTTGCTAAGCCCATCCTCCGTTTCAAAGCTGCAGCTGCTTGTCCATTACTCGCTATCACAGAGAAGTAGCTAAACGTGACTTACCTTTGGGGGGGCACTATTTGTGGCAAGTCATCATAAATTTATGAGATTTAAAATAGAGGTGAAAACGGACGAACTAGATCTAAAAGGTAAAGTTCGAAATTGGAGCAAGGTCAAACTTGATGATATTCAGCACGAACTTTGAAAATACGATTGGACCTTATAGTGGCAGGTAAGTGGCCAGCTGGGAAGAGGGACGACTACAAAAACGAGCTGTCAAGAGTTCCGAGTCAGTATGCTCCTGTTAGTGTGAAGGGTAAAGGTGGGAGGTGTGAGAAATGCCGGATGACTCGAGAAGTTGAGGCTCTGTTCCTGGATAAGTGGGAATCAAATGTCAGATATAGACAGCAGGAATCCAGTTTTTTTCAATGTTCAGTAACGGAATGAAGGTGTCATTGGGTAGGCAGAATTTATTGGCCATCTCTAATTTCCCATAGGGCAGTTCGAGTTAAACAAATTGCTGTGTGTCTGGAGTCACATGTAGACCAGACCAGGTAAGTATCGCAGTTTGCTTCCTTAAAGGACATTCGTGTGTCTGATGGATTTTCCAAACAATTGAAAATAGATTAATCATCGTCATTAGACTCTTAATTCCAGATTTAAAGTGAATCGCCACAGGAGTCTAAAGGCAGTAGGAATGCACCTCAGAATGAAATCAGGAGGGCAAACAGGGTCCATGTGATAGCCATGGCAAGTAAAGCTAAGGGTAATCCAAAGGCACTCCAGAAATGAATTAAAGAGAAAAGAGCAACCAGGGAGATCAACAACATTACCGATGTGCAGAACTGCAAGAAATGACGGAGGTATTAAAAAAACATTTTGTATCATATTGACTGTGAAGGAGGATATTGAAGCTAGAGAATTCCGAAATAATCAATGACATCTTGGAAAGTGTTTGGGTGACAGAGGAGTTCTTAAAACGCATAAATTTGGAAAAATCTCCAGGACCTGATCAGATGTACCCTAGAAGTCGTGAAAAGATAGGGAAAACAATGCTGGGCCCCATGCTGACATATATGAATCATGGATAGCCACAGGTCAGGTGTTTGAAGAATCGAGTTTGGCTAACGTGGTGTCATTACTAAAAGAATCTAAGAAGGGTGATAAGGAAAAGCGGTGAGCCTGACGCCAGTGGTGGACAAGCTGTTGGGACAGGATTATGAGGCAGAGGATTTGCATCGATTTTGAAAGGCATGGATTGATTAGGAATAGTCAACGTAGATTTTAACGTGGGAAATCCTGTCTCGCTAACTTGACTGAGATTTCTGAACAAGTGACTAAGATGCTTCATTGAGGCAGAGAAATGTACATTGTTGAAATAGACCCCAGTAAGAGATTTGACAACTTTCCACATGGTAGACCGGTTAACAAGATTAGTATGGAATACAGGGAGAGCTAGCTATTTAATTAGAAAATTGACTTGAAAGTAGGTGTTGAAGGTTGTGGTGTAGAGTTGTTTTTGAACTGCTTGGCCGTGACCAGAGGTGTGCCACAAGGATTGGTGCTGGTTCCACTAGTTTTCATTGCTTATATGAATATATTGGATGTGAGCATAGGAGGACCAGTTGGTAAGTTTGAAGATATCACCAAAATTTATAGTGTAGTGGATAGGGAAGAAGGTTACCTCAGAATACAACGGAATTTTGATTACATAGGCCAATAGGCTTAGGAGTGGAAGATGGTGATTACTATAGACAAATGTGAAGTGCTGTATTTGGAGAAGCAAATCATTGCACGACTTATCCACTCAATGAGCAGGTCCTGAGTCGATAAACAAAGAGACATGGGAGTGCAGGTTCATAGCTCCTTGAAAATGCAGTCACAGTTAGACAGGATTGTGAAAAGGCTTTGGTATGTTTGTCGTTATTGGTCAGGGCTTTGACTATAGGAATCGGGACGTCATGTAAAGGACAGTAATTCCATCACTTTTCAAATACTGCATTCAATTCTAGCTCTCCTCCTGTGGGAAAGAACTTTGAAACTTGAAGAGGTTAAAAAATATTTACAAGAATGTTGCTGGGACTTGAGCTTTAGAGAGAGGTTAATTAGTTTGGGGCTACGTTGCTTGGACAGTAAGGGGCATGCACAGAGTGAATATCAAAGGTCTTTTCCCCAAAACTAGAGGGTTACAATCTAAGGTGAGAGGGGAAAACAATTAAAAGGGACCTAAGGAGCAACTTTTTCATGCAGTGGGTGGTGTATGTTTGGAATGAATTGCCACAGGACGTGGTGGAGGCGGGTAAAAATACAACAATTAAAACGCATTCGGATAGGTATATGACTACAAACGGTTTAGTGCGATATTGGTAAAATGCTGGTAAGTGTCACTAGATTGTTTTAGGATATTTGTTCAGCAGGGATCAGTTGGATAGAAGGGTTTATTTCAATGTTACACATCTCCATGACTCTCTGACTCTGTCTGAGTTCACACCAAAATTCTATTTATGCACTATTACTGGAAATACTGCAAAATTCTGTTGAAATGTCTTATTTTCAGCATACTGAAACCTGTGAACACATCCTCCGACAATGTTCTCTCCCAGTGTCTCTCCCGCTGTCTACTTTCCAAACCCTCACATTTGTTGTTAATGAAACTGACATTCAGTTTTAAAGTGAGTAACTGTCCTGTAGCATTCCATGGCATTTAGTGATGCTTCCCCTCGTGATTCCACTATTAAGAAGCTGAGGAAAAGTTTGTTTTTTAAAAGCATAGCTTGCGGTTTATTTGCTCTACACGGTGCTTCATGTTGGACAGTGGGATTTCAGCAGCTTCCAGAAACGTCTTTGGAACTTGTGCTGAGCCTATTTACTGAAAGCCCGTGATAACCACTATTGCTGATCATTTGCTCAGTTGCATGAGGAATCCCTTCAACTGTGTTTGGTTCAGACTAGGATTCTAACTTGTCATTCAGTGACATCTAATTTAATTTGGTTATTGAAAATTTACGAGAAATGCTGGGGATTGTTTCCATGGAAGTTGTGTTTTAAGCTGCTATGTACATTAAAGAAGCTTAGAGCATTTGGTGACCCACTCTGGAGAAGTTATAAAGTGATGAAGTTGAAAGCAAGAAATTGAAAGAATACTTTTAAGAGAAAGTTTAAAAGCTGTCATGTGGCTGACTGCAGACACAAAGTGTCCTGAACAATTTGAAAATGAAACATTTTGGCTGTTGTGTAAGAAACCTTGTTGCCTTGTTGTTTTCACAGCATTTTGAATTCAACCAACCTGTTTACATTATGCCCCAATAATGCCCCAATACTCTAAAAGGCAATGGAATTTGAATGTTACTGTTTTGACAGTATTAAACCAATGAGACGATCCAGTGTTTTGGGGGTATAAACGCCAACATTACCGACAGTTAGCAATAAAAAGAGCACCTTCTGCCATTGAACGACTGCAACTCTCTCTAAAAGGAACCATTTTACCCATATATATAAAACAAATCTCAAGCAGAAGGCCGAAGGCGACCCGGGGCCTGCAGAGGAGGATCAACACTGCGAGCTGGTTTTGAAAATTATAGGCTGTAAATTTAATAGGGGCTATATTGGATCAATATATTGTTACAGAGTAGACGTTAGCTAAATATTTAATACAAAGGAGGCTCGGAGTTGGAATATTTTGTTATTTAATGATCACTTTTGGAGTTAAAGAAAAGCATTTTAAGTTTTTTTCATTAAACAGTGATATTTGGGGTCGTTCTCTGTCACCCATGCATTAACAGATTACGAGGCAAGATGGGCTTTGCTGTCTGCGTGCTTTAATTAGCAGAAGCTTTTACTGCTGTGTTGCATTAGCAGAATGGATGATAGTTGCTGAGGGAGGGACCATAAATCTTTCAATCATTTTAATCCTTGCATTTGTAAATAGTGCCAGATCAGTACAGGGTTGTATATGTCCCAATCTGTTTATAAAAACAAGACAGAGATAAAACAACAGACCAGCTGTATAAATGTCTGATGGGGCCATGTCTAGATGCCACAAAGCAACGTAAAAATGTTTCTTGTTCGCTGACTTTTTGCAATGCTGCTCCAATTTTAATGACCAGTTATTAAGGCCTTTCAGAACATTGAAACATCTTTCAGAGCACCGAGACTGCTTCTCAGGAACGGGTAGAAGCTAATCTGACACCATATGCCTGTAACAGAGGGATATGAGGAGGTTATTCAGCCCATACGGGCCTTATACTACTGAAAGAGGTGGAAAGCTGAAATTTGGCACATTTTGCAAAAGGAATGGGTCAAAATGTAGAGAAGTGGTGCTGCAGCTGTACGAGGTGTTAATGAAAGGACACCTGAGGTAAATAGTGCTGTATGTTTTCCGTAACTGAGAAGGGTGAGAGCACCAGCAAATACTGTTTACTGGCTGTTCATCATCCATGGGTTGCCGCGCCATTTAATGCCGCCGGCCTGCTATACACGCTTAGGAGAAGACCATTCAGCCGATTGAGCCTGTTACAGATGGATAGGATAAGGCCATTCCATCCAGACCGAGTAAATGTTTCCTTTTATTATGATATAATAATTCTGTAAGGAAGGGGTTAACTGAACCCATTTGTTCAGTCATGATTTGAAGACGCTGGTGTTGGACTGGGGTGTACAAAGATAAAAATCACCAAGTTATCGTCCATAAGAATTTATGGCAAAAGTTTACAGTGTGATATAATTGAAATTATATATTGAAAAAAATCCAGATTATTTCTTTCATATGTAAATCGCAAAAAAAATTTAAAAATAAAGTTGAAAAGTCTGTTTATCGGTGCTTAGTAACTCAATGTTGATTACCCAAACCTTCGCCAATTGTTCACATTTAAAATGATTTCCTCCATGTGTATTCTATCTCATAAAACGGTTTTCATATCGATGACCAAAAACACACCCACACAAATGCACATAACATATTACCTTTTACTGGAGCAAATGAGATACAGAACCATACATTTATGGGAGTTCGTTTACTGTCACTCGATGCATATCCCCCCCATGCAACGCAACGCATTTCTCAAATGCAAGCATAAGAGTGATATATGGCAATGGTTTGCAATGTTCCCCATGCTGGGCAGATAGCCCAATTTATGTGGTACTGCAGTAGAACGGTCTGCACAGCTCTCCATTCTGGCTGGTACCTTGTCCCGTTAATGGTGTCTGGGGCGGTTCTATGAGGAAAATTCAGAATTTGATGTGCCAAACCATTTCTACTGATCTGACAATGTCTTTATTGAATTTTCTAATCCTTGTGATTGGGCCAACCATTGTCTCACTTCTCCAGTTAGTTCTATTCTTCTGTCTCCTTATCCATAAGTTCACAACATGTCAGCCATTAATTAATCACTTGTCTTTCTGTCTCTTTCCCTGACATTGGCTTTTGACTCCCCATTGTGTCAAGTGTTGAACATCAGAAAAAATGAAATGGCGTGTGTCGGGTCGTTGTTCACTTCCCAGTGTGTCCCATATGGTGCTCCATGTTGGACATAGGGCATTCAGCAGCTTTGATTTATGTTTTTGAATCTTGGTCTGTTCCTGTCCACGGACCGCTTGTTTATCCCTCTCAGATGATTGTGCTGTCAGTAACACGAGGAAGACCCTCGAGTATTATTCGAAAGCGTCAAGCATCTATCTTGCAGCTTAGGGACTTCTGGCTTTTTCCTGTTATTAAAAAGTTCGTGCAGTGCTGGGGATGTTATGTTGGAGGTTGTACTGTGAGCAGCCTCGACATTCAGGGAAACAAGCAGAATCTATAAGGGGAGACAAGACGCTCTGTCTTCCCTTCTTGTGGATCATTTCACGGAACATCTCTAGGTCACCAGCACCCACCAATCCCACCGCCCTGTTGCTGAAAACTTCAATGCCCGCTCCCTCTACATCAATGACATACAGGTCCAGCCAACCCTTGCTACACGACGCCTGGATGAAGAATGCCTCATATTTCGCCTTGGGACCCTACAAACACACGGGATCAATGTGGATTTTAACAGCTTCCTCATTTCCTCCCGCCCTACTTTATTCCAATCCCAAGTCTCCAACTCGACACCGCCCAGCAGAACTGTCCATCCCTCCTCCCTCAGACCTATCACCTTCTCCTTCACTTTAAAACACATATCGCCTTCTCAACTACCTTCCCCCCAACCCCAACCCCGTCACATTTAACTCTCAGCTTTGTTCCACAAGCCTCATTCCTGCTGAAGGGCTGATGTCTGAAACATTGATTCTCCTGCTCCTCGGTTGCTCCCTGACCTGCTGTGCATTTCCAGCAACACACTCCCGACAACACAATGATGTTTGTAAATAGAAGGTTTGGGAGAAACTTTTTGTGTTGCAAGTAATAGTTATCGACAAAGTTAACATGACTGTCCGATGCAGTCTAGAGAAACAATGGATGCAGCGCATTTGAGATTTTAGGAATATTTTTCATAAAGTCCGAAGCCTAGAGTGCAAAATCAAACCGAATGGTAATGGGGCTAATACATGAACATGGTTTTAGAATGGGCGAGCTGACAGGAAGCAGTGTATCGGGATAAAGATATCCATTTTTTTGTATCAGAAGCATCATGGGATACCACAGACAGTGGTACTTCGGCCACAGCCAGTACATCTCAAACATTTGATTGAGAGGAGCAAATGCAATATTTCCGAGTCTTCTGATGGCACTAACCGATGTTGGATGGTCGTGGGTGAGGAGGATGTAATAATGCTCCAAGGTGATTGAGACAAGTGAGTGACTGGGCAAATACGTGGCAGATGAAGAGTATTGTGTGTGGACCTGATGTTATGGTCTTTGGTGGGAAACATAAAATGGCAAAATACCAGTTGAAAAGGCATTGGTGAAAGAATGTTGTTAGAATAAGATGAATTATGATCATTTTCCTGTTTCCTGCTGCAAACCCCTCCGAGGACCATGCAGGACAGTGAGTTCTGAAGCCAGAAGTCAATACTAGGAATGGCATTGGCACGCTGACCAGTGTATATAGACCCACATGGGTAGCTGTAGCACAGAAAAGGATCTGGATCTCTTTTCACTACAGTTAGCGAAAGCAATATTGCAGGAACAGAAAGCAGTTAAGAAGAGAAATGTTGTGTTGCACTATATTTCCAGGGGATTTGTGTCCAGCAGTGATGGTATCTCACTGCAACTGTACAGGGGCTTGATGATACCTCCTCTTGAACATTCTGGAGGATTGTGTGAAGTTTTGGATTACTTAAGTAACAAATGACACCAGACATTGAGGGAAAGCAGCGATGTACAGCCAGACTAATCTCTGGGATGACAGGATTGTGTGGGAGAAGAGTATGGGGCGAATGAGCCTATATTCCTTGGGATTTAGGAAAATGAGTGGAGTTCTCAGTGACATATATAATTTTTGACAGGGTGAGAACGATTGGAAGCTGGGATGATAATTCCCCTGGCTTGGACGTCTAAAACAAGTGCCCAAAAGATTAGGTATAGACAGGTCACTCTGCATTGAGATGACAACAAATGTCTGCGCTCAGAGACTGGTGAACCTGGGGGACTCTCTCGCATATGTGGCTGTGGAAGTCAAGGCACTGAATATAAATGAGGATTTCTATACACGAGAGGGAGAGAACAGGTGTATGTTGTGGAGATAGAGCATCAGCTATTATTTTTGGATTATGGTAGAAACCTCAATGAACCAAAGGGATTAATCAAATGTTTATGTTTATATTTTTATAATAGTTAATCATATTAAGGAATATGCACATTGTGTGGGTAAAGTGTATTGATGGGATATTCTCAAATGAACTAGAAAGGGAGGAGGCTCAATGTGTTGAATGACCAACTCCTTTCCCGATGCTTCTGTGCAGTCTGTGGGAAATCTCGGTAAATGTTGTCACAAGTAGCCACGTGTTCGCAAGGAGGGTTCTGAAGGTCTAAAGGACTGTGTATTCGGATGTTTTTTTTCCAATTCTGAGGCTGGTGATGGGTGCTCTATCCGGTGTATCCTTGAAGACCTCAGAGCAATGTGGTACAATTGATGTTCTTGCTTGGCCCTTTCAGAGACTGTTGAAGAGTTCAGCATATGTCTGTGTGTCTGACGTCATGTTTAGGCCAGACCAGGAAAGCGTGCGAGATTTGCTTCCTGAATGTACATTGGGGAATAAAGTGGTGCTTCCAGTCGACGCTGAATTCAGGGTCAATGTTACTGACACTAGACTTTAGCTCTCAGTATTTTACTAATTGTTTTTAACTTCCATCAGCTGTCAGAGCATTAGCCTGGCCTGGATTAGTAATCCAATGACATTTCCACAACAGCACCATCTCAACATGGGAACCGATCAGAAACCACACTGAGCAAGTTATTTCTGAGCTGCTTGACAGCTCTGCCAAAAAGAACTCCCACCAATGTTATTGTCTTGATGGGACTGAAGCGGTGGTATTGGTCAAATTGTAATTATTCTCCTCTTAGGGGACGGGGAACAGCTAAATAACTTTCCACGTTGTTAGGGAGCTGTGAGAGTTGGAGCTGGAATGAAACAGTTTCCCCAGAGACAACATGCAACAGACGTTTTGAGTCCTATTCCAGGAATGGTGTCACGGACCGTTGTCTTTGTTATACCTATTTTGTTCAGCTGTTTCTTCACGTCAGGTGCAGTGAATCAAATTGGTTGAAGACGGAAATCTGTGATTCTGTAGGTATCATGGCGAGGGTGAGCTGGATCATCGACTGAACACTTCTGACTGATGATAGTTCAAATACTGCATGCTTCGCTTTTATCCTGATGCGCAGGGCTATTCCATTCCTAATAATAGGATATTTGAGGAGTCATCTCCTCCAGTAAGCTGTTTATTTTTCCATCAACATTTACGAATGGATGGGCAGGACTGAAGAGTTTCGATCTGATCTGTTGGTCTTGAAAGCATTTCACCTTCTCTTTCAGATGTTAGTTCTGCTGTTTGGAATGCAACCAGTCCAGTCCAGTAACATTAACAGATTGTGATCAGGTTTCAGTCCAACGTTTCTAAGTTGCATGTGCAACACACTCATCGCTAAATCATAGATCGGCTCGTTGGTAATGGTAGACTGAGGGAGTATACCGGGCAAAAGGCTTCAGGTCGTGGTTCAATACCATTTTGTTGCTGCTGCTGTGGCTTGTGGTAATACATCAATATTAAGAATGCTATTTTCAAAGTAAGAGGAGCACGATCTTTAAAGTGGATATTTGTCCTTGAAATGAGCTGAGAGCAGCAAAACATTTGTGATGAAAGAGATTTATAATGTCATAGGGTCTTAGATTCACACAATATGCGAAGAGAACCTTCTGCCCAACGTGGCCATGCTCACCAGGTTTCTTAACGTGAACTAATCCTATTTGTCTGCATCTGGCATATAGCCTTCCAAACCTTTCCTTCTCATGTATCCATTGAATTGTATTTTAAATGTTGTAATTGTATTTCCCTGTACTGCCTTCTCTGGCAGCTTATTACATATTCATAGCAGTCTGTGCGAAACAACTAAATCTTTGATCTGTTTTACGACTCTCCCCTCTTACCTTAAAAGTGTACCTTTGATTTTGGACACCTCTTCTCTGGGGAAAAGACCTTGGCTATTCACCCTATCCATGTCCATCATTATAATAACACTTTGCAAGTTCACCACTCAGCCTGCCATGCAAAAGGGAAAAAATTCCCAGTCTTTGAAAGGCACTGATCTCGAGAGTACTACCGGTACCACATGCTAGCCAGCATACAAATGAAAGAATAGGCAGGATGAAACACGTGGCTTGGGGGATGGTGTAGGAGGTTCAGGTTTGTTGGACATTTGGACCGGTTCTGGGGAAAGTGGGACTATTAAAAATTGGATGGTCTTCACCTGAACCAGACTGGAACTAACGTCCTTAGGGGAGTTTTGCAACTGCTGTTGGGCAGGATTTTAACTAATGTGACAGGGGGCTGGAAACCAGAATTGCAGAGAAGAAGACAACAAGGTGGAAACTGGAGACCATAAGGATCACGAAGTTAACACTAATAAGGGGAAGAGTAGGTAGAGAGCAGATGAACGCAAAGAAATGGTAGCCTCAAGTGCATATACTTTCATGCGAGGAGTATAGTGGGGAAGGCAGATGAATGTAGGGCTTGGGTTGGCGCCTGGAATTATCTTGTTATTACAGTCACAGAGACTTGGTTGAAAGGAGGGCCTGATTAGCAACTAAATGTTCCAGAATATAAACGCTTCAGCCATTGCAGGGAGAGACGTAAAAAGAGTGGGGAGGAGTTGCATTGCTGGTCAGGGATGATATCACAGTTCTGCAAAAGGTGGTAATTATGGTGGGCTTTAGCAGTGAATCATTATGGGTGGAACTGAGAAATAAGAAGGGTGCAGTTACATTGTTGGGGCTGTATTACAGGCCTTCCAACAGTGAGTGTAAGGTAAAAAGACAAATAGGTGAACAGATTATGCAAAGATGTCGTGGTAGTAAGGCATTTTAATTTTCCCAACATTGACTGGCAGACAATTAGTGCCTGAGGTCTGGATAGGATAGAATTTATAAGAAGCGGCTAGGAGAGTTTTCTGAAGCAGTATGTCAATAGTCAAATGGGTGAAGAGGCCATATTGGACCTGGTGTTGGGGAATGATCCAGGCGAAGCGGTAGAAGTTGCGTTGGAGGATTTTTTGGGAACAGTGACCACAATTATGGAGGTTTTACACTACTCAACGACAAAGATTAGAGTGGTCCTAAGGGAAGAGTACTAAACTGGGCCAAGGCCAATTGTATCAAAATTAGGCAGGAGCTGGGAAATGCGGATTGGGACCAGCTATTTGAAGGGAAGTCCACATTTCATATGTGGGAGGCTTTCAAAGATAGTGCAAAGATAGTACTGGATAGGCATGCTCCTGTTCCTTGGATGCTGCCTGACCTGCTGCGCTTTTCCAGCAACACATTTTCATGCCCTGTTGAAAGCAAAGGATAGGAAAGGCAAGATTCGTGAACCGTGGATGACAGGAGTAATGGAACGATTAGCCAAGAGGAATAGGGAAGCGTAAATAACGCCCAGGTAGCTAAGAACAGAATGGGCCCTGATGGAATATCGGGAGAGTAGGACCATTCTTTAACGAGGAATTAAGCGGACTAATAAGATTGAAGAATTCATTGGCGGGCAGGCTTTGGAAAAATTCAGATGTAGCAAAGTTGTTGTCATGGTGATTTCAACATTCCCAAAAAAATCAACTGGAATCTCCTTCGATAAGATGGTTTGGATGGAGCCGTTTATGTCAGGTTTGTTCAGGAGGATTTCCTTACTCAGTATGTAGACAGGACGACGAAGGGAGAGGCTATTTTGGATTCGGTGCTCGGAAATGAGCTAGCACCGGTGTCAGATCTCGCGGTGAGAAAACACGTTGGTGACTGTTATCATAATTGCCTCACATTTATCAAAGCCTTGGAGAGGGAAAGCAGCAGTTACATGTAGGGAAGACATTTAATTGGGGAAAAGGAAATAATGACGCTATCAGACAGTAGTTGGGAAGTGCAACATGGCAGCTATTGTTCCACAGAAAGGGCACAGCAGACATGTGAATACCGTGTAAAGAGAAGTTGTTGCGAGTGATGCAAGTTTGTTCCTCTGAAATGTGTAAGAAGGGGTAAGATTAAGGAACCTTGGATGACGAGAACAGATGAACTTCCTATCCATAGGAAGAAGGGAAGATTACGCAGAGGATCACAGGCTTACTATAAACGAGCTCAGAAATGGACTGACGAGAGTCAGGAACGGGTATAAAAAAGGCATTTAACTCGTACGTGAGGAATAAGAGAATGATCAGGGATAAAGTATGGCCGATCAGGGACAGCGTAGGGAACTTGTGCGTGGAGTCTGAACAGACAGGGGAAGCCCGAAATGAGACTTTTGCTTCCGTCATCACGAAGGAAAGGGACTTTGTTTCGAATGGGAGCTTTGAGGAACTCGTATACAAGTTTGATTCGATCAAAATCCATGATGCTGATGTGCTGGAAGCTTTGGCAAACATTAAAATTGGTGAGTAAATTTTGCAGAAGACACAAAGATTGGAGTTCCGTTTATAGTATCAAAGGATACTGCAGCTTCACCGTGACATAGGCAAAATGTAGTGCTGGGGTGAAAATGACAAATGGAGTTCAACCTGAACAATATGAAGTGATACATTTAGGAAGATCGAACTCGAAAGCTGAATATAGGATTACAGACAGGATTCTTGGCAGTGTGGAGGAGCAGAGAGATCTTGGTGTTCAAGTAGATAGATCCCTCATAGCTGCTACCCAAGTGGATAGGAGTGTTAAAGAGCATATGGTGTTTTGGCTTTCATTAACAGGGAGATCGACGTTAATACCACAAGGTTTTGTTACAGCTCTACAAGTCACTGGTGAGACCACACATGCAATATTGTGTCCAGTCCTGGTCGCCTTATTGTAGGAAAGGTACAGAGGCTTTGGAGACGGTGCAAAAAAAAAGGTTTACGAGGATGCTGCCTGGACTGGAGGGCTTGCCTTGTGAAGAGAGATTGACCAAGCTCGGACTTTTACCTCTGGAGAGGAGGAAGAGACGTGACCTGATCGAGGTACGCAAGGTAATAGAAGAAATAGATAGAGTCAAAAGCCTGAGACCTTTCCCCAGTGCAGGATTGACTGGTATGAAAGCTCGCAGTTTTTAATATATTCGGAGAAAGGTATAGAGGGGATGTCAGAGGAAGGTTCCTTACGCAGAGAGTTGTGAATGCATGGAATGCGTTGTCAATGGTGATGGTGGAAGCAGAGTAATTAGGGACATTTAAGCAACTGCTGGACATGCACATGGATAGCAGACAACTGAGGGGTGTGTAGCTTAAGTTATTTGATTTTACATTAGGATTAATGCTCGGTACCACGTCGTGGACCAAAAGGCCTACTTTTCTATTTTCAATGTTCCATTAAAAGTGGTCATGAAATAACTTTAGTGAGCGCAATTAATGAGAATCCTAAAGCCTTTTGTTAGGATATAAGAAGCAAGCGGGTAACTGGAGAAAGGATTGGTCCACTGAAGGATAAGGAAGGAAGGCTGCATTTTGAACCTGAGAAGATGTGTGAAACTCTGAATAATTACTTGGCATTAGTGTTCACTAAGGAGAGGGACGTGATGAATGCATAAATTAGAGATAAAAGTTTGATTACTCTGGATCACGTTCACATAAGTAGAGGCTAGAGTTTATTAAGGTGGAAAAATCCACAGGACTGGGTGGGATCTATCCCAGGTTGCTGTGGGAGGCAAGAGAGAAAATGCCTAGGCGCTGATAAGCTATCTTTGTAGCATCCTTAAACACAGGTGAGGTGCTGGAGGATTGGCAAATTGCTTGTTTGCCCTCCTGAACAAAAGGAGTTGTAGGAACATTTCGGTTAACGATAGACTAGTGAGCCTGACGTCAGTTGTAGGAAAGTTGCTGCAGAAGGTACTCAGGGGTAAAATCTATTTATATTTGGAACAGAATGGACTTAGCAGTGATATGCAAAATGGCTTTGTACTGGGGAGATCGTGCCTTACCAACGTACTCGAATTCAGTAACCGCCTTGATAGATGAAGGAAGGGTTGTAGATGTCATATACATAGACTTTGACAGGCGTTTGGTAAGGTTCCCTTGGTAAACCAACAGAGAAAGTGACGTTACATGGTGGGCAGAGTGTTGTAGCTATGTGGATAAAGAACTGGTTGAAAAACAAGAGACTGAGAGTAGTAGTTGAAGGGAGTTTCTCGAAATGGAGAAACGTGATGAGTGGTGTTCCACAGAGATCAGTGCTTGCACCAGTGCTGTTTGTGATTTATATAAATGATCTGGAAAAGGGCACTATTGGTATAATCAGCAAGTATGCAGATGACAGGAAGATTAGTGGAGGAGCAGAAAACATCGGACACTGTCAAAAAATACAGAAGAATATAGGTAGACTGGTGGGTTGGAAGAGAAGTGGTGGATGGAGTTTAATCCAGGCAAATGTGAGATGATGCATTTTGGGAAGTCTAATTTTAGAGCGAATTATACAGTAAACGCAATAGCATTGTGAAAATTTGATGAGCAGAGAGATCGGGGAGTGCAAGTCCATTGTACCCTGAACGTCGCTCATAGGTGGATGGATTGGTCAGGAAGGCATATAGTATGCTTGCCTTCATCGGACGGGGTATTGAGTATAAGAATTGCCAGGTCTGTTAAAATTGTACAAGACATTGGTTCGGGCGCATTTGTAATACTGTGTATATTTCTGGACGCCACCTTACCAAAAAGATGTGGAGGCTTTGGAAAGGGTGAAGGCAAGGTTTATGAGGATTTCGTCTGGTATGGAAGGTGCTAGCTATGAAGAGCGGTTGAGTAGGTTAGGATTGTTTACATTTGAAAAAAGGAGATTGAGGCGAGACCTTATTGAGTTCTACAAAATCATAAAAGTTATTGACAGGGTATATCGAGAAAAGCGTTTTCCCAGAATGAAGGATTCAGTAATGAGAGGTCACGCTTTCAAGATGAGAGGTGAAAGGTTTATGGGACATACTCACGGCAAATACCTTACACAGAGGCTGGTAGGTGTCTGGACGCGTTGCCAGCAGAATTAGTAGAGGCAGGCACGTTAGATTCATTTCAGATGCATCTCAACAGATAGATGAGACCCTGGGGAGCAGAGGGATACAGATGCTTAGGAATTGGGCGACAGGTTTCCAGGGTGGATTTGGATCGGCTCAGGCTTGAAGCGCCAAAGGGCGTCCTGGGCTGTAAATTTTCTTTGTTCTCTTTGTTCTATCCAGGCTACCCTTACACCTCATGACCTCCAGTCTCGTTCTCATCATTGCAAATATTTTGCCCCCTTTCTGGTTTATAACATTCTTCGTATATCAGGGCAACACGAATTGTACACAGTACTACAAATTTGTCCTTACTGTCCTCTTGTACAGGCACAGCATCATGTCCCAATTACTATATTCACTGTTGTCTGATGAAGGTAATCGTACCTACTGCCTTCCACACCACCCTGTCCACATGTGTAAGTACCGCTCTGATTATTCTAAAAAAAAAGGCAGCACCTCATACTTAACGGCAAGAAGCTCCACCTGCCCATCCTCGTCCTACTGGCGCACTTAATCATTATCTCATTTTCCTTTTAAATGACCTTCTTCACTGCCATTTTACCAGCAATTTGGTGTCATCTACAATGTTACCATCCATCCTTTGTATTTTCTCATCCAAATCATTTCTCAAAATAACAAACAACAGTGGCCCCAGCACGGGTCCTGTGGCACACCGCTAGTCACAACAAATCTCTCCCTGCACCATCTGTCTCCTACTTTAATTTAGAAACTTTTCCTGATCCCATGTGATCAAACCTTATTAGCCAGGCTACCATGTGGCATCTTGTTGGATCTCATGAAGGTTCACGTAGAAAAACCTATACTTGAACAGGCCCTGGGTGTTTATCTAACGTTGTGCATTTTCTAAATTCCGGCACTTCCTCATCTGTAATGTAGCTGCATTTCAAAACATCACTGAATCGATTTATTTCCCTAATTTCCCCAGCTTCCATGTCTTCCTCCAGAGTAAATACTAACACTATATTTTTATGGGGTATCTCGCCCATTGAGCAGGAACTGGCTCTAACGCGTTGGAGTGGGCTGAGGTTGATTCTTTGTGAGTAGTGAGAACCCAGAATAGTCAGAAACAGATATCCTGTGTTGTTGAAACGTTAACTGTGTTTCTGTGCTTCCACTTTTACCAGATTGTTTATAATGCCTTACATTTTAATTGTTTTTTCTTTACTTTTCTGCTTTATATCAAGATGCTGTGTTTTTTTTTTGGGGGGGGGGGGCTTTGTGCATAAGCTTGCGTCATATATGGCGACTTGTACAGTAATCCCTGTCCTCATGTGAGTACATGTGACAATAAACCTCATAAACGTAATCCATCTCATATGGGACCACACAAAGATGGCTGTCTAAGTTTTTAGGAGCCCTATTCTCTCTGTAGACTTTCTTTTGCCCTTAATACAATAATATAATCTCTTTAAATTCTCCTTAACCTTAACAGCTGTCTCATGCCCTGTTTTTGCCCTCCTGATTTCCCTGATAAGTATACTCCTATACACATTACGCACAAGGGATTCCATTGATCGCTGATGCCAATACGTAACATATACTTGCTTGATTCCCCTTGACCAGACACTCAATAACCGCCATGCTCTGATCTCTACTCCTGCTAACATTGCTATTCACAAGAATAGGACCATGCTGTCCCTGAACTCTCACTATCTCGCTTTGAGAGACTCCAACTTGCCAGATGTCTTTTTAACTGCGAACAGCTTCTCCAATCAGCTTTTGAACCTTTCTGCCAAATATTATCACAATTGGCTTTGCCCTCATTTAAAATGTTAACTTGTGGATCTTGTTCATCCTTTTCCAGAACTATTGTCAAACTAATGGAATTACAGTCACCCATTTTAACAACTAAACCACATGTTCTGCCTTAATTCCCAAGAGGTGATAAAGGTGATGTAAAGATCAGATCATCCATGAATTAACTGAATGGCAGGGATCAGATCAGCCATGAACTTACTGAATGGCAAGGCAGCGACTAGGGACCGAATGTCTGCATGTGTTTGTGTGTGTGTGTTTGTTTTTTTCCCGTGTCTACGTGTGCGTGCTTTAGTCTGCATCTGCGTATCTGCATCTGCATCTTTGAGCAATTGGATTTCAGTTGTTTTGCAAATGAATTCATTGAAATGAGGATCAAAATGTGTTTCCTCATTCTCTCACTCTCTCTCTTTGTCTCTCCATCTTGTGTTCTAAGTGATGTAATACCAACCTCTGATGTTTGCCCCGTGACCCTGCACAAGTCGCAGCTCTGTTTGGAAAAGTCATCAAAGAAAGTGAATCGCTCACATTTGAATTGAATTGGCTTCAATGTCACGTACACTTTAATGAATGCAGTGGCAACATTGCAATGGCTTCACTTATGGCGCCATCTTAGGTTCAAGAAATCTAGGTATAGATTCTTAAGTATTTGGTCCAAAAATGAAAGAATGAGAACTGAAAGTCCAGAAGAAGAGTAAAAGGGAAAAACATGAACAAACATGAATTACAGTCCCTGACACAACAATCTGTGCCAGCAAAGAGTCTCCAGACCGCACCGGGCCCATTCTCCACAATGGGCCGGGCCCTGTTTCCAGACTGCACTGGGGCCAGTATCCGGAGTGCAATAGGGCCCAGTCACCAGACTGTTCCAGACCTAGTCTTTTGTAAATATGGGACCCAGTCTCCAGAATTCCACAGGCCTAGTCGCTAGACAGCAACGGGACCAGTCTCCCGCAGGCACCAGTCCAGTCTCCACACCATACCAGGCCCAGTTTACAGAACGAACCTGGCCTAGTATCCAGTCCTCACTGGGCTCAGTATCCAGACACTACCGAGTCCTGTCTCCAGGTTTCACCAGGCTCAGTAGCCAGACAGTGCCGGGCCCAGTCTCCAGACCGCACCGTGGCAAGTCTCCAGACTGCACCGACCACAGTCTCCTGGCCAAACTGTGCTCAGTCTCCAGGCCGCAATAGGACCAGTTCCCAGGCCGCACCAGTCAGAGTGTCCAGACTGTACCAGACCTAGTGAATAGACTACACCGTCCTCGTCTCCATAGTTCCCCAGGTCCTGTCGACATACAGCACCAGACCCAGTCTCCAGGCGGCCCCCGGCACAGTCTCCACACTATACCAGGCCCAGTCTCCAGACCATACAAGGTCCAGTTTGCACACCATACCAGACTCAGTCTCCAGACCGCATCGGGCCCATTCTCCGGGCTGCACTAAGTTCAATATCCAGATTATTTTTGTTCTAGTCTCAAGAGCACACTGTGCTTTCTCGAGGCCTCCCATCGCCGTGACAGCCCCCTGTCTGGGACTCACCTCCTCCATTCCCATCGGAGGAATTTTAAAATTTTAAAAGTTTGTGAAGAAGAAGTCTCTCCAGAAAACAGAATAAATAAAGGTTGGTATAATGAGCGGGCAGAGCAGAGAAGTTCCGGAAGGTACATTCTGACTCTGCCACTCTCTTTAGAATGTTTGCTTCCTTCTTCGAAGAATGACTTTAGAGATTTAACGCAGTTTTTTTTTCCAATTACTTGCAATACTGTCTCTTACTAAAAGGTTATGGGCATGTCTATTGCTGGCCCACATGCTGACATTGGGTTTGTTTTAGGACTTTACAATACATTCTCACTAAAAATTGGAAAACTGTATAAAAATGTTGAAAGTTAGAGAGAGTGGTTGAAAATCCATCTCAACCTCTTCCACTGTGCTTCACTGAGAGTAGCCTGAATACAATTGTACAGCTGTGATCTGCATAGCTCGTGACGCACGACAGGGTTTATAGAGCAATGCACTGCTGTGGTCTGCATAGCTGCCAGTGCTGGATAGATATCTGGTGTGTCTGGATGAATGCACTGCTGTGGTGGGGATAGCTCCCAGCGTGAGACTCATATCTACTCCGAGTTTATAGATTAATGCACTGGCGTGGTCTGCACATTTGTCCGCACTCGGCAGACTGCTGGGTTAGTCTCAGCAGAGCACGAACTTCACACTGTGCTGAACAGATATCTCCTCTGAGTTAATGGTTCTCTGTGTTGGATTGAGAACAAGTTCTCACTAACTATTTCAGCTGATCTGGCAATGCATTTAGTTCTCATTCTTGTGATTGGATCCTCCGTCCAACCCTCAATTAATGTTGCACTGTGACCATGCACATTACATCATGATCGTGGAAGCCCACTGTGCTGGCCTCTTCATTCAGAAGCAGTCAGCCATTTGCATTGTCCTCGAGTCTCCACGTCAAAAGAAAGGATGGCCAATTGGATAAAGGCCGTCCCCTTGATACACAGCACAAAGCATACTCTAACAGCACTTCCCACCGCCATCCAAGCCAATAAAAATGTCCGGTGTGTACTGAGAGCAACTGGGCCACTGAGAACATCAGGGAGCAGACCTTTAAGGAGTTGGAGCAACACTTCCCATTTGTGAACGACAGCATGAATCCTCCAGTACACACGTATCACGAAGTCCTGTAAGCTCTCCACACTTATAAATATATAGCTTGTTATTCTTCCTGTAAAAGTAACAGGTTCACAGTTACCCACGTTATATTCCAGGTGCCAAATTGTCCTCCATTGTTTATCCAATTAGAGATACTGTACCGCCTCCTTCCATCTTAATTTCCTGCCTTTCTTAGTTAGAATACTTCTGTTAAATCTTTCGAAAACGTTGATATTAGTGGCAAATGACTGAGGCCCAAGCACAGGTCACTGCGTCACCGCAGCGTTAATTTCTGTCAAACTGATAGAGACTGATTTATCCCTAATTTAGCCCAGCTCCCATCTCAGAAACCAGTTCTTCCAGTATTCCTATGTAGCAGCTTTGCAAGGCTGAATATTCCCTTCCATTTCCCATGTAACAGACATTAGAGATAAAAGTTCTGGTTCAATTGCTGAGTAAAAGACTCGAATGGCTGAATGGCCTCATTCTGTTCCTGTTTAAATGTTCTCATGGTCTGAATTGCCTGTTTTAGTATCGGTGTAGTTGTGAATGGTGCTGATAATTTTGAAGCCATTACTGAGCAGCTCACTTCTGATTTTATGATGGAGCGAATGCCATTAATGCTCTAGCTACAGCTAGCCCACAGTGCCTCATGGAGGTGCCGTTTCCATTTGCTCGGTCCATTAGAAGTATGTCCTACTGCACAGGAGGGAGTGCCACATGATACAGTGGGCGGTATCTTCAATATGAGCTGAGACTTTCCCTTCACCAGGACCGTGTGCTGACTGCTCCTACAGATAATGTTGGGACAGATCCATCTGTGAGAATTGTTTTGGTTAAAATGTTTTCCTCTTGTTGTTTCCCCCATCACTTTCCCCCAGTCTAGCTGCTGTGTATTTGAGGCCTCTCCCTGCTCAGTCAGTGGTGGCCAATGGCGACACACTTGGTGATAGACGTTGAAGTCCCACACTCAGACTAATCATTGTGTCCTTGGCACCCTCTGATTTGTTTTCGACATCGAGGGAAACTGTGTTATCACCGAGGAATACTGTGGAGGGCAGTAGGTGTACATCATCAGTAGCTTTCCTTGACCATTTCCGACCTGTTACCATCCGATTTCCCGGGTTCTGGAATCAATGTTGCAGAATTCCAAGGTATCTCCTTTTCCGTCTGTATCCCACCGTGTCGCCACCACTGGTGTGTTTATCATGCCGGATGGAAAGAAGTCCCTGTTGTTGGTGATGAGGCTTCTTGAAACATTACCCATCAAGCCTGATTCTGTGAGTATGGCGTTGTCACACTGTTTCCTGATGGCGTCAGTATGAGAAATAAAGGCGGAAGTAAAGAAGGGAACAATGATTTTAAAAAGTTGATGAAAGGTACTCTATTGTAAACTACTTTATATTCTCAAAAAGGATTAAGAAATGGATATGACTTAATGCCATTGGAGAAACATGGTGATTGGGCGACCAACACTGAGAACTGAACATCCACCTGATTGTAGATTAAGGGATGTTATATAAAACGAAAGATGAAGTAGGGTAGATCTCCTAACAAAGAATGACATCTGTTTGATTGAAAAGGAGGATCTTAAGTGCATTGATCAGAGGTATTGCGTGGATGATTTCGTGTGTGACAAAGTTTGCACGTGACATAAAATAAGTGGGCGGGTGAAGTGTATAGAAGACACTGAACATCTGCAGAGTGGTATAGTATAGTGAGTGGGGAAGGGTCTCACAGGTTGAGTACGATGTTGTTAAATGTGAGTTCATCATTTTGGCAGGAATAGCAGTACACTGGACAACTTTTTATATGGTAAAACATTGCAGCATGCTGCTATGCAGAGGGTCCTGGTTTTCCTTGTGCAGGACTCAGAAAACATTGATTTGCAGATAACGAAGAAGGCAAATAGAATATTATCCTTCATTGCTGAATGGATACACTTCAAAAAGAGAAAGGTTATGCTGGAGCTGTAAATGGTGCTGATGACGCCACACCTCGTGTACCGCATACAGGTTTGGAATCCTTACTTGAGAAAGAATATACTAGCACTCGATGGGTGCAGAACAGTTACACTATGCTGATCTAGAATTGAGAGCGTTGAATAATAATTAGAGATTAAGTAGATTGGGACTATACTCATGGGCTCTTAGAAGAATGATTGTGGATTTATGCTAACATAACATTGTGAATGGAGTAGATACGGTAATAGTAGGGAGGATGTTCTCACTGTTGGGTGATACTAGCACCTAGGGGGATCCTGAAAATGAATCGGAACAGATTTTGGACAGAGTTGTGGAGGAACATCTTCACTTGAATCTGTAGAATACCCTGTTGAGTGAAGTACTTGAGGCTAGTTTTCTGAATGCTTTTAAAGCAAAGCTAGATTTTGGAAGAGTGAAGGAATCACGGGAAATGGTGAGAGGGCGGGTAAGGGAAGCTGAGTCTATGGAAAGATCCGCCCTGACGTTATTGTAGTGCAAGCTTGAGGGGCTAGATGGCCGACTCCTGCTCCAATTCCTTCTGTTCTTATGGAGTCATCTTAATATTTAATGTTTTTATGCAAAGTTCTCGGGTGAGAAGGGTCACAGGCAGAACCTCTCCTTCCCCTCGATCCAGGAGTGAGGGCTATGACAGCAGACCATGTCTGCCTGCTCTGAATTTGCTCCCAAGATTAGAGCAGGCATAGGGAGCAACGTACATAATTGTAGGGAGATCATTGTGATTCTCCACTCAGCCAGAACAAGGGGAGCCCCGGGAAGAATCTCACCATTCCCCTTGAGAACGACAAACACGATGCAGCGAATTTACCTTAACATCAAGGAAGGCCTCAGGGAACATCTCAGTGAATCTATAATCAATCTCATCACAGCCCACGGCGGTCAGAATATAAAGAAACATTTTGTCTGGAGTTTGGAAAAAGCAAGAAGAAACAAATACTGGTGGGAGTTTCTTTATAATCTGAGAATGCTCAATGTCAAACGTGCAAATTTTGTGCATAATTTAAGCAGGGCGTTAGATATGCAAGAAATTGCTGGCAAAACTCAACAGGACTCGTAACATCTGAAGGAAGAAAGCAGAGTGAACATTTCAAACCTGAGGACGCTTCATAAGAAGAACTTTTGTATCATATCTCCAGCATATGCACTCTGTTTTATTTTTCAATCGTCAATTATTGTGCATACCACAGTAGTAATGATTGACTTAATCTAGGAAGGAGTGAGGGAGTGAGGGCAGAAGTTCAAGACATGGGTCAGTTTCAGCTGAAGGCCCTGTCCATCAAAGTTTGGGAGGGGTAATGTAAATCCTCGTGCGAGAGAAAAGGTGAGCATGCTGAAAGTACTCCACTGGAACTCGCGATCATCTGAACAGATGTGAGGGTTCCAGAGAAAGTAGGAGAATGCTACGCTGGTCACGGGGGTAGAATGTGGCTCACTGGTTAGCACTGCTGGCTCACGGCACCAAGGGCCTAACTTTGATTCCGACCTTGGGTGACTGCATGTGTGGTGTTGGAACATCCTCCCTGGGTCTGTGTGGGTTTCAACACTATTTTTGGCTTTCGTCCCACAGTCCAACATGTGCAGTGACCTTGCTAAACTGCTGCGCAGTACCCTGGGTTGTGGTGGATTGGCTGTGGGAAATGTCAGGTTATTGGAGTAATACATGGCTGTATTAGTCGAGATGCTGTTTGGCGGGTCAGTCTGCACACAATGTGCCAAATGGCCTGTTTCTACTCAACAGAGCTGCCATGATTTATATTTTGGTGTATGTAGCTGGCAATATATCCCAAGATCCTACATACAACTTCTGCCCCCAGTTGCCTTATCAAACCGTTACACCTTAAGTTTGTCGAGTATAAATAACATTAGCAAGTCCTCGACATTTTGGTTCATCTGATCAGGGTCCCGTTGTACTCTGAGTTAACCATCTTCACTGTTCACTAAATCACCAATGTTGGTATTACTTGCAATCCCACGACGTATTCCTACCTTATTCACATCAAAATCATTTATGTTCATTACAAAATTCATTAGATCGTTATGGTACTCAGCAGAAAACCTCTCTGCAAATATTTCCTTCATCTCTTACCTTCGGTACAAGACTCTCCCTGTATTTCATGTGACCTAACAAGTGCTACCAGTTTACCATGAGGAATCTTTTTAAACACCTTACCAAAGACTATATGGACAACCCATGCTTCCGCCCGTTCATCAATGTACTTCGTCACATCTTCAGAAATCTAAATCAAATTAGTGAAATATGATTTCCCACACAAAAAGCCACATTGATTATCTTGCTCAGGCCTTGGCTTTCAAAAAACAAGTTTCTCAGAGTCCCGTCTAGCAAATTACCTGCCAATGACATTTGGCAGACCGGCCTACAGTTTCTGGCTTTTCCTTCCCAGTTGCTTTTTAAAACTCGCACAATAAAAGCCACCCTGTCGTCTGCTGGCAGCTTACCTGTGACTGTCCATGATACTAGTATCTCAGCGAGAGGCTGAACAATTACTTTCCAAGCTTCCCAATGGGTTACGTGAAATATCTGATTAGGTCAGAGAACATCGAACAGTACAGGCCATTTAGCCCTCGATATTGTGCAGATCTTTCATGCTTCTCCAAAACCAAACTAACCTGCATGCCTTTCATTCTACTACGTTCCACGTATCCAGGAGTGGCTTTAAAGACAGGGAGTTCCAACTCTATTTTGATTTAATCCCTGCACTCCCCTTTACAATTTGATCACGCAGCATTGCCCTTTGATGTTAAGGGCACTGCTTGTCATTGGCCGCTTGGGTGTTTCTTTTCTTCCTGGTCGTGGAAATGGAATAAAGAATTGTACACCTTGTGTCTTTCACTGTCTCACATCTGCACACGCACGAACAAAGAACAGGAGTGTCAAAAAAATAAACAGGGTGTCAATGGTTCTGTCACCCTGAGAGCTGCCTCTGAGAGAGTTGGATCAGTGTCAAGTACTCGCTCTGGTGATGCCGGCCGCTGTGGAGTTATTTCAGTAGCATCAAGAATAAAGCACATTCCCGAAACTTGATTCTGTTACGACACGGGGGAATACCCCTGCAAAAAAGGGAAAAAAGACAGGGAGTCATTCACCTTAATGCATTTTAAGAATGACAGCTCCTCATCTTCTGTCAAAGGAACACTTGTCAAGATATCATTGTTCATTTCCTCAGGTTATCTGCATCACGTATCCTTCTCCACAGTACATACGAACGAGAAATATTTATTTAGTGTCTCCCCAAATCCTGTGGTCCCACATGTTGGTCGCCTTGACCTTAACATGTTCGCAGAAATTCTTTGGATCATTGCTGCCCATATTTTCCAAAATCATATTATGTCGCCATGTTTCCTTCCTGATTTCCCTCTTGAGTATTATTCTACTGCCCTTGTACAGCTCGATGGATTCAGTGGAGCTTTACTACACACTTCTTTCTTTTTTGTAATTTCTTTCTTTTTGTTGACCAGAACGCCCATCCTTTCAGCCATCCAGCATTCTCTACACCTACCAGCCTTACCCTCCTCTTGAAAAGAAGTATACTGTGGCTAGACTCTTTAATCTCATTTGTGAAAGCCTCGCACTATCATGCCAATAGCTTCTCTCAAGCATCTTTTCAAAGTGCCAGCCTAAAACGTACAAAGTTGTCCTTACTCAAGCTTTAACGTTTATGTCAGGTTTAATTTCTCCATAAGTATTTTAAAACTTATATTTACTGCATAATAGACCAAACAGGTAGAATGGCTTCCTCCTGTTCCTCTGTGACAGGGTCAAGGGGCTGAATGGCCTCCTTCTGTTCCTCTGTAACAGACTCGAGAAGCTGAATTACCCTGGTATAACAGGCAAGAGAGGCTGATGGCCTTCTCCTATCCTTCTGCAAATGGCACATGGGGACGGAATTGCTTCCTCCTGTTCCTAAGCAGCAATTTTAATGTTTTGGATGATTCCTCGAGGTTTTGGAACGATTGGTAAAAGGGTACTTAACAATAGGAATGAAATTACAAAAGGCAATGGGCAATAAATCTTGTTACCTTATTTTATGGTCTCGAGAAAATGCCCACTAGGCATTTTGTGCAGGTGGTCTGTTATTTTATCTCTGTCATATACAATCCTGCAGTGTTCTGACAATGCTCCTACATACAGGGAGGAATGATTTAAAATTTTGAAAATTTATGGTCAGCCAACCTTGTCCATTCCATCCAGATCGAGGAAATGTTCCTTTTGTTGTGATACGTAAAGTGATGTTAGGAAGGGGTTAATTTCACCTAGTCCTTTGGTGACGGTGATTAATGTCAATCTCTAAATAATCTAAGCATTCCAATGGAGGATTTCCCTCTTTTAACCATACGTCGGCTCCATTCAATGTGTTAACCCATCGGATGAGCGGAGCATCACCAACAGTACTAACAGGAATTAGCACCTCCACAGAGAGGGGCTGGAGAGATCACAATCTGAGAACGTTAGACTAGGATGTTCCAACAATTGAACAGAATCCGAGAATATAAGACGGAATCTTCCAACAATGGACAGAAGTTTATACTGGGATATTTAGCTTCCCTTCACATATGATGATCGAAGGTCATTATCATGTTGGATCGAATATGCACTTTACATTATTCAATATTTTGATTATGCAGTTCGAGCTTTCTTTGGTGTCTCTGGTAAGTCTTACAGTTTAGTCATTGATTCTATAAATCATGTTTGACTCTAACACTGTTCTTTTCATTGACACTACCATCCTTGCCGCTCTTATTGTTCCTACTGAGACTCTGATTCAGATATTCACTTTGCAAACCACCACTAACTGCATCCTTGATAATTCACTATCTCCTTCGTTGCTTCGGGCAGTGTTACTATGGGTCTCTATGTTGACCTACTCAATTTTACCTGTGAACCATGTTTCATTGTATCACTGCCCTTGATATTTAAATATTGGGAGCATAGAGCACTGTTTTCTATTCTGATTACAAACTGAATTTCCTTCCTTTGACTGCATCCCATCCCTGACCAATATCGGAGGCTGAAACAGATAAATGACAACTATGATCCCTTTGGCATTGATTTGATTCCTATTACCATAAACTGCCCACTCCTAATTGTAATTACTGACACATGTAGGATATGTTCACTGGCTCATCCCATCTGCTATTTGAACTTTGCGCTATGATAGACAGTCTTAATAAAGCCAATAATCAGCTGCTAATGCTCCCAGTTCCAAACCTGCAGATGTAAATCTGTGTCGATTCCATGCGGATCTTATCTGAACTCTCAAAAAGATTCCCCATCGTTCTGTCATTCCTTTGCACACTGATGTATGTGGTTATTGGTCTGGCAATGCCTTTACTTTAATACTCTCAAGCATATCCACACATCTGTCCATGAACCATTTCTCACTCGATCTCTGTCCATCATCCCAATCCCTGCAGTAATTCATATTTAAAATGATATTCTCCATATGTGTTCTACCTTAGACTATGATTTTCAATTTGATCATCGCCTCAGTCGTAGACACACACATGCATTATTTAAAAAAAAACCTTGCATCGAGCTGATGCATGGAGATACAGAAATATAAATTTTTGGGAGCCCCATTTACTGTCATTTACAGTCTGGACTACAAATCTTCCCATGCGCAACAGATATCTATTGCACATATAGCAGGAATATATTGTCCAAGGTTTTCAATATTCCCCATGCTGGGCAGATAGTCTAGCTTACTAAGA
The DNA here is from genome assembly GCF_047496795.1 of Chiloscyllium punctatum. Taxonomy (NCBI): domain Eukaryota; kingdom Metazoa; phylum Chordata; class Chondrichthyes; order Orectolobiformes; family Hemiscylliidae; genus Chiloscyllium; species Chiloscyllium punctatum. The sequence goes on along the minus strand of NC_092750.1, from coordinate 97,367,294 downwards.
ATTACACGAGCATAGTGTGCACTGCTCTCCATGCTAAGCTGTCAACCTTTATCAGTTAAGACTGTCTGTGTTTGTTCTGTGAGGCATGGCCTTTATTCAACGTTCTCATTCTTGTGATTGGATCTATCAAGGTCTCATTCTTCCAATTAGACGTACTGCCCTGGGTCTTCCTCCATATTTCAGCATGTTCTATTTCTATCTTAATGGTCTCTTTCTATCTTTAACGCGAATCTTTCTGTTCCTCTGTATCGTTCCCTGACCTTGGGTGTTTGGCTTCCGAATGTATCGAGTGCTGACATCGTGAGGCTCAGAAACAATTACATGAGGTTTGTCAGGCTGTTGTTCACTTCCCGGTGTCGGTCGTGTGGTGCTCCATGTTGGAGAGGGTGCGCAGCAGCTTCACTCACGTCTTTGAAAGTTGGTCAGTAGCTGCCAACCGCAAGCCTGTGTTTGTCTTCTCAGCTGACAATGTGGTCAGTAACATGATGAAGTATTTTAAAGAAACAGGCATTTACCTTGTGACTGATGGGCTTCAACCTGATTCCTGTTATTGAAAAGTTAGTCGATGCGTTGGGGATGGTTTGCTGGAGGTTGTGCTGTAAGCTGTCTCAGACATTCAGGCAGACCTGAGGACTTGGTGAACCAATTCTGGATTAAGCATGAAGACTGTAACTACAGCATCTGGGTGTGTAACTTGAACAACAAATGGAGCAGAGGCTGCAGAGAATGGAACCTCTGAAATTACAGAGTGAGTACGGGGAAAGGTATCTGCTATATCTGTCTGTGTTTATATGTAGACATACATAATCTGACTTTCCCCTTACACACACTCAAATTCACAGTCTCTCTCTCTCTCTCTCTCTCTCTCTCACACACACACAAACACACACATATATCCCTCCAACCCCTCCCACAGACACACTCCACCCCCGCTATACTCACACGCATATACATGTCAACCTGCAGTGTGGATTTGGATTTGCAGGTTTGCTTTTTCAGCTGCTTTCTATTTTGTTCAAAAAGCACGCAATTTGTCAACAGTCAATGTCGTATTTTTAAACTCCTATGTAGGAAGTAAAGCCAGTCTGACGCCGGTTTAACTCACAGACAGACTGTAAACAAGACCTCACGCTTAAAATACATTATCAGACCGGAGGTTTCACGCACTTTGCATCGATAATACTTGAAGTTATCTCCAGGCATTGACTTGAAGAAAATTGTTGGATTCTCATCATCAAAGAAAAATCTGTCCCTCCATTCTAAATGTTGAAATGTTTAAGAGCTATATTAGATGTGTTCATGTGATGTGCATGAATTGTATGAGCTCTTGGTGTTTTCCTTATGAATTCTGTTTTAAGGCCTTCCTATCTTACTAACACCTGATGAAGGAGCAGGGCTCTGAAAGCTAGCATTTTCAAATAAATCCGTTCAGTTTTATACTGGTGTCGTGTGATTTTTGACATTGTCAAATCCAGTCCAATAACAGCACCTCCACATCATGGTTTTTTTTTATTGGTCAGCCAATCCTCTCTCCAAGAAATTATATTTTCTTTACCCGCTGTGTTCTTACCTTGCATTTGAATCTTTTATGATGCACGTTATGCAATGCCTTCTGGAAGGGCAGATATAATACATCTCTCGGATCCCTTTTATCCACCATGCTTGTCACATTAAAAGAAACTCAGCTAAATAATTCAAAAATAATTTATCCAACATAAAATTATTTTGTTATGGATGGATTAAGGGCTGACTTTGATAATCACCTTACTAACAGAATCTAACATTATGACTTCAATTCCAATAATTTGCTCACTATTTTTCATTCCCTTCTGAAATTGGTTATTCGAAGTTCTTCCCTTTCCACAATCTCCACATTCCCTTTCAATTCCTGAGTAACAGGCACAAGCCGGCAAAAAGTACAGCTCCAATTGCCATGAAAGAGGCATGAGTAGTTGATTGGACTCATTCTCTTCCTACTTTACACACTTGAGTGTTGAATGGGTTTGTTGGTGTTCCTACATTATAGTCTTGACACGCTGAATGTCGTCCTGCTGTTCCTATATTATGGTCTCAAAGGGCTGAATTTCCTGCTCCTGTTCCTGACCAAGCCACTCAAGACATGAATGCTTTCAGCTTTTTCTTCATGAGAGGACTGGGTACACATGGAAACTTGCTGCAGCAGTGCACCGTTTCAAGTGGCTGAAGTGTCTCCTTGTGTTTCTTCATAACAGGCTGGAGAAACTGAACATCTACTCCTATATCCCTGAAATCGCAACAACGGTGTGATTGGACATCTCCGGTTCCCATAGAACATAAATGTGGATGAATTGCCCCCTCCTGTTCACATAAAAAAACTCGAACGGTTTCATGCCAGTCTGCTATTCATGTGCAATTGATTCAATCGGCTGAATAGCCTTAAACTAGTGTGAAAATTTCAAATAACTTTATGACCTCTTCCAGTTCTTGTGTTGCAGCATTTAGAAGGTTGAATAGCCTCATCCTGTTTTGTGTAACACAATTTAGGTCCTGCATGGTCCATTGTGGGTCCTGTGTTGGAGTGCGAAGGTACTGATTGGTCTCTTCCTGAAACTCTATGTCAGGATCCAGACACGAAACATCCTCCTTCTACATCTGCTGTAATAGTTTCAAATAATCTCCTTCTGCTGTTCCTGTGTTCCAGGTTCAAGAAGTGAAACGGATTCCTGAATTTGATGTATAATTGCTTTCCATTGCTGAGTCCTAAAACAAGACCATTGTCATTCTTGCAAACATTATGAGGTATTGGATCAACCTGCTCACCCCTCCCTCCGAGGTTAACGTGACGCTATGGCTTAGTTTATTGAAGTTCCTCCTTAATAAACCGGTAGATCTGGGGTTAGGAACCTAGCAGCGTCTGCACCTCACATGTGCTATTCCTTGTTAAACCTCTCTCAAATGCCATGTTGCTGTTCCATCAGGTTGTTGATCCAACTTCATGGTGCAGAAGGAGACGGTTACTTGTTGAACGTGTGTCATGGAAATTAAATCAACATTACTCAAATGCTAGCAAGAGGAATAAAAAAGCTTTACTGTTAATCATGCAGAGGGCCCAATACGCTTTGCAAGATGCTGCATGTAATGGGCTGAACAACTTGCACATATTATTTTTATACTACATTTCACTGATCCTTATTACACGCTCAAGGACAAAAACTGGGAACATTCTGCTGTTGGTATGATTGCGTAGTTTTCCCTGACTCCTGTTGAATCTGACTGCTTTCCAAGACTTGCAAGGCGAAGCTGTCTGTTTGCAGAATCGAGCAATGTCAGGCTGTCTATTTAAAATTTTAGTAAAGTGATTGTTTTATCGAAAAATTAGATTTAGCAAAGTATTCTCTTTCAGATTTCACAGCAAATGTTAATTTGGCAAATATTCCATTACATCTCCCCCCTTTTGGTATTTTACAGCAATGACAAAAACAACAACAACAAAAACATACATAGTTAGATAATTATACGTCAAAATTGCTTAGGTAACACCAGGCCTTTCCTCAGACACCATCTAACTTTTACACAGCTATGTGTTAGTATCATCACTTGCCCTTGTGTGCTCTGTGCACAGACCATTTTCACACGTCATACTCGTCACCGTCACGGTATGGTGTGGTCCTCGCAATCGGATCCTCCTGTTGTGGGGCCACTGAATGTTTTACCATTTGGAAGCCCACTGCACTCATAAGCAAACGGCGTAGCCAGGTACACAAGCAGGGTCCTATACAAAGCATTATGAGTATCGCCAGTCCTACAAGTAGTAGAATGTGTAGGATCCAATATCCCCAATCCTCCCCAAAGGAAGGGTAGCCATTTGTGCAAATACACGTTTCTCCACTGCCTTTCACCATATGGAAGGCTGTGGTCAGAAGCGTGTCAGCATTGGGACTGCAGTTGGACTTGAGTTCGGCGGGTGGCGCGACGTTTGCCATAATTTCTCCCCTTATCAGGGACAGGGTAGTCACCGCCACGGAAGCACAAAGCTCGCATTTCTTGCCAGGCTCTCTGTAATTCGTTCAGCAGTCACCGTTGGGCAGTGTAGCCAACAATGGCTGGCGTGTATCAAAGTCGTCAACGTCTAATTTCCGGTGTTGTATTAGGGCCAAAGCACATGCTCTGTTCCCTTCATATCAAGCAATGTTCCTTCGCATCTCCGAACCTATTGGCGTCGCAGTTACACCATCAACATCCTGCAGGGCCAATTCCACTACCGAGTTAGCGGACGACTCCCTGCCGGTTCGGGCGTGACATTAATGCCCTCAGCCCTGCTTGGGGTTAGGTCCATGATTTGGTTTGTGTAGTTGCTATGCCTCGGTGCTACTATCTTCTGGAGGACCTTCTGCACTGCATCTCGGGGCGAGGGTGTAGGGTGTGACTAAGCCACTATATTCACCTGCCTATCGATTTCAGAGAAGGTTCTATCCATTTCACCAGACTCCCTTATCGCTCTTCTGAGTCTTGGATATTATCACCCGTGCCCAGGCACGTCCTACCCAGTTCTCGGTCAGGTGTCCCTGTAGCCGTGGTAGCTACTTCTAATTGCCAGTCACTGGCGCTACCAGAATCCCTGCATAAATGTTTATAATCCACATTATTGACATCCTAGTTTGTAAACGGCCAAGGGTCGCATGTGAAAGTTTTTCTTGCACCATCAGTTAAGATTACCATCTGTGGCTGTATCCCAGATGCCAGTCGTACCAGGGCGCTTACTAAGAGTGCGAGTTGGGGCATCCCCATGAGCGTACGAGGTTTCTAATTACTACTTGCACTTAATTGGTTCCGGTGCTTTCCGATGTCTCCTCAGGCTCAGTTGCACGTTTGCAATGTCTGGCATGTCTCCACATCGTTCTTTCGGCGATCTTAACTGCTGTCTGTGTCGTGAGAAACATTTGAAACGGTCCCAGCCAACCCGTCTACTTCAGTTTTTCATCCTGAAGTCTTTCACCAATATCCGGGTTCCAAGTTCTACATCGTGCAGCTTCCCTTCTGCTTGTTTGGGTCGTGCTGCTTTCACTTGATTCCGAATTTGAAACAGAAGTGTAGAGAGTTTCATACACTAACACAACATTTCGCCCTCATAGTGATCTGTTATCTGTCTTACCGTGGGTCTTGTTCTAATTCCTGTATTGGTAGCCGACCAAACAAAATCTCAAACGGAATAAAATTAGCTCTCCCTTTGCTCCTAGATCTCAAATACATTAACATAATTGGAAGTGACTTTGTTCATGTCACCCCCAGTTCCTCACAGCATTTTGTCAAATTGTTTTTTAGGGTAGCATTTTCTCTTTCCACTGCCCCACCGCTCGCTGGGTGATAGGCACAGTGTTGTTTCATCTTTATTTCCAAATAATCACTGATTTGCTGTGGGGCATTATTGACAAATGGTGTCCCATTCTCATTACTAAGCCTTTCAGGGTTGCCCCATCTCGGAATTATTAAAGTCAGCAAAACATTGGCTACTGCACTGGCATCATGTTTAGAAGTGGGGAACGCTTCCACCCATGTGGAATACATATTAACATTTACCTTTCCCTTCGCTGAGTGTTCGTTCAATAAAATCCATCTGTAAATGTTCGAAGGGTCTTTGGGGTTGGGGTTCTGCTGCCTGACTCATCTGCACTCCCATCTACACATTATTAGTAGCACAGATTACAACAATATTTGTGGAAATAATGATTAAATCCATTCGTGTACCATTGTGCCAAAATACTGTCATGCATCCCCATTTTGACACATGGTCCTTACCGTGTGTCAGTTTGGCATAGAATGGAAATAATGATCGTGGTAGGCAAGGTTTTACCATTGGGGCCACACCATCCCTCTTCCCTCACGTTGGGCCCTGCTTTTGTCCACTCCCGCTTTTCTTCCAGCGAGGTCCGTGACTGTAACTCCCGTACGTCTTGCTGTTGGGGTACAATGTTTTTCATAAACATGTCAAACTGATCACTGCTGCCCTGCCGTCCTTACAGCTGACCTTGCACTTGTATTGCGTTGAGAAATAAAATCGTTATTTCTTCGTGTGGGCTTCATATTTACACTCACCGATTGATATAGGCAATACAACCGCTTCCACGAGATCTTAAATCAGGTCACGTTGTGTGACGGTCTTTCTGGTGGAACTCAAGAAGCCCCTATGTTTCCACGGGATTCCAAAATTATGTACCACCCCAAATGCGTATCTGCAATCGGTGTAAACATTCACTGTCTTCCTTTAGACAACTTACATGCCTCAATCAAGATAATCAGCACTGCTCGAGCTCACAGATGAGAAGGTAGTAATCCCGCTTTGACTTCCTCGCCGGTAGTCACTACAGCATTCCGACAACAATTCTGGCTTGTCTCCTTGCTCCTGAATGCTGACTAATCCACAAAAACCTCCATATGCGGATTCTGAAGTGGTGAATCCTGCAAATGTGTTCTAGGGTGGAAACTTCATTAGTCACAGCGACACAAGCATGTGGGTCTCTGCCTCCTTATGTGGGGAGAAGGCTAGCAGGGCTAAGGACGTTACATCGCTTTAGTGTAATGTTAGGCATCTCCAATAACGCAGTATTGTATCCGAGCCAATCTGCTTCCGACATGTGTGCTGTCTTTCGCTCGGAAAGCAGTCAGGATACTGCATGTGGGACCAGAAGGGTTAATTTACCAGAACCGACTATGTCCCTGGATGCTACAACAGCCTTTTCAGCTGCAGTCATAGCTCACAGGCATTTAGGCAATCCTGCCGCTACGGGGTCCAGCTTAGCTGAAAAATAAGCTACCAGCCTCAAATCTCCCCCATGATCATGCAACAGCACAGATGTCATACAGCCACGCTTCTCATCTGCAGTTTTTACAAAAGGCTTGTTTGGATTCGGAATCCCCAGTGTTGGTGTAGTTTGGAGCGCCTTTTTAATCCAACAAATGTACTCTCGGTTTCTGGGGTCCATTGCAACGGACTCAGGCTCTGAAATCTTCTCTCATCGGCTATGTCACTTAGGGGCATCTCAGGGGGTGCGGACTGTGGAATAAACATTCTACAGTAGGAGCACATGCCCAAAAAGGATAACACTTGTTTCTTCGTCTGAGACTTCGGAATTTGCTGGATTGCTTGAACTCTGTCTTGATCAATGGCCTTCCCTTGTACAGATATTAAGTGACCTAAGAAGTTCATCTGTTTTGCACAAATTGTAGCTTTGTGAGACTAGCTTTCTGCCCTTACCTCGCTAGCTGGCAGAACAATACGAGTGCATCCTTTTCACATTGTTCCTCTGTCAGTGCTGCTATTATACTGCAGAAGCGCTGACCCCAGGCTTAAAACTAGAGTCGCCAGACTCCTGCATAAAACTTCATTACATATGATAGGGGACTCACAGTAACCTTGACAAAGTCGCGTGAAGCTATATGATTTCCCTTTGAATGAAAAAGCGAACCAGAATTGATTATCTGCGTGTACCGGTACACGAAAGAAGGCATTGCTAAATTCACAACAGAGAACCACTTACTGTCCGGTGTAACTTGAGTTACTATTGTATAGGCGTTGGGAACAGTTGGGGCGTGCGGGACAACAGCGTTATTGACAGCCTGACAGTCTTGAACAAACCTCCATTCCTCCGGTTCAACTGGAATGTTTGCCTTTTTGACCGGAAAAATGGGGGTCCTCAACGGTGAGTTTTCACAGGGGATTATGACTCCAGCCATTGGTAGAGATTAAAAGACTGGCGTAATTCTTTCTATGGCCTCGGGTTTTAATGGTTATTCTGCCCTGCAAGCACAATACTCGGACTTCAGGGTTATTATTAGGGGTTCACAGCCTCGTATGAGCCCCACACCATGTTTGTCTTTTGCCCACAACTCAGTATAAGCCGTTTTTAATCTTGGGTCCGAGACTTCTATCTTTGGGAAACGCTAGTCTACCCTCCAACGCTCTTCAGGACTAATGGGGGTTATTTGGACTGTGCGATCTGCCTGAGTGAGCCAATTTATTTTCTTCCGATATGTCTGCATATCTGCATTGAACCAGATACCCACATCGTCCCTGAAGACCCAACCTTTGTGCGTTTAGCAGCCATGGTCCTAATTCCTGCCACCTGTCGCTGGACGCCTTCGTCAAAGACACGTGAGGAAAAAGAGCCGTGCACATCAAAAATGAAGTGTCTGCTTGCCGTTACAGATACTTTAGATAAGTTCACATTGACGGCAGATCTGGTGATCATTCCAATAAGTTTCGCACAATAACAAATGATCTGGTTTAACGAATCTCCTGAACCAATCCTTTCCATATGATTCATCAGGGCCATCGTGGTGTATATGTGCAGTGCAAGAAAATCCCCAGCAAGAAAATCGGTGTTAATAGTCACTTATTTCCAGGGCAAGTGAATCACTCACTGAACTTCTCTCTTTTTGGCTTAATCGCTACTCATAGATACACATCAGGGGTCGTGGGTCGTATTTACAGCCTGCACGGGTAGATATTCCCTTTGAATTACATGCAAACATTTGGGGTACTGAGGAAATCCAAACCAGACTCACTAAGACATCCCGAGCCATCAAATTTAAAGGACAGAATCCAGATTACAAAAATGAGCGTTGGAATGCTCCCCCATTACTCGGTTCACAAATTTGGGGTGACGAAAATTTCTCTCATATCACGATTTCTGATGCACCCATTGTGTTCAGCGGCCTTCCACTCATCTTTATTTCCGTCGTTTCTCTGAACTATCTTCATTTAAGGACTGAATATGATGCCCCTGTATCTACCAAAAAGGTAACTGGTGTGCCTTCCAAATATAACACGGAGGTAGGCATCGACTTATACACATCATAGTTATAATGAACATATAGTCCACACTTCGCAATCTCAGTGCTCAATATGGCCTTCAGATTTGTTTCAGTCCCCTGTACGTTTAGCAGTAGAGATTAGCATAAGGGATCCTTCATTGCCAAGCATAAGGGAAAGAAGCTTACCTGTACCTTGTGGGCTGCCCAATTTCACGTCAGCATTCCCCTGTCAATTACCCTGCTGTTCAGCCTCCAGAGCCGATTGGGATTGTCTTGACGGACACTGTCTCGCCAGTGGTCCATTGCTCCGCAAACAAAGTACCTGCCAGATCTACCTCTGCCAGCGCCTCTTCCATGACCCCTTCATCTTCCTCTTCCGCGACCTACACATCTGTCTCTCTCCCTGCAGCTCCTCCCTCCAACGGCTGATAATTCGCATTATAGTAAGCTGAGGTTTATGTGCTTGTTGTTCCATCTTTAATTTCTGCTTATCCTTTGCTTGGGCCAGCGTTTTTTTCAGCATATATCACATGTTGTTCTATCAAATTCAGCTTTCTCATGTCCCAGGTAATACATGTGTCTTTTACATTTTTGACTGTTTCGTCTTTGATTCCATTGATGACGATGTTCCTCAGGTGTGCTGCATACGGTGTAATTTCTGCTGTCGTCATGTCCTCGGGTGGTCTCCGTCCACCATGGGCGTTATGGACTTCATTGAGGCACGTAGGGCACTGGGAGACTATCTCACCTTCTTGTTGTTTACACATTGCAACTTTGGTCGGGCCCATTCGCACTGGGAATGCCTCCCAACAAGCGGCTGCCAGCGTAGAGCAAAAGCATTTAAGTCTCTGTTCACTTACGCTTGCAGGTTGGTTGATTTGGCATGGACGTTTACGGCTGACCATTTATACTTGATTTTGGTGGCATCGGCACCAATGTTTTTCCCAGGAGATGTCTCATCTCATGTGACCTGGGATGGAACTGGACACAGAATTTTGTTACTTTTTCAGCGAACCTATTACCTCCAACCTCGCGTGGGTCAGGCAACTGCCCATAGGCACTTTCCAAATCCTTTATGGTCCATGATCGGTGGACCAGCACTGGGCGCCCTTCTGGACCTGCAACCTCAACCATTGGTGCTTGCAGAACGACCTGCTTAGATGATCGTACGTCGGTACTCTCGCCATCTGACTTATCATCCATCGTGGACTGATCGTGAGCAGGCTCTGGATGTCTTTCAGTCTTGGAGTGGCCACACTCATTTTAGGCTTCTTACTTCAATTCGTTGAAGGTACAATAGGTTATCGGTGCTCCAGCACACCCTAAGACGGCGGCTGCTGGCTTGGAACCTTCAGCAGGTGGATCTCATAGGGGGACTGTAGGACTGAAGGGCAGTCATCATGGTCAGGATCTGGAACAGACTTAAGACACTCTACAGCTTCATCAGGTTGTTTTCCGCGCAAGTCTGCATGTGTGCTCGTGTTTATACGCGTATGTGATCTATCTTTTACTTGGTACTTACTTTCCCTGATATCAGCCTCAACCTTCCACATTTTATAAGCACTCCAATTCATAGGTTTTCTTCTTCTCTTCCGTTTCTCCTTCTCTCTCACCTCTAACTGTGACTTCAATATTTCCAACTGCCTTCAACTAAAACTGCCACCCTCCGAAAAACCACATTCCTTAATCCACAATTCTAACTATTTTACAGACTCTGGGTCATAATTATTTCACATGTACTGAACTTTTGGTCGACCATTCCAAGTCCCCTCTTTTCGTTTGCTCTTGCTGGAGCCCATTTCAAAGTTACTGGAAAAGTGTTCAGCTGTCTCTCTCTTTCTTTGAGCTGTTATCTTTTCCTTTTTGACTTGCTTTTACCTCTGGAGGTGCCTCCTCACATTGGGCGCATCCGCCTCAATGCCTTGGATTTGGAAAACCAAGAAACCACATGTCCAGTACGTCTTTGGCGAGTCTAACTCAGGCAGTGATGGTTCCAAGTCTCAAACTACCCTTAAACTTGCTGTCTCTAAAGCACTGTGGAGACAGCAATCCCTTACCTTGATGTTTACTCGAATACTGTGCGAAAGTTCACTGGAACCTATTCCAGCTTTATTTATTCCCTTAGAATGATACTCTATGTTGGATTACTTAAGATACGACTCTTACCCCAGCCCTATTCGATTGAAACCCCGGCTATGGGACGATCCACAGATTCCCAGTCCTCTCACGCGAAAGGGCCAATTCAGCCCGAGATGAAGTGAAAGTCCCACAACGCGCTGGAGCCTACACCTCCTGGGAATACTCGGATTCTTACCCAGTCGTGGGGTACCGAACGAGCCCCCAAGTTTACAGTCGTGGAAATTAAATCGACTCGAATCAAATTCAAGCAAGAGCAAAGAGAACGCTTTGTTGTAACTTCTGCAGGGGGCTCAATACGCTTGGCAATTGCCGTATGTGAGGGGCTGCACAACTTTCACATATTCTTTTTGTACTATTCTTTTTGTACTACATTTCGTTCATCCTTCTCGTGGACAGGAACTGGGAACATTCGGCTGTTGATATGAAGTTTATGTTTTCCCTGACTATTGCGGATTCTGACAGTTTTGCAAGACTTGTAAGGGCAAGCTGTCTACCTGCAGAATCCAGCAAAATTTGGCTGTCTACTTAAAATTTTAGCAAAGTGTTAGATTTAGCAAAGTAATCTCTTTCGGATTACACAGCAAATGTTAATTTTGTTAATTCTCTATTATACGTGCTTCCTGTGTTTGAAGGTAACAGCGCTCCCACTCCCATAAGCTGGGCTTGTCCCCCCATCAGACAATGTTGTGTTCAGTTGAGGTGATTGTGCACTTCCCTATGCAGCCAGAAATGTAGTAATGTCCTCAGGAGTTCGATTCAAATCCTGTTCATGGGTTCAGTTTTGCGTGGCGGTGTGGCCGAGCAACGTAAGGTGCTGTTTGTAAGCTTCACTGTGAAAGTCGCTGAGGGCTTGAATCCCATCACTGCCATTTGTATTAATTGCGTGTTATGCTGAATCTTCGTGTGAGTGAGCAATGTTTAAATTGAATATGTCAAAAATGTAATCTGTTTCTTGCAAAGTGATCTATGATAAGGTACAACGCAGACCCTTCAGGAAGTCAGCGGCCACACTGTGATTCTGTAAAGTGATAGTTGTTACATTCACCTCACGTGGGAAAAGACCCTAGAAAGAAACATGTGTGTGCTGCTCGTTTATTATCTAGGCCAGCTCTAAGACCGACACAATGTAGCTCAGTCGTTAGCACTGCTGCCTCTCAGCGCTAAAGACCCGTGTTCAATTCCCGCCTCAGTTAACTCTCTATGCGGGGTTTGCACATTCTCCCCGTGTCTGTCAAAGGTTTCCATTGATATTCCAGCTTTGATGCACAGTCCCAAAATTTGAAGACTAAGTGGATTTGATATGCTAAATTAACCAGGATGTCCGGGAATGTGCAGGCTCGATACACTAATCATGGAAAGTGCAGGGTTTCATGGAATGTTTGAACGTGTTTCGGATTGGGATGTGATGGTCTCCTGAGGCTCAATGCGGAGTCAATGAGTCAAATGACCAGCTTCCACACGACAGCGATTCTATGATTAAAATCATCACCGTGGAAATAAGTTAAGGGAACAATCTCTTGGTTAATTCAAATATCCTTTACTCAGTGTGGAGACTAAATCTGTACACGCTACTCCAGGTTAGATCGCACGAAGATACTGTACAGCAGCAGCAACATTTTACCTGCCTGCTGTAATGTTCCCACCAAGGTTAGAGCGGTGTCAGTTGTCTGGGGGAATGCACAGCATTGTTGAAATATTTTGCTCTTCTCTACTTCACGAGCATACCGGGAGAATTGGTGAAAATGTCAGAATGACACTTGTAAAGACCGTGTAGGATGCGGCGAGATAATATCAATGTTCAAACATGCTTTGGCCAAACATTTCGCTGAATTGGCTATTAATTTTCCTCGATCCCACGTCGCTCAGATTCCACAGAATCTGCTAAAGTGGAGTTTAGAAACAGCAAGGATAATCAAATATTGATGGGAGGTATTTATCAATGTCAATGCTGTGACACAAATGCTGCGTATGTTACAAAATAGGAAAATAGAAATACAAGATTTTGGTTACAGCAGTAATTATGGAGAAATTAAAATCGCGTCTAAACAATGTGAATCAAAGTTAATGTTAATGCTGGGAAAATGGGTTTCATGAGTGTCTATGAGCTGCTTATCTTGAACAATATGTTGAACAGTGAACTCGAGATCAGGCTGTTCAGAAGTTGCTGTGTGATCAGTAGACCTATTTGAAAACCATGCAGAAAAGGAGCCTTTGGAAATAATCATCTTAACATATTGAATTTTACATGACGTTTGAATACAAACTTTTTTTAAAAATTAAAATGCGTTTATCTGACTGGAGTCATGAATGCATGAGCAGCAATGTGGCAATTTTAAAAGTGCGTCATAAAGATACACTGGAAGACAGGCTATTTCTGTTGATTAGATTCCCTTCAGTGTGGATACAGGCTCTTCGGCCCAACAAGTCCACACCAATCCACTCAGCCCCATTCCTCTACACCTAACACTATGGACAATTTAGAATGACCAATTCACCTAACCTTCACACATTTGGACTGTGGGAGGAAACCGGAGCACCTGGAGGAAACTCACGCAGACACGGGGTGAATGTGCAAACTCCACACAGACAGTTGCCCGAGGCGGGAATGGTACTTGGGTCCCTGGTGCTGTGAGGCAGCAGTGATAACCACTGAGCTACCGTGCCGCTCTTCATTTATCGAAACACAAAAAGTAGCACAGTATACATATATCCTCAAGGCGCATATGGCAAAAGGGTAAGGTGACACAACCATGATTAACATACAAATTTAAGAATTGTATTATATCAAGGAAAGTCGATCAAAAAAATGGAAGACAGTATGGATTCATTGGAACGAAGGAGGACTAAGAAATTGATAAGGACATTAAAAAACACATCAAGAATGCAAAATAAAAAAGAAACATAAGGACTAATGAAAAGCTTCTTACTATATTTGAAAGGAAATTTTAAATCCACTTGAAATGTTAAGCAGTGGGGAACAAATATGGATAGGATAATTTATTGCTGATAATAGAGAAATTGCAGGGAAACTAACTCGTTATATTGTGTCTGTCTTCGTGGAGGAATACATAACGTCCCAGAAATACAAAGTAACCATGAGACTTGTGTAACTAAAGACTAAAATCGTTCATATTAGTAACGAGGCGTGTTTGTAAACATAGCCGGGTAAGTGATTGATAAGTCTGACAGAACAAATGTACTTCATAATGAAATTTCAGAGAGAGAGCCAATGCACAGATTGATTGCATTGGGTAACACATTACTTCTCCTGTGCAATTTGGAAGATTATAAATGCATTCCACGATCCAAAAAGGGAAGAAGAGGAGAAGTGGAGAAGTATAGACCAAGTAACCTGTCATGCACAGGAGGGATTCTGTTTAAATCTGTTATAACAAATGTGGTATTGGTCATTTAGAAAGTAATAGCAAACTTCAAGCGAATGCATATATGAAAGGGAAGTTGCAATTTTCAGACATTTTTTCTTGAAGATATCGCTTGCAGATATATACAATGGAGACCAACAGATATGATATAATTGTATATACAGGAGGATTTTTTTAAAGGAATGGCACAGCACGCTATTAGAAAGAAAATGAAGAAATGTGTATTGGAGAAACATGTGGAAACATGAAGATAGATTTTAAGTTTAAATTTATTTAATGGGAATCAGAATGTAGATAACGAACAGTCATCCAGACTTGAAGCATTTGTTTGCTCTCTCTCTGTTAGTGCTGCCTGAACAGCTGTGGTCTTCTGCATTTTTTGTTTTCAGTATAGATTCCAGCATTTACAGTAATTTACTTTTATTAAAGGTATATGTGTCTTCCCTCGCTTACGCCGAGTGTTGCTGAGACTGTGCCTTTAATACTGTATAAAGTTTCGGTGTCCTGATCTATGGAAAAATATACTGGCAACATATACTGATTAGACATTCTACAGATTAATCCCATAAATGGCAAGATTGTCTGGTGAGGGAACTCGACCTGTGTTACCTCGAGTTTCAACGATTGAAAAGCAATCTCAATGAAAACGAGAAATTTCACACAGAAAGGGCTGAATAAAACAGGGACTTGGAGAATTGGTAGCAGGCAAGATTGGGGAGAGTCTTAAGATTTTCCACAAGTACATCAAGCAGATTAATATTACAAGCAAACAGTTAGAACCCATGAGAAACCATCTTTGCGTGAAGGAGGAGACATGGACAGAATTTGAGGAGATGGAGTGGGAAGCTATTTAGCAAATTCATACAAGATGTGCTCTTCGATTGATGGTTTTAGCTGGTATAAAAATTGGATAAAAATTATCCGGATGCGTTTTATCCCAGGCTGCTGTTGGAGATAAGGAAGAAAAGACCTGACCAATTTTTTTGTATATATAGAATCTGGTGACAGGAGAGAGACGCTAGAGGATGGATGTGGTTACACTGTACTGGAAGGATAGTGCAGAAAGACCAGGGCACTGTAGATCAGTAATTATCAGAACACTTTCAGGGAAGCTATTGGAGAATACAAAGAAGGATAAAATGGATCTCCATTTGAGAGGCAATGTTTCATCAAGGACAGTCACCATTGCTTTATCGGAGGGAAGTCATGCCTAATGATTTTTATTGGAATTTTTCAAGGAGTTATTTTAATGGTTTTCTCACCAAATCCATTGACAAAGCCCCGCATGGGAAACTGATAAATTTATTATAATCTTATGGTATCAAGGTTAACTTAGCAAGTTATATCCAAAACAATCTCAGAGGAAGGAGAAGGAGGGTGGTGGCAGAAGGCTGTTTGTGTGACTGGGAACGTGTAACACAAGGATCAGTGCTGTGTCACTTCCTATTTGGGGTACTCTAAAATATTGGAGATGTGGATGTTGAGGGTGGTGAGGGAATGTGGTTAATAAGTGTTTCTTTGACGGTGAGGAGGAAGGTCTATGTACAAGGAACATGTAGATGGAATGGCCAAATTAATGACAGATGCAAGCTAACACTGAAAATACGAGGTGATGCACCTCAGAAGTAAAAACGCAGACAGGGGAGTACTCAATGAACGGCAGAAAACCGGGAAGTCCAAACGGGGGCTTCTGAACTGATCCCTGAGTGTGAGAACACTTTTTTGGGGGTGGAAGTATCGTGGTGTGTGACAGAAATTGGGCCTTTGGCTTCAGGTATTCCCAATAAATGGGGTGAATGGACAAGTACATGGCAGATGAAGACCAATATGTGTAAATGTGATGTTGTGTACTTTGGTGGAAACAATAGCCTGCTATTTGAAAAGGGATAGGTTAAAATATTATTTTTAAGGGACTTATGCAGATTTTCTTGTTTTAATCTGCACAGACCTTCGACGTTCATGCACAGTTGTGAGTTCTGGCGTCAGAGATCAGAATGGTTTTGACACAGTGACGAGAGTTCATATACCCACTAAATGGTTAGCTGTAATATTGGAAATAATCTGGATCTTCTTGTACACTCGTCACTGAAAGCAACATTTAGGTAGATAAATGGTATATTGACCGTCATTTCAAGGGAATTTGAAAACAGGAGTCAGGGTGTCTTACTGCAGCTGCAATTTGGTGGATACCCTTGTCTAACATTGTGCAACATTATGTGTTGTTTTGATTTC
Organism: Chiloscyllium punctatum; assembly: GCF_047496795.1. Taxonomy (NCBI): domain Eukaryota; kingdom Metazoa; phylum Chordata; class Chondrichthyes; order Orectolobiformes; family Hemiscylliidae; genus Chiloscyllium; species Chiloscyllium punctatum. Next base: position 97,350,750 of record NC_092750.1, on the reverse strand, counting down.
TGTCCCTAATAAAGGACAAAACTGACCTTCAGGGAGTGCAGTGAAGGATCTCTGGGATATCAGGCATGTTGTGGGAACATACTGTGTGTGAACTGAGCCTGTATTCCAAGGGCTTTAGGAAAATGAGTGGAGATCTGAGTAATTAATATAGACCTGTGACGGTGAGACAGATTCGAAACAAGGATGATACTTCCCCTGGCTGGGACGTCTGAAACAAGAGGCCACATTATGAGGTACAGCCAGGACATTCTGCATTGAGACGAGAATAAATATCTGCACCCAGAGACTGTTGAACTTGGAGAATTCTGTCCCACTCAAGCCTGTGAGATCAAACGCACTGAAATATGCATAGACGCTAAATAGGAAGAGATAGCGCAGGACCATGGTTTGAAGATAAAGGATCAGACATCATTACATTGAATGGGGGTACAAAACGATGGATCGAAGGGACTGCTGAAGTTAATATTTAATATTTTTCCAATGGTTGATAACATTGAGGGATGCATACATTTTGGGGGAAGAGAGCATGAGGGAGATGTTCAAGAACTGAAATGGGGGATGCTTAATGTGTTGAATGGCTTACTCGTTTCCCGATGTTTCTGTGCAGTCTATGGGAAAGCTCTGTAATGTTTGTCACAAGCTGTCAGATGTTAGGAAGGAGGCCTCAACAGAGTCGGTAGGACCGTACTTCCCGTTCCTTTTTCCGATAGGGAGGCTAAAGATCGGTGCTGTATCCGGGGTAAAAAGCAAAAACTCCAAAAGTACAAAACTCGATGATGGAGCAGCGCTCCGACAGCAAGTGCTTCCAATTAAAACTGTTGGACTATAAGCTGGTGTTGTGTGATTTTTAACTTTGTGCACCCCAGTCCAATACCGGCATCTCCAAATCATGAATTCCATCTGGGTCTATCCCTTCGACCTCGGAGCAAATTGATACAATTGATCGCCTTGCTTGGCCGTTTTTGTGCAGCTCGACAGCTGTCAAGAACTTCCACGAATTTCACTGTCGTGATGAGTCTGAGGGTATGGTACATGTTCTTATTGAAATTATTTGCCTCTTGGAGAATAGGACATAGTTTAGTAATTTTCCACATTGCCAGGGAGAAAACAGAGTTGGAGCTGGAAAGAAACAGCTTCCCCAGTGACACGGCTTGTTGTGCAGCACAAGTCTTCGGTCCTATTGCAGGAATGATGTCAGGGCCCATTGACTTTGTCAGGTTACTGTGTTCTGTCGTTTCTTCACGTCACGTGCAGAAAATCGAATTGATTTAAGACTGGCATTTGTGATGCTGTGGGCGTCATGCGGGGGTTAGGTAAATCAGTGAATCTACGCTTCTGGCTGATAATGCTGCAGATACTACATCCTTGTCTTTTACACTGAGCTACAGAGCTGTTCCATTATTTTGGATGGGGATATTTGTGAGCCATCTCCTCCAGTGAGTTGTTTAACCGTCCATCACCACTTATGACCGAATGTGACCGGACTGTTGATCTGTTGGTCTTGGGATTATTGTGCCTGCTCTGTCAGATGTTAGTCCAACTGTTTGGAATGTAAGCAGTAAGTGCGGAGGTTAAAGGTTTGCCATCAGGTTTAGGTACACATGGTTCTGTCTGGAATGTTCACCCACACTTATCACCGAACCATAGATCACCTCGGTAGTAATGGCAGACTGAGGGATTATCCCCAGAAGAAAAAAAATTGCAGATCGTTGTTGAATATAAGTATGCTCCCACTGCTGCTGAGGTCTGTAGCACAATATCAGCATCAGGAAGTCTCTATACCATGTTTCTTGAACGGAACTAGTTCCATTTTTTTCTGCTTTTGGCACATATTCGGCCAAATCTGTCCTGTACATGTACCCATCCAATTGGCTTTTAAATGTTGTAATTGTACTCAGCAATACCAGTTCCTCTGATAGCTGGCTACATGTACATACAACCCTCTGTGAGAAACAACTGACCCTTAGATCCCTTTTAAATATCTTCCCTCTCACCTTAAACCTATCCTCTCTGGTTTCAGACACACTTACTGTTGGGAAAATGCCTTGGCCGTGCATCCTATCTGTGCCCCTTATGATTTTATAAACCTCTGTAGGGTAACCTCACATCCTCCTACGAAAAGGGAACAAAATCACAGACTTGCCATATATCTCAAAAGCTCCCATCTCTGCCACATCATTTAAAATACTTTGTCTCCTTTCCAGTTTATAACATCCTTCCTGTAGAAGGGCGACAAGAATTGCACTCAGTACACCAAATGTGTCCTTACCAGTCTCTTGCATAGTCACAACATGATATCCCAATTCCTCTACTCAATGGTGTGTCAGTTGAAGGTAAGCATGTATAATACCCTCTTCCCTACCCTGTCGAACTGCGACTCCACTTTCAAAGAACTATGTGCCTGCAACCTGGGTTTCTCTGTTGGAAAACACTGCGCAGGGCCCAACCGTTAACTGTGTAAATCCTGCGTTGGTTTGTCGAACAAAATGCAACATTGTTGTGGTTCTGTTCGCCGAGCTATGAATTTGTGTTGCAGACATTTCGTCCCCTGTCGAGGGGCTTCCTCAGTGCTTGGGCACCTCCTGTGAAGCGCTTCTGTGTTGTTTCCTTGGCACTTATAGTGATTTGTCCCTGCCACTTCCGTTTGTCAGTTCTCGCTGTCCGCTGCAGTGGCCGGTATATTAGCTCCAGGTAAATGATTGAATCTGTGGATGAATGCCATGCCTCTAGGAATTCCCTGGCTGTTCTCTGTTTGGCTTGTCCTATAATAGTAGTTTTATAGGACTACTTTTATAGGACAAGCCAAACAGAGAACAGCCAGGGAATTCCTAGAGGCATGGCACTCATCCACAGATTCTATCAACGAACACATCGACCTGGATCCAATGTACCAGCCACTGCAGCAGACAGTTAAAACTGACAACCGGAAGCGACAGTGGCAAATCACTTTCAGTGCCGAGGAAACATCACAGAAGCGCTTCACAGGAGGCACCCAAGCACTGAGAAAGCCCCTCAACAGGGGACGAAATGTCTGCAACACAAATTCCCAGCTCAGCAAACAGAACCACAACAACGAACACCCGAGCTACAAATCTTCTCACAAACTTTGACATTGCAACATTTCACATTTAACAGAAAGAAGCTCCATCTGCCATTCCTCAAGCCACTGGCCCAGTAGATCAAGATTAGATTACCTATAGTGTGGAAACAGGCCCTTCTGCCCAACAAGTCCACACCGACCCTCCGAGGTTAACCCAACCGAACCCATTTCCCTCTGATTAATGCTCCTAACTTATAGGCAATTTGGCATGGGCAATTCATCTGACATGCACATCTTTGGATTGTGGGAGGAAACCAGAGCACCCGGAGGAAAGCCAGGCAGACACGGGGAGAATGTGCGAACTCCACACAGAATTTGCCCGAGGCTGGCATCGAACCTGCGATCCTGGTGCATTGAGGCAACAATACGAATCACTGAACCACTGATCTTTTCCGGAAGCTTATTCACTACTCACTATAACAAATAATTTTGGGGGTTTCATCGTCAAACTTACGTTCCAAGATTCCTACATTCCCATCCAAATCATTTACAAAAACAATGAAAAGAAGCATCCTGCTCTCTCCCAGAGAATCTCTCCCAGAGAATCTCTCCCAGCACATTATGCCTCCGACTGTTAAGACATTGCTGTGTCTAATTGCCTAGCTCTCCCAAATGTTGGGGCTTGCTAAGCTCCACTTGGACAATGTGTGCTGATTGCCCTTCATCTATCTTCTTGGTCACCTATGTAAACTATTTTTGAGACCAGTTCTCCCACACAAAAAGCCATGCTGACTATCTCTAATCAGTCCTTGTTTTTCCCAATGCATGTAAATCCTGTCTCCCAGAAGCTCCTATACACATTTAGCCACATCTGACGTCAGAGTCACTGCTCTGTATTTCCTGGCAGCCTTTTTAAAAATAATGTTGCCACATTAGATGCCTTCAAATACTCACCGTGGCTGTAAATGATACAAATATAAAAGATTGAAAGGACTGCAGATTCTGTAAATCAGTATGAAAGACAGAAGGTTATTGGAAAGTTCAACAGGTCTGGCAACATCTGTGCAGAGAAGTCAGAATTTACGATCCAGTAACCCTTCACCAGAATTCTAAGGAATGATACAAACATCACAGCCCGTGCTAGCACAGTTCCTTCCCCAGCTTCCTGCAGTGATTCCAGGATACATTTGAACATGCCCCGGGTTTTTAACCTGTGGTTATGCATTTTAAGACCGTCAGCTCTTCCGCTACTGTAATGTGGTCTCGTTTCACAGATCACTTATTTTTATTTCTCTGACTTTCCTCTCTTCCGCATTTTCCTCAAGAGTAAATACGGACGTGAAGTTTTTGTGTGGGACCTCACCCTTCGAGCAGAAACAGGCTTTAAGGCAGCGGAGTGGGGGAGGTCGAGTCCTGATGTAGAGTGTGAACCCAGCATGGCCAGACGCTTATGGACTCTGTTGTTGAACAATGAACTGATTTTCTGTGTTTTTCCACTACTGCAGGAAATGCCGTAATGTTTGACACTTAATTTTATTTTCTTTATTTTTCTGATTTCTACCAAGATTTTGTATCTTGGAGGTGGGGGGGGGGGGGGTGGAGGGGGCGGGTGGGAGGGAGGGGGAAGGACGGGAAGCTTTGTATCTAAGATTGTCACATGTAGCGACTTGTAAACTTTTCACTGTCCTCACGTGAGTACATGTGACAATAGACCTAATAAACCTCATTCATCTCCTCTCCTGTAGAGCCAAACATTAGATGGCTGATTGATTTTTATGGGGCCCTAATGTCTCTCCAGTTTCTCTTTTGTCGAATCTCTTTCAAATCTCCTTCACCTCATCAGCCAAAGCTACCTCATGCACCTGTTTTGCCCTCCTGATTTCCCTGGTAAGTGTTCTCCTACACTCCATATGTGCAAGGGATACCTTTGATAGCACTTGCCTATACCTGACGTATGCCTTCTTTTTTCCTTTTCCAAAGCCTCAATATACCCTGACATGTCCTGTGCCCTACTCCTGTTCGCATTTCCGTTCACACTGACGGGAACATGTAATTCCTGAAGTCTCACTATCTCACTTTTGAATGACTCCCACTTCCCTGAAATCCTTTCACCTTCAACAGCTTCCCCCAATCATCTTTTGAAAGTTTTTGTCCAATTCCTTCACAATTACTCTTGCACAAATTGTAACATAAACTTGTGGAAGAGGTATCTCCTTTTTCAGGACTATTATCAAACTAACAGAATTATGTTCACCGGTCCAAAATGCCCTCATTCTCACATGAAAGTCCCTTGCCCTTCGTTATTTCCCAGGTGGAAATAAAGGTGAGGCCATGTTCAGATCAGCCACGGAATGTCATGGCACGCATGATTGGCTGAATATCTCCATGTGTCTGCACGAATATGGTTTGTGTGTCTGTGTGTGTGTATGTGCGTGCATGTGTGTTTGCGCGCGCGCATGCTTCAGCATCTTTGAGCATTTGGGTTTCTGTTCTTTGGGAGTAAATCCAGTGAAATGGTAATCAAAATGTTTCCCCTCACTCTATCACTGCCTGTCTCTCCCTCTTGTGTTTAAAGTAAAGTAATAAAATTCTCTCTGGACGCTCCATTTCACTGCACAAGGAGCGGATTTGTTTGGAAGGACCGTCAAAGACAGTGACTCTCTCACATTTGAATTGAATTGGCTTCATCGTTACGTGCAGTTTAATGATTGCAGCAGAAAGTTTGCATTGACTTCACTTACGCGCCATCATAGGTACAAGAAATCTCGGTGCAGATTCTTAAGTATTTGGTACAAACTTGAAAGAATAATAAAGGAAAGTCCAGCAGAAGAATAAAAATGAAAGAAAGAACTGACTCGAATTACAACCCAGTCTGTGCCAGCAACAAGTATCCAGACAGCACTGGGCCCAGTCTCCAGACCTGACCAGGTCGAATCTCCAGACTGCACCAGGCCCAGTATCCAGACTGCAACATGTCTAGTCTCCTGGCTGCACCGGGCCGACACTCATGGAATATAGAAAGTTACAGCGGAGTAAAGGCCCTTCGGCACTCAATGCCACTGAACGGTGAAAATTATCTGATTCACATTTAACCTACACCGTCCCATTGTTATTCATATGTCTATCCGTGGCCCATTTAAATGCACTTAATGTTGGCGACTCTATTACTGTTTCAGGCAGGTCATTCCTGGCCCCTATTGCACTCTGATTAAAGAAACTACACCTCATATCAATTCGATGTCTATCACCCCTCAATTTACAGCTATGCCTCCATGTGTTTGCCTTCACCATCTGAGGATAAAAGGCTCTCACTGTTCATTCTATCCAACCTTCTGATTATCTTGTACGTCTCGGTGAAGTCACCTTCTTCTCTCCAACGGATACAGTGTAAGTCCTCATTCACCCTTTCCTCGTAAGACCTTCCTTCCATGACAGGCAACATTCTCGTAAATCTCATCTGGAACCTGCCCAAAACTTTCACATCGTTCATATAATGCACTGACCAGAACTACAGGCAATAATCCACGGGCGGCCTTACCAGAGTCTTGCTCAGTTGATCCTTGCCCTGTTGGCTCCGAAACTCAGTCGCCCTTCAAATAAACACCAACACACAATATGGTTTCTTAACGACCCTATAAACCTGAGTGGCAACTTTCAGGTATGTATGCACCCGGACAATGAGATCTCTCTGTTCATCTACAATGCCAAGACTTTTACCATTAGCTCAATGATCTGCATTATTGTCATTTCTTCCGAATTGAAATACCTCAAACTTTCCTGCATTAAACTCCAATTGCCACTTCTCAGTCTAGTGCTGCATCTTATGTATTCATCAGAACGATCCACAACTTTGCCTCCCCTCGTGTCGCCCGGAAATTTACTTACCCAGCCATCTTCGCCCACATCCAGATCATTTATAAAAATGACAAGCCGCAGTGGTCCTAAAACAGGTCCTTGTGGCACATCACTGGTAACCCATCTCCCGGATGAGTATTTTCCATGAACCACCACCCTCTGTCTTCTTTTAGATCGCCAATATCTGATCTAAACCGCTGAATCACCTTGAATCCTAAAACTCCGTATTTTGTGCAATACCCTATCGTGTGTAATCTTATCAAATGTTTTACTGAAGTCCTTGTACACCACATCAACCACTTTACCTTCACCCATCTGTTTTCTCACCTTATCAAAGAACCCAATAAGGTTGGTGAGGCACAGCCTACGTTTCACAAAACTACGTTGACTACTTCTAATCAAATTATTCCTTTCGAGATGATAAGAAATCTTATCACTCACAAAATTTTCCCACATCTTACTCACAACTGATATAAGGCGCACTGCCCTTTAGTTACCAGAATTGTCCCGATAACCCTTCTTAAGCAAGCGAAAAACTTTTGATATCCTCCAGTCTTCTGTCGACAATGATGACATATATTTTGAAGTCAAAGACTCTGTAACGCCTCCCTGGCTTTCCAGAGAACCAGAGAATAAATCCAGCTGGCCCAGGGTTAATACATATATTCAGATCTTCTAAAATTGCGAAAACCACCCCTTTGTCAACATCATTCTCATCTAATCTTGTAGCCTGTATCTCCGTATTCTGAATGGCATTGCCATTTTCCAATGAGAATACTAACGAAAAGTAATAACAAAGTGTTTCCCCATGTCCTCAGATTCAACTAACACTTCCCACTACTATCTTCCATTGGACCAAATATCACTAGCGACATTATACAATATCTAGTCTCGAGACTGTAGGTCACACCAGGTTCAGTCGGTAGACCACACCAGGCTCAGTCTCCAGACCGCACCGTGCCCAGTCTCAAGGCCATACGGGGCCCAGGCTCCAGACTATACCAGGGCCAGTGTCCAAAGCACACGGGCCAAGTGACAAGGCCGCAGCAGACCCAGTCTCTGGGACACACTGGGCCAGACTGCAGAACATTCCGGGACCAGTCTCCAAACTGCATCGGGCCTATTGTCCATGCAACACCGGGCCAAGTCGCCTGGCCACACTTGGCCCATTCTCCAAACTGCACGGGGCCCAGTCTCCAGACTGCACCAGAAACAGTCTCCAGACTGTCCGGGGCCCAGTATCCAAACTGCACTTGGACATGTCTCCGGGCAGAACTTTTCTTTAAACCTTGAAGCCTTGATTCCCCTCCCGATCCTCTGGTCTGAGACTCACTTCCTCCTTTCCAAAAGGAGTCATGTTAAAAATATAATAGTTTGGCAATAAAATACATTCCAGAAAATAGAATAAATAAGAAAGAATCAAAGTGTCGGCAGAGCATAGCTGTTCAAACTGGAACATTCTGAACCCTGCCACCAGCTTTACGACATTCCACGCTGGTTCCTTCTTCAAAGAATACATTTTGAAGATTCAGAGCAGTTTTCTGCGATTCCTTGCAACTTTGTCCTTGAGGTAATAACAGTAAAAGGCAGACATGCCCTTTGCATGTCCATATGCTGTCATTGGGGTCGTTTCATGACTTTACAATCGATTCTCACTGTACTTTTGAAGAGTATTTCCAAATAAACATTCAAAGTTGGAGAAAGCGAACTAAAATTAAACTCAAGTTGTCCTAAATTACTTCACTCAGGGTGACCTCGATGCAATTTAACAGCTGTGGTCTGCATACTTCCCTGTGTTGGACAGATATCGAGTCCACGTTTGCATTTAAATGCAATGCTATGGTCTGCATAGATTTTGGTGAGAATGTGATAGACAGGTGAAGGTGGGGTAGAAGGTGATAGGTCAGAGAGGAGAGAGGACCAGAAAAAGTGAAATATGAAGTAAAGTTCAAGGATGAGGTGCCAGGTTGGAGGCTTCGGATTGTGATAACATAGGGGGGAGAGGAAATGCGGAAAATAATGAAATCTACATTGGCCCTGTTCAGTTGCAATGTCCCACGGCAGAATATGAGGCATCTTCCTCAAGGTTTCGGCTGGTTATTGTTTGTCGATGAAGAAGCCAGGTCCTGCATGTCGTTGACGGAGTGGGCGGCGGAGTTGAAGTGCTCAACATGGGGCGATAGTGGCGATTGCTGCGGGTGTCCCAGAGATGCAGTCTGAAATGATATGCAAGATGGCGTCCAGTATCCCCGATGTAGAGGAGACCAAATTGGGAGTAAAGGATACTGCAGGTGACATTGGCGGAGGTACAGATACATTTCTGTTGGATGCGAAAGGATCCTTTGTGACCGTAGATGGATATGAGGTAGGAGGTGTGGGCGCATATTTTGCAGGTCTTGCGATGGCCGGGGAAAGTGTCGGGAGTGGGATGAGGGCTGGTGGAGGGCGTCAATCTGACGAGGAAGTTGCGAAGGGAATGGCCTCTGATCGGGGTAAGGAGGGAACTATATTCCAAGTTGGGGGGGTCTGTTTGTAGGTGGCATAAATGGCAAAGGATGATTCGATGTATGCAGAAGTTGGTGGGGTGGAAGGTGAAGGGGTTCTGTCCTTGTTGCATTGGGAGCAGTTGGTTTTTGATGTCACTGGTTCAGGAAGTGGATGAGATGCGCTGGACGGCATTATCAAACATGTGTGAAGGTAACTTGTAATCTGTGAAGAAGGAGGCTAACTGGGTTTTGTCTGCGGTGTAATTGGTCCTCCGAGAAGCAGGTGGGACGGGGATAGAGCAATTGTGAATAAGGAATCGCGTTTGTACAAGAGGCAGGGTAGAAGGAGGTGTAGTATCTACGTAGGTCAGTGCGCTTGTCGGAAATGTCCATTGTTAATTGGTCGCCAGAAATGGAGATGACGAGGTCTCGGAAGGGATTAGGTGCCCAAAATGGTCCAGTTGAAATTGAGGTTGGCTAGAATATATTTGTGAAGGTGATGAGCTGTTCAATCTCCTCGTGTGAGCACGAGATAACTCCAATACAGTCACCAATGTAGTGGAGGAAAATATGGGGAATGGTGCCAAAGTATTTGCGGAAGATTTCCCGAATATTCTGTGCCCAATATTTTATAACGGACATTCCCCGAACATTCTATCCTGGACATTATTTTTAAATGGCCGGACGTCAATGAATTGCTGAAATGGTCAGATGCCGAGGGAAAGGATCCCGTTCCAGGGAAAAAGAGACTGCTCCGAAGTCCCTCAGGCAGTGAAAGTGTTGACTACGTTTTTCCTGCGTTTACATTCCTTTACGACACAGGATCGACCACAACTTAGACAAAAAAACCAGAAATTTCGAAACTCCGTTTGTCTTCAAGGAATCGTTCGGAACAGCAACGTTTCCACCCTCCATATTAGGGTCTGGAAAGAAGTGACCTGTGCCTGCTCTCGAGTGATCGAGTGTTTGGGAATGTTTCAGGAACCATCTGTTCTTATGGACGTGTTCCTGTGCGTTTGGGGAGGGAGGGTTTCTTGTGGCTTGTGACATTTTGTCAGTAATTCAGAATTTCCCATTTGGTATTGCAGCTCCAATTATTTCAGTAATAATTCCCTGTGTACAGTGACACATTTGATAATCTCACTGGGTTCTCAGTCAGACTAGGAGAATTGCGTCCAGGCTGATGAATAATCTGCTTGTTTTCCTTCCTCACAGTTAACGCACTGACAATCTACATCCTGCATGAGAAAGATTGTGGATTGTCTCCATGTGTGAGACGTTACCTGTTGGCCATGGCAGCGGCAGATCTACTTGTCATTACCTTCGAACTGATACTGAGAAGGATTCCCGTTGTTTATGCACAGTTGTTTTATTTTTACACGTACCTCCCCGTGTGTAATATCCACGCCATCCTGGTTTATGCATCCATTGACTGTTCTGTCTGGTTCACCGTCACTTTCACCTTTGATCGGTTTGTGGCCATTTGTTGCCCGAAGCTGAAAAGTAAATATTGCAGAGAGAAAACAGCGGTAGTGCTTCTGGGAGCAGTGACTGTGCTGAGCTGTTTAAAGAACATTCCCTGGTATTTTATACTCTCAACTCAGTATCTGATGGTAAACCGCCACTGGATTTGTGAACAAAAAGCTGGTGTTCATTCCTCCCCTGTCTGGGTCGCAGTCCAGTCCATCCAATACACTGTAACACCGGCTCTCCCCTTTCTCCTTATTCTGCTGCTCAATGGTCTCACCGCCACACGCATTATCGTGACAAGCAGCGCTCGCAGGAGACTCCCAGCTGCCACCAATGGGGAAGCTCAGTCCGACCCAGAAATGAGAAATCGAATTAAATCTATCATTTTACTTTTTTTGATCTCAGCTAATTTCATCATACTGTGGTCAATATTTCTGCTGTATTCTATGTGGATCCGGATTCAGTACATTACGAATTCCACTGTATATCTCCATCCTTATCTGCGGGAATTGAGCTTCATGCTGCAGCTCCTCAGTTGCTGCACAAACACCGCAATTTATGCAGTGACACAGAATAAGTTCAGACAGCTTCTGAAGAATGCGCTGAAATATCCATTTACCTAAATTCATCACTCAATCCAATTCAGTCGTTAATCAGTGCATCCAGGATTCCCTCATATCAGTGCAGAGTTTCAGAGATGGAGCAGTCTGTCTCTATGTTAACAGACTGAGGGTAGCTCTTGCCTGTCCAACATTACCCCACAGTGGAGTTACGGGGACACATGAGAATGTTTCTCTCAACCTAGGGGCCAATGAGCAACAGCAACATCCCACTGACTACTCCATCACTTCAATTTGTAAACAAAAAATAATGTTCATTAAAAAGTGCCAAGCAGTAGAGTGAATGGTATTGTTGTTTGCTTTTTCTTTGAAGAAGCTGGGCTGGAGAGAGACAGACTCAGCCCCAAGTTCTGCTCCACAGGAAGGGGAGGGAATGGGCCTGAATTCAGCAAGTGCTTTTAAGTCACTCTGTCCTTGCTTCCACCTCTGCGTCCACCCACTCTGGCCTGGACTTCTGCACAATTCATCTCTCAGCCTTTTTCCCTCTCCATCCATATCTCCCTCCCATGCTCACACTGTTCCTCTGTGTCTCTCACTCCATCTTCCATTTACAATCTGTTTCACTTTACCTCCATTATCCACTCTCCTGAGCTCTCTGCGTTCTGCACTCGGTATCTCCCAAGCTCCCACTCTCCAATTGTCTTTTCCTCGAATCCTCTCTTTACATTCCATTGCTGTGGGGAAAGGAAGAGAGGTGTGGATATTCGGGCCGATGCTGGGGGAGGAAAGATGAATGAGGCGTGACAGGCTCACTTAATACCTGGAGCTTGGGACAAACGTCTTTGCTTGGTGAATGTGAGAGCATTAGTCGTAAGAAGGAGGTAATAATGGGGGAGGCACAATCGGCTGTGGCAGGGGCAAAAGGGTGGGTATTGGAGAATAGGCTGCTTCACAGGAGGAAAAAATGTGGAACCCATTGTTGATGCTCACTGATCTGAGTGGGAATTTTGATCAAAGGCCAGTTCGAGAGAATGGACGAGGGACGGGTACATGACCAATAATTAGGGTTAGGGAGTGTGCGGGTGAGTGAGCGAAATGGAGAGGGAGAATCCAGGCGGATGAGCGTGACGGTGTGGACTGTGCAGTAGCGTAGGTGTGAGGGTGCTGGAGTGTACAAGGAGTGAACATGACGGTAGGAGACTGTGCGGGGAGATTGAGTGGGACCGTGGTGGAGTGTGCGGGAGACTGAGTGCGATGGTGGCGAAGTATTCTGGGGAGTGAACAGGAGAGTGTGGGCGTTTGTGGGGGAGAGAGCGTGATGCAGTATGCGTGTGTGGGGAGGGAGAGTGATGGCCGGGGAGTGTGTGGGGAGGGAGAGTGATGGCCGGGTAGTGTGTGGGGAAGTGAGGTTGACGATGATGGTGCATGATGGTGGGGAAATGTGCATACGAGTGAGGGCTATGGTGTTGACGTGGGAAAGGTAGAGCGTGTCACAGTGGAGTAGAGTGTAGGGGAAGTAAATGTGATGATGAGGGAGTGTGTGGGGGAGTGAGTGTGATGGTGGGGAGTGTGCAGCATGGTAGGCGTTATGGTGATGAAGTGTACGAGAATTGAGCATTAGTTGGGGGACTGCGCGGGGGAGTGAGCATTGTAATGTGGGCATGTGGGAGGAGAGAGAGCGTAACGTTGAAGGGTGAGGGTGGGGGAGGCAGTACGTTGGTCGGTGAGTGCGGGGGTTGAGCGTGACGGTGACAGAGCTTGTGGGGGAGTCAGCTTGACAGTGGGACAGTGTGCAGGAGTGTGAACATGATGGTTTGGGCGTGTGCGGGGAAGAGAGGGTGACAGTGAAGAAGAGTGTAGTGGGAGTGAGTGTGATGGTGAGGGAGTGTGCTGTGAAGTGACGATGATGGTACAGTAGTATGCAGGGGAGTGAGTATGACAATGATGGAGTGTCTGCGGAATGAGTGTGATGGAAGCACGTTTGCTCGGGAGATGGTATGACAGTGGGAGAGAGAGCTGAGGGAATGTGTCAGCGGGGTTATGCTTGGAAGAGTGAGTGGGACAGTGGGAAGGAGTGGAGGGGAATGTGTGTGACGGTAGGACATTGTGCGGGGAATGAGCATTACGTTGTGGCGGTATGTAGGGAAGTGAGCATTCGATGGGGGCGTGTGCTTGGTCTTGAGTGTGATTTTGGGAGCGTGTGCAGGGGAGTCAATGTAACCATGGCGAATTGTGTAGGGGACTGAATGTGACTGTGGAGAGCATTCAGGGGAGTGCTCATGATGGTGGAGAGTGCGTGTGAGTGAGGGTGATGGAGGGCATATGTGTGGGGAGTAGGCTTTTCGGTGGGACAGTGTTTTGGAGCAAGCATGACAATGGGGGAGTGTATGTGGGTGTGAAAATGATGGTGGAGGGTGTTGGGGCTGTGAGTTAAATGGTGGGCAAACATATGGGGAATAATTGCAATGGTAGTGGAGTGTGTGAGGGTGTGCGTTTGACAGTTTGGGAGCTTTCAGGAGAGTAAGCATGACAATGTGGGTGTGCAGGTGGAGTGAAAGTGACGTTGGCATATTTATGCATATGAGTGAGCCTGCCCATGGGGGAGAGTGTAGCAGAGTAAGTGACAGTGGGGGAGTGTATGGGTGCATCCACGACATTGACAGACCGTGCGAGGGAATGAGCGCAATTTTGGGTCAATATGTGAGAGAGTGAGTGTGATGGTCGGGGAGTGTGCAGGTGAGTGAGTACGATGGTGGGTGCGTGTGCAGAGGAGTGAAAGTGAAGGTGGAGAAGTGTGTGGGAGGAGAACATTACAGTGAGGGAGAGGAAAGAGGAATGATCGTGATGGGTTTGGGAATGTGCAGTGAAGAGACAGTGATGGTGGGGTAGAGTACGTGAGAGTGAGTGTACAGTGCGGGAGTGTGTCGGAGTGAGTGTGAAAGTGGGGACGTGTGCAAGGCATTGAAGGTGATTGTGGGTGATTGTGAGCATGACAGTGGGCAATTGTGCCGGGTGGTGAATGAGAGTGTTCAGTAATATTTGAGAGTGAGTGTGATGTTGGAGTGATTGCGGGAGTGTATGTGACCATGGGACAGAGTGCAGGAAGTGAACATGATGATATTGGAGTATGCAGGGGAGTGAGTGTGATATTTATGGAGAGTCCTACTGAGTGAGTGCGACGTCGCGGGAGTATGAGGCAGTGAGCGTGACCATGGGAGCGTGTGTTGTGGAGTAAGCATGACAGTGGAGGAGTGTGCGGGGGAGTAGTGTGACGGTCGGAGCACATGCTAGTGAGTAAGTGTGACAGTGGGGATGTGCAAGGAGAGTGAGCGTGATGATGGAATAGTGTTTGGGAAGTGAGTGTGACGGTGGCAGAATGCATTGGGGAATGAGTGTAATGTTGGCAGAGTTTGTGGGGAGTCGACACTATGATGAGAAAGTTCGTTTGATGGAGGGGAACATATGGGTGAGAGTGATGGTGGGGGAGTGCACGGGGGAGTGGGCATAACAGTCGGGAAGCAAGAGGGAGTGAGTATCATAGTGCGGGATTGCGTGAGGGACAGATTCTGACAGTGTTGGTGTGGGCGGAGTAGTAATCATGATGGTGAGGGAGTGGGCGGCAAGTAGGCATGACAGTAGAGGAGTGTGTCAGGGAATCAGCTTCAGGGTGGGAAGTGTGTGAGGAGTGAGCATGAAGGTTCGTGAATGTTTAGGGTAGTGACAGTGGGAAAGTGTGCAATGGCAGGAGTCGCATGGTGGGAGTATGCATGGGGAGGGAGAGTGACGTTGGAGAAGTGTGTGGGGGCGTAAGTGTGATGATGCTAATGTGTGCAGGTGAGTGAGTGTGACGGTGGGGGAGAGTGCTGGAAAGTGAATGTAATGGTGGTGGAGTGTTGGGGGAATGACCGTAATGCAGTGTAGTGTGCATGGCAGTGAGTGTGATGGTGGGGGAGAGTACAATGTAATGAACAATCTGTACTCGTGTTTGTGGGGGGGAGTGAGCGTAACGGTGGAGCAGTGTGCAGGGGAGTGTGTCTGATTGGAGAGTGAGCATGACCTTGGGGAAGGATCTGGGACACTGATTGTGACAGTGGGTGTGCGTGTGTAGTGGATTGTGTGTGACGGTGGGGGGGGGGGGGGGCATGCAGAGGTGTAGGTGTGATGGTAGGGGTGTGTGCAGGGAGGTGAGAGTGACTGGGTAGTGTCTGGCGGTGTGAGAGCATGATAGCGGCAGTGTGCAAGGAGACGTGAGCGTGATGGTGACATGTGCACAGTGGAATGAAAACAACACTGGGGCAGTGTGCGGGGAGTATGAAAATAACAGTGAGAAAGCGTGCAAGGGTGTGAGCATGACATTGTGGTGTATGTGGGGGGAGTGAGAGGGACTGTAGGGGAGTGTATGGTGAAGTGAGCGAGATGGTTGGACATCAAGTGCAGGAGTGTGTTGGACGGAAGTGGAATGTGCGGGTGACTGAGTGTGATGGTGGGTGAGCGTGCGGGGATGTGTGCTTGATGGTGGGGGAGTGTGCCGGCAAGAATGCATGAGGGTGGATGAGTGTGTGCAGGAGTCAGTAGGATGTTGTGTGAGTGTGTAGTGGTGTGAGTTAAATGGTGGAGGAATATGCCGAGGAGTGGATGTAAAGGAAGTGGTGCATGGGGGGAGGGAGTGTGATGGTAGCAGAGTGCGTGGGGGAGTTTGTGTACTGGTGCAAAGGTGGATAGCGGAGTGACTGTGACGGTGGGTGCGTGTGGTGTTAACAGGGTGTCACACTGGGGCAGTGTGTGGGAGAGTGAACTTCATTGTGTGAGAGCGTGTGGGAGAGTGGGTGTGAGGGTGGAACAGTGTGAGGTCGACTGAGTGTGATGGTGCAGGAGTGTAGGGGCAAATGAAAATGACATTGAGTGAGACTGCAGGGGAGTGAGTGTGAAGGTGGGGGATTTTGTGCGAGAATGAATATGTTGTTGTGGGTGTGTGTGGGGGTGAAAATGATGGTGGGGCGTTTGCATGGGGGTGCGATGGTAGGGGCGTGTGGGCAAGTGAGCACTACGGTGGGGTTGTGAGAGTGTGATGGTGGGGGAGAGTGTGGGGGGATGAGCATGACTGTGAGTCAGTGTGCAGGGTAGTAAGCGTGACAGTGTGGAGAATGCAGGTAGTGAGTTAGATTGTGGGTGAGTGTGCAGTGCAGTGAGTGTGACGTGGATGAGATTGTGGGGAAGTTAGCTTGATGTTGGGGCGAATGAGGCAGATGCTCGGGGAGTGTGCAGCAGAGTGATGGTGATGGTGGCAGACTGTAGGGCAGTGAGCATTGTGTTGGGGAGTGTGCGGTGAAGTGAGAGTGATGGTGGACGAATGTGAAAAAATATGAGGATAACGGTGGAGGTTTGTGCAAGGAAGTGAGCATGACGATGGGGGAGTGTACAGGGGAGTGATCGGGATGGTTGGGGCGTGAGTTGGAAAGAGAGTATGATGGCGGGACACCACTTGCATGAGTGAGAGAAAAGACTGAGGTGCAAACAGAGAAGTAATCTTGATGGTGAGGAATTGTGCAGATGAGTGACTACGACTCTGGGTGCATGTACAGGAGAGTGAGTGTTATGGTGGAGCAATGTGCAGGGGAATGGGTAAGAAAGTAGGAGAGCGTGTCGGGGATGACTTTGGTGCTTAGCAAGTGTGCATGTTAGTGAGCATGATGGTGGTGAAGTGTGCGGATCATTGAGCTTTTCATTGGGGGTATGTGCACGGGAGTGAGCAGCACATTGGTAGATGAAGCGTGAGATTGAGCGTGACTTTTGGAGATCATGTGGGGTACTGATAATGGAGCACAGTAGTGAGAAAATAATGGGGGATTGAGTGAGGAAATGAGTGTGATGGTGCAGGGGCATGAGGGTTGATGTGAGTGTGACAGTGTAATGAAGTGAGCGCGAATGTAAGCGTGACTGTGATGGAATGAGTGTGAGGGTGTTAAGGTGACATTGATGAAGTGAGTCTGAGAGGTTCACAGTTACGTTCACTGAGTGAGTGAGACAATGTCAGGGTGACAGTGATGGAATGAGTGTGAGGTGGTCAGGAAGACGGTGACAGAGTGACTGTGAGGGGGCAAGGTTGACGGTGATGGGGTCAGTGTCAAGGGATCAGGGTGACAGTGAGGGTGTGAGTGTGAGGGGGTCAAGATGACAGTGTCAGAGTGAGTGTGAGGCGGTCAGGGTGACTGGGATGGAGGGCGTGTGTAGGGTTCACAGTGATGGTGACGGATTGTGCGTGAGGAGGTCAGGGTTACTGTGATTGAGTGAGTGTGAAGTGGTCAGGAAGAAATTGACAGTGTGAGGGGGTCACGGTTACTGTGATGGAGTGAGTGTGTGGTATTCACGGTGATGGTGACGGAGTGTGTGGGACGTGGTCTGCGTGACAATGAGGGAGTGGGTTTGGAGGTTCAGGGTGACAGTGACGGAGTGAGTGTGAAGTGGTGGGTAATGGTGATGGAGTGAGTGTGAGTGGGTCAGGGTTCTTATAACTGAGTGAGTTTGAGGGATTAATGGTAACAGTGATGGAGCGAGTGTGAGGTGGCCAGGGTGACAACGTGAGTCTGAGTTGGCGGGAGTACTTTGAGGGTTTGAGTGGGAGGGAGCCAAGATGCCGGGCGGAATGTGTGTGATTGGGTTTGTGTGACAGAGTGAATGTGTGTGGTCAGGGTGATGGTGACGAAGTGAGTGTGAGGTGGTCAAGGTTACAGTGATGGAGTGAGTGTGAAATAGTCGGGTGACAGTGAGGGATGGAGTATGAAGTGATCAGGATGAGGGGAATGGAGTGAGTGTTAGGGGTGTGGGTGACGGAGGGAATCTGATGGGGACAGGGTGAGTGTGACAGACTGAGTGTAAGGAGGTCAGGATGAAAGTGATGGAGTGCATGTGAGTGGGTCAGGTTGGCAGTTACAGAATGTGCGTGCATCTGGTGGGGCCAGGGTGATGGAGACAGAGTGAGAGTCAGCGAGTGAGGGTGAAAGTGACTGAGTAAGTGTGATGTGTTTAGATGACGATGACAGAGTGAGAGAGAGGCGTTCGGGGTAACGGTAACAGAGTGAGACCGAGGGATTCAGGGTGACAGTGACGGAGTGTGACTGAGGGCATCAGCATCATAGTGATGAAGTGAGTGTGAGGGCAATGGCGATGGAGTGAGTGTGAGGTGATCAGGGTGATGGTGATGGAGAGATTGAGGGTGCCAATGTTACTGTGATGGAATGAGACTGAAGAGTTCAAAGTGACCGTGATGGACTGAGTGTGAGGGACTCGGGATGATAGTTAGAAAGTGAGTGTAAGGGGGTCAGGGTGACAGTGATGGAGTGAAAACGAGAGGGTCAATAGGAGAGTAATGGAGTGAGTGTGAGTGGCTCAGTTTTCAGTGATGGTGTGAGTGTAAGGAGAAATTTGTGCTGAAATGGACTCAGTGTGATTGGGTCAGGGTGACAGTGACAGAGAGGGTGTCAGTGTGTGCGTGGACCAGTGAAAGACAGAGTGTAAGGTGGTAAGTATGACGGGGGTGGAGTGATAGTCAGTGTCAAGGCAACGGAGTGAGTGTGAGGGGGTCAGGGTTGCAGTGATGATCTTAATGTGATCAGATCAGGATGAGGGCCGTGGAGTGAGAGTGAGGCAGGTAAGAGTGATAGTGACAGAGTGTGTATGAGTGGGTCAGGGTGATGTTGACAGATTAAGTGTGAGAGGGTCAGACTGACAACAGCACAGAAAGTGGGAGGCGGTCAGGTTGACAGAGTGTGAGGGGGTCAGGGTGACACAGAGAATGTGATGGGTGATGGTGACGGTTATGGAGTGAGTGTGAGAATATCAGGGTGACAAAGTGAATATCAGGGTTTCAGTGTGATGGTGAAAGAGTGAATGTTGGTGAGTCAGGGAGACAAAGGTGGAGTGAGTGTGAGTGAGTCAGTGGGTCACTGACGCAGTAAGTGTTTGGGGTCCGTCTGAAGGTGATGGAGTGGGTGACAGAGAAGGAGTTATTGTTACAAGGTCGAGGTAACAATGATGGTTTGAGTGTGAGGGTGTCAGGGTGACGGAGTGAGTGTAAGGGGGTCATGGTGAAGGTGATGGAGTAGATTGAAGTTGTCATGGTGACAGTGATGCAGTGAGTGTGAGAGGGTCTTGGTGACAGTGACCGAGTGTGTGTGAGGGGAAGAAGGTTAGGCTGACAGTGACGGAGTGAGTGTGAGGAGATCCCAGGGACGAAGGCGGAGTGGTTGTGAGGAAATCGGGTTGATGCAGTGAATGTGATGTGGCGAGGATGACAAAGATGGAGTAAGTGTGATATGGCCAGGGTGACGTCAACGGAGTGAGCTGACGGGTCAGGGTAATAGTTCCAGAATGAGTGTGGGCCGGGGGAGGTCAGGGTGACAATGACCATGTGAATGTAAGTGTGTCTGAGTGACTGTGACAGAGTGAGCGTGAGGTGGCCAGGGTAACATTGACAGAGTGAGTGTGAGGTGATAGCTTTTATGTGAGTGTGAGGGTGTTAGGTTGACGATGATGGAGTGAGCGTGAGCTGGACCTGTTGACAGTGATGGAATGAGTGTGTCAGTTTCAGGGTGACTATGGTGGAGTAAGTGTGAGGTGGTCAGAGTTTCAGAGATGGAGTGAGAGTGTATGAGTAGCCAGGGTGACATTGACACAGTGAGTGTGATGGCCAGGGTGGTAGTTACAGTGTGAGTGTGATGGGTACACAGGGATGGTGAGGGAGGGTGTCTGATAAGGTCAGGTTTATAGAGATGGAGTGAATGTGAGGGATACAGGGTTATGGCGATGATGTGATTCTGAGGGGGTCAGGATGACGGTGAGGAAAAGAGTGTGAGTGGGTTAGGGTAACTGTGCGAGTATGACGGTGGGCAGGGTAGGGGTGATGAAGTGATCAGCGGGGGACAGGGTGCCAGTGAGGGTGACTGACGAAGTTTGAGGGAGCCAGTGTAGAAGTGATGGAGTATATGTGATCATGTCAGGGTGGGGGCGATGCAGTGCGTGTGAGGCGGGTTAGTGTGATGGTGAGCTAGTGACTGTGAGGTAGTCACCGTGGCAGTGTCAGAATCAGTGTAAATGGTCAGGGTTACAATAACGGAGTAGTGTGGAGGGGGTCAGGGTGATAGTGACGGACAGAGTGTGAGAAGTTCAGGGTAACGGTAACTAATTGGGAGTAAGTGGGTAAAGGTTACCGTTGACAGATTGAGTGTGACGGGGTCAGGGTAAGGGTGACCCAGTTGAGTGTGGGGGTGTCAGGGTGACAGTGATGGAGTGAGTGTGAGGAAAGAAATTTGACAGTGACATTCATGGAGTGAGTGCGAGCTTTTCAGGGTAACAGTGATGGAGAGAGTTTGAGGATGCTAGTCTTACTGTAATAGAGTGAGGTTGAGGGGTTCAGGGTGACAGTGACGGAGTGAGACTGAGGATGACAGGGTGGCAGTGATGGACTGAGTTTGAGGAGGTCAGTGTGACAGTGACAAATTTAGCGTGTCGGGATCAGGGTGATGGTGACAGAGTGAGCGTGAGATGGTAATGGTGACAACGGCGGACTGAGTCTAATGGAGTTAGTGTGACTTGACAAGGTGAGCGTCAGGGAGTTGAGGGTGACAGTGACTGAGTGGGTCTGGAGGTATAGTGTGATGGACATTGTGTTAGTGCGATGGGTCAGGGTGACAGTGAGGGAATGAGTGTGATGGGGACACAGTGACAGTGACTGAGTGGTTATGAGGGGGTCAGATTGCCTGTGACTGCGTGAGTTTGAGGGGATCATAGTGACAGTGACTGTGAGTGTAAGGGGGCTTGGGTGACAGTGAAGGGGTGTTTATGAGGATGGTCAGTGTGATAGAATGTGTGAGAGGGCTGCGGGTGACAGTGACAGAGGAAGTGTGAGGGGTTTAGGGTGATCCTTGGCGATTGAGTGTGAGGGAGTCAGTGTGACACTGACGGATTGATTTTGAGGGTTCAGGGTGATAGTATGGGTGCATCTGTGTGACCGAGTCAGAATGACGGCATGAGAGTGAATGATTCAGATTGTCAATGATGGAGTGAGTGTGATTGGTTCAAGATGACTGTGATTGCGGGAGTCTGATGGGGTCACGGTGACGGGGACAGAGTGAGATTCAGCAAGTGAGCGTGACAGAAACAGAGTAAGTCTGACAGTGACCAATGAGAAATGGGCATTCACGGTGACGGTAACTGAGTGAGTGTAAGGGGGTCAGGATGTCAGTGATGGAGTGAGGGTGAACGGGTGTCCGGCTGGTGGTGAAGAAGTGAGTGTGAGGGTGTCAGAGTTACGATGACAGATTGAGTGTGAGGGTGTTAGTGTGACAGTGACAGAGTGAGTGTAAGGGGATCAGTGTGTCGGTGATGGAGTATGTGTGTAAGGTGTTAGTGTGACAGTGATGGAGACCGTTTGATGGTGCCAGCGTTACTGTGATGAAATGAGATTGAGGGCGTTAGTATGACACTGATGGAATGAGAGTGAGGGCTTCAGTGTGATGGTGACAAATGTGCATTAGAGGGTCAGGGTGATAACAGCGGAGTGAATGTATGGGGTTTCAGGGGGACAGAGTGAGTGTGAATTCATGAGGGTGACGGAAAGAATGTGAGGGGGTCCGTGTGACAGTGACAGAGTGAGTGTGAGGGGGTCAGGGTGATGGTGTTAGAGTGTGTGTGAGAGGGTCAGGATGACAGTGGCATAGTGAGTGTGAGGGGATCATGGTTACAGAATCAAGTGGCTGTGAGACTGGGAAGTGGAACAGTTACAGAGAGAGTGTGAGGGTTTCAGGGTGACAGTGACAGAGTGAGTGTGAGATGTTCAGGGTGACAGTGACTGACGATGTGCGAGGAGGTAAGACGATTGCTGAAGGAGTGACTGTGATGGAGTCAGAGTGACGCCGATTGACTGAGTGAGGGGGGCCAGGGTGGCAGGGAGGACTGAATATGATTGGGTCTGGGTGACAAAGTGAATGTAATGAGGTCAGGCTGACAATGATGGAGTGAATGTGCAGGGGTCATGGTGACAGAGGCGTAGAAGTGTGAGGTGGCCCGCGGGGAGAGTAAGATTGAGATGGTTAGGATGACTTTGAGGATTTGAGTGTGACATGGTCAGGGTGGCGGGGTGCACTGAGTGTAATTGGGTCTAGGTGATAGTGATGGAGTGAGTGTGAGGGGGTCAGGATGAAGGAGTGAGTGCGAGGAGGTCAGGGTGACAGAGAAGGAGAGTGTGTCAGAGGGTCAGGGTGACAGTGAGTGAGCAAATATGAGGGGGTGAGATTGATTGTGTCGAACTGAGTGTGAGGTATCAGGCTGATGGTGATGGAATGAGTGTGAGGGGATCAGGGGAACGGTGACAGGGTGAATGTGAGGAGTATACGCTGATTGTGACTCAGTGCCTGTGAGGGGTCAGAGTGCCTATGACTGTGACTACAGGGTTACTTTGATGGACTGAATGTAATGGGCTCAGCGTGACAGAGACAGAGTGAGTGTGAGAGTGTTAGGGTGACGGTGAGGGAGTGAGTGCCATGGGATCAGTGTGACGGTACTAAATGAGTTCCAGAGTGAGTGTGACAGTGAAAGAGTGAGGGTAGGGGGATTAGCTAGAAGGTAATGGAGTTAGTGCGAGTGGGTCAGGGTGACAGTACCTGAGTGTGTGCGAGGAGGACAGGATGACAGTGATTGAGTGAGTGTGAAAGGGTCAAGGTGCCTGTGACTGAGTTTGAGGGCATCAGTGTGACCGTGACAACGTGAATGTGAGTGTGATATAGGCTAAAGTGATGGAATGAATGTGAGAAGGTAAGGATGACAGGAAGTGATGAGTGTGAGGAGGTCAGGGTGAGGTGGATGGAGTGAGTGTGAGAGTGTCACGGTGACTCTGACGGAGTGTGTGTGAGATGATTAGGGTGACAGCGACGGAGTGAATGTGGGGGCTCAGGATGAAGGAGTGATTGCGAGGAGGTCAGGGTAACAGCGAAGGAGTGTGTATGTGAGGGGGTCAGGGTGACAGTGAGTGAGTGAATATGAGGGGGTGAGGTTGATTGTGTTCTAGTGAGTGTGAGGTATCAGGCTGATGGTGATGGAATGAGTGTGAGGGGATAAAGGAAATGGTGACAGGGTGAATGTGAGGTCTACATGGTGATTGTGACTCAGTGAGTGTGAGGGGTCTGGGTGCCTATGATTGTGATGACAGGTTTACTTTGACGGACTGAGTGTTATTGCGCTCAGCGTGACAGAGACAGAGGGAGTGTGAGGGTGTTAGGGTGATGGTGAGGGAGTGGGTCTGATGGAATCAGTTTTACGGTACCAATGTGAGTTTCGGAGTGCGTGTGACAGTGACAGAGCGAGGGTGGGGAAATAGCGTGATGGTGATGGTGTTAGTGGGAGTGGGTCAGGGTGGTAGTACTGAGTGTGTGTGAGGAGGACAGGATGACAGTGACAGGATGACAGGGACCTACTCATTGTGACTGGGTCAGGGTGACCGTGAGAGAGTGCATGTTAGGGTCTGCATGGGCCAGTGACATTCTGAGTATAAGGCGGTAATTGTGATGGCAGTTGAGTGATTATTAGTGGGTCAGGGCAACAGAGTGAGTATAGGTAGCAATGATGGAGTGAATGTGATCAGATCAGGGAGTGGGCGATGGTTTGAGTGTGAAGGTGTCAGGCTGATGGTAACAGTGACAGATTGCGTGTCAGAGTGTGACAGCGACGGAGTGAGAATAAGGTGATCTGAGTGTCTGCGATGGAGGGAGTGTGAGGGTGTCAGGTGACATTGAGGGTGTGAGTGTGATGCATTCAGGGTGACGGTGATGGAGTGAGTGTGAGTGAGTCATTGTGATGGTGGCAGAGTGAATGTGATTGTGCCAAGGTTACATTGATGGAGTAAGGGTGAGGGTATCATAGATTACAGTGATGGAGTGAATGGAGTAAGGGTGACAGTGACGGGTGAGTGTGGGGAGATCATGGTGAGGGGTTTGCAGTGAGTGTGAGGTGATCCAGATGATCCTGATGGAGTGAGTTGCGGGTGTCAGGCTGCTGGTGAACGAGAGTGTGCGAAGGTGTCAGAGTGACGTTGACAGATGGAGTGTCATGGTGTGAGTGTGACAGTAAAGGAGTGAGTGTAAGGGGGTAGGTGTATCAGTGATGAAATGTGTGCGAGGAGTCAGGTGACCGTCAGTTTGTGAGTGTGAGGTTGTCAGGGTGACAGAGTGAGTGTGAGGGAGTTAGGGTGATGGTTACTAATTGAGTGCGAGAGAGTCAGTGAAGAAAGTTAACGTCGGTGTCAGGGCGATTGTGTGTGTTAGAAGGTCAGGGTGACAATGCCAGAGTGAGTGTGAGGGGATCGGGGTGACAGAATGAGTGTGAGGAGGGCAGGTGACAGTAATGGAGTGAGTCTGAGGTGGACAGCATGACAGTTACAGAGGGAGTGTGAGGGACTCAGAAAGATAGTGAATGAGTGAATGTGTGTGGTTCAGATTGATAGTGATGGAATAGGTGTGTGAGGGTCAGGGTGATAGGAACAGAATGACTGTGAGATGTTCAGGGTGATGGTGACTGACTACGTGCAGGGGGTAAAGTTATCGCTGATGGAGTGAGTGCGAGGGGGTCAGGTACATTGTGACAGAGTTAGTCTGAGGTGATCAGGATGATTTTGAGGGTTGGAGTGCGAAAGGGCTAAAGGTGTCTGAGCGTACTGAATGTAATTGGGTTTGGATGACAGAGGGAATGTGATGGGGTCAGGGTGACGGTGGCAGTGTGAGTGAAGTGGCCAGGGTGACAGACATGGAATGAGTGTGAGATGGTCAGGGGACAGAGTGAGGTTGAGGTGGGCAGGATGGCATTGAGGTTTTGAGTGTGAGGGGTTCAGGGTAGCGGGGTGACTGTGTGTGATTGGGTTGGGTGTTGGTGATGGAGAGAGTGTGAAGGATCAGGATGACAGAGTGATTGTGAGGGGGTCAGCGTGACAGTGACGGTGTGAATGTGAGGGGACACGGTGACAGTGACTGAGTGAGTGTGAGGGTGTCAGGATGTCTATGACTGTGACGAGTCAGGGTTATTGAGACGGGCTGAGTGTGATGGGGTCAGCGTGACAGAGATGGAGTGAGTGTGTGGATATCAGGGTGTGGGTCAGGCGGTGATTCTGATGGGGGTCAGTGTGACGATGACAAAGTGAGTGTCAGGGAGTTGTGGGTGTGAGTGATGGATTGAGTGGGGTGGGTATTGTGGTTGTGATGGCGTTAGTACTTGGGCGTCAGGTTGACAATGAGTGAATGAGTGTGAGGCTGCCAGGTTGATTGTAACTGAGTGTAAGGGGATCTGAGAAACGTTGACGGAGTAAGTTTGGGGTGTACATAGTGACAGAGACTGAGTAAGTGTGAGTGGGTCAGGTTGCTTTTGACTGTGAGTGTGTCAGGATGCTTGTGACTGTGAGTAGTCAGGGTTACTCTGACGGACTGAGTGTGATGGGCTCGGTGTGATCGAGGTGAAATGAGTGTGAAGGTATCAAGGTGATGGTGAGAGAGTGGGGTTGATGAAGCCAATGTGATGGTGACAACGTGAGAGGCAGGGATTGAGGGTGACAGTGATTGACTGAGTATGTGGGGATAGTGTGATGCGAGGGGGTCAGTGTGACAGTGAAGAAGTTAGTGTGAAGGGATCACTCTGATATTGATAGAGTTAGTGTGTGGGTGTCAGGGCGACAGTGATGGAGTGAATGTATCAGGATCAGGGTGACAGTGAGAGTGTACGTGGGTCAGGGTGATGGTGATGGAATGAGTGTTGGGGGCAGAGTGATGGTGATGGAGTGAGTGTCGGGGTGCAGGATGACCATGACCAAGTGAATGTGGGGATGTCAGGTTGACAGTGATGGAAAGAGTGTGAGTGGATCGGGCTGACAATGATGTGGTGTGTGTAAGCAGTCATTGTGATATTGGGAGACTCAGTGTTAGTTGTCAAGAGTGACAGTGATGGAGTAAGTGGGTGAGTTTAATAATGACGATGAAGAAGTGAGTGTGATGTAGTCAGGTTTACTGCGACAGTGTTCAGCGTTAGGGGTTCAGCGTGACAGTGAGGACTTGAGGTGGAATGGTCAGGGGAACAGGGTGGGAGTGTGCGTAACGCAGTCAGGGTGATGGTGTGAGAGTGAGGGTTCTTTGTGATGGTGACGGTGTGAGTGTGAGGTTGTCAAGGTGACAATAAGGGTTTGAATGTAAGGACGTAATGGTCACGGGAATGGAGTGAGATTGAGCGTCAGGGTGATGGTGAGGGAGTGATTCTGATGGGGTCAGGGTGACGATGACAGAGTTCAAGTCAGGGAGCTAGAGTGACAGTGACAGGATGAGTGTAAGGGGGTCAGACTGACGGTGACAGAGAGAGTGTGGGGGAATCAGATTGAAAGTGACATAGTGACTGTGACCGGATCATGTTGACAATGAACGAGTGAGTGTGAGAGAGTTGGTGTGACGATGGCAGAGTGAGTGTGAGGGCGTTAGCATGACGGTGAGAGAGTAAGTGTTAGGGGGTCAGTACAACGGTGGTAGAGTGTGTGTGTGTGAGTGGGACAGAGTGACGGTGACTGTGTATCTGTGTGTCAGTGTGACAATGATGCAGTGAGTGTGACGGAGTCATGGTGATGGTGACTGAGGGATTGTGACTCCGTCAGAGACACTGTGACTGAATGAATATGAGCGGACTAGGGTGACCGTGAGTGTGTGGCTGTGAGGGAATCAAAGTGATGGTGACAGAGTGAGTGTGAGGGGCTCTGGCAGACAGTGATCAAGCGAGTGTGAGAATGTCAGGGAGACAGTGGTGGAATTAGTGTGATGGCATCAGTATTACGGTGACAGGGTAATGGTGATTTAGTGAGTGTGTGGGGGTCTTGGTGGTGGTGACAAACTGCATTGAGTGCTCAAGCTGATAGTTACGGAATGAGAGTGATGGGTTTAGGGTGACGATGACACAGTGAGTGTGGGAGGTTTAGGGTGACGGAGACTAAGTCAGCGTGGGGGGGAGATGGTGACAGAAACTGGGTGCGTGTGAGGGGTTCTGGGTGACGCTGACAGAGTGAGTTTCAGGTTGTCAGGTTAACAGTGACGGAGTGCGTGATGGGGTCAGAGTGATTATGCTGGAGTAAGGGTGAAGGTGAGGACGTCAGCGTGACGGTGATTGACAGAGTCTGGGGGATTCAGGGTGATGGTGACAGTGAGTGTGAGGATTTCAGTGTAATGCTGACGGAGTGAGTGTGAGGGTGTCATAGGTTAGGGTGATGGAGTGAATATGAGGACTCAAGAGAGACAGTGACGGATGAGTGTGAGGTCAGAGTGATTGTGATGGTGTGAGTGCGATGGGGTCAGGGTGAGGGTGAATGTGAGGGCGTCAGTGTGACAGTGGCCATGTCAGTGTGAGGGCGTCATCCCGGAACTGAATGACCATGATGGAGCGATTTTGAGGTGGTCAGGGTGACAGAAATAAGTGACGTGAAGGGGTCAGGAGGAAGGTGTTGGAGTGTCAGAGTGATGCAGATTGAGAGAGTCTGATGTGGTCATGATAACAGGGACGAAGTGAGTTTGAGGGTTTATGAGTGATGGTGACACAGTGAATGTGGGAGGAAACCGGTGCACCTGGAGGAAACACACGCATACACGGGGAGAACGTGCAAACTCCACACAGTCAGTGCCTGAGGCGGGAATTGAACCCGGGTCTCTAGCGCTGTGAGGCAGCAGTGCTAACCACTGTGCCACTGTGCCGCCCACAATTAGAGGAGTTCCGGGTGATGGTGATCGAGTGTGTGTGAATGGGTCAGGGATATGTTGATGGAGTGAATGCGAGGGGGTCAGGGTGACAGTGATTGTGTGGGTCTGATGGGTTCAGGGTGACCCTGATGGAGTGAGTGCAATGGGACCAATGCGACAGTGTGCTAGGTAGTGGCGATGGTGACGGAGTGAGTTTGAGGTGGGCAGCGTAACGGAGCCGGAGTGAGTGTGTCGGCGTCAGGGTGACAAAGATGGAGTGAATGTGAGGGGGTGAGGGTGACAAGGACAAAGGCAGTGTGAGGGCCTCAGGGTGACGGGGACAGAGAGATTGTGAGGGGTACAGGGTGAACGTGACAGAGTTACTGTGAGCGCCTCGGCATGGCAGGGACAGAATGTGTGTTTGTGTACCAGCTAAACAGTGACGGAATGAGTGCGACGGGGTCAGGGTGACAGGGACATGGAGAATGCGAGGGGCTCAGAGTGATGGTGAGTACCTCAGCATATCAGGATCAGAGTGCATGTATGTTTGACAGGCTGTAACTGATGCAGTGACTGCGAGGGTTTCAGGGTGATAGTGACTTAGTGCTTGTGACCCTTTCCAAGGAACAGTGACAGAGTGAGCGTCAGGGGGTCATGGAAACAATGACAGAGTGAGTTTGAGTGGGTCAGGGAAAGGGTGACTGAGTGAGCATAAGGGTTTCAGGGAGACAATTACAGAGTGAGTATGCGGGTTCAGGGAAACGGTGATGGAATGAGCGTGAGGGGATCCAGGTGTCAGTGACTGACTGTGGGGTTTGCAGGTGTCAGTGACTGAGTGAATGTGAGCGTGTCAGGGTGACTGACAGAGTGAGTGTTGGGGTGTCAGCGTGACAGTGATGGAGTGAGTGTGAGGGAGTAAGGCTGATTGTTACGGAGTGAGTGTGAGAAGGTCATGGTGATGATGATGGATTCAATGTCAGGGTGTGAGTGTGACAATGATGTTGTGAATGTGAATGTGAATGGCTCAGGGTGATGGTGACAGAGTGACTGTGAGGAGGTCAGGGAGAGAGTGAGTTTGCCTGGGTCAGGTTGACCGTGTCAGGGTAATTGTGATGGAGTCAGTGTGAGCGGTTCAGTGTGATGGTGTGAGACTGAGTGTGTGGGAGACAGCGCGACAGTGATGGATGAGTGCGAGGCATCAAGGGGATGGTGACAGAATAATTGTGAGGGGTGATCGGTATGGTGATGTTGGAGGGTGACGGTGACAGGGTGATTGTGATTGCAGGTAGTGTGTCAGGGTCTGGGTGCAGCAGAGATTGGCGGGAGGTGGGCGGAAGTGACGTCGGAGCGCAGAGGCTACATGGGAAGTTGAACGACTGTTATTTAAGTAGGTGTATTATAAGTCCCAGGTCCTATGGTGGCACGGTGGTTAGCACTGTTGCCTCCCAGCGCCAGGGACCTATGTTCAGGTCCCACCTTGGGTGACTGTCCATGTGGAGTTTGCACATTCTCCTCGTGTCTGCGTATGATTCCTTGACTGCAAAGCTGGTTCTGTGTGCATGATGTTGGAGGTCAAGTACTCTGGTGTATCTGGCTCGTATAACTGTGGAAAATGTGTGCACCTTCAGCTCTGACCGTGCATATTGTAGCACTGACAAAGAACTCGATGACCTCATGATCATCCAAGCAAATGAGATCTTTCTGGACAGTACCTTCAGCGAGTTGAATACACTGAGCATACCAGAAGGGAAAATGCGGTGAGGAAGGCAGAGAGGAGACAAGTGCTAGAGGCCCTAGTGGAAGTATCTGTTAGGAACAGGTTGAACCTTTTGGAAACAGGAGAGACAGATGACACTGCCAGTCCGCGAGGCGATCAGGTCTGCCAATCAAAAGTTGGCGTGGAGGCAGGCCCGAGGAGCCAGACATCATATAGAGCCATGGTAGTAGGGGACTCCATAGTGAGAGGATATGAACAGGGTTTCGGTGGCAACAGGCGGGATTTCAGGATAGTGTGTTGCCTTCCTGGTGCCAGGATAAAGGATATCGCAGACAGAGTGCTCAAGGGCGAAGGTGAAGATCCAGAGATGGTGGTACATGTCGGCACAAATGATGTCGGGAAGAGGAGAAGGGACATTCTACAGCGGGAATTCGGAGAACTCGGAAGAAAGCTGAAATCAGCACGTCTCGTGTGGTTATCTCTGGTTTGCTTCCAGTTCCTCGGGCTGGAGAGGACAGGAACAATGAGATAAGTGACTTGCACGCGTGGCTGGGGAACTGGTGCAGGAAGCAAGGACATAAATTCTTGGATCACTGGGGCATGTTTTGCAGAAAGGGTAATATATACAAGAGGGACGGCTTGCAGCTTAATAGATGGGAGACCAGCATTCTGGCAGGCAGGTTTGTCACATCAATAGAGTTGCGTTTAAACTAAATAGCGGGGGTGAGGGGACAAACTGGAAGCTTAAGAAGGATACTGAACGGAAAGTTAGAACAAGAGAAGTCAAGAAAGACAACAGAATCAATGGAGCTGAAAACTCACAAAGGGATCATGCCGTAA
The DNA here is from genome assembly GCF_047496795.1 of Chiloscyllium punctatum. NCBI lineage: Eukaryota > Metazoa > Chordata > Chondrichthyes > Orectolobiformes > Hemiscylliidae > Chiloscyllium > Chiloscyllium punctatum. The sequence continues at coordinate 97,320,043 of NC_092750.1, read as the reverse complement.
GGTCAAGTGAAATAGGGATTGATAGGAAGGGTGAGGGTAGTAACAAATTAAAAATATTATATATGAATGCACAAAACATGAGAAATAAGATAGATGAGCTTACGGCTCATTTGGAAATTGGCAGTTACGATGTTTTGGGGATAACAGAGACGTGGCTTCAAGTGGACAGGGCCTGAGAAATGAATATTCAATGCTATATTCTATCGTAACGACAGACTGACGGGCAGAGGGGGGTGGTGTGGTCCTGTTGGTCAGGAATGGTATTCAGTGCCTTGCAAAGGAGGACCTAGAAGCAGAGGATGTGGAGTCAGTGTGGACAGGGCTGAGAAATTCTAAGGGTAGAAAGAGCCTCGTGGCCCCCAAACGGTAGTCTGAATGTAGCGTGTAAGTTGAATAAGGAGCTGAAATTGGCCTGTCGCAAAGATATTACTATAAAGATATGTCGCAAAGATATGGTGGATTTCAACATGCAGGAAGACTGGGAGAGTCAGGATGGTACTGGAACCCAAGAAAGGGAGCTTGTGGAGTGCCTCCGAGATGGATTCTTTGAACAACTGGTGCTGCAGCATAACAGGGAGAAGGCAATTCTGGATCTGGTGTTGTGCAACGAACCAGATTGGATCAGGGATGTTGAAGAGAAGGAGGCATTAGGAGGTAGTGACCATAACATAAGAAGCTTTAATCTGCAATTGGAAAGGGAGAGAGTACAATCGGAAGTGAACTGAAGAATATTTTCATTGAATACAGGTAACTATGGACCAATGAGGGAGGAGCTGGCCAAAGTTCAATGGTGCAATACTCTAACAAAGATGGATGGCAGTGGAGCCAGGAATTTCCGAGTATAATGCAGAAGATGCAGGATCAGTTCATTCCAAAAAGGAAGAAGAATCCTAAGAGGAGGCAGGTGGCGTGGCTGAAGAGGGAAGTTAAGAAACATATAAAGTCAGAAGAGAAACAGTATACCATAGCAAAGATGAGTGGGACAATGGACGACTGGGAATCTTTTAAAGAACAACAGAGGATAACTAAGAAGGAAATACGCAAAGAAAAAATGAGGTACTAAGTTAAACTGGCCAAAAATATAAAGGAGGATGGTAAAGCTTTTTTTAGGAATGTGAATGGAAGAAAAAAATGGTTAGGACTAAAATTGGGCACTTGAAGACAGAAACGGGTGAACATATTACGGAGCACAAAGAAATGTCAGAAGAGTTGAATTGGGATTTTAGATCTGTGTTCATTGTGGAAGACACAAGCAATCTCTCAGAGGAAATAGTGGCTGAAAGACCTGAACTGAAGGGAATTTATATTTGCCAGGAAATGGTGTTAGGTCTGAAGGCTGGTAACTCCCTGGGACCTGATGGTCTACGTCCCAGGGTACTGAAGGAGGTGGCTCTAGAAATTGCGGATTCATTGGTGATCATTTTCAAATGTTCTATAGATTCAGGATCAGCTCCTGCAGATTGGAGAGGAGCTAATGTTGTCCCACTTTTCAAGAAAGGAGAGAGAGAGAAAGCAGGAAATTATAGACCAGTTAGCCTGACCTCAGTGGTGGGCAAGATGCTGGAGTCAATTATAAAGGATTAAATTCTGACACATCTGGATAGCAGTAACAGGATAGGTCAGAGTCAGCATGGATTTATGAAGGGGTAATCATGCTTGACTAATCTTCTGGAATTTTTTGAGGATGTAACTCTGAAGATGGACAAAGGAGATCCAGTGGATGTAGTGTACCTGGACTTTCTGAAAGACTTTGATAAAGGCCAACATAGGAGGTTAGTGAGCAAAATTAGGGTGCATGGTATTGGGGGCAAAATACTGATTTGTATTGAAAATTGGTCGGCTGACAGGAAACAAGGATTCGTGATAAACAGCTCCCTTTCAGAATAGCAGGCGGTGACCAGTGGGGTACTGCAGGGATCAAAAAGAGCAGCTTTTTACAATAGACATTAATAATATAGATAATGGTCGTAAAAGTAATATTCGCAAATTTGCTGATGATACAAAGCTAGGAGGCAGGGTGAAATGTGAAGAGGATGTTAGGAGATTACAGGGTGACCTGGACAGGCTAGGTGAGTGGTAAGATGCATGGAATATGCAGTTTAATGTGGATAAATGTGTGGTTATGCACTTTGGTGACAAGAACAGGAAGGCAGATTACTATCTAAATGGAGTCAAGTTGGGTAAAGGGACAGTACAACGAGATCTTGGTGTTTTTGTACATCAGTCAATGAAAGCAAGCATGTAGGTACAGCAGGCAGTGAAGAAAGCTAACAGCATGCTGGCCTTCATAAGAAGAGGAATTGTGTATAGAAGCAAAGAGGTCCTTCTGCAGCTGTACAGGCCCCTGGTGAGACGGCACCTGGAATATTGTGTGCAGTTTTGGTCTCCAAATTTGAGGAAAGGCATTCTGGCTATTGAGGGAATGCAGCGGAGTTTCACGAGGTCAATTCCCGGAATGGCGGGACTGTCTTCCATTGAATGATTGGAGCGACTGGTCTTATATACCTTTGAGTTTAAAAGGCTGAGAGGAGATCTGATTGAGACGTTTAAGATTATTAAAGGATTAAACACTCTGGAGGTGGGAAGAATGTTTCCGCTGATGGGTGAGTCCCGAACCAGAGGACACAGTTTGAAAATACAGGATAGGCCATTTAGAACAGAATTGAGGAGAAACTTCTTCGCCCAGAGAGTGGTGGGTGTGTGGAATGCTATGCCCGATAGGGCTGTGGAGGACAAGTCTCTGGAAACTTTCAAGAAAGAGTTGCATAGAGCTCTTAAGGATAGTCAAAGACCTTCAAAGGTTATGGGGATAAGGCAAGAACAGGATACTGATTGAGGATGACCAGCCATGATCATAATGAATGGTGGTGCTGGCGTGAAGGGCAGAATGGCTTACTCCCGCACCTATTGTCTACTGTCTATTGTGACAATGACGGATTGAGTGTGAGGGTGCCAGGGTTATGGTAGTGGAGCGAGTGGGACGGGTGTGATAGATTACGCTGATGGAGTCAATATGACGACATAAGATGATAATGACGGATGAATACCGGAAGGTCAGAGTGAGGGGTACAGGGTGACAGTGACTGAGTGAATGTGAAGGTTCCAGGGTGACAGTGACAGAGTGAGTGAGAGGGGTACCGGGTGACAGTGGTGGAGTTAGTGTGATTGGGTCAGGATGGCGGAGACAAAGATAGTGTGAGGGCCTCAGAGTAACGGGGCAGAGAGATTGTGAGGGGCACAGGTTGACAGTGATGGAGTGAGTGTGACTGGATCAATGTTTCGGTGATGGTGTGACGGTGATTTAGTGAGTGTGAGGGGTGTAATGGTGACTAAGTGCATTGAGTGATCTGGCTGATGGTTATGGAGTGACTGTGATGCGGTCAGGGTGACGATGATAGAGTAAATGTCTGTGTGTGAGCGTGTGTGTGTGTGACAGTGACAGAGTGAGTGTGAGGGGATCAGGGTGACGCTGGTGGAGTGACTGTGTGGGGTCAGGTTGACAGAGTGTGTGTGCAAGAGTCAGGATCATGGTGCTGGAGTGAGTGTGATGGTATCAGGGTGACAGTGATTGAAAGAGTCTGAAGGGCTCAGGGTGATGGTGATGGAGTAAGAATGTGAGTGTCCGGGTAACAGAGATGGAGTGAACGTGAGGGGACAGGGTGATCGGGTTAGAGAAAGTGCGAGGGGCTGGGGTGACCATGCCAGGGTGAGTGTGCGTGCCTGAGTGTGACGGGGACGAATGCACCTGTGTGGGTCAGGTTCACATTGATGCAGTGGTTATGAGTGATTCAGGGTGACTGTGACGAAGTGATTGTGACCCTGTCAGGGAAATAGAGATATAGTGAGTGCGAGCGGGCCAGGGTGACAGTAACTGAGTGAGTGAGAAGGTTTCTGGGTGTCAGTGACTGAGTGAATGTGAGGATATCAGGGTGAAAGTGACAGAATAGTGTGGGGTGTCTAGTTGACAATGATATAGTGAGTGTAAGAGGGTCAAGGTGGGATTGAATGTGATGGGGTCAGTTTGATGGTGACCAAATGATTTTGAGGGGTTCTGGGTGACAGTGACAGAGTGTGCCTGATAGGGTCAGGGTGAAGTCATGGAGTGAGTGTGAGGCATCAGGGTTATGCTGACAGAATGATTGTGTGGGGTGAGCGTGACGATGATGGAGAGAGTGTGAAGATGACCGGATGCTCGTTATGGAGAGAGTGTGACAGGGATAGGGTAATGATGATGGAGTAACTGTGATGGGGTCTGGGATCAGGGTGACGGTGACGGAGTGAGTGTGAGCGGGTCAGGGCAACGGTGATTGAGTGAATGTGTGTGTGGGTCATGTTGACAGTGATGGACAAGTGTGATGGTATAGGGTTGATAGTGGCGGAGTGAGTGTGAGTGATTCAGGGTGACAGTTACAGGAATAGCATAATGGGATCAGGATGACGGAGATGGACCGAGTGTGAGGGGGTCAGTTTGGGAATGAGTGTGACTGCATTAGGTTGACGGTGACCTAGTGATTTTGAGGGGTTTCAGGTGAGAGTGCCAGAGTGTGTGAGACGGGGTCAAGGTTATGGTGATGGAGTGAGGGGTTAGGGTGACCAGGTAACGGTCATAAAGAGAGAGAGTGAGGGGTTTAGGGTGATGGTGATGGAGTGAGTGTGAGGGAATCAGGGTGACGATGACTGAGTGCGTGTGTAACGTTGTCAGGGTGACAGGGGTGCAGTAAGTGGGAGGGTTTAACAATGACGATGAGGGAGTGACTGCCATGTAGACACGGTTACTGTGACAGAGTGGGTGTGAGGTGTTCAGCGTGGCAGTGTGGGTTTGAATTGTGCGTTCAAGGACACAGGAAGGTAGCAAATGTGACTGGATCAGGGTGACCGCAGGAGAGTGAGCATGATGGTTTCAGCGTGACAATCAATGATTGAGTATAAGGAAGTCAGGTTCATGGGAATGGAGTGAGATTAAGGGGTCACTGTGACTGTAAAGGAGGGAGTCTGATGGGGTCCGGTTGATAATGGCAGAATGAGTATCATGGAGTTATGGTGGCAGTGACAGAATGAGTGTGAGCTGGTCAGGGTGACTGTGAAAGAGAGAGAGTGTGAGGGGGGTCAGGGTGACGGTGATGTAGTGATTGTAAGGGGGTCAAGACAACGGAGACTGAGTTTGATGGGGTTATGTTTACGGTGCTACTGAGTGAGTGTGAAGGGGTCTGGATGACGGTGACGGAGTGAGTGTGAGGGGTAAGGGTGGCGGTGAGAGTGTGAGTGTGACGGGTTCAGCGTGACCCTGACGGTGTGAGTGAGAGGGGGCCAGTGAGGCAGTTACAGTGTGAATCGGAGCGGATCAGGGTGATAGTGAGTGTGTGAGTGTGAGGGGTTCAGGGTGAGAGTGAGGTTGTGAGTGTGTGCATTTCAGACTGACGGTACAGAATGAGTGTGAAGGTATCAGTATGACAGTGATAGAGTGAGTATGAGGTGGACAGGCTATCGGAGATTGAGTGTTTGCGACAGAGTCAGTGTGACCGTGATAGACTAAGTGTGAGGGGGTCAGGGTGATGGTGGTGGAATAAGTGTGCACGGGACAAGATGACGGGGACAAAGGCTGTGTGAGTGCCTCTGCGTGACAGGAAGAGTGAGACTGTGAGTGTCTCAGCGTGACAGGGAACGAGTGAGTGTGTTTCCATCAGGTTGGTATTCATTAATTGAGTGTGAATGTTTCAGGGTGACGGTGACTACGTGAGTGTGACCCTGTCAGGGAAACGATTGCGGAGTGAGTGTGAGGGGGACAGTGTGACGGTGACTGAGTGAGTGTGAGGCTTCCAGCTCATCACCCGTGACTGTCACTGATAGAAAAATCTCTTTATGTGATCCCACAATTTCTTTCTGATCTTCCCACAATATCCAGGGATATGCCTGGCTAGTTCCCAGGGATTTGTCTATCTTTTATGCATTTGGAAACCTCCAGTACCTCCTGCTCTGTAATGTGGACGCTTTTGAAGACATCACTGTTTATTTCCCTGACTTTCCCATTCTTTCTCCACAGTACGTTGAAACGTAAACTTTTCGTTTAGGATCTCAGCCATCTCATCAGGTTCCACACTTGGTTGGCCCCATTGATCATTAAGGAACCATATTCCATCCGTATTTAATCTTCCGTTGTTAATATACTTGTATTTTCCTCAGTTTGAACGAATAGAGCTTTCTCTCGTCCCCTTTGGGCCCTCCTGATTTCCCACTCAAATGTATTACTCCACCTGCAATGTTCTTCAATGGATTCCTTCATTCCAGCTGGCTATATGTGAGACGTGCTCTATTTCTCTTGATCAGAACCTCAATATCTCCAGTCATCCAGTTTTTCTTACTTGCATCAGCATTATCCTTCACACTAACAGGAATATGCTGGCCCTGAACTCTCACTTCATCTCTCTTATGAAAGGTTCCCACCTGCCTGACGTCAGTTTACCTCCAAATAGCCTCCACAATCAATTATTTATTGCTCTTGACTCATACATTCTGGATTCAGGCAAGACCAGTTTTGAACAATAACTTTTGAACCAGCCATGTTCTTTTCCATCACCACTCTCAAACTAATACGATTGTGGTGACTTTGCCAAAGTGTTTCCCCATGAACACCTCAGTCGCTTTCCCTACCTCGTTTCTCAAGTGGAGGTCAGGATTTACGCTTTCCTTCAGTCCAATCATTGACATTTTGACTGGGACAGTTTTATGGAACATCCCTAACAAATCCCTCCCATCCAAGCTGTGAATATTCTGGCAGGCCCAGTCTAAGTTTTGAAAGTTCAAATGCCTGACCATTGTAACGCTATCATTCTTACAGATATCTGAGACCTCCCGACATATTTGATGCTCAATTTCCCACTGATTATTGAGGGCCTGTAGTGCAGTTATATCAAAGTGATGACCGATTCTCATTTCTCAATTCCACCATTAAGGCATCACTGGGTGATCCCCAGGAATATTCTCTCTAAGTGCTGCAGTGATGTTTCACTGATCAAAAACTCCAATCCCCTCCTCTCTCACCTCCTGTTCTCTCTATCCTGTAGAATCTGTATCCTGGAACATTGAGCCGTCAGCCCTGTCCCTCCCTCAGCTGCGTTTCTGACATACCTATGGTGTCCCAGTCCCATGTCCATGCACCAAGTTCATCTGCCTTACCTGTTAGGCCTGTTATGTTGAAATAAAGTAGTTTAATTGATCAGTTTTCCCTTATATCTGCTGTATTCTTGCTGGCCTTGTCTAGTTAAATGGCTCTCTTGAAATTCTGTCCCAGCCTCAACATTCAGACTGCAGCGTGAGACCATCCCCCTCACTGTGAACAACACCCTTATCTTTCATGTCATCTGCAAAACGAGTAATGATACCTTCTGTTTTCACATCCGACTCATTAATGCCCATAAGGAACATCAATGGTTCCTGCACAGTTCCCTGTGGTACACCCACTGGTGAAAGAATTTCAAACACAAAACCAACCCTCCACCAATTTTGGATTCAATATGCTAACTTGCCTTGGATCCCATTGGTTTGTTGGACCAGCCTTCCATGTGGGACTTTGTCAAAGGCCATAGTGAACTCCAAAGAACCCACATCATCTGCACTGCCCTCAATATTTTTAATAGTGATTTCAAAGAAAAGTCAGCTGAATTTATCAGACAGGATCTTCCTTTACAAAATCCGTGCTGACTATCCCTAATTGTCCCTCAGAACTGTTCCCAATGATTTATCTCATCCCTGCTGTCAGATATCTGATCTGTAATGGCCTGGCCTACCCCTGCTGCCATTCTTGAACAAAAGAACCACATTAGCGATCCTCCAGTCATTCGGCAGTTCAACTGTGGTCAGCAAAGTATTAAATATATACGCCAGGGACCCATCAATCTCCTCCCTTACCTCCCGTGGCAGACTGGGATACATTTCATTGGGCACGGGGGATTTCCACACCTTTATGCCTGATAAAACATTTAATACCTCTTTATTGATCTTAAGATGTTCTTGAACCTCATCATCCCGACTGAAATCCCCGGCTACAAGTCCTTTCTCCTGTTTTAATACAGATGGGAAATAGTCATTGAATAATTCACCTAGTTCCTCTGGCTCCATGTCCCTTTGGTTTCCAACAGGCCTCACTCTTTAGCTAGGAATCCTCTGACTCTGACTATAGTCATAAGATATCGGGTAGGTTTTCCTTAATAGTGTCTGCCAATGATATTTAACGGCCATTGCTTGCCCCTCAATTCTAAGGTCCCCTTGCCCTCCCTATACTTGTGAAGAGCTTCACCTGCTTTTATTGAACTGCATTTTGTCGATCAAACTGACGATATCACTGGATCAGTATTCACTAGTCTTGCTGCCTATGTCATTCCCACTTTATTTACACACTGGTCATGGATCCTCACTGTATCATTTTAAAATACTCCACTTTCACAATACAGTCCTGTCTGGAGGTAGCTCAAGACAGTCTCTGTTTTCAATTTCCTGTTTCATCATAGGAGACTCAGTTGTGAGGGGGACAGACAGGAGACTGTGTGGCTGCAGAAGAGACCCCAGGATGGTGTGCTGCCTCCCGGGGTTCCAGGTCAATAGTGTCTCTGAGCGGTTGCTGAACATTCTGAAGGTGGATGGAGAACAGCCAGAGGTCATTTTGCACATCAATCCACATGACAGAGGTAGAAAAATGTATGGGCTCCTGTGAAATGAGTATCGGGAATTAGGTAAGAAGTTAAAAAGCAGGATATTGAGGGCAGTGATCTCCATATTACTCCCAGTGCCACGTGCCAGTGAGTATAGAAATAGAAAGATAGGCAGGATGAATGTGTGGCTGAGGAGCTGGTGTAGGGACAAGTGTTTTCAGTTCTTGGATCATTGGGACCTCTTCTGGGGTAGAGGTGACCTGAACACGTCGGGGGAACGGGTTGGATTTGAACCAGAGGGGCACCAGTATCCCTTGGTGGTGGTGGTTGTGGAGCTGGGAGGTGGAGGTGGAGGTGGTGAGGGTGGTTGGCTAACTGGTGCGCATGAAGCCTGACTAGTGAGGCAGACGAGTTCAGAGCATGGATTGGCTCGGGAGAATGGGATTTTCCAACTATAACAGAAACATGGCTGAGAGATATAGGACATACATACACTCAAAGTTTGTGAGAAGATTTGTAGCTCGGGTGCTCGTTGTTGTGGTTCTGTTCGGAGCTGGGAATTTATGTTGCCGACGTTTCATTCCCTGTCTAGGTGACATCCTCAGTGCTTGGGAGCCTCCTGTGAAGCGCTTCTGTGATCTTTCCTCCAGCATTTGTAGGGGTTTGAATGTGCCGCTTCCGGTTGTCAGTTCCAGCTCTCCGCTGCAGTGGTCGGTATATTGGGTCCAGATCGACGTGCTTATTGATTGAATCTGTGGATGAGTGCCATGCCTCTAGGAATTCCCTGGCGGTTCTTTGTTTGGCTTGTCCTCTCATAGTAGTGTTGTCCCAGTCGAATTCATGTTGCTTGTCATCTGCGTGTGTGGCTACGAAGGATAGCTGGTCGTGTTGTTTCGTGGCGAGTTGGTGTTCATGGATGCGGATCGTGAGCTGTCTTCCTGTTTGTCCTATGTAGTGTTTTGCGCAGTCCTTGCATGGGATATTGTACATTACATTGGTTTTGCTCATGCTGGCTATCGGGTCCTTCGTTCTGTGAGTTATTGAAAGAGAGTGGCTGTTGGTTTGTGTGCTGTTATGAGTCCTAATGGTTGCAGTAGTCTGGCTGTCAGTTCAGAAATGCTCCTGATGTATGGTAGTGTGGCTAGTCCTTTGGGTTGCGGCATGTCCTCATTCCGTTGTCATTCCCTTAGGCATCTGTTGATGAAATTGTGCGGGTTTCCATTTTTGGCGAATACATTGTATCGGTGTTCTTCCTCTTTTTGCAGTTCTGGTGTACTGCAGTGTGTTGTGGCTCTTTTGAACAGTGTCTTGATGCAACTTCTTTTGTGTGTGTTGGGGTGGTTGCTTTCGTAGTTCAGGACTTGGTCTGTGTGTGTGACTTTCCTGTAAACCTTTGTGGTGAATTCTCCGTTTGGTGTTCTCTGTACCATCACGTCTCGGAATGGGAGTTGGTTGTCCTTTTCTTCCTCTCTAGTGAATCGGATTCCTGTGAGTGTGGCGTTGATGATCCGGTGTGTGTTCTCTATTTCTGTGTTTGTAATGATTACAAAGGTGTCATCCACATATCTGACCCAGAGTTTGGGTGGATTTGCGGTAAAACTGTTTGTTCTAATCTTTGCATTACCGCTTCATCTATGAGTCCAGAAATGGGTGAGGCCATGGGTGTGCCGTTGATTTGTTCATATATTTGGTTGTTGAATGTGATGTGTGTTGTGAGGCCCAGGTCCAGTAGTTTGAGCATGCCGTCTTTGTTGATAGGTTCAACGTCCTGTTGTCTGTTCTGTATGTCCAGCAGGTTTACTAATGTTTCTCTGGCTAGGGGTTTGTCGATAGAGGTGAACAGTGCCGTTACATCAAATGAGACCATGATTTCTTCCTTGTCTATGTGTATATTTCTGATGATGTCCAAGAACTCCTGTGTTGATTGTATAGAGTATCTGGATCCGCTGATCAGGTGTTTCAGTTTCTGATGTAGCTCTTTAGCCAGTTTGTGTGATGGTATCCCTGGTAGTGATACTATGGCTGAGTGGGATGTCTGGTTTGTGCACTTTAGGTAGTCCATGGAATCTGGGGGTGTTGCTGCTTTCAGGTTTCATTCTTTGTCGGTCAGACCTGGTTATCTGTCCTTTTTTTGTAGGTTCCTCAGTGTGTTGTTTATCCTATTGGTGAGCTGTGAGATGGGGTCAAACTTACTCTTTTGGTAGGTGTTGGTATCTGCAAGTAGACTTTGCACTTCTTGGATGTAGTCTGTTTTGTCCAGGATGACCGTCATTCTGCCTTTGTCTGCTGATGAAATGATTATGTTCTTATCGTTTCTTAGTGATTTTAGTGCTTCCCTCTCCTTGGTGTTGAGGTTTTGTGTTTGTATTTTCCTTGTTATCAGAGGTACGATTCTTTGTCTCACTGTTTGTTGTGTCTTTTCTGTCAGTCGATTATTCCTGAGTGTGCATTCTAGTGCTGCTAGGAAGTCTGCTGTCTTGGCATCCCTGTGATTGTATTTGAGTCCCTTGGCCAGTATTGTTCTTTCCAATTCTGTGAGCTGTCTGTGGGAGAGGTTTCTAACCCAGGTGTGTGTTGTGGTGTCCTCTCTGTTGTGTGTTAGTTTGGCCATTTCTCCTTTTCGAGCCTTTTTTTTGCGGTGGGTTGTCCTGTTCTGTCCTATGGTGATGGCCTGTTCTATGATCTGGGTCCATTCATGATCGGTGGTTTTTGAAATTAACGATTTTTGGCGAGTAATTTCTTGTCTGTATTTGTGACGTCTGTTGTGAGCGTCTGTAATCATTACCTGGATCATCCTGAATCCATTCTGTCTGGTTGTGTCCCTGGTTTGTGGGTTGTTGACTGGTGGCCTGTATCTGACACATGGTGGAAGGATTCGATTCTTTCGGCATTCATGCAGGAACCGGAGTTGTTCGTATGTGGCGCTTAGGCGGTTGGCACATGATTCCCATTTCCTGGCTTGTCTTAGCATCTCTCGCCCGTAGGTGTTCAAAGTTTGGAAGAAGATTTGTAGCTTGGGTGCTACAACTGGCCAAATGGTACAAAAAATGGCCAATCTGGAATTCCCTTCTTCAGGCCATTTTGGAACATGTTATTTCAGAAAGGCAGCTTACTGCCATCTGCTGGAGGACATGTACGGACAACGAAAAGCAACCACCATGTTCCATGAGTCAATAAAAAAAAACATTGAAGCTAACATGTCAGTTTGATAAAGTGGTTGAGGAGGCATTATGAGTATGTAATAAGCAATCAAAAGGTTTGGAGTAAAGTTCCAGAATCAGTCCCTACCATGGTAGCTTCAATTAATAAAAGAGTATGAAATGAAAATGCTGGAATAATGAACGATATTGGCCGACCTACCAAAGATTTGAAGCATGTTACATAGTTTAGTATTGTCCTTCAGAGGAGGACGTCTGACCTTCCTACCTGGCCTGCCCTACCCATTAAACAATAAGGTGATGGTCCTTTCCTGTGACGAACCTGACTAAGAAACCCATCAGGCGAAAGTGAGGACTACAGGTGATGGAGATCAGAGTTGAGAGTGTAGTGCTGGAAAAGCACAGCAGGTCAGGCAGCATCCAAAGAGCTGGAAAATCAACGTTCCAGGCATAATCCCTTCATCAGGTATCCTAATGAAGGCCGCATGCCCGAAACGTCGATTCTCCTGCTCCTCGGACGCTGCCTGACCTGCTGTACTTTTCCAGCACTACAGCCTCGACTGAGAAGCCATTTGGTTGTAATAAAGCTTCTTAAGAAAGATCAACCATAATTAGCCGAGCAAGATGGCAGGCCTTCAAAAAGGTAGCTGTTGACCACCTTCTTGGGATATGTGACTAACTTTTTCATAAGTCAGTGAAGAATTCAAAAAATGCCAATGACGGGGAGCCAGGCTCTTCAGACAGAGACCGGTACACATTTAATATTGATGATTGGATGCAAAGTTTCCTGTGATGTTGCTGTGAACACCAAGAGAATTCTTGCCAGTATTGCACTCCAATACTTGTTCATGATGTAAAGTGTCAGATTTATTGCAGTTCTGTTTGTGACCACTTTCTGTGCATTTCCAATATTAGTGGTGATATCATGACACCAGTATTCCCAAACTCCAGTTTGATGCTGAATGGACGGGGATTTGGATACCATCGTTTGTCCAGGGTGAAATTTGAATTCAAAGAAAGCCTGGAATTGGAAAGAAAGCGAAATGGTGACCATGTAATCCGAGACAATGGAAAAAATACAAAAACATCTGCTTCACGAATGACAAGGCATCTGTCACCTTTCCATGGTCTGGCCGACATGAGATTCCAGACCCACTGGGAAGTAATTAACTCTGTTCTGAAGTGGCTTTAGCAAGCTATTCAATGGGCAATTGGGGATAGGGACTCATTGCTGACCCTAACCAGAAAGTAATACGTGTAACAAAACCTCGCAACAACTATATCAATTAAATGTAATTTTTGCGATAGTTCCTGATGTCATTTCAAGTATTTCATTTGAATATTCTAAAATGCACTTTGAGTGATGTTGCACCGTCTAAACGGACTACAATATCAATCAATGGGACATTCAGAGGAGATCCAGTTCAACATTGAAGTTTAATTGCAGAATTTTCAGCACTGAATTTTTAACCTAAATATAAGTTTTAAATTGTGTATATCGTCCATAAATAAATAAAATCTGTTGCAATTCGTTTTCATAAATTTGTATTCCCTTCTGAAAATGGTCAACGTTCTTAAAATAAACTTGCTTCGATTTGAATCTTACGAACAAATCACTTCTTTCATCTGGCTTTGCTGTCACCATCACTTTCTTTGAAACCATTCAAAGAAATTATTCTTGGCTGAGGAATGTTTAATGATTCAGTGCAACGCATATTTAGTCTATAATTAACTTTTACTGCACATCTCATAGAATGTTTAATATTGTAGTGGGTGATTTATTCTGTGTTGACTCTGTGTTGTTCCTGCTCTGGGAGGGTTTTTTTTTAGGGAACCCTGGATACAGCTCTACTCTGTGTCTAAACCAAAATGTACTTGACATGTTTGCATTGGACAGCACAACATAGAGGGAGATTTACCCAGCACATTACATGAGCTGTACATTCACGGAAAACATTTGGTGTAGCCGTGTAAAGGGGCTTGAATTCCTACCCACTGTCTTTCTGATTTTGAAATGCTTGATACCAGAATAAAAAGGGAACAACACTATGCATCGAAACTTTGTTATACAATTAGATTATCATCTGCAGCCACAGACATACACACACACATAAGCAAATCATCTATGAACAACCTTTGCAGTGTTTAATGGATGAGTGCTGAGAGAGCTTTAATATGCAATGTGTGTATTCCATGCAACGAATGCCGACAGTGAATTTGGTATGATAGTTTAAATGTAGTTTTCATCTGTCTTTAATATTTTCTTTCACAGCCGTGGTTGTGTTTGACAAATATTCAACAGAACTGGAGGACTATAAACGCAGTCACTGCATTAGAGGCAGAGTGCAATGCCTTCAAACAGGGAGAAAGGCAATCCCTGTCTTTTTTCACGTTGAGGAGGGATTGAAGTAGCTGGGCTTCAAACATGAAATGGAAGTTAACTTAAATGAGGCCTATATAATTCTGAAAAGACTAACTTAGAGCAAAGGTCAATGATAGGGAACCAGAAGCAGCCTGTTCAGCCAATGGAGTTTGGTCTTCCAAACAATGACATCATGGCTGAACTGATAATCCTCAGCTCCACTTTCCAGGGTTTTAACTGTAAGTATTGATTCAATTAACAAATCAAAATCTGTCTATTTCAGCCTTCAAAATACTGAATGACCCAACCTCTACAGTCTTCTGTGATAAAGAATTCCACACATTCTCTACATTCTGGGAGACAAAATTCTCTTCTGCCCGAAATTTGTGACCTCTAATTCAGAGATTCTACTCCCTGGCCCGAAACTCTCCCACAAGGGGAAACAACATTTCTACATTTACACCATCAAGTTTCCTGAAAATAACAGATGTTTCAGAATGTCACCACTGAATCTTCTATGTTGCAATGAGTATATGCCCAAACGACTCAACCTCTACTCTCAAGACAGTCCCTCCATCTTCAGGATCGGTCGATTAAACCTCACGTGGATTGTCTCACAATCCAGTGAACCCTTTCCTGGTGATATGAGTCCCAAGAACAGGTCACAGGATTCCAGCTGTGGTAAGAGTACAGCTTCTTTTCAGTTTCAACAAACATTATAGTCATTCAGATATCCAGCACAGAAACAGACCCTTCGGTCCAACTGCACTGACCAGACATCCCAATCTGACTGAGTACCATTTGCCAAACATTCGGCCAATCTTCTTCTCAATGTTACCTGTTCATACACCCAACCACGTGCCTTTTAAATGCAGTAATTGACCCGCCTCCACCACTACTGCTGGCAGCTTTTTCCATACATACACGTGAAAAGGTTACCCCTCAGGTTCTTTTCAAATGTTTCCCCTCTCACGTTAAACCGCTGTCCTCTAGTTTTTGGACTCTCCCACTCGAGGAAAAAGGCCTTGGTTATTCACCATATCAATGCCCCGCATGATTTTATAGGTCTTGTTCAGGCCACTCCTCAGCCTCCTTTTCTCCCACTGCAGGGAAAAGAAAAGCCCCAGCCTATTCAGCCTCACCTTATACCTTAAACACTCCAGTTCCAGCATCATTCCTGAAAATCTTTTCTATACCCTCTCAAGTTTCACAAAATCCTTCATAGAAATGGTCAGCCAGATTTGACTGGAATAATTCTAAATGTGGCCTTACAAACGTTCTGTACAGCTGAGACATGATCTCGACTCCTACACTTAATATTATGACCAATGAACGAAAGCGTGCTAAATACCTTCTTCCCCACCCTGTCTCCCTGCAACTCCACTTTCAAGGAATGATGCATCTGCACCCTTTCTTTGCTCAGCAACACTCCCCAAGGCCCAGCCATTAATTGTATAAGTCCTGTCCTGGTTTGCCGTACAAAAATGCAACACCTACATTTATTTCATGAAGAATTGGTTCATGAAAGGCAAGTCATCTTTAATTGATTTATTGGAATTCTTTGAGGTTATAACGAGCGTAGTAGACAATGGGGAACTGGTGAACCTGGTGTATCTGGATTTCCAAAAGGCATTCACCAAGGTGCTGCACAAAAGGCTGCTGCATAAGATAAAGATGCACAGTGTTACGGGCAATGCATTACATTGGACAGAAGAATGGTTAACTAACAGAACGCAAAAATTGGGGATAAGCGGGTGTTTTTCTGGTTGACAATCAGTGGCTAGTGATGTGTCTCAGGGATCAGTGTTAAGACTGCAATTGGTTACAATTGTTGGTACTGCAATTGTTTACAATTCAGATAGATTGTTTCGAGTTAGAGACCAAGTGTAGTGTGTTATAGTTCACAGAAGCCACTTAAATGAGTGATAGAGCAAAGTGTGCAGAAGGATCTAGACAGGCTACGTGAGTGGGCAAGGGTCTGGCAGATGGAGTATAATGTTAGCAAATGTGAGGTCATACATTTTGATAGGATTAATAACAAAGTGGTCTACTTTAAAATGATGAAAAATTGCAGAATGCTGCTGTGCAGGGGACCTGGGAGCTCTTGTGCATGAAACACAAAAGTATGGTTTGCAAGTCCAGTAGCTAATTAGGAAGACAAATGTAATAATGTCCTCAATTGTCAGTGGATAGAGTTTAATATTAGGACTTTCTGCTGCAGCTGTATAGGGCACTGGTGTGGCCACGCCTGGAGTACTCTGAACACTTTTCACCACCTTACATGAGATGGCACTGGGTTGAGGTTTGCTGAGGAGTTTGACTACGTTGATTCTGGAAATGAGGGGGTTGGCTTACGAGGAGAGATTGAGCAGACTGGGATTATACTAATTGTAATTCAGAAAAATGGGGGAGGCTATTGTAAAGTTATAAATGGGATAGTTAAGACAGAAGCAGGGAGGCACAAAGTTTGTGAGACGATTTGTAGCATGGGTGCTTGTTGTTGTGGTTCTGTTCGCCAAGCTGCGAATTTGTTTTGCAAACATTTCGTCCCCTGTCTAGGTGACAGCCTCAGGGCTTGGGGACCTCCTGTGAAGCGCTTCTGTGATGTTTTCTCCGGCATTTAGTGTGATTTGTATCTGCCACTTCCGGTTGTCAGTTCCAGTTGTCCGCTGCAGTGGCCGGTATATTGGGTCCAGGTCGATGTGCTTATTGATTGAATCTGTGGATGAGTGCCATGCCTCGAGGAATTCCCCGGCTGTTCTCTGTTTGGCTTGTCCTATAATAGTAGTGTTGTCCCAGTAGAACTCATATTGCTTGTCATCTGCGTATGTGGCTACTAAGGATACCTGGTAAAGCTAAAGTCTTCATCCAAAGGGTTGTGAATCTCTGGAATCCCCTGCCTAGTGAAGCAGCTGAGGCTAACCTGCTGAATGTTTTAAAGGTGAAGATAGATTTGTGAATCGTAAAGGAATGAAGGGTTATAGTGAGGGGTGGGTGAGTGGAGTCTCAGTCCATTGAAAGATGATCCACGATATTATTAAAAGGCAGAGCTGACTCATGGAGTCAGATGGCCTACTCCTGATTGTATTTCTTATGTTTGGATGTTGTTATGTTCCAACAGACCTCCAATTCAAAAAGTAATGCTCTCTGACTACTAAATAAAAACTGAAAGAACTGGGAATGCTGTATATCAGAAACAAAAGCAGAAACTGCTGGAAATGCTCAGAAGGTCTGGCAGCATCTCTGGCGTGAAAGGCTCACCGTTTTACGGTTCCCTCGCTTTTCCTGACAACTTTCTTCAATAATGCTGCCCCATTAGTCACTCTCCAGTCTTCTGGCATCTCATCTATGATTATCAACGATACAAATATCTCAGCAGGGGTCCAGGAATCTCTTCCCTAGCTTCCCACAAAGTTCTGGGAAATACCTAATCAGGTCTCCAGGATTTATTTCCACTTTTCTACCTTAAGACCTCCAACACCTCCTGTTTTGCAAAATGAACTCATTTTAAGATCACATTTTTTTCCTCCAAGTTTCTTAACTTCCATGCTCTTGTCTATTGTAAATATTGATGCAAAATATTTGCTTAGTGTCTGCCATCCCCTGTGGTTCCATGCATGGAAAGCCATGTTGATCTTTAAGGGCTGTATTCTCTCCTTAGTTATTCTATTAACCTTAAAATAATTTTAGAATCTTTTCAGATTCTCCTTAATTCTATTTACCAAAGCAATTATATGTCACCTTTTTTCCCTCATGATTTCCTGTTTAAGTATACTCCAACTGCCCTTATATCCTTCTCAGGATTCACTCAATCCCAACTGTCTATATCTGATGAATGCTCCCTTCTTTTTCTGGACAGGAGTTACAATTTCCCTCATCATTGAGCTTTCCTCATGCCTTGCCCTTCACACAAACAGAAACGTACCATTACTGAACTCTCATTGTCGCATTCTTAAAGACCTCCAACTTGTCAGCCGTCCCTTTACCTGTGAATAATCTCCCCCAACCAACTTCTCAAAGTCTAATACCATCGAAACTGGCCACACTCTAATTTGAAACTTTTATTTTAAAATCAATTCTATCTTTTTCATCATTATTATTAAACCAATAGAATTATGATCACTTTCCCTGAAGCCTGCCCCTGTGGACACCTCAGTCACTTGCCCTGCCTTGGTTCCCAACAGAAGGTCAAGTATTGCGAACTGTCTAGTAGGTGCATCCAGACATTGAATAACAACGTTTTCTTGTTCACACTTCACCAATTTCTCCACATTCCAAGATCTTAACACTACTCCAAACTCTGTTTGGAAAGTTAGAATTCACTACCATTATCCTTTTTTCTTACAGATAGCATAATCGCTTGTAAGTTTCCCACTGACTATTAGGACGCCCATTTTACAATCTCAACCCTCTTTCTTATTTTTAAGTTTCATCCACATAACTTCACTGGGCAGTCTCCAAGAAATATCCTCTCTACATCCAGCTGTAATGTTCTTTCTAACCAAAAACATCACTTCATCTCCTCTCTTGCTCCTCTGTCTATACATTATATAGCATCTCTATCCTGGAACATTAAGCTGCCAGTCCTGTTCATCCCTGAGCCACATTTCTGTAATGGTAATGATATCCTTGTCCCACATTCCCATCTATGCCCTACGTTCATCTGTCTCACATGTCAGGCCTCTTGCATCAAAGTAAATGCAGTTTAGCAGTCTTACCTCGCTCTTGCCAAACTGTTGTCTGCCTTGACCCCTAGAATTGCTCGCCACATCTCACCTCAAACATTTCTCTTTTCTCACCATCTTGTTGGCTCCCACCATCCCCCTTACTGGTTTAAAACCGTCAGCATACTGCTAGCAAATTTCCCCACAAGAATATCGTCCCCTTCCAATTCAGGTCCCTCTTATAGGTCATTTCTATCCCTGAAGAGATCCCAATGATTGTAAAATGGGAATCCTAACCCCTGCAGCAGCTCCTCAGCCACACATTAGCTGCTCTATCGGACTGTTCCTAATCTCAATATTCCATTATTTTTTAAAAAAACCCAACATGACATTTGCCATCTTCATTGACAGTTGAAATTAAAAGCTAACTTTTTGTGGTTCGGAGATGTGGACTCCCTGTAGATTTCTGAATTCAATCTCTATCTTGCCTGTTAAAATGTATAACTTCACTGTTTATGTCTGTTCTCATTTATTTAATCCACGTTACATGCAAAGCTCCTTGTTCACTCTCTTGTCCTATCTGTATCCCTCTGCAAACTTCTTTTTGTGTCATATTCACCACTTGTCTCCGCTCCAATTTTTGAGTCATTCGCAAACTTGCCTACAATATATTCACTTTCCTCATCTAAGTCATCAAAACACTTTGTAAATTTTTCTTGTCCCCAGAACAGATTTATGTGGTACTCCACAGATTGACATCCTGTAAAATAAAACTCTTAGTCAAACTGTTCTGATTGGGATTTCAAAAACCTTCTCTCCATGTTAATATAGTCCCTCCAAAGCCAAGGCTCCTTTCTTATTCAGTAATCTTATGCATGGATGCTATCAAACATCTTCAGAAAATCAAAACATATTACAATCACGATTTTCTCCAAGAATCCCGATACTTTTATCAGGCAAAATTTCCATTTTGTAAAGCCATTCTCAGTTTTCTGCTGTAACATCCTTTTTTAAAGACGCCACCATTTTTTTTCAATAAATGATGTTAAAATAAGTAGCCTCAGTCAATCTTTTGTGTGCCTTAACTTTTTATGAGTGAAGGTGTTGGGTGAAGGATCTACTTTCAGCCCTCACTTCCACCTGCTGGAGAAGCACTGTCATTGCATCTACTGTGAAAAACTCAACAAAATGTATCTTTGTTCATTTAGTGAGAAAGCAATTCCACAAATGTTCTAGCTCATCACCTTCTGCTGGCAGTCCCAGATTTTACGAAGCAATTCATTAAAAGTGGACAAGGCTAATTAGCATCAAACCAAGATCAATATTTGAGCAAAAATATCTCAATTCCTGGTCACGTATTTTTGTTCATCTCTTTTTAGGACATTAGCTTCGACAATGTGGAGTCTGTGTGGGTGGAGCTGTGAAATACCAAGGGACAAAAAACATTAGTGGGTGTTATACACAGACCCCCAGACAGCAGTCGTCATATCGGAATAGTATTAAACAGGAAATTAGCCAAGCATGTGATACGGAGACATCGGTGATCATGGGTGATTTTAATCTGCATCTAGATTGGACAAATCAAATTAGCCACAATGGCTGAGAGGAGGAATTCCTGGAGTACATATGGGATGGTTTTCTTAACCAATATGTGGATGAACCCACTAGAGATCAGGGCATCTTAGATTGGGTACTGTGTAATGAGAAGGGAGTCAATGCCAATCTAGCTGCGTAAGACTCCTTGGGAATGAGTGACCATGACATGATGCAACTTTTTTTATCAAGATGGAATGTGAGCCAGCTGATGTGGAGACTAGGGTGCTGAATTTTAATAAAGGAAACTATGAAGATATATAAGGCATGAGTTGGCGTTGATAGATTAGTGGAAGTTGCTTAAAGGTGTGACAGTAGATATGCATTGGCAAATATTCAAGGAAATCATGGGGGAACTGAAACAACTATTTATTCCTGTCTGGTACAAAAGCATAATGGGTAAGTGGGCCAATCCGTGGCTTATAAAGGAAATTAAATAGTATCCAATTGAAGGAAGTAGCATACAGATTGGCCAAGAAAAATAATAGGTCTGGTGTTTGAGAGCAGTTTCAAATTTAGCAAAGAAAGACCAAGGGATTGATGAAGATGGGGAAAACAGTACAAAAGGAAGTAAGCTTTCAGGGAACATGAAAACTGACACTGTAAAGTTCTACAGTACTTGAAGAGAAAGAGATTGAGGAAGGCAAAATTAGGTCCATACAAATGGAAATTGGGGAAATGTATAAGAAAGGACAACGAAACAGCTGAGCAATTGTATGCATACTTTAGTTCTGTCTTCACAAAAAACGACACTTGTACAGGAGGTTGGTGAGGCTGTAGTTGGAGCATATTTTATGTTTTGGTCACCGTGCTTGAGGAAGGATGTTATTAAACTGGAAAGAGTGCAGAAGAAATTTATACGGATATTGCTCACACTCAGTGGTCTGAGTTGGAAGGAGAGGCTGAACAAGCTTGAACTTCTTTTCTTGGCAGTCTAGGAGACTGAAAGGGGATCTTATAGAAATGTACAAAATTATGAGAGGCATACACTCAGTCTTTTTTGCCAGAGTGAGGAATCGAGAATTAGATGGCATTAGTTTATGGTTAGAGGGGAAAAGTACAAACGGGAACCTGAAGGGCAATTTGATTACACAGAGGCTGGCACGCATATGCAATGAGCTGCCAGCGGAAGTGGTTCAGGTGGGTACGTTTACAACATTTAACGGCATTCTGACAAATACATGGATAGGAAAGGGTTAGAAGGATATGGACCAAATGCAGGGAAATGGGGTTAGCATGGGTGGACATTTTGGTCAGTATGGACCAGTTTGGGCTAAACGACCTCTCTCTGTGCTGTGGGACTCTCTGACTCGAAGATACAAATAAAGTTCCAGAAATCCTGGAGAATGCAAGACTTAGTGAGAGGGAAGAACTGAGGAAGCTCAATACTAATAAAGAAATGCTGCTGGGAAATTGAGGGGATTGAACCCAATAAATCCTCAGGGCCTGATAAATCTACATCCCAGAGTACTTAAGGAAATGGTTCTAGAAATAGTGGATGCTTTGGTTGTCAGGATTCATTAGATTTTGGTACAGTCCCTGAAGATTGGAGGGCAGCTACTGCCACTCCAACACTCAGAAAGAGAGGTACAGAGAAACCAGGGAATTATAGACCAGTGAGCTTCAGATCAGTAGTGGGGAACATTATCAAATCCTTTATCAAGTACATTATGGCAGAACATTGAGAAAGCCGTAGCAAGATCAAAGAGAGTCAGCATGGATTTATGGAGGGGAAATCATGCTTGTCAAATCTATTGGAATTCTGTGAAGATGTAACTTTCAGAGTCGACAAAGGGGCACTGGTCAATATGGTATATTTGGGCTTTAAGAAAGTGATTGACCATGTCCCACTTAAGACATCACTGTACAGTATTAAAGCGTATGGGATTGGGTTAGGGTGTACTGAGATAGATAGAAAACAGATCAGTAGAGAGGAAACCGAGTAGGGCTTAAGGGGTCCGTTTCAAATTGGCAGCCAGTAGCTAGTGGGGTGCCACAGGGACTCCAGCCATTCACAATTATTTTGATGATTTGGATGAAGGAATAAAATGTAATATCACAAGGTTTGCAGATGATACCACGTTGGGTAGGAGGGCGAATAGTGACGAGGATGCAGAGACCCTATGGCATGGTCTGCACAGATTGGGTGAGTGGGCAAATCAATGGCAGATGCAGTTATTTTGGATAAATGTCAGGTTATTCACTTTGGAGAAAAAAGTAAGGTGGTGGATTATTACCTGACTCGCTGTAAATTGGGAGAGGAGAGTGTGCTGCAGGGCCTACATGTCCTTGTGCACCAGTCGCTGAAGGTAAGCATGCGAGTGCAGCAGGCAGTAAAGAAGGCAAATGCTATATTGGCCTACATTGTGAGATGCTTCAAGTACAGGAGCAGGGATGTGTCGTTACAATTGTACAGAGCATTGGTGAGGCCACACCTCAAACACTGTGTGCAGTTTTGGTCTCATTTTCTGAGGAAGTGTGTTTTTGCTTGGAAATAACATACGAGGATAGATTGTCCAGCTTAGGATTGTATTCGCTAGAATTTAAACGAATGGGAGGGGATCTCCTTCTAACAGGATGAGACAGGGTAGATACAGGCAGGATGCTCCCGATGGTGGGTGTGTCTCGAAGCAGGGGACACAGACTGAAGATTTGGGCTGGATCATTCAGGACAGAGATGAGGGAGACATTTCGTCACCCAAAGAGTGATGAGCCTGTGGAATTCATTATCACAGAAATGAGTTGATGCCAACACATTGAAAGTATTGAAGATGCGGCTCAATATAGCATTTAAGGCAAATGGGTTCAAAGGGGAGTAAACAGGATGAGATTGTTGAGTTGGACGATGAGCCATGATCATGATAATGGCAGAGCAGGCTCAAAGGGCGGAATGGCCTCCTCATGCTCCTATCTTCTATTTTTAAGAGGATATTGCCCTGAGAAAACCATGGAGAGTATTAGTGCTTCCCCATTTAACTCAAAATATCACTCATCATCCCACCTGAAAAATAATATGGAGACATAGCCACTCAAATTTCAGTGACACATCGCCTCCCATGTGTCAAGATGTGATGATTGAAATGCAGCTTTGCTCATTCTTAGCACAAGATGTCATTTTGTTCTGTGATCGTTTGTGTGTGTGTCTGCAATTCTCTGTGTGTGTGTCTGTGTGGTGTTGTGTGCCTGTGTGCGCATGTGTTTGTGTGCGTGTGTCTGTGTATGTATGTGTCTGTCTCTGTGTGGTTGTATGTGTGTGTGAGTGTCTGTGTGTGTATCTGTGTCTGTTTGTGTCTCTGTGTAGGTGTATGTCTGTGTGTGTCTGTATCTGTGTGTGTGTGTCTGTGTGCATGAACATTTCTGTGTCTGTGACCATGTGAAGCACATCATATTTCCTTGAAACTAGTTTCTTTGTTAGAGGCCACCAGCATGCTCCAGTTGCTGGAAGGTGCTCTGATGTATTTCAGATTGTGTGCCTCCATGCAATGTAACTTTGCTTCTTGATGAAAAGACTAATTCATAAGAGACAGCTTCTATCGCCAATTTCTCACTAACAATTACAGAGTGTCATTATGACTTATTGCCTTTAGTCTTAGCGTCTAAGGTCACCCTGACAGCTCATGTCAAACCAATGGAATTCTTCCCATCCATTTCTCTCAGCCAATAGGGTCTCTCTCCATGTATAGTCGTGGTTCACGGCTGTCATACCATTCTTCAGCATTCCTGAAGCGGACCCTTTGGTCCATCACTAGCTGCCTGGCTGTAGGAATCTCACCATGCAGGAAGTAAATTCACAAGTCACATGCTTCTATTCTGTCAACATGCCCAAGACACACTTGTTGGATGATTTACGGACTCTCCATTTGGGAGGACACAGAATTCAAGAATTTGTCATGTCACCTCCAAATCTCAGCATCTAACTTGGATACCCACACCCACATCTCAATTCAACCCAACAAACTCTGCATGTCTCCATACAACAGCCTTTTCACTCCTCCCTCTGCATGTTCCAGGACCACAAAACTCCTTGCAAGGGCATCCGTATCTCTCACATTATTCCAGACCAGACAACCAAGGGAAAGGGAGTAAGAAAGGACTGCAGCTCAGAGTCAAAAAGCGTGGCGCTGAAAAAGCACAGCGGGTCAGACAGTATATCAAAGGAAAAGAGTCAACGTTTGGGGAATAAGCTTTTCATGGACTGTCTTGCCCGAAACATTGACTTTTCGGTCAAAAGTGAACACTATTGTTGGGACAAGGTCTACTGTTAGAATTGGGCAGTGAAAAGTTAGTTGTCACTCTAATAGAAAGCCATAATACAACATTCTTGTGGATGGATTATCTCCTGCTCGAAATAAAATATAATGAACATCATTGTTATGTGAATCATGAAAAAACTGGAGAACATTATCAGACTGATAACAAAGTCACAAAGCCACCAGTTGACACAAAAGAAAACAAAGAGTACAGATAAGCAAGTTCAAGACGAATTATCAGACCATATTTGATTGAATGACTAAGACAAAACAAGAACAGATGGAGAACAAATGGATATTTTCAGTTCAGAGAAATTAACTGAGCTACAACGGAAAGATGAAACACTGAAGCAATGTATTGAAAGGCATACACAGAAGTAGAATCTGAAAGCATTCCCAAATGTTACTAACCTAAAAATGATGTCTTGATGAGGAAATGGAGGCGATCACATATTCAGGCAGATGGGAAAGTGGCACAAATTCATTACCAGGGGCTTTTCGAAAGGAGGTGTGGCATGGAGCACGTCAGCTACCTGTAGGTCATTGTGGGAGTGATAAAACTCACCAAATTACAAGAACATTTTTACTGGCCAAGACTGCATTAAATGGAGTTTAAAGTTGATAGAAATGTCATACATGTCATTCACCTGGAAAACCTCAGGCAGGAATAAAACCAGCACCTTAATACCCATCCCTGCATTTGAGGAACCTTTTACAATTCTTTGAAGAGGTGACAAGTAGGTTAGACCAGGGAAACCTGTGTGATCTACCTAGACTTCCAAATGGCCTTTGATAAGGTGCCACACGGGAGGCTGCTGAGCAAGGTGAGGGCCCATGGTGTTCGAGGTGAGCTACTGGTATGGATTGAGGATTGGCTGTCTGACAGAAGGCAGAGAGTTGGGCTAAAAGGTTCTTTTTAGGAATGGCAGCCGGTGACAAGCAGTGTCCCACAGGGTTCAGTGTTGGGGCTGCAGCTGTTCACATTATATATTAATGATCTGGATGAAGGGACTGGAGGCATTCTAGCGAAGTTTGCCGATGATACAAAGTTAGGTGGACAGGCAGCTCGTACTGAGGAAGTGAGGAGGCTGCAGAAAGATCTAGAGAGTTTGGAAGAGTGGTCCAGGAAATGGCTGATGGAATTCAATGTGAACAAATGCGAGGTCTTGCACTTTGGAAAAAAGAATACAAGCATGGACTACTGTCTAAACGGTCAGAATATTCGTAAAGCCAAAGTACAGAGGGATCTGGGAGTGCCAGTTGAGGATTCTCTAAATGTAAACATGCAGGTTGAGTCCGTGATTAAGAAAGCGAATGCAATGTTGTCAATTATCACAAGAGGGTTGGAATCTAAAAGCACTGTTGTGCTGCTGAACCTTTATAAGGCTCTGGTTAGGCCCCAGTTGGAATACTGTGTCCAGTTTTGGTCCCCACACCTCAGGAAGGACATACTGGGACTGGAGCATGTCCAGCGGAGATTCACTCGGATGATCCCTGGAATGGTGGCCCTAACATATGAGGAACGGCTGAGGATCCTGGGATTGTATTCATTGGAGTTTAGAAGATTAAGGGGAGATCTAATAGAAACTCACAAGATAATACATGGTTTGAAGAGGGTGGATGCTGGGAAATTGTTTCCGTTAGGCGAGGAGACTAGCACCCGTAGACACAGCCTTAGAATTAGAGGGGGTAAATTCAGAACAGAAATGCGGAGACATTTCTTCAGCCAGAGAGTGGTGGGCCTGTGGAATTCATTGCCACAGAGTGCAGTGGAGGCTGGGACGCTCAATGTCTTCAAGGCAGAAATTGATAAATTCTTGATGTCACAAGGAATTAAGGGCTATGGGGAGAATGTGGTTAAGTGGAGTTGAAATGCCCATCAGCCATGATTGAATGGCGGAGTGGACTCGATGGGCCGAATGGCCTTAGTTCCGCTCCTATGTCTTATGGTCTTATGGCCTTACTAGGGTCTTAACTGATTCAGTAGGTCCACTACATAAAACAAAAAGTGGGAATCAGTATTTGTTTCCACTAATAGATGAGTCCATTAGATTTGCAGAAGCTATTCCATTTGTGCAATATCACTGCTAGAAGGATTGTAGAAGAGTTACCCCAGTGTTTAACTCAATAAAGACTACCCACAGAGATACAACCAGATCAACAATAACATTTTACATTAAATTAATGGCTGCGAGTGTTAGAAAGGTGGCATCAAACTTCAAAGACCATTAGAAAATTTAGAGA
Source organism: Chiloscyllium punctatum (assembly GCF_047496795.1). Taxonomy (NCBI): domain Eukaryota; kingdom Metazoa; phylum Chordata; class Chondrichthyes; order Orectolobiformes; family Hemiscylliidae; genus Chiloscyllium; species Chiloscyllium punctatum. The sequence goes on along the minus strand of NC_092750.1, from coordinate 97,293,127 downwards.
AGACCATATTGAGGGCTTATATTCAAGATAATCCAACCAACTGGATAAAGGAATTCCATTTGCACATCTTGCCAATAGGGATGTACTAAATGAATCTGCCTCATTCAGTCCATTTGAATGAGTGTTGGGGCATGAGCTGAGAGGACCACTGAAATTAAATAAGGAGAAATTAGTGAGTCAGAGTTCACCTACATATTTGAACTGTGTATCAAATTTTAGGGAATGATTAAATTGAGCGGGGAGTTGGCTCGATGGCATTTAAAAGTAGCACAGCACGTGATGAAGCAGGAAGCAGACAAGAGATCGAAAATGTGCAATTTTTTGAACATGGATAAAGTGGGAGTGTTACTTTCAGTTGAACCTATAAAAGCAAGATTTAGTGGAACTTATCGAAGTGAAAGAAAATTGAGTGAGGTGAATTATTTGATAAGGACTGCAGATAGAAAGCAATCTCAGAGTGTCATGTGAATATGCTCAAATGATAATTTGATCCTGTGACAAAGTTGTTACTTTAACAAGGTTAGGTTGTCATTCGGTCTTTTTTCTTCTGGAGGTCATAAAATCACAGGTTCAGAAAGGTATGAGTTTGAAAAGGTTCTAGGGCCAATTTGACAATAGCTAACAGATACTGCTGCAGGGAGAATGCTTTCAAGTTTAAAAAACAAACGCTTGTATATTGAAAGGGAGTGGCCAGTTCTCCCAGCTCAGCTCTCACTCTGGTTTGGCTTTATGAGCAGTCGTGTGAAGAAAGACTGCTGGACCCAAAGAAGCAGGTCCAGTCTGGTAATCTCTCTCAGGTGTCTATCCTGTGATAACTTGTGTTTGATATGACTTTTTGTGCCAAGGGGTGCCTGTGGGGATGTTGTAATTACCTTGGAACAGATACACTGTTGGGATTTAGTTTACGATAAGTTATTCGGTATTCTGTTTCTGTTCTTTCTGTTTCATTCAGTAATCTTTTAAATAAATCCTGTTTGGTTTACAATGAGATGGTTTAACCAGCTGATTCTCCCCTTGAATATCCACTGTACACCTCCTCAAAACACCTAGAATTTAGGGTCTGGGCTACCTCCTTGAAATAGTTTAAGGGGTTTGGTCTGGTCCATAACAATCGAGAAGGAAAATAAAAGGATAATGTGTTAATGGATAAAACACACGTGACGAAGTGAGTTCACAGGATTCTGAATTGGACTTTCCTCAAATTAAAATAGACAATGAGGACGTTCTCAAAATTTGGTATAAATTATTGAGGTACCTTCCACCGGAAATCAAAGTGACCTGAAAGTTTTTCTATTGCATGGGTGAGATATGTGGGAATAAGCTGGGAAGTCCTAATTTAATTATGCATGATATAGATATAGGAAATGCTGTTCCAATTAAGCAATATCCTTATTTAAGCCAAAAAAAGTTGGTATAGGTTCAAAGACAACTCGAAAGAATGTTCCAAAATAACAGCATCAAAGTGAGTTGCAGGAATTGGAGCTCAGTCATAGTAATGGTGCCACAACCAGATGATTGCGTGCAGCCTCTTGCAATGTTAATGCACTTGCAGCGTCTGATTCATATCCGATACGACATTGAGAAAACTATTGAAAAGGTAGAACAAGCAACTTATATTTGTAATTTGGACTTGCTCAAAGGATACTGACAGGTACCTTTATCCGAAGGAGTGAAGACAATTTCGGCTTTTGTAACAATGAATGGACATTACCAACTTAAAGTCATAGAGTCATGGAGATGTACAGCATGGAAACTGACCCTTCGTTCCAATCCGTCCATGCAGACCAGATATCCCAACCCAAACTGGTCCCAGCTGCCAGCGCCCGCCCATAACCCTCATTAATCTTTTAAATAAATCTGTTTAGTTTACAATGATGTGGCTTAACCAGCTGATTCTCTCCTTGAAAGTCATATATCAATCCAGATGCCTTTTAAATGTTGCAACTGTACCAGCCTCTACCACTTCCTCTGGGAGTTCATTCCATACACGTACCACACTCTGTGTGAAAACGTTGCCCCTTAGGTCTCTTTAATATCTTTCCTCTCTCACCCTATCCCTCTGCCCTCTAGTTCTGGACTCCCTAACACCAGGGAAGATACCTTGTCTATTTATCCTATCAATGCCCCTCATAATTTTGTAAAATTCTATAAGGTCACCCCTCAGCGTCCGACAGTCCAGGGAAAACAGCCCCAGCCTATTCAGCCTCTCTCCATAGCTCAAATCCTCCAACCCTGGCAGCACCCTTGTAAATCTTTTCTGAACATTTTCAAGGTTCACAACATCTTTCCGATAGGAAGGAGACCAGAATTGCAAACAATATTCCAACTGTGGCCGAACCGTTGTCCTGTACAACTGCAGCATGACCTCCCAACTCTGTACTCAATACTCTGACCAATAAAGGAAAGCAAACCAAACACCACCTTCACTATCATACCTATCTGCGACTCCATTTTCAAGTCTCTATGATCCTTCACTCCAAGGTCTCTTTGCTCCCTCGGACCTTGCCATTTAGTGTACAAGTCCTGCTAAGATTTGCTTTCCCAAAATGCAGGACCTCACATTTATCTAAATTAAACTGCATCTGCCACTTCTCAGCGCATTGGCCCATATCCTGTGGTAATCTGAGGTAACCCTCTTCGCTGTCCACAACACCTCAAATTTTGGTGTCATCTGTAAATTTACTAACTGTACCTCTTATGCTCGCATCCAATTCATTTAAGTCATGCAATTTGGTTTAGAAAATGCACCAGCTACATTTGAAAGACTAGCTAATAAAGTAATTTCTGGTTTATCCAATTGTACAGTGTACATCGACAACCTTGTAATCTTTTAGTATCTCACGGAAGGAACATTTGCAGTATTTATTGGAAGTATTCAATTGACTTTGGGAGGCAGGCTGGTGATAAACCTGTCTAAGTGTGAATTCGCCAAAGTCCGAGTCATGTCCCTCGGCCATGTTGTCAGGCATGGGCAGATGGCCCCGACAATGCCATTGACAACGATAGCAGGACGATGATTCCTGGGAGTGAAAAGGTTTACCAGAAGTTTGTACCAAATTATAGTAGTGTGGTTGCTCCACTGATTGACTAATTGAAGAAGTGCAGGAAATTTCACCGGACAGTAGAATGTCAGAAGGCATTTGCCCACCTGAAAGCTGTGTTCGCCACTGCCCCAATGTTAGCGATGCCGAATTGCACAAAGCTACTCAAGATGGATTCTGATGTGAGTGATATGAGTGTTGGTGCTGTATTCTTACAAGATGACAATGAGAAGATAGAAAGCCCCATTGGGTATTTCTTCAGGAAATTGAATACTCATCAGAAATATTCCACAATTGAGAAGAGACCTTGAGCTTGGTGTTCCAACATTTCAACATTTGTATTGTCAGTAATGGGCCTTGGTCAATTGTCTGTACTGATCATAACCCATTAAAGCTTTTGGAGAAATGTAAGGGCTGCAGTTCCAGATGGTTTACATGGACCTTATTTCTGCAGCCATTCAATTTGAAAATGATACACGTGGCAGGACGAGAAAATGTATATGCTGATGACTTGTCACAACTTGGATAATGTAAGATGGAGGGATTTGGTGGCAGGAGTAAATGGACAGAAACAGAATGCTGTAGTGAATACTTGCATGGTTACAGTTGATGCAAGGTGTATGTAGTGTCACGTCATAATAGATGAAGACTAAGGTTTTTAAAATGAAATCATCTTCGTCTCTTATTAATGTTGCAGTACAATTACAATACTGGTACCAAACCAACAATGTGGAAAATTGCCCAGGATGTCCTGTACATAAAAAAGGACAAATTACAGCCAATTAACGCCCCTTCAGTCTATTCTTAATCATGGTAAAGTGATGGAAAGTGTCATGAACAGTGCTATAAAGCAGCACTTGCTCAGCAATAAGCTACTCAACATCCTGCGTGGTTATCATTGACCAGCAACTCAACTGCACTTGCCACAAACACAGTAGCTGCAACAGCAGGTTCGAAGCTAGGAACACTGCAGCAAGGAATATTGCAGCCTGTCCACCATCGACAATGTACAAGTTGGAAGTGTGATGGAATTCCCCCAACTTGCCTGGATGGGTGCAGCCCCATCAACACTCAAGATGTTTGGCACCATCCAGGAAAAGCAGCCCACTTAATTGGCACCACATCCACAAGTGTCCACTCCCTCCACCACACGTGCTCAGTACACACTGCTGCTGCTACTATCTACAAGATTCACCTCAGAAATTCACCGACGATGCTCAGACAGCACCTTCCAAATCCACAGCTACTTCCATCTAGAAGAACAAGGGCAGCAGATGTGTGGCAACTCCACTATCTTCAGTTCCCCTCCAAGTCATGCATCATCATGACTTGAAAATATAACGCCGTTCCTTCACTGTTACTGGGTCAAAGTCCTGGAATTCCCTCCCTAATTAAATTGGGAGTTAACCCACAGTAGTTCAAGAAGTCAGCTCACCCCCACCTTCTCAAGGGCAACTAAGGACAAGCATAAAAGGCTGGCAAGTCAGCGACATGCACACCCCATAAAATAAATAAAATAATAGTTCATTGTGTGTGTGTGTGAGACAGAGAAAGACCATACCTCTGTGTATGTGTGTGTGTGTGTGTGTGTGTGTGTGAGAGGTGAGAGAGAGAGAGAGAGAGAGAGAGAGAGAGAGAGAGAGAGAGAGAGGAAGATCATACCTCTGTGTGTGTGTCTCTGTGTGTGTAAGAGAGAGAGAAACACCGTGCCTGAGCATGTGAGTGTAAAAGAGTGAGTCAGAGAGAGAGAGAGAGAGAGACCATGCCTCTGTGTGTCTGTCTGTGTGTGTGTGTGAGCGAGATAGCGAAAGACTGTGTGTGTGTGTGTGTGTGTGTGTGTGTGTGTGTGTGTGTGTGTGTGTGTGTGTGTGTGTGTGTGTGTGTGTGTGTCGGGGGCAGGGGTGTGAGGGGTGTGGTGATGTGTGGATGCTGTTATCTTAAAAAGGTTATTTTGTCCTGTGTTTGTTGAAGAGAGATTGTAAGGGCAGAGGTGCTGAAGAGTCCAGAGTGTTTGTAGCTTTTTCTTTAAAAGAGTTTAACAATGAAAAAGGAGTGGCCAGTTCAGGTTCTTCTAGTTTTGGTCTCGCTGCAGCATTTTCAAGATGTTTTGAGTATCAGAAGGTTGCAAGCTTCAGTAAATGATTCCTAACTGAGCACTCGGGCATTTCTCCAGATGCTGTTCCCTCCTGTCTGTAAGAATATGAGTTTGAATTTACCTTTTTGCCAAGGGGTGTGTTTATGATTGTTACAACATTGGATCAGGAAATTAGTAAGTTACTGTATCAAGTAGCCAGTTATGTTTTCCAATTGTTTAATGCCACTTTCTTTTGTTTGTGTTTCAACCGTAGTGTTTAAGTGAATTCTGTTTGGCTTAATTCAGAGTGGTTTAACCAGTTGCATCACACCTGGAACATCAATGTCACATTTGCCTTTAAACAAAGAAAACGTTATTTAACTTATCCATGCCTCAATGATTTAACAAACCTCTATAAGGTCACCCCTCAGCCCCCGACACTCCAGGGAAAACAGCTGCAGCTTCTTCAGCCTTTCCTTGTCGCTCAAACCCTCCAACCCTGGCAACTTCCTTGGAGATCTTTTCTGAACCCTTTCAAGTTTCACAGTACCCTTCCTTTACGAGGGAAATTGCATGCAATATTCTAACAGAGGCCAAAACACTGTCTTGTATACCTGCAACATGACCTCCCAACTCATAGAATACAGGGAGAACTAGGAACTTGGATACAGAACTGGCTTGAAGGTAGAAGACAGAGGATGGTGGTGGATGTTTGATTTTCAGACTGGAGGCCTGTGACCTTTGGTGTGCCACAAGGATTAATGCTGGATCCACTGCTTTTCATCATTTACATTTAAGATTTGGATGTGAACATAGAAGGTATATGGAGTACGTTTGCAGATGACACCAACATTGAAGGTGTAATGGACAGCGAAGAAGGTTGCCTCAGAGTATAACGGGATCCTTGGCCAATGGGCCAAAGGTTGGTAGATGGAGTTTAATTTAGATAAATGCAAGGTGCTACATTTTGGGAAGGCAAATCAGGGCTGGACTTACACACTTCATGGTAATGTCCTGGGGAGTGTTGTTGATCAAAGAAACCTTGGAGCTCATAGTTCAGTTGAAGTGTAGTCCCAGGAAGACAGCATAATGAAGAAGGCATTGAGTATGCTTCCCTTTGTTGGTCAGAGCATTGAGTATAGGAGTTGGGAGGTCATGTTGCAGGTATACAAGACAGTGTTTTGGCCTCTGTTAGAATATTGCATGCAATTTCCCTCGTAAAGGAAGGGTACTGTGAAACTTGAAAGGGTTCAGAAAAGATCTCCAAGGAAGTTGCCAGGGTTGGAGGGTTTGAGCGACAAGGAAAGGCTGAAGAAGCTGCAGCTGTTTTCCCTGGAGTGTCGGGGGCTGAGGGGTGACCTTATAGAGGTTTGTTAAATCATTGAGGCATGGATAAGTTAAATAACGTTTTCTTTGTTTAAAGGCAAATGTGACATTGATGTTCCAGGTGTGATGCAACTGGTTAAACCACTCTGAATTAAGCCAAACAGAATTCACTTAAACACTACGGTTGAAACACAAACAAAAGAAAGTGGCATTAAACAATTGGAAAACATAACTGGCTACTTGATACAGTAACTTACTAATTTCCTGATCCAATGTTGTAACAATCATAAACACACCCCTTGGCAAAAAGGTAAATTCAAACTCATATTCTTACAGACAGGAGGGAACAGCATCTGGAGAAATGCCCGAGTGCTCAGTTAGGAATCATTTACTGAAGCTTGCAACCTTCTGATACTCAAAACATCTTGAAAATGCTGCAGCGAGACCAAAACTAGAAGAACCTGAACTGGCCACTCCTTTTTCATTGTTAAACTCTTTTAAAGAAAAAGCTACAAACACTCTGGACTCTTCAGCACCTCTGCCCTTACAATCTCTCTTCAACAAACACAGGACAAAATAACCTTTTTAAGATAACAGCATCCACACATCACCACACCCCTCACACCCCTGCCCCCGACACACACACACACACACACACACACACACACACACACACACACAGTCTTTCGCTATCTCGCTCACACACACACACAGACAGACACACAGAGGCATGGTCTCTCTCTCTCTCTCTCTGACTCACTCTTTTACACTCACATGCTCAGGCACAGTGTTTCTCTCTCTCTTACACACACAGAGACACACACACAGAGGTATGATCTTTCTCTCTCTCTCTCTCTCTCTCTCTCTCTCTCTCTCTCTCTCTCTCTCTCTCTCTCTCTCTCTCTGTCTCTCTCTCTCACCTCTCACACACACACACACACACACACACACACACACAGAAGTATGGTCTTTCTCTGTCTCACACACACACACACACACACGCACACACAATGAACTATTATTTTATTTATTTTATGGGGTGTGCATGTCGCTGACTTGCCAGCCTTTTATGCTTGTCCTTAGTTGCCCTTGAGAAGGTGGGGGTGAGCTGACTTCTTGAACTACTGTGGGTTAACTCCCAATTTAATTAGGGAGGGAATTCCAGGACTTTGACCCAGTAACAGTGATGGAACGGCGTTATATTTTCAAGTCATGATGATGCATGACTTGGAGGGGAACTGAAGATAGTGGAGTTGCCACACATCTGCTGCCCTTGTTCTTCTAGATGGAAGTAGCTGTGGTATTGGAAGGTGCTGTCTGAGCATCGTCGGTGAATTTCTGAGGTGAATCTTGTAGATAGTAGCAGCAGCAGTGTGTACTGAGCACGTGTGGTGGAGGGAGTGGACACTTGTGGATGTGGTGCCAATTAAGTGGGCTGCTTTTCCTGGATGGTGCCAAACATCTTGAGTGTTGATGGGGCTGCACCCATCCAGGCAAGTTGGGGGAATTCCATCACACTTCCAACTTGTACATTGTCGATGGTGGACAGGCTGCAATATTCCTTGCTGCAGTGTTCCTAGCTTCGAACCTGCTGTTGCAGCTACTGTGTTTGTGGCAAGTGCAGTTTAGTTGCTGGTCAATGATGACCACGCAGGATGTTGAGTAGCTTATTGCTGAGCAAGTGCTGCTTTATAGCACTGTTCATGACACTTTCCATCACTTTACCATGATTAAGAATAGACTGAAGGGGCGTTAATTGGCTGTAATTTGTCCTTTTTTATGTACAGGACATCCTGGGCAATTTTCCACATTGTTGGTTTGGTACCAGTATTGTAATTGTACTGCAACATTAATAAGAGACGAAGATGATTTCATTTTAAAAACCTTAGTCTTCATCTATTATGACGTGACACTACATACACCTTGCATCAACTGTAACCATGCAAGTATTCACTACAGCATTCTGTTTCTGTCCATTTACTCCTGCCACCAAATCCCTCCATCTTACATTATCCAAGTTGTGACAAGTCATCAGCATATACATTTTCTCGTCCTGCCACGTGTATCATTTTCAAATTGAATGGCTGCAGAAATAAGGTCCATGTAAACCATCTGGAACTGCAGCCCTTACATTTCTCCAAAAGCTTTAATGGGTTATGATCAGTACAGACAATTGACCAAGGCCCATTACTGACAATACAAATGTTGAACTGTTGGAACACCAAGCTCAAGGTCTCTTCTCAATTGTGGAATATTTCTGATGAGTATTCAATTTCCTGAAGAAATACCCAATGGGGCTTTCTATCTTCTCCTTGTCATCTTGTAAGAATACAGCACCAACACTCATATCACTCACATCAGAATCCATCTTGAGTAGCTTTGTGCAATTCGGCATCGCTAACATTGGGGCAGTGGCGAACACAGCTTTCAGGTGGGCAAATGCCTTCTGACATTCTACTGTCCGGTGAAATTTCCTGCACTTCTTCAATTAGTCAATCAGTGGAGCAACCACACTACTATAATTTGGTACAAACTTCTGGTAAACCTTTTCACTCCCAGGAATCATCGTCCTGCTATCGTTGTCAATGGCATTTGTCGGGGCCATCTGCCCATGCCTGACAACATGGCCGAGGGACATGACTCGGACTTTGGCGAATTCACACTTAGACAGGTTTATCACCAGCCTGCCTCCCAAAGTCAATTGAATACTTCCAATAAATACTGCAAATGTTCCTTCCGTGAGAGACTAAAAGATTACAAGGTTGTCGATGTACACTGTACAATTGGATAAACCAGAAATTACTTTATTAGCTAGTCTTTCAAATGTAGCTGGTGCATTTTCTAAACCAAATTGCATGACTTAAATGAATTGGATGCGAGCATAAGAGGTACAGTTAGTAAATTTACAGATGATACCAAAATTTGAGGTGTCGTGGACAGCGAAGAGGGTTACCTCAGATTACCACAGGATATGGGCCAATGCGCTGAGAAGTGGCAGATGCAGTTTAATTTAGATAAATGTGAGGTCCTGCATTTTGGGAAAGCAAATCTTAGCAGGACTTGTACACTAAATGGCAAGGTCCGAGGGAGCAAAGAGACCTTGGAGTGAAGGATCATAGAGACTTGAAAATGGAGTCGCAGATAGGTATGATAGTGAAGGTGGTGTTTGGTTTGCTTTCCTTTATTGGTCAGAGTATTGAGTACAGAGTTGGGAGGTCATGCTGCAGTTGTACAGGACAACGGTTCGGCCACAGTTGGAATATTGTTTGCAATTCTGGTCTCCTTCCTATCGGAAAGATGTTGTGAACCTTGAAAATGTTCAGAGAAGATTTACAAGGGTGCTGCCAGGGTTGGAGGATTTGAGCTATGGAGAGAGGCTGAATAGGCTGGGGCTGTTTTCCCTGGACTGTCGGACGCTGAGGGGTGACCTTATAGAATTTTACAAAATTATGAGGGGCATTGATAGGATAAATAGACAAGGTATCTTCCCTGGTGTTAGGGAGTCCAGAACTAGAGGGCAGAGGGATAGGGTGAGAGAGGAAAGATATTAAAGAGACCTAAGGGGCAACGTTTTCACACAGAGTGTGGTACGTGTATGGAATGAACTCCCAGAGGAAGTGGTAGAGGCTGGTACAGTTGCAACATTTAAAAGGCATCTGGATTGATATATGACTTTCAAGGAGAGAATCAGCTGGTTAAGCCACATCATTGTAAACTAAACAGATTTATTTAAAAGATTAATGAGGGTTATGGGCGGGCGCTGGCAGCTGGGACCAGTTTGGGTTGGGATATCTGGTCTGCATGGACGGATTGGAACGAAGGGTCAGTTTCCATGCTGTACATCTCCATGACTCTATGACTTTAAGTTGGTAATGTCCATTCATTGTTACAAAAGCCGAAATTGTCTTCACTCCTTCGGATAAAGGTACCTGTCAGTATCCTTTGAGCAAGTCCAAATTACAAATATAAGTTGCTTGTTCTACCTTTTCAATAGTTTTCTCAATGTCGTATCGGATATGAATCAGACGCTGCAAGTGCATTAACATTGCAAGAGGCTGCACGCAATCATCTGGTTGTGGCACCATTACTATGACTGAGCTCCAATTCCTGCAACTCACTTTGATGCTGTTATTTTGGAACATTCTTTCGAGTTGTCTTTGAACCTATACCAACTTTTTTTGGCTTAAATAAGGATATTGCTTAATTGGAACAGCATTTCCTATATCTATATCATGCATAATTAAATTAGGACTTCCCAGCTTATTCCCACATATTTCACCCATGCAATAGAAATAACTCTTTCAGGTCACTTTGATTTCCGGTGGAAGGTACCTCAATAATTTATACCAAATTTTGAGAACGTCCTCATTGTCCATTTTAATTTGAGGAAAGTCCAATTCAGAATCCTGTGAACTCACTTAGTCACGTGTGTTGTATCCAGTAACACATTATACTTTTATTTTCCTTCTCGATTGTTATGGACCAGACCAAACCCCTTAAAATATTTCAAGGAGGTAGCCCAGACCCTAACTTCTAGGTGTTTTGAGGAGGTGTACAGTGGATATTCAAGGGGAGAATCAGCTGGTTAAACCATCTCATTGTAAACCAAACAGGATTTATTTAAAAGATTACTGAATTGAACAGAAAGAACAGAAACAGAATACCGAATAACTTATCCTATCCTAAAACCTAACAGTGTATCTGTTCCAAGGTACTTACAACATCCCCACAGGCACCCCTTGGCACAAAAAGTCATATCAAACACAAGTTATCACAGGATAGACACCTGAGAGAGATTACCAGACTGGACCTGCTTCTTTGGGTCCAGCAGTCTTTCTTCACACGACTGCTCATAAAGCCAAACCAGAGTGAGAGCTGAGCTGGGAGAACTGGCCACTCCCTTTCAATATACAAGCGTTTGTTTTTTAAACTTGAAAGCATTCTCCCTGCAGCAGTATCTGTTAGCTATTGTCAAATTGGCCCTAGAACCTTTTCAAACTCATACCTTTCTGAACCTGTGATTTTATGACCTCCAGAAGAAAAAAGACCGAATGACAACCTAACCTTGTTAAAGTAACAGCTTTGTCACAGGATCAAATTATCATTTGAGCATATTCACATGACACTCTGAGATTGCTTTCTATCTGCAGTCCTTATCAAATAATTCACCTCACTCAATTTTCTTTCACTTCGATAAGTTCCACTAAATCTTGCTTTTATAGGTTCAACTGAAAGTAACACTCCCACTTTATCCATGTTCAAAAAATTGCACATTTTCGATCTCTTGTCTGCTTCCTGCTTCATCACGTGCTGTGCTACTTTTAAATGCCATCTAGCCAACTCCCCGCTCAATTTAATCATTCCCTAAAATTTGATACACAGTGCAAATATGTAGCTGAACTCTGACTCACTAATTTCTCCTTATTTAATTTCAGTGGTCCTTTCAGCTCATGCCCCAACACTCATTCAAATGGACTGAATGAGGCAGATTCATTTAGTACATCCCTATTGGCAAGATGTGCAAATGGAATTCCTTTATCCAGTTGGTTGGATTATCTTGAATATAAGCCCTCAATATGGTCTTCTCTAAATTTTCTAATGGTCTTTGAAGTTTGATGCCACCTTTCTAACACTCCCTGCAATTAATTTAATGTAAAATGTGATCGTTGATCTGGTTGTATCTCTGTGGGTCGTCTTTATTGAGTTAAACACTGGGGTAACTCTTCTACAATCCTTCTAGCAGTGATATTGCACAAATGGAATAGCTTCTGCAAATCTAATGGACTCATCTATTAGTGGAAACAAATACTGATTCCCACTTTTCGTTTTATGTAGTGGACCTACTGGATCAGTTAAGCCCCTTGTAAGGCCATAAGACTATAAGATATAGGAACGGAACTAAGGCCATTCGGCCCATCGAGTCCACTCCGCCATTCAATCATGGCTGATGGGCATTTCAACTCCACTTAACCGCATTCTCTCCGTAGCCCTTAATTCCTTGTGACATCAAGAATTTATCAATTTCTGCCTTGAAGACATTTAGCGTCCCAGCCTCCACTGCACTCTGTGGCAATGAATTCCACAGGCCCACCACTCTCTGGCTGAAGAAATGTCTCCGCATTTCTGTTCTGAATTTACCCCTCTAATTCTAACGCTGTGTCTACGGGTCCTAGTCTCCTCGCCTAACGGAAACAATTTCCTAGCGTCCACCCTCTTCAAGCCATGTATTACCTTGTGAGTTTCTATTAGATCTCCCCTTAATCTTCTAAACTCCAATGAATACAATCCCAGGATCCTCAGCCGTTCCTCATATGTTAGGGCCACCATTCCAGGGATCATCCGAGTGAATCTCCGCTGGACATGCTCCAGTCCCAGTATGTCCTTCCTGAGGTGTGGGGACCAAAACTGGACACAGTACTCCAACTGGGGCCTAACCAGAGCCTTATAAAGTCTCAGCAGCACAACAGTGCTTTTATATTCCAACCCTCTTGTGATAATTGACAACATTGCATTCGCTTTCTTAATCACGGACTCAACCTGCATGTTTACCTTTAGAGAATCCTCAACTGGCACTCCCAGATCCCTCTGTACTTTGGCTTTACGAATATTCTGACCGTTTAGACAGTAGTCCATGCTTGTATTCTTTTTTCCAAAGTGCAAGACCTCGCATTTGTTCACATTGAATTCCATCAGCCATTTCCTGGACCACTCTTCCAAACTCTCTAGATCTTTCTGCAGCCTCCTCACTTCCTCAGTACGAGCTGCCTGTCCACCTAACTTTGTATCATCGGCAAACTTCGCGAGAATGCCTCCAGTCCCTTCATCCAGATCATTAATATATAATGTGAACAGCTGCAGCCCCAACACTGAACCCTGTGGGACACTGCTTGTCACCGGCTGCCATTCCGAAAAAGAACCTTTTATCGCAAGTCTCTGCCTTCTGTCAGACAGCCAATCCTCAATCCATACCAGTAGCTCACCTCGAACACCGTGGGCCCTCACCTTGCTCAGCAGCCTCCCGTGTGGCACCTTATCAAAGGCCATTTGGAAGTCTAGGTAGATCACACAGGTTTCCCTGGTCTAACCTACTTGTCACCTCTTCAAATAATTGAAAAAGGTTCCTCAAATGCAGGGATGGGTATTAAGGTGCTGGTTTTATTGCTGCCTGAGGTTTTCCAAGTGCATGACATGTCTGACATTTCTATCAACTTTAAACTCCATTTAATGCAGTCTTGGCCAGTAAAAATGTTCTTGTAATTTGGTGAGTTTTGTCACTCCCACAATGACCTACAGGTAGCTCACGTGCTCCATGCCACACCTCCTTTCGAAAAGCCCCTGGTAATGAATTACTGCCACTTTCCCATCTGCCTGAATATGTGATCGCCTCCATTTCCTCATCAAGACATCATTTTTAGGTTAGTAACATTTGGGAATGCTTTCAGATTCTACTTCTGTGTATGCCTTTCAATATATTGCTTCAGTGTTTCATCTTTCCGTTGTAGCTCAGTTAATTTCTCTGAACTGAAAATATCCATTTGTTCTCCATCTGTTCTTGTTTTGTCTTAGTCATTCAATCAAATATGGTCTGATAATTCGGCTTGAACTTGCTTATCTGTACTCTTTGTTTTCTTCTGTGTCAACTGATGGCTTTGTGACTTTGTTATCAGTCTGATAATGTTCTCCAATTTTTTCATGATTAACATAACAATGATGTTCATTGTATTTTATTTCGAGCATGAGATAATCCATCCACAAGAATGTCGTATTATGGCTTTCTATTAGAGTGACAACTAACTTTTCACTGCCCAATTCTAACAGTAGACCTTGTCCCAACAACAGTATTCACTTTTGACCGAAAAGTCAATGTTTCGGGCAAGACAGTCCATGAAAAGCTTATTCCCCAAACGTTGACTCTTTTCCTTTGATATACTTCCTGACCCGCTGTGCTTTTTCAGCGCCACGCTTTTTGACTCTGAGCTGCAGTCCTTTCTTACTCCTTTTCCCTTGGTTGTCTGGTCTGGAATAATCTGAGAGATATGGATGCCCTTGCAAGGAGTTTTGTGGTCCTGGAACATGCAGAGGGAGGAGTAAAAAGGCTGTTGTATGGAGACATGCAGCGTTTGTTGGGTTGAATGGAGATGTGGGTGAAGGTATCCCAGTTAGAATGCTGAGATTTGGAGGTGACATGACAAATTCTTCAATTCTGTGTCCTCTCAAATGGAGAGTCCCTAAATCATCCAACAAGTGTATCTTGGGCATGTTGACAGAATAGAAGCATGTGACATGTGAACTTACTTCCTGCATGGTGAGATTCCTACAGCCAGGCAGCTAGTGATGGTCCAAATGGTCCGCTTCAGGAATGCTGAAGAATGGTATGACAACCCTGAACATTGACTGTACATGGAGAGAGACCCTATTGGCTGAGAGAAATGGATGGGAACATTTCCATTGGTTTGACATGAGCTGTCAAGGTGACCTTAGATGCTAAAACTAAAGATAATAACTCATAATGACACTCTGTAATTGTTAGTGAGAAATTGGTGATAGAAACTGTCTCTTATGAATCAGTCTTTTCATCAAGCAGCAAAGTTACATTGCATGGAGGCACACAATCTGAAATACATAAGAGCACCTTCCAGCAACTGGAGCATGCTGGTGGCCTCTGACAAAGAAAGTAGTTTCAAGTAAATATGATGTGCTTCACATGGTCACAGACACAGAAATGTACATGCACACATACACATGCGCACACACGGATACAGACACAAACAGACATACACCTACACAGAGACACAAAAGACACAGATACGCACACACCCCCACACAGAGACACACACAGACACTCACACACACATACAACCACACAGAGACAGACACATACATACACAGACACACGCACACAGACACATGCGCACACAGGCACACAACAACACACAGACACAAACACACACACACACAGAATTGCAGACACACACACAAACGATCACAGAACAAAATGACATCTTGTGTTAAGAATGAGCAAAGCTGCACTTCAATCATCACATCTTGACACATGGGAGGCGAGGTGTCATTGAAATTTGAGTGGTTATGTCTCCATATTGTTTTTCGGGTGGGATGATGAGTGATATTTTGAGTTAAATGGGGAAGCAATAATACTGTCCATGGTTTTCTCAGGGCAATATCCTCTTAAACATAGAAGATAGGAGCAGGAGGAAGCCATTCAGCCCTTTGAGCCTGCTCTGCCATTATCATGATCATGGCTCATCGTCCAACTCAACAACCTCATCCTGTTTACTCCCCTTTGAACCCATTTGCCTTAAGTGCTATATTGAGCCGCATCTTCAATACATTAAATGTCTTGGCATCAACTCATTCCTGTGATAATGAATTCCACAGGCTCATCACTCTTTGGGTGAAGAAATGTCTCCCTCATCTCTGTCCTAAATGATCCAGCCCAAATCTTCAGTCTGTGTCCCCTGCTTCGAGACACACCCACCATCGGGAGCATCCTCCATGTATCTACCCTGTATCGTCCTGTTAGAATGAGATCCCCTCCCATTCGTTGAAATTCCAGCGACTACAATCCTAAGCTGGACAATCTATCCTCGTATGTTATTTCTAAGCAAAAACACCCTTCCTCAGAAAATGAGACCAAAACTGCACACAGTGTTTGAGGTGTGGCCTCACCAAGGCTCTGTATAATTATAACAACACATCCCTGCTCCTGTACTTGAAGAATCTCACAATGAAGGCCAATATAGCATTTGCCTTCTTTACTGCCTGCTGCACTCGCATGCTTACCTTCAGCGACTGGTGCACAAGGACAGGTAGGCCCTGCAGCACACTCTCCTCTCCCAATTTTCAGCCAGTCAGGTAGTAATCCACAAACTTACATTTGTCTCCAAAGTGAATAACCTGATATTTATCCAAAATAACTGCATCTGCCATTGATTTGCCCGCTCACCCAATCTGTGCAGACCATGCCATAGGGTCTCTGCATCCTCGTCACTATTTCCCCTCCTACCCAACGTGGTATCATTTGCAAACCTTGAGATATTACATTTTATTCCTTCATCCAAATCATTAAAATAATTGTTAATGGCTGGGCTCCCTGTGGCACCCCACTAGCTACTGGCTGCCAATTTGAAACGGACCCCTTAAGCCTTACTCGGTTTCCTCTCGACTGATCTGTTTTCTATCTATCTCAGTACACCTACCCCAATCCCATACGCTTTAATACTGTACAGTGATGTCTTAAGTGGGACATGGTCAATCACTTTCTTAAAGCCCAAATATACCATATTGACCAGTGCCCCTTTGTCGACTCTGAAATTTACATCTTCACAGAATTCCAATAGATTTGACAAGCATGATTTCCCCTCCATAAATCCATGCTGACTCTCTTTGATATTGCTACGGCTTTCTCAATGTTCTGCCATAAAGTACTTGATAAAGGATTTGATAATGTTCCCCACTACTGATCTGAAGCTCACTGGTCTATAATTCCCTGGTTTCTCTGTACCTCTCTTTGTGAGTGTTGGAATGGCAGTAGCTGCCTTCCAATCTGCAGTAACTGTACCAAAATCTAATGAATCCTGACAACCAAAGCATCCACTATTTCTAGAACCATTTCCTTAAGTACTCTGGGATGTAGATTTATCAGGCCCTGAGGATTTATCGGGTTCAATCCCCTCAATTTCCCAGCAGCATTTCTTTATTAGTATTGATCTTCCTCAGTTCTTCCCTCTCACTAAATTTGAATTCTCCAGGATTTCTGGAACTTTATTTGTATCTTCGAGTCAGAGAGTCCCACAGCACAGAGAGAGGTCGTTTAGCCCAAACTGGTCCATACTGACCAAAATATCCACCCATGCTAACCCCATTTCCCTGCATTTGGTCCACATCCTTCTAACCCTTTCCTATCCATGTATTTGTCAGAATGCCGTTAAATGTTGTAAACGTACCCACCTGAACCACTTCCGTTTGCAGCTCATTGCATATGCGTGCCAGCCTCTGTGTAATCAAATTGCCCTTCAGGTTCCCTTTTGTACTTTCCCCTTCTAATCATAAACTAATGCCATCTAATTCTCGGTTCCCCACTCTGGCAAAAAAGACTGAGTGTTTGCCTCTCATAATTTTGTACAGTTCTATATGATCCCCTCTCAGTCTCCTAGACTGCCAAGAAAAGAAGTTCAAGCTTGTTCAGCCTCTCCTTATAACTCAGACCACTGAGTGTGAGCAATATCCGTATAAATTTCTTCTGCACTCTTTCCAGTTTAATAACATCCTTCCGCAAGCAAGGTGACCGAAACATAAAATATGCTCCAACTGCAGCTTCACCAACCTCCTGTAGAACTGTCGTTTTTTGTGAAGACAGAACTAAAGTATGTACACAATTGCTCAGCTGTTTCGTTGTCCTTTCTTATACATTTCCCCAATTTCCATTTGTAGGAACCTAATTTTGTCTTCATCAATCTCTTTCTCTTCACGTACTGTAGAACTTTGCAGTGTAAGTCTTCATGTTCCCTGAAAGCTTGCTTTCTTTTGTACTGTTTTCCCCATCTTCATCAATCCCTTGGTCTTTCTTTGCTAAATTTGAAACTGCTCTCAAACATCAGACGTATTATTTTTCTTGGCCAATCTCTATGCTACTTTCTTCAATTGGATACTATCTAATTTCCATTATAAGCCACGGATTGGCCCACTTACTCATTTTGCTTTTGTACCAGACAGGAATAAATAGTTGTTTCAGTTCCCCCATGATTTCCTTGAATATTTGCCAATGCATATCTACTGTCACACCTTTAAGCAACTTCCATTAATCTATCAACGCCAACTCATGCTTCATAATTTCCTTTATTAAAATTCAGCACCCTAGTCTCCACATCAGCTGGCTCACTTTCCATCTTGATAAAAAAGTTGTATCATGTCATGGTTACTCATTCCCAAGGAGTCTCACGCTGCTAGATTGGCATTGACTCCTTTCTCATTACACAGTACCCAATCTAAGATGGCCTAATCTAGTGGGTTTATCCACATATTGGTTAAGAAAACCATCCCATATGTACTCCAGGAATTCCTCCTCTAAGTCATTGTGGCTAATTTGATTTGTCCACTCTAGATGCAGATTAAAGTCACCCATGATCACCGATGTCTCCATATCACATGCTTGGCTAATTTCCTGTTTAATACTATTCCAATATGACGACTGCTGTCTGGGGGTCTGTGTATAACACCCACTAATGTTTTTTGTCCCTTAGTATTTCACAGCTCCACCCACACAGACTCCACATTGTCGAAGCTAATGTCCTAAAAAGAGATGAACAAAAATACGTGACCAGAAATTGAGATATTTTTGCTCAAATATTGATCTTGGTTTGATGCTAATTAGCCTTGTCGACTTTTAATGAATTGCTTCGTAAAATCTGGGACCGCCAGCAGAAGGTAATGAGCTAGAACATTTGTGGAATTGCCTTCTCACTAAATGAACATAGATACATTTTGTTGAGATTTTCACAGTAGATGCAATGACAGTGCTTCTCCAGCAGGTGGAAGTGAGGGCTGAAAGTAGATCCTTCACCCAACACCTTCACTCATAAAAAGTTAAGGCACACAAAAGATTGACTGAGGCTAGTTAGTTTAACATCATTTATTGAAAAAAATGGTGGAGTCTTTCAAAAAGGATGTAACAGCAGAAAACTGAGAATGGCTTTATAAAATGGAAATCTTGTCTAATAAAAGTATCGGAATTCTTGGAGAAAATCGGGATTGTAATATGTTTTGATTTTCTGAAGGTGTTTGATAGCATCCATTCATAAGATTACTGAATAAGAAAGGAGCCTTGGCTTTGGAGGTACTGTATTCAAATGGAGAGAAGATTTTTGAAATCCCAATCAGAAAAGTTTGATTAAGTGTTTTATTTTACAGGATGTCAATCTGTGGAGTACCATATAAGTCTGTTCTGGGGACAAAAAAAAAATTACGAAGTGTTTTGATGACTTAGATGAGGAAAGTGAATATGTTGTGGGCAAGTTTGCGATTGACTCAAAAATTGGAGCGGAGACAAGTGGTGAATATGACACAAAAAGAAGTTTGCGGAGGGATACAGATAGGACAAGAGAGTGAACAAGGAGCTTTGCATGTAACGTGGATTAAACAAATGAGAACAGACGTAAACAGTGAAGTTATGCATTTTAACCGGCAAGATAGAGATTGAATTCAGAAATCTACAGGGAGTCTGCATCTCCGAACTACAAAAAGTTAGCTTTTAATTTCAACTGTCAATAAAGATGGCAGATGTCATGTTGGGGTTTGTTTAAAAATAATGGAATATTGAGATTAGGAAAAGTCAGATAGAGCAGCTAATATGTAGCTGAGGAGCTGCTGCAGGGGTTAGGATTCCCATTTTTCAATCATTGGGATCTCTTCAGGGATAGAAATGACCTATAAGAGGGACCTGAATTGGAAGGGGACGATATTCTTGTGGAGAAATTTGCTTGCAGTATGCTGACGGTTTTAAACTAGTAAGGGGGATGGTGGGAGCCAACAAGATGGTGAGAAAAGAGAAATGTATGAGGTGAGATGTGGTGAGCAATTCTAGGGGTCAAGGCAGACAACAGTTTAGCCAGAGCGAGGTAAGACTGCTAAACTGCATTTACTTTGATGCAAGAGGCCTGACATGTGAGACAAATGAACATAGGGCATAGATGGGAATGTGAGACAAGGATATCATTACCATTACAGAAATGTGGCTCAGGGATGAACAGGACTGGCAGCTTAATGTTCTAGGATGCAGATGCTATAGAATGTATGGACAGAGGAGCAAGAGAGGAGATGGAGTGGTGTTTTCGGTTGTACAGAACATTACAGCTGGATGTGGAGAGGATATTTCTTGGAGACTGCCCAGTGAAGTTATATGGATGAAACATAAAAATAAGTAAGAGGTGCTGACCTTGCTGGGATTGTAAAATGGGCCTTCTAATAGTTAGTGGGAAATTGACAAGCGATTATGCTATCTGTAAGAAAAAACGGATAATGGTAGTGAATTTTAACTTTCGAAACAGAGTTTAGGGTAGTGTTAAGATCTTGGAATGTGGAGAAATTGGTTAAGTGTGCACAAGAAAATGTTGTTATTCAATATGTGGATGCACCTCCAAGACAGTTCGCAATACTTGACCTTCTGTTGGGAACCAAGGCAGGGCAAGTGACTGAGGTGTCAATAGGGGCAGGCTTCAGGGAAACTGATCATAATTCTATTGGTTTAATAATAATGATGAGAAAGGATAGAATTGATTTAAAAATGAAAGTTTCAAATTAGAGTGTGGCCAGTTTTGATGGGATTAGACTTTGAGAAGTCGGTTGGGGGAGATTATTCACAGGTAAAGGGGCGGCTGACAAGTGGGAGGTCTTTAAGAATGAGACAATGAGAGTTCAGTGATGGTATGTTTCTGTTTGTGTGAAGGGCAAGGCATGGGAAAAGCTCAATGATGAGGGAAATTGTAACTCCTGTCCAGAAAAAGAAGGGGGCATTCATCCGATATAGACAGCTGGGATTGAGTGAATCCTGAGAAGGGTATAAGGGCAGACGGAGTATACTTAAACAGGAAATCATGAGGGAAAAAAGAGGACATAAAATTGCTATGGCAAATAGAATTAAGGAGAATCCGAAAAGATTCCAAAATTAGTTTAAGGTTAAAAGAATAACTAAGGAGAGAATACAGCCCTTAAAGATCAACATGGCTTTCCATGCATGGAACCACAGGAGATGGCAGAGACACTAAGCAAATATTTTGCGTCAATATTTACAGTAGACAGGAGCATGGAAGCGAAGAAACTTGGGAAATAAATAATGTGATCTGAAAATGAGTTCATTTTACAGAAAAGGAGATGTTGGAGGACTAAAGTAGAAAAATGGAAATAAATCCTGGAGACCTGATTAGGTGTTTCCCAGAACTTTGTGGGAAGCTAGGGAAGAGATTCCTGGACACTTTGCTGAGATATTTGTATCGTTGATAATCATCGATGAGATGCCAGAAGACTGGAGAGTGACGAATGGTGCAGCATTATTGAAGAAAGTTGGATGGAAAAGCCAGGGAACCATAAACTGGTGAGCCTTTCACGCCAGAGATGCTGCCAGACCTTCTGAGCATTTCCAGCAGTTTCTGCTTTTGTTTCTGATACACAGCATCCACAGTTCTTTCAGTTTTTATTTAGTAGTCAGAGAGCATTACTTTTTGAATTGGAGGCCTGTTAGAACATAACAACATCCGAACATAAGAAATACAATCAGGAGTAGGCCATCTGACTCCATGAGTCAGCTCTGCTTTTCAATAATATCGTGGATCATCTTTCAATGGACTGAGACTCCACTTACCCACCCGCTCACTATAACCCTTCATTCCTTTACTGTTCACAAATCTATCTTCACCTTTAAAACATTCAACAGGTTAACCTCAGCTGCTTCACTAGGCAGGGGATTCCAGAGATTCACAACCCTTTGGGTGAAGACTTTGGCTTGACCAGCTATCCTTAGTAGCCACACATGCAGATGACAAGCAACATGAGTTCGACTGGGACAACACTACTATTATAGGACAAGCCAAACAGAGTACAGCCAGGGAATTCCTAGAGGCATGGCACTCATCCACAGATTCTATCAACAAACACATCGACCTGGACCCAATATACCGACCACTGCAACGAACAGCTGGAACTGACCACCGGAAGCGGCAGATACCAATCAATATAAATATTGGAGGAAACGTCACAGAAGCGCTTCACAGGAGGCTCCCAAGCACTGAGGATGTCACCAAGACAAGGGATGAAACGTTTGCAACACAAATTCCCAGCTCGGCAAACACAACCACAACGAGCACCCGAGCTACAAATCTTCTCCCAAACTTTGAGCCTTCCTGCTTCTGTCTTATCTATCCCATTTATAATTTTACAAACCCGGTCCCCCATTCTTCTGAATTCCAATGAGTATAATCCCAGTCTGCTCAATCTCTCCTCGTAAGCCCACCCCTCATATCCAGAATCAACACAGTCAAACTCCTCAGCAAACCCCACCCCAGTGCCATCTCATGTAAGACGATGAAGAGTGTTCTGAGTACTCCAGATGTGGCCACACCAGCACCCTATACAGCTGCAGCTCCTAATTTTAAACTCTATCCACTGGCAATGAAGGACATTATTCCATTTGTCTTCCTAATTAGCTGCTGTACTCGCAAACCATACTTCTGTGTTTCATGCACAAGAACACCCAGGTCCCCCTGCACAGCCGCATTCTGTAATTTTTCACCATTTTAAAGTAGTCCACTTTGTTATTGTTCCTACCAAAATGGATGACCTCACGTTTAATAACATTGTACTCCATCTGCCAGACCCTTGCCCACTCACTTAGCCTGTCTATATCCTCCTGCACACTTTGCCCTATCACTCATTTAAGTGGCTTCTGTGAATTACAACACTCTACACTTGGGTCTCTAACTTGAAGCAATCTATCTGAATTGTAAACAATTGCAGTCCCAACAATTGTAAATAATTGCTGTCTCAACACTGATCCCTGAGAAACATCACAAGCGACTGATTGTCAACCAGAAAAGCACCCATTGATCCCCAATATTTGCATTCTGTTAGTTAACCATTCTTCTGTCCATGCTAATGCATTGCCCGTAACACTATGCATCTTTATCTTATGCAGCAGCCTTTTGTGCAGCACCTTGCTGAATGCCTTTTGGAAATCCAGACACACCACGTTCACCAGTTCCCCATTGTCGACCACGCTCGTTATAACCTTAAAGAATTCCAATAAATCAGTTCAAGATGACTTGCCTTTCATGAACCAATGCTTCATTAAATAAATGTAGGTGTTGCGTTTTTGTAAGGCAAACCAGGGCAGGACTTACACAATTAATGGCTGGGCCTTGGGGAGTGTTGCTGAGCAAAGAAACCAAAGGGTGCAGATGCATCATTCCTTGAAAGTGGAGTTGCAGGGAGACAGGGTGGGGAAGATGGTGTTTGGCAAGCTTTCCTTTATCGGTCATAACATTAAGTGGAGGAGTCGAGATGTCATGTCTCAGCTATACAGAACATTTGTGAGGCCACATTTAGAATTATTCCAGTCAAATCTGGCTGACCATTCCTATGAAGGATTTTGTGAAACTTGAGAGGGTGTAGAAAACATTTCCAAGAATGATGCTGGTACTGGAGTGTTTAAGGTATAAGGTGAGGCTGAATAGGCTGGGGCTTTTCTTTTCCCTGCAGTGAGAGGAAAGGAGGCTGAAGAGTGGCCTGAACAAGACCTATAAAATCATGGGGGGCATTGATATGGTGAATAGCCCAGGCCTTTTTCCTCGAGTGAGAGAGTCCAAAACTAGAGGACAGCGGATTAAGGTGAGAGGAGAAACGTTTGAAAAGAACATGAGGGATAACCTTTTCACGTGTATGTATGGTTAAAGCTGCCAGTGGTAGTGGTGGAGGCGGGTTCAATTACTGCAATTAAAGGGCAGCTGGATCGGTGTATGAACAGGTAACATTTAGAGGAAGATTGGCCAAATGTTTGGCAAATGGTACTCAGTCAGATTGGGATGTCTGGTCAGTGCAGTTGGACCGAAGGGTGTGTTTCTTTGCTGGATGTCTGTATGATTATAATCTTTGTTAAAACTGAAAAAAAACCTCTATTCTTACCACAGCTGGAATACTGTGAATTGTTCTTTGGACTCATATCACAAAGAAAAGGTACACTGGAATGTGAGACAATCCACACCAGGTTTAGTCGACTGATTCTGAGGATGCAGGGACTGTCTTGAGAGTAGAGATTGAGTCGTTTGGGCCTATACTCAATGGAACATAGAAGATTCAGTGGTGACATTCTGAAACATCGATTATTTTCGGGAAACTTGATGGTGTAAATGCAGAAATGTTGTTTCCCCTTGTGGGAGAGTTTCGGACCAGGGAGTAGAATCTCTGGATTAGAGGTCACAAATTTCAGGCAGAAGAAAATTTGTCTCCCAGAATGTAGTGAATCTGTGGAATTCATTTCCACAGAAGACTGTCGAGGTTGGGTCATTCAGTATTCCGAAGGCTGAAATGGACAGAATTTGATTTGGTAATTGAAACAATGCTTACATTTAAAACGCTGGAAAGTGGAGCTGAGGATTATCAGTTCAGCCATGATGTCATTGTTTGGAAGACCAAACTCCATTGGCTGAACAAGCTGCTTCTGGTTCCCTATCATTGACCTTTGCTCTAAGTTACTCTTTTCAGAATTATATAGGCCTCATTTAAATTTCATGTTTGAAGCCCAGCTGCTTCAATCTCTTCTCATCATGAAAAAAGACAGGGATCATCTTTCTCCCTGTTTGATGACATTGCATTCTGCCTCGAATGCAGTGACCGCATTTATAGTCATAGAGTCCTCCAGTTCTGTTGGATATTTGTCAAACACAACGACGACTGTCACAGAAAAGGTTAAAGACAAATCAAAACTACATTTAAACTACCATATCAAGCACACTGTCGGCATATGTTGCATGGAATAGACACGTATTGCATATTAAAGCTCTCTCAGCACTCATCCATTAAACACTGCAAGGGTTGTTCATAGATGATTTGCGTATGTGCCTGTAGATGATAATCTGCTTGTACAACAAAGTTTCGGTGCATAGTGTTGTTCCCTTTTTATTCTGGTATCAAGCATTTCAAAACCAGAAAGACAGTGGGTAGGAGTCCAAGCCCCTTTACACGGCTACATCAAATGTTTTCTGTGATTGTACAGCTCATGTAATGTGCTGGGTAAATCTCCCTTTATATTGTGCTGTCCAATGCAATCATGTCAATTATATTTTGGTTTAGACATAGAGTAGAGCTGCATCCAGGGTTCCCTAAAAAAAACCCTCCCAGAGTAGGTACAACAGAGTCGATACAGATTAAATCGACCTCTACAATATTAAACATTCCATGAGATGTGCAGTAAATGTTAATTATAGTCTAAATAAGCATTGCCCTGAACCATTAAACATTCCTCAGCCAAGAATAATACTGCTGAGATACAATGAAAACGCTATCACAGTCTTGCAGCCTCATTCCTATCAAGTATTTCCAGATCACTCAATACTCAGACAGATTTTTGAGAAAACCTTGACTCAAATCTCTCGAATGAAATGAATGAATTTGGCTGAGAGGATATGTTGGTGAGGTGTTGGCTTCAGGTTATTAAGGAAAACATCGTCCGATTGTGGAGAGGCAAAACACGGCATCAGATATAAAGAAAAAAGGTGAGAAGGCAGGAGGGGGAGAGAGAAAAATAGAGACAGAAATATTAGCTGTGCCAATGTATCTCTGAATTATAGACTTTTGACTAAACATGACAACTGATACCTCTGTCATTCAACAATCATACAACTTATGTATTAAAAAGTCCTAACATCAATTAGTATTGGGATACATTGAGTTATTTGCATTTTTTCCACAATTCGTGTGCTGTGCTTGTGGGGAAATATAAATTAGGGTTTTGTGGTTCTGTAATCTATTCTGAGAATTCTATTTCTGTGTTTATTTACATAAATGCTTAATTGGCTTCAAGGAAGTGATGATGACAGCAAAGCCAGATGAACAAAGTGATTTGTTGGTAAGATTCAAATCGAAACAAGTATGTTTGAAGAATATTGACCATTTGTAGAAGTGAATACAAATTTATGAAGACAAATTGCAACAGATTTTATTGATTGAAAACTTTTATTTAGGTTAAAAATTCAGTGCTGAAAATTCTGCAATTAAACTTAAATGTTGAACTGATCTACTCTGAATGACCAATGATTTATATTGTAGTCCGTTTAGACGGTGCAACATCACTCAAAGTGTGTGTTAGAACATTCACATGAAATACTTGAAATGACATCAGGAACTGCCGCAACAATTACATTTAATTGATATAGTTGTTGTGAGGTTTTGTTACACGTATTACTTTCTGGTTAGGGTCAGCGATGAGTCCCTATCCCCAATTGCCCATTGAATAACTTGCTAAAGCCACTTCAGAACACAGTCAATTCCTTCCCAGTCGGTCTGAAATCTCATGTCGGCCAGACCATGGAAAGGTGACAGATGCCTTGGCATTCGTGCAGCAGCTGTTTGTGTATTTTTCCATTGACTCGGGCTACATGGTCACCATTTGGCTTTCTTTCCGATTCCAGGATTTCTTTAAATTCAAATTTCACCCTGGGCAAACGATGGTATTCCAAACCCTGGCCATTCAACATCAAACTGGAGTTCGAGAATCCTGGTCTCATGATATCACCACTGTGATCCTAATGTGGGAAATGCACAGAAAGCACAGAAATGCAATAAATCTGACACTTTACTTCATGAACAAAAGTTGCAGTGCAATACTGGCAAGAACTCTCTTGCTGTTCACAGCAACACCACAGGAGACTTTGCATCCAATCATCAATCTTAAATGTGTACCGGACTCTGTCTGAACAGCCTGACTCACCATAATTTGCATTTTTGAATTCTGCACTGACTTATGAAAAAGTTAGTCACATATCCCAAGAAGGTGGTCGTCAGCTACCTTTTTGAAGGCCTGCCATCTTACTCGGCTAATTATGGTTGATCTTTCTTAAGCTTTATTACAACCAAATGTCTTCTCAGTCGAGACTGTAGTGCTGGAAAAGTACAGCAGGTCAGGCAGCATCCGGAACAGGAGAATCGGCGTTTCGGGCATGAGGCCTTCATTAAGATACCTGATGAAGTTGTTATGCCTGGAACGTTGATTCTCCTGCTCCTTGGATGCTGCCTGACCTGCTGTGCTTTTCCAGCACTACACTCTCAACTCTGATCTCCAGCACCTGCAGTCCTCACTTTCTTAGTCAGGTTCGGCACAGGAAAGGAACCATCGCCTTTTTGTTGAACAGGTAGGCAGGCCAGGTAGGAAAGTCACACATCCTCCTCTGAAGGACAATACTGAGCCATGTAACATGTTTCAAAACTTTGGTAGGTCTGTGATTATCATTCATTACCCCAGCATTTTCATTTCATACTCTTTCATTAATTGAAGCTACCATGGTAGAGATTGGAACTTTGCTCCAAACCTTTTGATTGCTTATTACATACCTATAGTGTCTCCTCAACCACTTTCTCAAACTGTCATGTTAGCTTGAATGATTTTTTTTATTGACTCATGGAACACGGTGGTTGCTTTCAGTTGTCTGTAGGTGTCCTTCAGAAGATGGCAG
Organism: Chiloscyllium punctatum; assembly: GCF_047496795.1. Taxonomy (NCBI): domain Eukaryota; kingdom Metazoa; phylum Chordata; class Chondrichthyes; order Orectolobiformes; family Hemiscylliidae; genus Chiloscyllium; species Chiloscyllium punctatum. The sequence goes on along the minus strand of NC_092750.1, from coordinate 97,265,453 downwards.
TAAGCTGCCTTTCTGAAATAACATGTTCCAAAATGGCCTGAGGAAGGGAGTTCCAGATTTTGACCCAGTTACAGTAAAGGATCGATGATATATTTCCATGTCAGGAGTGGTTTAGAGAGGAGCTTACAGTGATGCTGTTCCCATGTATCTGCTGTTCTTGTCCATCGAGATGCAAGTGGTAGTGGGAAGGTACTGTCTAAGGAAGTGGCTAAGTTTCTGCAGTGCAGTATTTTAGATAGTGCATATGGCAGGTATGCCTGAAGAAGGGCTTATGCCCGAAACGTTGATTCTCCTGCTCCTTGGATGCTGCCTAACCTGCTGCACTTTTCCAGCAACTCATTTTTCAGCATACGGCTGGTACTAAGCATCAGATATGGAGGCAATGGACGCTTGTGGATGTGCTGCTGATCAAGTGGGATGCTTTGTCCTGGACAATGCCTAACTTCTTGAGTGATGTTGAAGGTGCTCCTATCCAGCCAAGGGGCGAGCTGTGCTATTACTCTCCTGACTTCTGCCTCTTAAATAGTCAATTGACTTTGCAAGTCAGAAGGGTGAGTTACTCGCTGCAGTATTCCTCACCTCTGTCCTGTTGTTACAACCATTGTATTTATATGGAGTGTCCAGCTCAATTTCTAATGAACAATAAAACCCAGGATGTCGATGGTGAGGGATTCAGTGATGGTAACACTATTGAATGTCAAGGGGTTTTGGTTAGATTCACTCCTATTGTCAATGGTCTTCGTCTCGCAGTTTTGTGGTGTGAATGCTATTTGTCACTTGTCAGCTCAAGTCTGGATATTGTCCAGATTTTGTTGCGTTTGAATGTGGACTGAGGAGTCACAGAAAAAGTGCTAGATCAATGCAGATTTCACTTCTGACCTTCTGATGGAGGGAAGGTCATTGCTGAAGCAGCGGAACATGATTGGGCCAAGAACACTTTCTTTAGGAACTCCAAGAGAGATTTGCTTTGGCTGAGACGACTGACCTCTAACAAGCAGAGCCATCTTCCAATGTGGGAGGTCTGACTGCAGGCAGCAGGGAGGTTGTCAACTGATACCCGTTGAATCTAGTTTTGCTGGGACTCCATAATATCACACTCTGTCGAATGTGACTTTAATGTGAAGGGCTGTCACTCTCCCCTCATTTCTGGAATTCAGTTCTTTGTCCATGTTTAAATCAAGTCTGTAATTCAGTCATGAGCTGAGTAGGCCTTGCATGACCCACATTTACGCAGGTTATTGCTGAGCTAGTGCTGCTTGATAGCACTGTGGAAAGCACTTTCCTACACCTAACTCATGATTGAGCATGGACTGATGGGGCAGTAATTCACCAGGGTGGTTTGACCTGTTTTCTGTGCCCAGGACATACCTGGCCTATTTTCCACATTGTCCATGCCAGTGTTGTAGCTGTACCGGGAGTGCTTGGCTAGCACAAGTCATCAGTATTATTGTCAGAATTTTGTCAGGCTCCATAGCATTTGCAGTAACCAGTGCCACTCGCCCAACAGTGTCTTGATTTCACGTGGAGCGAAGCGAATTCTCTGCTGACAGGTATCTGTAATATTGGTGATCTATGGAAGATGCTGAGATGGATCAGACAGTTGGCACATCTGGCTGAATGTTGCTGTGAATGCTTCAGCCTTAACTTTTGTGCTGATGTGTTGTTCTTTCCAAAGCAGAGCAAGGGAATATCTGTGGAGCTTATTCCTTCAATGAGTTGTTTAATTATCAACCTTAATTCACGATGTGATGTGGCAGCACTGTGGGCTCAGACCCCAGCTTCCTGAATTAATGGTCTAGCCACAATATCGAGGAGAAAGTGAGGACTGCAGATGCTGGAGATCAGAGCTGAAAATGTGTTGCTGGAAAAGTGCAGCAGGTCAGGCAGCATCCAAGGAGCAGGAGAATCGACGTTTCAGGCATGAGCCCTTCTTCAGGATTCCTGAAGATCGCTTATCCTTTGTATTTTGTAGATTCCAACAATACATCATATATTCGCTTAAATTGTTAGTCTCGAAAATGCTTTACTTCACAGACTTTAGGATATAATGTTCTGTTTTCAATTCTTTTCTCCGACAGGCAAGGTCATTGATGTCACACTCGCTTTCCTCCTCACTAATTGCAAAACCAAACGTTTTTCACCTCATCTTTTAACTTACTAATCACATTTGCTCCATTCTTGACTAAACCGTTCATATACGCTGCAAACAGCAAAGGATCCAGCACCAAGTCATATAGTAAGCTACTGGACACAAGATGTCTTCACAATGACGACCTTCGACCATTACCTTCTGCCAACAAATAAACCTTCGATGCATTTGCCAAACTGTACCAGATCCCATGAACCCTTACCTTATTGAAGATGCAAGATCTGGTCAAAAACCTGATTGAAGTCAAGAAGCATTACATCCACTTTTTACACCCGATGTCACATCTCATTGCCTCTCCGGAAAACAGAATCAACCACTTCTGATATGATATCACTTCCACAGTGTCAAGAACAAACGGACAGATTGCTGTAGGTCTCAACATTGTATTTAATTCCATTCCCATTTTCCAGAATGAAACAGAAGAGACACAAGATTATTTCAGCTAGAGTAAATTATCTGTCAGAGAGATAAGAAGAGTTACCATGCTGAATTTTATTGCTTAAACTTTGCTTTTCCAACTTTTAATGAATGCTGTCTCTTAGATTTACTTATTAACTTCCCTCAAGCTTTCTACTTTTAAACACAGGTTTATGAGCGAAACTACATCTTGTCATTTAGCTCCTTTCACCCGATGGTAACTCTTCTTATCTCTCTGTCAGATAATTTACTCTAGCTGAAATAATCTTGTGTCTCTTCTGTTTCATTCTGGGAAATGGGAATGGAATTGAATACAATGTTGAGACCTACAGCAATCTGTCCATTTGTCCTTGACCCTGTCAGTGTGTGTTCACCCTCAGAGGTAGGAAGACTGTGCTGATAATACGGAAAATAGTACCTGATGGATCATTCTCAGCTGGCGCACAACTTCCTGTTTCTATGTGCCAGCAGCAAGCCACACATCTCACTTCTGATCAGAAAATAAACCCAGGGGATGCAATCTGGCGGAAACATCTGCCAATGTGGCCTATATCAGGACACAGAGTGTGAAGTGATCACATCGAAGTGACATTTGCAAATCGACATTTCGATCTCTGTTCTATGGTCTGAGTCCAGGACGTCATTGGACGAGTCTCTCGACCATCGAACAAGCTCATTCGATTCACTAACGTCTGGAACATATCGACATGCACCTTGTCATGTCTTTGATCTTGTACTCCTTGTTCCTCTCTCTTCAGATTTAATGTTCCCAGTTTTTGATTCTGTCTTCTGTATCCATCACCTTCCCAGCCGAATACATTCTGTTTGATCTGTTTCCTAAATTTTGATCAACTAAACAAATAATACAGTTTTGTACAGACAGGTATGTCGGTGTGTCAGATTAACAGAATCAATATATGGAGAGATCACCTTGGCTGTATCTAACTCTGACCGACATGGAATTCAAATAAACCACAGCACTGTATGGTTTCAAACTTTGCAAATCCTCTCTCTTTGAAAGAGCTTGTTCTAACGGTTAATTATTTTCTTGATTATTTCAGAAACTATGACTAAAAATCCCTATTTTTAACAAAGTTTCAAATATTATTAAAAGTTGCAGCACTGGCATTTCCTACAGTGAGCTTTGTGGTGTTTAAATGTTCTGGTCAAAATTTGCTTCAAGCAGAAGACCTAATCATTGGTTTCTCCGAGTTCCCAGCCATTGCACTTGCAGTTCCATAATAACTGCAAACAATTGATAAGCCCCAGAATGAACAGAATGTCCAGGCCCTGTACACATCCAAACACCATGATGTAGGCCTCGAAGATCTCCGTTTCTTCCTGTCACCCCAACCCAGCAGTACATGCTCAACCTCAACTACATTTCCTTTCAATCCTCCCACTTCCTCCAAACCAAAGGGGTAGCCATGGATCCCAGCTATGCCTGCCTCTTCGTCAGATATGTGGAACAGTCAATCTTCCACAGCTACACTGGTCCCATTGCCCACCTTTACCACCGCTACATTGATGACTGTATCAATGCCACCTCATGCTACCACTAGGAGGTTGAACAGTTCATCAACTTTAATAAGACCTTCCACCCTGACCTAAACTTCAGAGGGACCATCTCGGACACCTCCCTCCCTTTCCTAGACCTCCCCTCCTCTATCTCCAGTGACCAACTAAACATTTACTCCAAGCTTTCTGACTCCCACAGCTACCTGGACTACACTCCTCCCACCCGACCTTCTGTAAAAATGCCATCCCTTTATTGTCAATTCCTCTGCCTCCACCGCACCTGCTCCCAGGAGGACCAGTTCCACCATAAAACATCCCAGATAACCTCCTTTTTCAAAAATTGCAATTTCCCCTCCCACGTGGCCGACGATGCCCTTGAACCCCATTCCTCCAATCTCAACAGGGAGCCCTCCTGGTCCTCAACTTCCAATGCACCGACCTTGCATACATCATATCATCCTCGGCTGCTTCCACCGCCTGTAAACAGACCCCATCACTCGGGTATATTTCGCTCCCTACCCCTATCTGCATTCCGGTGGCACCATTCCCTCCGCGACTCCCTCGTCAGGTCCATGCCCCTCCACCAGCCCACTCCCCACCCCTATCACCTTCCCTTGTCACCACAGGAAGTGCAAACTCTGCGCCCACACCTCCCCCTCACCTCCAAAAAGGCCCCAAATGATCCAGAGAAATTTATCTATACTTCCACAAATGTCATCTGCTGTGTCTGTTCCACCTGATATGGTCTCCTCTACATCAGGGAGACAGGACACTAACTTGCTGATCATTTCAGAGAACATCTCTGGGACACCCATGCCAACCAACCCACGGCCCAGTGGCTGAACACTTTAACTCCCTCTCCCACTCCACCAAGAACAGATCAGTCATATTCTGTTCATTTCCAATGAATAAATACAAAATAACCGAGTCTGAATTTGGGGTGATATTAACAGGATTTATTTCGAACTAAGCATGAACAGATTATTTTGACATAACAGGTGGAGAGATTCACTTCCTGAAAAAGCAGCTCAAGTGATATAAGCTGGCACCAAACCGAGTTTGGTCAATACTGAGGCAAGAATACAGCATACAGTCTTGAGTGAAGTAAATAAAGAAACTATCTTAACACCGGAACAAGATAGAGTTTATTAAATATGAACGAAGACGCAAGTACTTTAGGATATAATAGAAAAGTGATTTATAGTATATTGAAATACAAACAGAGATGTGAATTTGTGTCTCTACATTCATCCTAGCTAAATTAATCATTTCAGAAATGCCTTTGTTAAATTTCATGAATCATTCGTTGGTCCATTCACGAACCTTGTTAGGTCCTTGTTAAATTCTGAACCATCACCTTCCAGGTTCAGTGTTTGGGAATTTCATGTTACAGCAAACTGTGAAGTTGTGCACAGTATGCCAATGTCTTAGTTAAAACTATAAGCAATCACAGCTCCAAACATTTACAAAATATCACTATGGATCTTCCTTGAATCCAAAAAAAAATGTCCCTTTGATCAATGATTTCTAAAATTTACTCACATATCTGTTATGAAGGACGTTTTCAAATAACTTGAAGTGCAAATAGTTCACATCAGTTGGAATACAGTAACATTTCATGTGTTACCCCAAACAAAAAGAAATCAAGCAATATTCACGAGTTGCTCTAAGCAAGTCTATGATGGACTGTTTTATCAAACAAAATCATTCCCAATGTTGTGAGGGCTTGTCTATCTTCTGTGCAATGGTCTGAATTTTGTGTCTGACTGCAGATGACACTGGCTGATCTGGGTATAAGTACAGTTTGTGCCTTTCACATTGTTAATGTATATTGCTGACTTTAGTTGAATAAAGTGATATTGTCCCAGGCATCATCTGACACCATTAATTTGACCATTAATTTCCACATCACGAGCCAGACTATCAGGTGGAGTGTATTGATCTCATTGAAACGAATGCTTGGAATATTTCTGGTATGAAGAGCCTCTGGACGAGACAAAGTAGGAAAGATGAATTTAGAGTAGTAGAAAGTTTTCACGACAGAGAGATCACTTCGCCCATCGCAACTGTATCACGTGAAGACAGAGCCTTCCAGCCAAGACCCAATTTATAGCATGTTGTCCATAACCCTGCAGGTGATAGCACTGTAAACATTCGGGAACATTGTGTAGGGTCTAATCCATTATCAACACAGATATGATCTCCAATGCTGTAAATCCTGGCTTATGGGGAGAAACCAGGGGCAGACCTGTATCAATATTCAACCAGTTGGTCCAGCCCTGAGGAGCTAATAGGCCCATTTCTAAAGGTTGTTTCTCAGGACATTTTGACAATTCTTGACTTAATATCATTGTAAACTGACATGAAAAAAATGCAGACATGTTCCCCAGAAATGCTGACAGCAACATACCTTTACTCAGCCAAGATCAGCAACATGAATTAAGAAAGTTTAAAAAAAAACTTTCTTTTAACTGATTATCGACAACACGGATTTCACAAAGTGCAAAGTACAGAGGGAAATGGTGGAGGGTTGGGTGTGGGCGATGTTCATTGTTCCCTGATGTCTGGTTGCATTTGTGAGCAACAGATGAATCTGCGAACCAGATTCAGGATGGTACGGCAGGTATTTCAGCAGATATTGTGTACACGGCATTCTCCCATAAATCAGCAATGACACAAACATTTATTTTTGATGATGTTTGAAGCCAAAGAAAATTGAAAAATATGGTGGGACAAGTTCCTTTTATTTCTTTAAACTGGTATCAAGGGACACTGTCTGTGGACCTGGGGTGGCAGGAGGATCTTAAACAGCAGAATGTGAGGGAACAGAACCACCGTTGGAAATCCAGATAGACTGGAACCTTTATCAATGGAGGGTGAGAGTGCGGGAGGGGGGCAACCTCATATAAGTTTATCAAGCCATGAGTGGAAAGGTGAATGGCTCTAATTGACATGATTCTTACTGGAAATGTACGAAGCTTTCGTTTCAAAAATATCACATATCAATAAACTCCACCTGATAATCTGGCTAGTGATGTGGAAATTAATGGTCTAATTAATGGTGCAAGACGATGCCTGGGACAACACCTCTTTATTCAACTAAAGTCAGTAATATACATCAACAATGTGAAAGGCACAAACTCTACTTTTACCCAGATCAGTCAGTTTCATCTGCAGTCAGACACAACTTAAAATTCAGACCATTGCACAGAAGACAGACGAGCGCTCACAACAGTGGAAATGATTTTGTTTGATAAAAGAATCCATCGTAGACTTCCTCAGAGCAAATCCTGTTAACAAACTAGTTCTTTTTTTGTGTGTGGGGTAGTGCACGAAATGTTACTTTAATCCGATTGATGTGAACCATTTGCATTTAAGAAGTTATTTGAAAACGTCTATCACAGTAGATACACGAGTACATTTTACAAATCATTGATCAAAGGGGACAATCTTTTTTGGACTCGAGGAAGACCCATAGTGATATTTTGTAAATGTTTGGAGCTGGGATTGTTTTCAATTTTTGACGAAGACATTGGTGAATTTTCCCTATGGTGGGGGATTTCAACAATAGGGAACATGTTTTTACAATGAGAGGAGAAAAATAAAAAAAAACCATATCAGAGACAACGTTTTACACAGAGAATGGTTTTTGTGTGGGATGATCTTACAACCTTTAGAAGACATTTGGATAAGTAAATGAATATCAAATGTTTGGAAGGATATGGGCCAAGTACACACAGGTGGGATTAGTTTAGTTTGGGATTATGACTGGCATGGACTGGTTGGACCGAAGGGTCTGTAACCATGCTGTATCACGACATGACTCTCTGACTATTTATCAATTTTTCTCAATATTAAACAGTGCTGTAGTGATCCTCGAATGAACTGTTGATGTTAAGGTTGTGTCTGAGACTCTGCGAATATTTCCTTCAATGAGAGGAGGAACTAGTTCTCCAAGTTACATAACTGAAAAATAAACTTTCCTCCAGCATTGTTGCTGAGTCGATTTGTTTCTGAGGAGGCGGTGGTTATGGTTTGCAGTTTGCTTTCCACCAACTGGTCAACAGTGAGACAAAATATCTTTGATCCACTGCAGAAACTCCACCTGCTTCCAGTAAATGAAACTGGGAACTCAAGGACCTTTTCTGCAGTCAGTTTAATTGCTGCCAACTATTGTATCTGGCCTATTAAAGGGAAAATTAATAAACTAAAGTAAAATCCTAACAGACAAACGATATTTTCCCATTTACTCACAATGTTACATTTCACTTGGCATTTCTTCTTTAAAAAGGAAAGTCACTAAATACAGCATTCACTGTGTGACTGTCAGAAAACAGGACATTAAATGCAATGACGTTCTGGTTAGTTCAGCCTGTTTACTGAGTATCTTTAAAGCTCCTGAATATGAAGTTAATGGATCCAAAATCCCACATTGCAGTCACATTTGTTATCATCCCAAAGTAAATTAACAAACTTGAATTGGTTCAAACTCACATCACTTGTTACACCATTCTCTGATTCATGCATCTCATTAAAACTGAGTGTAACAGCGAATGTTTACTGATTTTTATGAGTTATCTGCCCCTGTCAGAGCTATCAGTGAGCAGAGACATGTACTGTTTATAACCTACATCTGTGGTAATGATTATTTTAATACTCTCTAATTTAACCAAACATTCCTGATGTACCCAGACTGTTAGATATGGATGTATGGACTGTCTTGTTCTAGTTCATTAGATGCTCTTTCAAAAGTTTACCTAGATGTTATGTATCACTGCCAACTCATTTTTTGTTTCTCAGGCACACAGCTTTCCTTTAGTATGTGTGAGAAACAAAGCCCACTCACTTCAATAATTTCAGTCCGAGACAAGATCTGAATCAGTAGTGTCATTTATTTTACACTTGCAAGTGGGTGTGATGTCTAGTGCCTATAAAGTAGAGGACATACACACACCAAATTCAATTCATACACAACATTTATATGATTTGATGTCTATTGTTTTACACTGCTCCCTCCCCTGTTTACGTCCTCCACTTCCCTAAGACCGGTCCCCATTACTCCTGTTTATCTCTTGCCTTATCCGGCCTTGTCTGTGACAAAATGCTTATTCCTGGCCTCACAAGGCTGTTTGACCTCATCCTGCTGTAGGTCATTGTTTGGCATATTCTTTCTTCATCATTATCCATTCCCTTCAGCTGTGCCTTTCCCGAGGCCGTTCTGATCCCTATGACCCTTTTAATTGGGGTTTGTTCCTGTGTTTTTGTAAAAGTGGGAAGCACATGTTTATACCTACTGTTTGTACAGGCGTATCTAGCTTAACTTCATCCCCTCACAACATCTTATCTACTTGCCCATAATGTCTACCTCCTGACATACGGTTTTAGCTAATACAAAAACAATTATATATTTCCTCCACATCGTTTCCATTCTTGTTGACTCAGCTCGTGGCTAAAACAATTACACACTGGTGTGAGTTCATTTTACTTTGTAAAATGGAATTGCAGAATTGCAGAAGTAACATTAATTTACCTATATCCCACAGTATGCATTTCAGGGTCGGAGCAATTTGAAAAAAAAGATGCAGGGAGAGACATTCTGCAATGTAAGGAGGTGCTTCTAATCTCCGAGTCCAAACTGTTTAGTGACATACACTCACATTCTGAACATAATCACTTTAGACATGCACCATATTAGGTTGCCTAAACTGAATTTAGAAACGCAGATTAGAAATGGTATCTTATTTTGTAAAGTGTGAGAGAGAGAGACTTTGAGTGACAGCAAAAATAAAGTCACTAATTTTGTTGATTAATACTATTATTGAAGTTCTTTTTAGCTTTATCTGCTTGTGGTGGAATGAAGAATTAAAGGGAGTTAACTTCGAATTGAATATTCTAAATTTAATCACTTTGGACACGCTCTGTGTTCAGTTGTCTAAATTGAATTTTGAAATGTTTAGTATGAATTACATGTTATTTTGTAGTGGGACAGGGACTGGCAGTGTCCTGGGAAAACAAGCTCAATTGTTTCACTAGCTGGTAATATGTTTGAACTTTGATTTTAGTTTTATCTGCTTGTGAATGAATGTAGAAATAAAGGGAGCTAACATCCGAATGAATTTGTTTTTTTCAAAACAAAATACTTGCAACTATCATGTGAAACAGACCTGAAGCTACTCAATTTTACTTCCACCATTTAAATAAAAACACTCCCAAAGAAGCTATTCAGCAAAATAAATATCCCAAGATGGGTATATGTCCATGTTTAAGCGTAACCTCGTAAATACATGATCCCATGTGTTCGGGCTGTACAAGCTGAGACCAGGATCCAGTCTGAGCCTCCAGCAGGAAACCAACAGGCGGAAGCTGTAAGCCTGCCCTTTCCGATGGCCATATAAATCCTGGGCACTAGACCGTAATTCAACACTCCTGGGTCGACTCTGTTTAGAAAGATCTTGACAGAACCGCTTCCCACAAGTTATCAGAATGATTGTGTCGACAATTTTTCTCAGTTTATTCCTTACTTTCTTATCATGTGAGTGTTTTTTGTTCAAGTCTGTCTTTGTCACTGTCTCAATGTTCGTCTACCGCAGGAATGTAAAAGACTCAGCCATCATTTAATCTGTATTAATGCTCCTGGTTTATTTGTTTTCTTTTTTAAAGGTGTCCAGTCGGAGATTGTTTTGACTCAGCCAGAGGCAGAGACTGGCCGTCCCGCAGGCAGCCTGAAACTGACCTGTAAAACCAGCGGCTTCGATCTTAGCAGCTACTACATGAGCTGGGTCCGACAGGTTCCCGGACAGGGTCTGGAGTGGCTGGTTACCTACTATAGTTCATCCAGCAGTTACTATGCACCAGCGATTAAGAATCGATTTACTGCGTCCAAAGACAATTCAAACAACATTTTCGCGTTGGACATGGGGAACCTGAAGATCGAAGACACCGCCATCTATTACTGTGCAGGAGACCACAGCGAGAGGAACCAGGGCTGCACCCATTCAAAAACAGCTCGACGGAACAGTTTGTCAATTCCATCATAAACTGACGGTTAGTACGAGTTTTAAATGCAATTATACCAACTGCGATCTGAAGCAGACCTCAGGCTGCCTCTTACAAAACTATCAAAGAGGGAATGTATCATTTAAACTAGCAAACTGGTGACACAATTGGACAATGTTTTGGGCATGTCGTATGCACTGCTAACACTTCCATCAATTAAATGCTCGGACAAAATGTTAGTTTTAATATATCTAACCGCTCAGGAAATCACTGCTAATTGTTATGTCAACTATGGCATTAATTCAAAACATGATCAGTACTAAATGGCTCTTTCAAATGAAAATTGAGACCTAGAGTAAAGAACAGAGAATGAGTGTGCTGGTCTACATCATTGTGATACTACAGTGGGTCACAGTGTTGTACACAGCGACATCCTCATACAATAACCACTGACAAGTGATTATCTCAAATTGGTGATTTCTACCATGGCAGGAGCGAGAAATAATGTGAGATGCAATTTAAACACAATCCAGTCGTGTTAGTTTGTACAAATGTATAATTTTTTTCTACCTTTTTCGTGTTGATTGTCAAGTTTAATGCAGACCAAACCTGGAAAAGTATTCCAAGCTTTCAAAGTACAATGAAGAGAAAAAGCTGAAATAATGCACCAAATCATTCTTAGAGGAGTCTGAATCACTGCTTTCCAGGAAGTGAAGAAATTATCTGCATTTTACAGTTTACAGTCTGTCATAGTATTTGACACAACGTGTCTCACAGTGATATAACTGGGGTGACACTGCAATTATGATCATTACAAAAACCTATTCAGCCTCGATTGTTTGAAACTAGTCAGTGATTACTTCTACAAACCGCCTTAACCTGCAGTGCAGTATTAATTCTGTGGGGTTTAATGCCAGTATCACTATTTAATTTGTAAAAGTGTTGGGTAATTATCGATACACCATTTGTGGATTTTGAGAATCAGCTCATGTGTTACTCTGTGAAGTATAAAACAGTATTAAAATTTATCAAGAATGATCAGAACTCACTAGCGCAATTATGTGATGAAAATTTATTGTGACTTTATTTTGCCTGTGGTTCTGAAAATTTAAAATGATAGTAGAATTTTGATTTGTTTTATGCAGAGCTAGTTATTGTGTGACCCAGTCCAGAGAATGTAACACTGTGACTATCTTGGTTACTGGGGCCAAGGGACCATGGTGACAGTGACTTCAGGTAAGAACTATGAACTTTCTTAGTGACTTTTTAAAAACTTTCTATTCATGTGACTAATTTCTGAATTAAATGAAACTCAGATTCTGTGCTGAGTTTGGTTTGGTTCGGATTGATTTTTGTTCAGACTGATTATAGACTTCAGTTAAGGCTCAGCAAATAGCTAAAATGGTGATGATGGAGTCAGTTGCTCTGTGTATCTCTTTTTTTGATCAGATGGGCATTCTGTGTGGCTGGGTTACTTGAAACACTAATGTCTCTTACATAGTCAGCTATAAATAATGTTTAATGTCAGTGACACCCTGACTGTGAGTTTTATTGTCAACAACAAACGCTAAGAATTCAAAGATGTTTGAGATATTACCAAACATGATTAAAATATGCTAAAACATCATTATTCATTTCTTGAATATATGTTCTTACCATGATTATATTTTCTCATTTATTTTGTTGATGACAAGCAGGTTAGAAACTGTCATAAAATGTTCTTGCGGTGCGATATTGCAATTTGTTGATTAGATTCTGAGTTTGTTTTACTTGATTCTGTTGAATTGAGTTGATTGGATTTTGGCTTTGTTTTTACTTGGTTTTGTTGAAGTGTGTTGATTGGTTTTTGAAATTGTTTTATTTGATTCTGTTGAATTGAATTGGTTGGATTCTGATTATGTTTCATTCAAATATGTTGTTTTGAGTTGATTGGATTCTGATTTTATTTTCCTTGATTCTGTTGAATTGAGTTGATTGAATTCTGATTCAGTTTGTGGAATTGATCAGCATTTTCATGCTTTCTGTAATTGGTGTTTTCTTTCTGGTGAGGAGATTGTCTCTCTGGATTACTGTTCATTACCAATATTTGTGAAGTTCTGTTGTTTTTCATGAACCATTTCTGCATTTGTTCAACTTATATGACACATTTTTCTCTGCTTGATTGAAAACATTACATCCATTTGTAACGGTTTGAAAACCAACTTAAGGCAGAAACCCGGAAGTGTGAGAAATGAAAAAAATAAGTTTTTAATGCATTGAATTTTTTTAAAAAAACTCAGTTCTAATTGTAAACTAACTGAATTTTGTTTTGAGTAGCCTCATTCAAAATAAAATTTGGGACTAAAATCTGAAACTGCAGAATTGAACAGATTACGTAATTGAAACTAACTTCAAATTATAATGTGGCAATATTTGTCCATTCAGTAATTTTGTTTTGACCATGAAGTGATTAATCAATATATGCCTTCAACCGCTCTACTGTGTGCTGCACAGGATTGTCATGATCAAGAAGGGTGTGCAGGTTGGAAATAAATTGAACTGTTGCCAGAAACATTACAGCTTTAAGTGTTAAGTCCCCTCACAAACAAGGTTGCTGTTATGACTTGTTATTTCTATTCAATTTAATCATTAGTTTGCTTGATTCTGAGCAGCTTTGTTAGACTTCAATTTGTTTTTTTTGTGTGAGGTTACAGCATGTTCTTGGTTCTGTTGAAAATGTTTGCAGGGCCAGTTCTGCTGCAAACACACCATGTTGTGATCTGGTGATCGTTCATCTGTTGAGGAAGGACTGTGCTTGGGTAACATTAAATGTGTTATATTTGGGAAACCGTTTCTGGTTTCTACATTGTTTTGCAATGTTGACACGGTTGGTGACAGTGAACCGCTCCAGGTTCCTCATTCAATGCAATCAGCATGCGAGTTGAAATTTCATAAAGCCTATTATTAAGTGAAAGGCAAATCGCAAAGGTTTTAGAAATGAAGGGAAAACAGATACCTTCGGGCACCATTTTTACTTAAAAGTAATAATTAAGGATTAATCTAATCCATGCTTTCCAATCCAAATTCAGAACTCCACTATCTTGTTCAATCACAAGGTCTGTCTTTAAACAGTTTACAAGTCATAGAGAAATATAAATAGCATTTCAAAAATCTAATGTTCTAATAGTTCTTGCTCTTGAGCAAAAATGCCTTGACTGTGTTATAATTGATCAAGAAATACCTTTCAATTCCGCTGTACACTACATATATATTTTTCTGACTGGAAAAGATCATTGGCAAAGACCATTTGAAAATTCTGCTCAATTCTATGAAGAACAGATCAGTCTCACTGCTTTGATCAGTTTCATACGTAACTTGAGTTAATTCATTGTTATGTCCCTGATTAAACTGGATTTGCAGGATAAAAATAAAACATTAACTGAATTATTTAATCTGCACAGTGCTTTGTGTTCCCAATCTGTGCATTTTAAATAAATAGTTACATTTTACAAAAAAATATCAACTGAAGACTCCTTCTTTCGGAAACAACTGCTATAGTGAATTATGTGACCAAGGACAAATTTTGAATTAATTAAAATAATCCATTCATGAACTCGCAGGGCAGCATGGTGGCTCAGTGGTTGGCACTGCTGCCTCACAGCGTCAGGATCCCAAATTCGATTCCACCCTCTGGTGACTGCCTGTGTAGAGTTTGCACATTCTCCCTGTGTCTGCGTGGGTTTCCTTCGGGCGCTCTGGTTTCCTACCACAGTCCAAAAGATGGGCAGGTCAGGTGATTTGTGCAATTTAGCACAGCCGTAGTGTTCAGGGATGTCTAGGTTAGAGTGCATTAGTCAGGGGTAAATATAAATTATGGGGAATGGGTCTGGTTGGGCTACTTACTGTTCAGAGGGTCATTGTGGAATTATTGGGCCAAATGGCCTGTTTCCATACTGTAGGAACTCTACTCTTAAAACCATGGGAGTACCTGCTGCAAATATAGAGAATTCATTTTACATCGATGTGTTCAGACGTATGCAGAGTTCACAAATTTGCAGAAGACATGAACTAGAGGATAACGGAGCACATTGTTTATTCAGACAGTGAAAATAGAGTAATATTTATTTTAATTAATATACTTGACCGATTTATTGCCATGTAGCGATCCAAAGGTATCTGCTCACATTTGTTAAGTGTGACAATCGTTTAGATTAGATTTCCTGCAGTATGTATCGGGCCATTTGGCCCAACAAGTCCACACCGACTGTCTGAAGAGTAACCCACCCAGACCCATTCCCCTACCCTATATTTACCCCTGACTAATGCACCTAACACTATGGACAATATAGCATGACCAGTTCACCTGACATGCACATCTTTGGATTGTGGGATGAAACCCACACAGACACAGGGGAGATTGTGTAAACTCCACATCGGCAGTCACCCAAGGCTGGAACCGAGCCTGGGTACCTGGATCTGTGAGGCAGCAGTGCCCACATTTACTTAGACATCCGTTAAAGCGGGCAACTCCAGACAGAAGCATGTTTTCAATTCATACCTTTTTAAACATTTCGTTCATTAAAAGCAGTAAACAAGAAAATGACCTTGCCCTGATTCCTTCAACAGAAATGCTTTCCACACTGGAATGCAGTATTGACTTTATGCAGTGCATGCAAAATCTCCCCAGTTCAAGGAACGTTTTAAGAATATAAGAATATCTGTGCTTTAATTGGCGATATTTCCCACCTCACTCATTTTATTAAATACAATGACTTATTAAGTTTATTAACTCAGTGGTTATTTATGTTCATTATGAACACATTCTCGTTCACATTAATCCACTGGTTAGTTCCTCTGATGAATGTTCAAGTACAGTGAATATATTTGACGTGAGGAGTTGAGCAATGTATCCTCTAGGATTAAGTCTGTTGTACAGTTTATTTCAGTGCTATCTCTGATTAACTTGTCAACGGTCCTGACCATTTGTAAATTGTCCAGTTCGGATCCCTGAATCTCAGACAGTTCAATTTCATCTCGCGCTTCAAAACCATTTTTATCGGCCAGAAATACAATATTCGATTAGGTGCCTCAGAATTGAGAGCCCTGACCATGTTGTTCCAATCAGAACGAACGTTTCAGGAACAAAAGGCAGACAGCAAGAGTTTTGAAATTGGTTGTTGGCAACAAGAGATATTTGACTGAGCGATGCAGATGGAAATATGCTGTATATTTTCATTGTGCCTCAGTTATGCAGGACATGTTTCATGGCACAATGTAGAATCAGAATTTTTTGCATCTTATTATTTGAAAACCTATTATCAGCTTTTAATGTCACTGGCAACGGTCATATTACACTTCAAAACATTTTAATCTTTTTCAGACTAAGTAGACCATCTGGTGCAGCAACATTCACAGGGGAAAGAGGAAGGGAGTTCGAGGTTGGAATCCAGTGACAGTGAATTGATGGTAATGCAATTCCTAGTTTTATTCCTCTGTAATTCCCATAGAGTTTGCACAATTTGGAGCTGCTGTCAAAGTATTCTTGGATAAATGTTGAAATGTTACTTTCATTGGACAAACATTCTGGAACAATTCCTGGTTGTTGGAAGGTGTTAATAACTAACATGGTTTATGTACTGTCAAAACAGGTGGGCTGTGTTCTCTGTGATAGTGTCGAGCTCATTGTGTTCAGGTCTGTTGTGATGTTGTAGTAGTGTCCCTGATTCTGTGCCAGGTGGCCTGTGTTCACTTACAACCTGTTAGAGAGGTATGTAACACCATCTCTTATAAGGTTACTTCAGTGCAAGAAAGCAGATTGAGATGTTTGGGTGTTTGTTGGAATTCCACTCACAGAGGCCAGTGAAATCTATTCAATCGCTGTCCTGACTTGTGTCTCTTAGATATTAAACAGAATTTTGGCAGTTAGCAGCTTTTTCCAGATCAATATTTGTTCACAAGCGTTTGGGCATCGCTAGATGGTGTTAATGGAGTAAGTGCTCACTTTATATTAAACCAGTGCTGTAGCTGAATTTGATTGTTTAGTACGGTGGGGTTCCGCTGAATCCAACACTTGCAGCAGATGGAGATAGCTTTTCAGTTGGTCTTCAATTGCTATCTCCGACCATCCAGTACCTCTGCTAAGAATCCTTTTTCCAACAGGAGTCAAGTCAACGTAATCGCTGTTTATCTCAACAGGTGTGAGCTCTTGTGCCAAAAACATGAAAACAATTTGGTGAAGAGGGGGTCTCTGGATGCGAAAGGTTAACCTTGCCTTCTCTCCACAGGAGCTGCTAGACCTGCTGAGTTTCTTCAGAAATTTCTGTCTTTTATTTTGGTTTTCTAGCATTTAAAGTTTGTTGTTTCATTGAAAAAAGTTCTGTTCGATTAAACACGTTCTTCAGAGAAAAGATGCATTTGAACAAATTGCAAATGTTCAGAGATATTAAATATCAGAGAATCATTGAATTTGAGCGCCCTGATCTCGAGCTGGAGTTTCACAAGAAACTATTATGAAGTAACAACCCACTCCAGAGTGCAGTGGCTGCTGTAATTGGGTGGAAGTTATTTTGATCACTCAAATAGAGAATGTCAATGATCTCGTTCCAAATAATCAACAGAAGTTTTTTTAAAGCATGTGTGAAACAATTAATTTGTTGAAATATTTTAATAAAAAGTGTTCACCGCCAGTGCTAGCTTAACGAATGACACAATGATAGGAAGGTAGGAGCAAGAGGAGGGCACTCAGCCCCTCGAGCTGTTCCACCACTTACTTAGATCATGGAGCGTCTGTGAGCTAAATCCGCAGGTCTCCCTTTGGCTAAAACTCTTTAACACCTTTGATTAACAAGCAAAAACTATCCCAGATTTACTGATTCAGTAAACAAAGGGAGACACCATTTCTGAAAGACATTCCTGTGAGTACTGTGAAACAATGAGGCTGGAATTAATTGCTCATGAAAGTAAACTTTAAATCTCTGACAATTTCCAACTGAAACATCCCAATCATCATATTTCATTAATTTAACACTATACTTCCCTGGAATAAAGAAATATAATGTGTGATTGCCTTGCTAAAAATGAGGGATGCTTGATTCCTATTATATGATTAAGAAATAGCTCTGTTCCTTCAGTGAAAACACAGTCAAATCACACAAAAGGAAACCATGTCATCTTGTGTAGACACACAAATGCCTCAAATAATTTACAATTCTTCCAGTGGTTGTTTGAATCTCTAGACCGGTGTGGAAGTGTCAGACTTTTTATATTGCCTTGAGAAACCAGTTGTCATCAGTCTATTTGAATTGCTGAAGTTTGTGTGGTATTAGCACATTCACAGCGCTGGTAGGAATTGAGTCCCATGGCTGTGATTGAGGAAGAGGAAACTGGCAGGGAAATAGTTGAGAGTCAAGTTGAAGTCTGATTTGGAGGAAAGCTTTCAGGAGAAGCATTTACATACATGTGCGCCCTTATCCTCAAGGGTCACAATTTTGGAACATGCTGCCGAAGGGACATGACAGCATGCAAAATGGAAGCTGAAGAAGGCACCTTGACCCCTCTAGAAGGCTATTCCATTCATGGGATCATCATTAATCTTGCTGCTTACCAATCGTAACAACACTCGATAACATTGAACCTGATTGTTTACTATTCAGCAAAAGAATGGTGAACCTTTGGAATTCTCCACCACAGAAATTGATTGAGGACAAAACATTAAATGATTTCAATAAGAAGATAGATTCCTTCAAAGCTTTAAAAAATGCTACAGATATGTGGGAGAAAGGGAAACAGGCTACAATATTGGTCGAAAGCCATGAAAACATTGAATGGGACATCGTTTGTAGGTTTGTAAGTTTGCATGTAATGCCAACATTGGTGGTATAATTGGCAGTGAAAGTTATCTAAACGTACAATGAGATCTTGATCAGCTGGGCCAATGGGCTGAGGAGTGGCAGAAGGAGCTTAATTTAAATGAACATGACGTGTTGCTTTTTGAGAAGATAAATCAGGTCACAACTTACAGAGTTAATGGTAGGGCACTGGATAGTGATGTTGAACCCTGAGGAACCTGAGGGTTCAGACTCATAGATTCTTGAAAGCGTTGTCTCAAGTACCTAGTGTGTCGAAGGTGTTTGGCACGTGTACCTTCATTGGTCAGCGCACTGAGGGCAGGAGTTAGGGCTTCATGTTGTAACTGTCAAAAACATTGGAATGAACTGCCAGAGGAAGTGGTAAATGCAGAGATAGATCCAACATTTAGAAGACATTTGAACAGCTACAGGAACAGGATAGGTCTGGATGGATATGGGCCAAAGGCAGGCAAGTGGAATTAGTTTAATTTGGGAACCCTGGTCAGCATGGATGAGCTGGACCAAAGGAACTGTTTCTGTGCTGTACGACTTTATGACTCTCTGACTTTATGTTGGAGTAGGCTCAAAGTTGGAAGGTGGTGAGCAAGTGAGGGGCTAGATTAGGCATGTGGGAGAGTTTGGGCTGGTAGGCTGTGAGGTGTTGGCTGGCTGCTGGGTAACCTTGCATGCGCTCTGTCTGGCAAGGTGGCATCAAGGTAAATGGTAATGGTCACAGGATAATTTGTTCGAATTGTGCTTGGTAGGTGAGGGGTAGTTTGAGCTGAAATGCAGGAGGTCTGTCTTTGCCAGGCAGGTTTATGGAGAGGTGGGCAGGATGCCAGGCTGGTTCGTGTAGCGGTGGGCAGAGTGCCAGGATGTTTCAGGGTGGAAGGTCACTGTAATGAAGTGACAGGTGGACGTGTTGTCAAAATGCAAAGCTCGGAGTCTGGCAAAATGGTAGTTTGTAAAGCACAGATGCGAAAGGAGCTAGGATGCAATGTGCACAGGTTGACTTGGGTAAGATGAGAGGTCAGTGATCAAGGGCTGAGGTCATGTCTTGGGTAGTGGGCTTTTGTCAGAGGTTGTGAAAATGATGGTGCCAGGTCCAGTCAGGGCCAGATTCACCATGGGCCAGGTGCAGGGCAGCAGGAGTGTAAATGAGTGAAAGGAATTGAGATCATATGTCCATCTGGAATATAGAATATAGAGCATTACAGTGCAATACAGGCCCTTCAGCCCTCAATGTTGTGCTGACCTGTGGAACCAATCTGAAGCCTATCTGTCCTACACTATTCCATTTTCATCCATATATTTATCCAATGACCTTTAAATGCCCTTAAAGTTGGCGAGTGTACTATTGTTGCAGGCAGTGCGCTCCATGCCCCTACTCCTCTCTGAGTAAAGAAACAACCTCTGACATCTATCATCTATGTCCTCTCCTGCTAGCCATCACTATTCAAGGAAAAAGACTTTCACTTTCCACCCTCTGTTTATCTTTTATGTCTCAATTAAGTCACCTCTCAATCTTCTTCTCTCAAACAAAAACAGCCTCAAGACCCTCATCCTTTCCTCATTAAACGTTCCCTCCATACCAGACAACATCCTGGTAAACCTCCTCTGATCTCTTCCAAAGCTTCCACATTCTCTCTATAATGTGGTGACCAGAACAGTGCACAATACTCCCAAGTGTGGCCACACCAGAATTTTGTACAGCTGCAGCCTAACCTCGTGGTTCTGAAACTCAGTCCCTCTATTGATGAAAGCCAACAGAAAGTATGCCTTCTAAATAACTCTTATCAAACTGTCTGGCAACTTTTAGGGATCTATGTACATGGACACCGAGATCTCTCTTCTCAGCTATACTACCAATATGGATTGCCTTGGATGTGTTTTGTGTGATAGGGGTTGTGTGTTCCGGGCATGAATGGGTAGGGTTTGTCAATGTGAGTGGAAATTTAGGTCCAGACAGAGTAAGTGCAGTGGTTAGTCTGAAAGATGAGGTTTGGTGGTGAACTGTGTGTCAATTTGATAGTTATTAAAGTTAAAGATTACCAGTTCATTTCTCAAATCATATTTACGTAAATACTCAGCTGTAACACTCCAAAGTCTCTGAACCTTAATGCTCCTCCATTTTTCAGAGGCCTCCAGAATTCAGATAATTGTAAATTAGATGTTTCAACTTCCAGACAATTGGCATGAGTTCAGCCGTGACAGCCCTCCTCCCAGTCCCAGTGCTCAGCTCCTGCCTGTGCTGCTGCTGCAGTGACCTTCCTCCCAGAGAGAACATTCTGCCTTGCATTGATAAGTGAGGAAGGCTCACTGGACCTGATTTCCATGTATGGGGACGGCAAACACGAGGGGACACAACTTTAAAGTGAGGGGAGATATGTATAAGACAGATGTCAGAGGTAGTTTCTTTACTCAATGAGTAGTAAGGGAATGGAATGCTTTGCCTGCAACGGTAATAGATTCGCCAAGATTAAGTCATCATTGGACAGGTTTGGATGCTGCCTGAACTGCTGTGCTCTTCCAGCACCACTAATCCAGAATCGGATTTCCAGCATCTGAAGTCATTGTTTTTACCTAGGCATACAGACGTACATGGAATAGTGTAGGTGGGATGGACTTCAGATTCGTATGACATCGAGGGCCGAAGGGCCTGTATTGCACTGTAATGTTCTATGTTCTATGATTCACTCTGATTTCTCTCCGAGGGTACTGCCAGCGGTTGGGTATTTCCAGCAGCACGGTACCTAGTGGGACAGCACGCTGGTTCCGTGGTTAGTGCTGCTGCCTCACAGTGCTAGGGACTCGGGTTCCATTCCAGCCTCGGGTGACTGTCTGTGTGGAGTTGGCACTTTCTCCCCATGTCTGTGTGCGTTTCCTCCCACAGTCCAAAGATGTGCAAGCTGGGGGAATTGCAAATGTCGTGTTCAGTGATTGGGAGGTTCGGTGCATTAGTCAGGGTTAACTGTAGCAAAATAGGGTAGGGGAATAGGTCTGGATGGGTTACTTTTCAGAGGGTGGGTGTGGACTTGTTGGGCCAAATGGCCTGTTTGCACACAGTGTAGAATTTCGATGAATCTGCATTTCCTTGGTTTGTATTTTGTGAAAGTTCTTTGCTCTTCACAGCAATCCAGTGAAAGTGTCAGTTGGTGAGATCTTCAAAGTTACTGGGGTGGGATCAGGATGTTCTTCTTCCTAAATTATACGGTAATGGTCAAGGTCAAGGGCATGTTTCTAAAGAAGGAACCAATGATCATGATCAGCAATTGGTAGGAAACAAAACTAAACTCCAGTTACGCTGTAGACTCAGTGGGAGCAGACTGGCAAACGTTTACAGCTGAGGATACGTTTGAGTAACTGATAAGGTCAAATGGACAGAAACTAACATGCTCAATTGGTCATTCTATTGTAGAGACACCATCTTCCCCCACGCTTTATGGCCTGGTCTCCTCCTGTCAGGAGCACGACACCGGTTCTGCGACCTTTGGTTGTTTGGCGATGGACTATTCCCCTGACGTCACCAAGGTAACCTGGAAGAAAGGTGGGGAGTTAATCACGACTGGATTGAAGACTTACCCATCAGTGAGAAACAAGAAGGGAACCTACACCCTGAGCAGCCAGTTAACCCTGCCCGGGTCAGCGGCAGATTGTTCCAGCAAAATCTACTGTGAGGTTCAACACAGCGGGTCACACAACATCAAAGAAATGCCATGTCCAGGTATGTGTTGTGGGAACTGAGATAAACAGAGCATTTGGGATTAATATGAAGAAGGCATTATTTATAACCGTTTTCACAGAATCACCTTATACAGCACAGGAACAAGGCCCTTTGATCCATCCAGTTCACCCCTATCAATAACAGCCACCTAACTATTCCAGTCTCATGTGCCAGCACATGATCCATTGCCTTGTGTGACTTGCCCTTGCAAGGATGCATCGCAATACTTCATACCTATTATGAGGGGCTCAGTCTCTACATGACTTATAGGTGCTGAGCTCCAGGCTAACACCACCCTCTGTTTGATTTTGTTTTCCCCTGAGATCCACTTGGAAGCTCCTGGCCTTCCCTTCTCTCTCCATCAAGGGGAAAGGTTTCATCCAGTTTACCCTGTCTGTGCCTAACATAATTCTAGACATCATGATAATCTTCTCCCTAATTCTCCTCTGCTCCAAGGAAAACCCCTGTCTATCTAAACTAGTTTCATAACTGAAACCCTCCAACCCAGGCAAGATCCTGGCAAATCTCATCAATACTGCCTTCAGTGTAATCACATTCCTTCGATAACATGCATACAACGCTTCAGTATGGCCTAACCAGTGTTCTATTAAGTTCCAGTATCATCTCCCTACTCTTCATTGTCAATGTCTCGGCTCATAAAAGCAAATATCCTCTCACCTTCTTAGCCTCTTTATCCAGACGACACAGTACTATAGGGGATCGGTGGGTACATGCACCAAAGATCCTCAGGCCTTTCCAGGGTTCCATCATTCAAAACGTCATACCTCACAGATTCTTCTGCCGAATTACATCACCTTACATTTATGCAGAATAATTTCCATTTGCAACTTCTCTTCAAATACAACCAACCCTTTTATATCCTCCTGCAATCTAAAGCCATTATGCTCATGACTTACCAACATGACAGTTTTCATTTCATCTGTGAATTCACTGGTTAATCCTCCTAAATTTGAGTCTTAATCATTAGTATGTAAGAGAAATAACAAGGAAATCAAACCAATCCCTCCAGAGCACCAGGAGACATAGATTTCCAGTCACGCAGACACCCGATGACTATTATCCCCTGCTCCCACCACTCAGCCAGTTCTCGATCCAATCTGTCAAATTAACTCAGATCCCATTGGCTCTGATTATTTCTATCATCTGGACATCGAGTTATCTTTCTGAAAACTACTATCAAATTCTTACACATGACTTCCTCTCAATAAAACCGTGCTGAAAATTGTTGATTTATCTTCCAAATGAAGATTAATTTCACTTCTCAATAGTTTCCCTCCCACTGAGATGAGCTTGACAGATCTGTGTTTTCATTATTTATACCTTCCTTCGTCCTGCATCACAGTGCAACGTTGGCTGATCTGCACTCACTTGGCACAACTGCTGTGGCCAGACAGGAATTCTAAATTATTGTCAGCGACCCAACTATTTCATCCTTTGCATCGCTCAACAGCTCGGTATACTTTTCATCTGCCCTGGAAATATAACCACTTTTCATTCAGCAAGACAACACAGAACATCACGTCATGTGTCCTAATTTCGGAAAACTACATCACAACACCCCTCCATGATTTTGTCCCCACATTGTCCCTCTTACTCGTGAACACTGGCACAACACGTTCGTTTTGACCACAAGCTAATCCTCCGGCTCCACTCCAATAATACACTTAATGAGCATTACTATTTCCAGAATAATTCTTTTATTATGAATTAGCGTGTAACTTTTAAAAATATTTTCCTTTATTTTGACTGCTATTATTTTCTCATGGTCCCTTTTGCTCTTCTAATTCCTGTCTTTCAAACTCCCCCTTGCACGTTCTGTACTCCATACTAATTCCGATTGTTTTGAGATTTCAGTATAGACCTGAAGCCTCCCTTGTTTCTCTTTATCTCCCCCTCCATGCCCTTTGGTGTCCAGAGCCCACTGCATTCTTGGTCCCAGGGAAATGTCCTCCCTGTGATTTTCTTATCTCTCTCTTAAATGTGTCACACTGCTCTGACTCAGATTTACCAATAAGTGTCAGCTTCCAGTCCACTCTGGTCAAGTCATTACCTGATCTTACTAAAATTGTCCTTCCCTTTTTCAGAACTTTGGGCCAATTTCTATTCCTTTGCAGTACAATCTGAAATCCAACTGATTTACGATGACTGTCTGCAAAGTGCTCCACCATTGAGGTTTTACCCACTGGGTCGACTTCATTCCCTAAAGTTAAGTCCAGATTCACCCCTCTCTTGCAAGGTCTGGATTAAAATTCTCAGTATTAAACACATACTTTGTTAAAATATTCTCCTGGGGGCATTTTCATAATTCTGCTCCCTCTAAATTTTTGACAAAATGAATATCCAAGCCTATGCTGAGGAAGTTAAAAACCTCTTTTCTCATTCCCCTATTTAATTTACATTTCTCTGAAATTTGCCCATGTATGTTCACTTGCTCTTTTGGACCTGTAGTAAGGTCTATCGCGCTCTCCCAGTAGTTACGTTTGCTGTATTTTGGTTTTGAAGTACTGTCCATTTGCCTTTGTTCGAGGAGGTATCAATGGTTTAATTTCTCTTTACAGCCTAAAATACTCTTGTCAGAATTGCGACAGAAGCAACATTCTGTACCGCACACCCCCAGCCCTCATCCTTTTCCATCTTTCCCTGTCTCGCCTGAAGGCACTAAATCCTGGAATATTGAATAGCCCACTCTTGCGCCGCTCTCAATATGTCTCCGTGATAGCAACCGCATCATTTCCTCATTTATGCCGGTAATTCATCTGCCTTGTTCATCAGACTCTGTCATTAAAACGAATACCATCCAACGTTGCTATCTCCCTTTTGATGTTACCGGCCTATAGTTTCTATGCCTCCTTGACTCCCTTGCTGTGTCCTATAATTTTAGCCTTTCACATTGTCCTGCTGATCTTTCTGTGTGGATCCCAGCTTCTCCAGCACTCTGCACAATTATGATTCTTGTATCCATTAACCACAAGAAACCTTGATATATGAGAACTGATTGTATTTGTTCTGAAATTCGTCAGATAATTTATGCAATGTGTTTCCTAAAGATCCTCTCCCACCAACCCTTCTCCTAACTGTGAGCTCCAGTGAAGAAATCGCAAGCAGCAAGTTTGCAACCGTCGTCTGTTCAATCATCGATTTCCATCCGAAGTCAATCTCCGTGAGTTGGTTGAAAAATGGCCGACCCTTGGATTCTGGCTTCTTCACGTCTCCCGTGTGTGAGGCAAATGGGAACTTCTCGGTGACGAGTCGGCTGATGGTCCCTTCTGGTGAATGGTTCAACAGCGCAGTCTATACCTGCCAGGTCACTCATGGAGAGAACATTCAAAGTAAAAACATCACCGCACTCCAAGGTAAGAGACACACACTGAGAGAGCTACAAATCATTCTAAACTCTGATGTGAATCAAACACGCTCATTTATCAGGCGTAGTAAACAGTACGGTACAGCTTCTCGTTTCCCAACATGCCACATATCGCATTTCAGTTTGAGTGTTACATTAGCATCGCTCATGACTCAACATTTTGGCAAGTCAGAAAAGCATGTTTCCTCTCTGTTGAAGATAGATATATAGACAGTGAGCTTTGTTAAATAGTTTATTGCCTGACCATGCTGGGAGAGGCGTTCAGAGGGCCGCTTCAAGGATAAGTTTGGGGGTGGAGGGGGGGATATTGGAGAGATATCTGATTGAAACATAGAAAATACTGAGAGACTGAGGTCGAGTGAACGTGGAATAGATGTTTTGACTGGTAGGCCAGACTAGGACCCAAGGGCACAGTCTCAGGGTCAAAGGGGCACCGTTTGGAACTGAGATGTGAGGAGAAATGTCTTCAGCCAGAGGGTGATGAGGCTGTGGAACTTGTTGCTGCAGAGGGCTGTGGAGGCCAGGCCATTGTGTATTCAAGACAGAGATAGATCGGCTCTTGTTTAGAGAAGACAGTAGAATAGCTGTAGCCCGAAACGTCGATTTTCCTGCTCGTCGGATGCTGCCTGACCTGCTGTGCTTTTCCAGCATCATTCTGATCTAAACTCTGGATTGGCCGTACAGCCTTATTCTGATCCTCTATCTTATGATGTTGTGGTCTCAAAAAGACGTGGTTAAAATATGCAGTGACCCTTACTTGAAAATAAATCAAAATGCGTTCAATGCTTCATTCCCTGCTCAGGAATGACCTGTTGGCCTTGGACATTGTACAACATCGATTTTTATCTGGTACTGAGCTCTTTAACTTCATTTATGGGATCAGACCACAGTCCAAGTGGGTATCACATCAACTGGGATAAACGTGATCTCTCTGAGCTTCTTTAAGATGCTCTCTGTAATTAGTGGATGAGGCAGGAGAATAAATTCTGGTAAGAACGGTCCAATAGGGATGAATGAACGAGGAACTCGAGACAGGCTGATTTAGCCTGGTTTGGGGTAGCAATGTTTACACAGTGAGTAGTGGATGTCTATAAAATTAGTGCACATTTCCATTGCGTTTGTAGATTAATTTAAGACGCTTTTGTTTGTTTTTTTCTCCCCTGCTCTATGAAGAAATTTAAAAATGCACCTTGGTAAATAAAGTGAAAGTACAGACCAGTTATGAACAAACTGAATGGAGGGAAAGACTTAAGGAGATGGGTGTCCTTCTCGATATCCAATGCTGTACTCAATGTCTTGTTTTCCGATCTACTCCAAACACAGCTCACGAGGAACAATGACATAAATTAGAGAATGACATCACACCAGTAAGGCAAAGTGTTTTTGATCACATTAAATATAATGAACAGAATTTCCATGGCTGTCACCGCTCCTGTAACACGTTAGAACTCTGCAAAGAGAATAATTATTATTTATTATAATTTGACTAAAATGTAGGATGTGATTTGGCAGTCAGCGTGACCAGCAGCATTTGCACCTAAGGGTTATGAACATAGAAATGAACTCATTATGTTGAGATTACTCTTGTCACAAGTATCAATAGATGGTGTTAAGTGAGAGACAGACTCTGAAAGAAAGGTAATTCCATGGGTTACATGATGGTATCTTCGATTATTTTATTTTTTTTCAGGTTTCACTTGTTACAAAGCCAGTGTTCTTTAGGAGTAATTACACAGGGTATGTTATAGGTAATCACAAATCAAAATACATCAACAACAGTAAGCATCGTTTCAGCAATAGTTGGAGTTGCCATTTTGAAGGTGGTGTCTTCACCCTGTGAAGAAGTAATCTGAAGATTGACTGTTTGTATCATAAAGGGGCATTTTTCATTGACTTTGATTTTTGTTTCATAGAAGATACCGAGTGCCACTCTAACACAGTTAAAATCCTCCCACCGCCAGTAGAACAAGTCTTACTGGAGGCGACGGTGACGTTAACCTGCATTGTGTCCAATTTTCCTTCTGGAGTCAACGTGACCTGGAAACAAGAAAAGAAGCCTCTGAAAACAGAGATTGCTGACCAGCCTGGACAGAATCCCAACAGCGTGATCAGCAAATTAGACATTTCTACTGAAGCCTGGCTGAGTGGCGTTATTTTTGAATGTGTGGTGTACCATCAGAATCTACCGACTCCGCGGAGAGACTCCATCCATAAGGAGAAAGGTGAGCGGTGAGATTAAAGCACAAAGGATCCCATGTGTAATCCAGATCCAGTTACATCAATGTCAGGCTGTGATTGGTAATGAACAAATACCATTGGGAGTATTAATGATGCATCTGAAGACAGGATAGCTAGGTAGCTGATTAAGAAAAAGATGGACCAAAGGATATTGTATTCTGATTCAGTCAGATAAAGTGGGAAGAAGCCTGGGTTGTGACGTCACCATCAGCAATGACAGTTGGACAGAATGTCCTTGTTGTGGGCTGGAAACATGGAGGCAACTTTCACATTAAACTCGACTTTTTTTTACTGGACAGAATGTGTACCATTCTGCTCCTTTAGTAAACGGAAGTGAATAAATCCCAAATTAAACATGGCATATTTTAATATTTAGTGAAATTGTGATTATTGGTTCAGCATTTTTTGGTTGATTTATATTTGTCTCAAATATTTTGCAGTGATTAATCCGCTGGAGCCATCAGTGTCGGTCCTCCTGCCACCAACAGAAGAAATCTCCGCTCAGAGGTTTCTCTCCCTCACCTGTTTAGTGAGAGGTTTCTCCCCCCGAGAGATCTTCGTCAAGTGGACAAACAATGACAAGCCGGTGAATCCCAGTAACTACAAGAACACTGAGGTGATGGCGGAGAGTGACAACATCTCCTTCTTCATGTACAGCCTGTTATCCATTACAGCGGAGGAGTGGGCCAGCGGTGCTTCTTACTCCTGTGTGGTGGGACATGAAGCGATTCCACTGAAGATCATCAACAGAACAGTCGATAAATCCAGCGGTAAACCAAGTTTTGTAAACATTTCGCTTGCACTGATGGACACTGTTAATTCATGTCAATAAAAATCTCAAAGTTGCATTTAATAATTCAACAGAAGTAATAGAAGTGTTTTTTTTTCCTCCAGTTGTGAGTTAAATACTGAATTAATTGTTTCCTACCCTGACTTCCATTCCATCTGTGTAGTTAAAGTGGATTATTAACAGGTCTAGGACAAGTGTCTTGTGCAGTTAATGTTCTCTGCTCAGATACACCCTGGGTCAGAGACAGAGTAAAGCTCACTCATTGCAGGATTCCGCCAAATACCTTATCCATCCTAAATCCCTCTGTGACAAAATCTGACAATGTCCATTTTATGTCAAGGGTAGACCACGAGTTATGACATTGGTGTTCTTGAATCCCCCGATTGGACACTCTGACAAAATTCATGTCAGTTTTAAACTGCCACATTGCACCAATTGGAAATGTAAATTTAAGACACGTAAAAATTAAATTTGATTGGAACATACCAATCGTAAATAGTGCAGAACAGTTTGAATGTAACCTTTGTTTCTGGGGAACTGCCAGGGATCTTGCACCAGCGCATGAGTTGACAGAATGTATCTTCACTTTCACACCAAAGAGAATCAACAGATAAGTTGTCGTGAAGCAGAGGGGAGGGGAACGATGAATGGTCTGTCCTCGTGCTCCCTGTGAAGAGTTTTCATGGAAGATGTCCTCTGTAATGTAACCCAGTTACTAACAGGAACAGTCAGTTTCTTGCTTACTGTCCAAAGATTTAACATTTCCATGCAAAATAATACCTTTGAAGCATGTTGGACATGCTTGGCTCTGTTAACAAATGTTTAACATTGATTCCCATAATCCAAAACTGGTGTTTGCATCGTCCCAGTTTGTATTCCATAGGTTTGTCTCAATTTTCTGGAGCACATGGGATCAATTCTGGTATTCGAATACCTGATATCATTTTGTTTCACATACAGAACACAAGTCGACATTTTCTAATACATATATTCAGAAATGTTATCTCTTGGGCAGTGGGGATTTGAACTCAAGACTTTTCTCTCAGAGACAGAAATTCTATCACTGCAACAGAAGTGTTGCTCATAAAACACTTATCTGTCCATGACAATGGGAAATGTTTCCTACAACACCAAGGTCAGATCTAATTATGGACAATCCATAAAAATTAGAACAATAAATTAGAATAATAAAAATTGCAGTCTGGTATAAGAGCAGATACAGAGAGATGATCACAAATACACTCGTAATGACACATATACGAGCTTTCACCTAAAGACACATATTTATGTGCACACTTAAATGTGCATATAGATAAGATGTCACACATGCATACTCACACAGAGGCACACATGCAAGTGGCACTTGAACACTCTCTAAGCTCATACAAAAACTCACATATACCGAATGAAAATCATTTGCACAAATGAACAGGGGTACTCACACATAACCATGAGAAACATAGACACACGGTAACACACAAATACATTTACATTCATACAGCACAATGCGTATAGACATACACACATGAACACAGATACAAATTCCAAAAAATATCCTCCCACTTGTCAACTCACACAGGCACGTAAGTGCACAGAGATAAATATTAATATCATAATTTTCCCATTTTCAGAATCACAAACATATAATGACAGAGGCAGCTTAATTAGTTATTTTTAAACCACATTGATCAGCATGGATACAATATCACATGTACACACAAATTCAGAGTCTCACATGCAGATACACAAGTGCATAGATCAACAAATAGAGGGGCGTTTATTAAATAAGGATAATGGGTACAAGCATCAGCAAGCATCCACAAACAATAACACAAACAAGCTTATCAGGAGATGGTTTAGGAAAGATTGCCACACAAGCAAACATCATCATATAAATATAAACATCCATCAAAGCATAACATTGCATGCTAACATTTATTAAGCATAAACATGAAAATAACCTAGTTGTAGGTAGGATCTGAAACGGACACATAAGCACACATTTTAGATAGCACTAATGAAAAGTGAACACTCACAAAGACATTACAAGATAAGCATAGGGGCAGCAACGAAGTGGAATATTAGCATAAAGATGCTTACAGAATGTAAAAAGACCAAAATTTAGGTGCACAAACACATGAGCACACCAGCAGTAAAGGAACAGGAATATGTTTATTCACGCACAGACTCCAACATGGGCAAGAGTGAAGTAAGAGACTCTCATAACCACATACACAAACATTAAAGGAAAATCAAACACACCAAGCAGTTGATCAAATAAATTAAGGGACACATGTACAAACACTTATTCCGAAATGTACAGATCCTACAAACAAAAATATGAAGCAATGTCCTGACTGTGATGTCACTTATATTCATGATTTGCCAAACAATTGGTCACCAATACATAAAGATGAGAACCACATTTGAACTTTTATTCAGTGATGGCCACAATTTTCAACTAAAGTGCTGTCACAGCCTATATTTAAAATGTAATGATTCAATTAAAATAATCATTAGTTATCAGCATTCCTCAAATAATAATATCCTTAAATAATAGATTGAAAGAAAAATAATTTAAAACGTTCTGACATGGACAATGAAGAAAGAACATGTGCAGTTAGTATTTGTAATTTCTTGCTGAGAGTCAATAATGCACTAATAGATACAGATAAGAGTCACACTTGAGAAATACCTGACTGCTTTATGAAGATGTAATGCTCTCTAATTACATGACTTGGATGCAGATAGATCGATCTGGATCAATAAACAATCTAAATAGTTTCTCTCGGCTTTATATTCATAGATTCAATAGATCGCACTTGGATTGAAGACTATGAGGATGATAACAGCAACATCTGGACAACTGCTTCCACGTTCATCACCTTGTTTTTCCTGAGTATTTTCTACAGCGCTGCCGTCACTCTGGTGAAGGTGAGAATAATCACATCTTTCTCATTCCAAGCAGCCCAATATGTTTTGTGAAATGTCTAAGTGTGCCATTGAATAAACATTAAATCTGAACGTCCCTGATCATAAATATCTGCGTCATTGCTTTATCTCTCTTTTCCAGGTTAAGTGAATGAATTGTGGACCCCCTTGATTTTCCTGATCTGCTTATCAAGGTCTCTGAATTCCCAATCTACAATCTGTCCTGTTGCTGACTCTAACAGTGAGATTACTTCAGTTTATCAGCGTGTAACTGAGACAATTATTGATGGATTTTCCTTTTTACTTTGATATCTTTGAGATGGTTGTGGTTGGAAGAATTTGTACCTTCCCAGTTGTTTGAAGCCCATTTGTTTTGCTTTTATTAGTTCCTTACTCAGAATGGTTACCTACCCTTTCTGATGAGCCTTAGTACTCCCTTTCTTGTGACTGTTACTGATGTAACCCTTTCTGATGAGCCTGAGTACTCCCTTTCTTGTGACTGTTACTGATGTAACCCTTTCTGATGAGCCTTTGTACTCCCTTTCTTGTGACTGTTACTGATGTAACCCTTTCTGATGGGCCTTAGTACTCCCATTCTTGTGACTGTTACTGATGTAACCCTTTCTGATGAGCCTTAGTCCTCTTATTCTTGTGACTGTTACTGATGTAACCCTTTCTGATGAGCCTTTGTACTCCCATTCTTGTGACTGTTACTGATGTAACCCTTTCTGATGAGCCTTCGTACTCCCATTCTTGTGACTGTTACTGATGTAACCCTTTCTGATGAGCCTTCGTACTCCCATTCTTGTGACTGTTACTGATGTAACCCTTTCTGATGAGCCTTTGTATTCCCTTTCTTGTGACTGTTACTGATGTAACCCTTTCTGATGAGCCTTTGTATTCCCTTTCTTGTGACTGTTACTGATGTAACCCTTTCTGATGAGCCTTTGTATTCCCTTTCTTGTGACTGTTACTGATGTACAGAAAATTCCCAGCTCACAGCGCATGTGTTCTTATCTCAATGTGGCATCCAGCCATTATATTCACTTCTGTTAGCTTTTACATCAACTTTTTGGATAAAAATGCTTTCTGAAATTGTTAATAAATCTCGAATGAATATGCACCAACCTTGAGTTTACTTAATTCTTTCTTCAAGGCCAGTCAGTAATAATACATTTTCCCACATCCTACTCCTTTCCCAGCCAAATGCTTTCACTTGTTCTGTTTGGTTGTGTTTTATCCAGTCATTTAGTTTAATGCTGCGCTACCATGCAGCCCACTAATGTAAATACATCTATCACACGATATGCCTGATGGAACACCCCAGAGGCAGAATGATTAGAGAACATTTCCTCTTATGCACAAAGGGTCACGACCTCGGGTCACGTAATGATAATTTTATTGGCTCCACCAGAAGCCGATAAAAGGCAGGCAAAGGAGTTTGAAAGTTTACTCTACACTGTCTAAACTAAAAGTACTCCCAATGTGGGGACAGCTTGGGTTAGTTATGCATAAATCGCCACCTAAGGCGCCCAACGAAACATTCATCAGCCAGAAATGTCACCGTTCAGTCAGGTATTCAGACACAACACGTGCACAATCCAAGGGCAGATTCTCAGGACTGGAGTTTTTCTCACACCTAAATCTCATGGATCACAATTCCTGGCATCTATTTGACACACCACACCTGTCAAATCCCAGGGAATGAGACTGAGATCTATCTGAGACAGGGATAACAGCAACCCTCACAAATAATAAATCAGAGGTCGATGTTGATCAGGCAAGGCAGAGCTCATAAGTACTTGAAATATTCAGCCATTGGGATCTATGTGACGCAAGACGGAATTGAGAACCAATCAGAGCAACTGTTCACAGAGTCTGGAAACTATCAGCAGAGGAGAACAGTCCCAATTTCTCAGAGTTGGTGAGGTGTATCATTCCAGGAATAATGTTGTGAATCAGTCACGCACCCAATCTCATAACTTCGCATCTTTTCAAAAACATGGCTCCGGAAACAAGATGCAACATTCCAGGTGAGACAAGAGACTGTTTTATTTGAGTTTAATATAATTGCTTTGTGTTTGTTCTCTATTGATGAAGTAGGGATTATTTGCTCTTCTGTCCATGTGTCATGGTACATTCCCTGATTTGTGCACATACACATGGAGGATCCTCTGCTCCTTCACCCCTTTGGGTTTACACCCTTACTATTGTATGTTCCCCTGAGTTCATCACAAAACAAAGAAGCACGTCACACCTCCCTGAGACTGAGATCTATCTGACACACCGATATTAATGAATAACAATCCTCAAAAATGATAAATCACAGGTTGATTTCGATCAGGGAAGGCAGAGATGAGAAGTTCTGGAAACCCTGATGCTTTCCATGTCCTGTCCCACAACCCTCTGCCAAACTTGATGCCCTGAGCTGTTCTTCCAATATCCTAACATTTTACCTTAAATTGCTATTAATATTTTTCTGTAATTTTGCATTATATACCAAAGCACAGGGTGAACCAACAAGGACCCCAAACACTGAACTCTGAGAAGGTACACAATAAGGTAACCTACATTCTGAAACGGCAAACCCCCGTTAACAAGTAGTTGACAAGTACAAAACAGCGGCTGAGATTAACTTGAACTCATCAAAATAAAAGGAAAGTCCTCTGGAGGTACAGCGGTGTAGGCAAGACCTGGGCAGATAGAATGGAGATCGATTTGTAAAATTCTTGTTTATATCCAGAATTTTCCTTCCACACAATGTAACCTTTTATTTCCCATCACCCAAATCATCCATGGTATCTTTATTTTCAGCTACTAACCATCACCAGTAAATTGAATAATTTATGTTCAAAGCCCCGCTCACCATCAAAGGTTTGGCAGAAATAGGAAGAGCTAGAAGGAGATTGGAGTCAATTTTTCTTGTGGTGAAATATAAGTGCTGTTCTAACACAAGGTAATTCTGAGGGATGGTCCAGTGAAGCTATGTGGATGGAACTCATAAATAAGAAGGGCATGATTACTTTGATGCAATTGTAATAGTCCCCCCAGTAGTCAGAGTGAAATTGAGTAACAAATATGTTGAAAGATCTTATTTATATGTAAGAATAATAGGATTGTAATAATCACAAATTTTAAACTTCCAAACATACAGTGGGACAGCCATGGTCTTAAGAGCTTGGATGGTGTGGAATTTGGTAAGTGCTAAAGTCAATTTTCTTCATTAATATGCAGACGTAACTATCACAGAAGGATCAAACCAGACCTACTCTTGTGATACAAGGCAGGGCAAGGGACTGAATGGTTAGTAGGGGAGCTTTTTGGGGCCGGGGTCATAATTCGATTAGTTGTAAAATATCTATGGAAAGGATTGGCATTATATATAAGTTAAAGTTCTTAATTGGACTCGAGCACATTTTGATAGTATGAGACAAAACCTTTCAAGGGCTGATTGAAGTAGACTGTTTGCAGCTCAAGGGACGGCTGGCAAGAGTGAAGCTTTCAGAAGTGAGATAACGTGAGTTCAGAGGCGTGATGTTCCTGTTAGTGTGAAGATAAGGCTGGTAAGAGGAGGGAACACTGGAGGAATAAAGATATTGAGGCTCTGGTTCAGATTAAGAATGAATCATATATTAGATATAGATAAATGAGATCAAGTGAATCTCGAAGAGTCCAAGAGGTGCAGGGACATTCTAAAGAGGGAAATGAGGAGGGCAAGAAAGGAAAATGAGATAGCCTTGGGAGATAATGTTCAAGATAATCCAAAGAGATTCGACTAGTACATTAAGAGCAAAGGGGTAGATCATAGAGTCATAGAGATTTACAACGTGGAAACAGGTCCTTCAGTCTCACTTGCCCATGCTGACCAGATATTCTAAACTAATCTAGTCCCATTTGCTAGTACTTGGCCCATTTCCCTCTAAACCCTTCCTATTTGTATACACACTCAGATGCCTTTTATATGTAGAAATTGCACCAGCCTCCACCGCTTCCTCTGGCAGTTCATTCTATACACACCATCCTCTGAATGAACATGTTGCTCCTTAGGTACTTTCAACTTTTTCCCCTCTCACTCTAAACCTATACTCACGAGTATAGGTTAAGGTGAGACTCCACCCAACTCAGGGAAAAGACCTTGTCTATTCACCGTATCCATGCCTCTGATGATTTTATAAACATTTATAAAGTCACGCCTCAGTCTCCAACGCTCCAGAGAAATCAGCCCCAGCCTATTCAGCCTCTCCCTATATAACTCTATGTGAATATGTATAAGCCTAGAGGGATGGCTTCATAATTCATGTTACATTTTATATAAATGCTGTTTTTAAAAAATTATCATTTAGCTTAAAATGGAGGATGGGTGCCTTTTTAATTTCATACCAGTGGCACAGAAAGACCTGAGGAAATAAACTGCAACAAAAAAATTGACAAAATGTTATTGCACTACGGATAATCTCACCATATCATTCGTGTAAAAATAATTCCCTGTTTTGACCTTGCAGTTAATAGAGTCTATTAATTAGCCCTGTGTTTGTAATAATATTCATCTATCTGTCATTCTACATTTAGTTGTTATAGTTAACGTATGGATTACTGTACCTCTCTAAAAATTCAAAACAAAATAAAGTTAAACTGCAAATTAAATATTGTATCTAATTACGACAAAAAAAAGAGCAATTCAATGACACCAAATTGGAAAGGAATGTTGAAATGTAGCCAATTCTGAAGACTACAAGAAGTTGCAAGCGATTATTAATTAATTTATGGTATGTTCAAATAATTAGCAAATGAAGATACACACAGATAAACGTAAGGTGTTACATCTTGGTAGGAATAATGTGCAGGTCACTTATTTAAAGATGCACGTCTAAGTGAGGGAGACAAACAAAGGGATTTCAGACAATTACATCAGTCACTAACAATTTCACTACAGGTTCCAAAGGCCATAAAAATGCAGACAAAGCTCTAAGCTTTATCTCTAAAGGGATAGATTTGAAAGTAGGGTCCCTATAAAAATTTGGTTGACTATAATTAAGAGTATTGCTTGCAGGTCGAGTTGACATATTATAGAATGTATGAGAAAGAGTGAAGAGAAGATTTATAAAAATGCTACACAAGTTTCTGGCTGTGTATATCAAGGAAGAATTGTTGTGCTGTTCACTTCTCTCTTGAAAAGAAGGCTAACAGTTTTAAAATTATAAAAGGTTTTGAAGGAGAAGGTACCGAGAAAACATTTCACTTTGGGACAGAACATAACTGGAGGCTGTCAATATAAGGCGGAACCTCAAGAAATCCAAAAGGGAATTCAGAAGAAACGTCTTCACTGAAAGAATGATGAGAACGGGGAATATGTGACCAGACGGAATAGTTGAAATCAATAGTTTAGATGTATTTCAAGGAAACTAGGCGAGCACTTGGAAGGGTTGGGAATAGTGAATTACAATGGGCGATTTAGATGAGGAAAGATGTGAAACACCTTGAGTGGAACATAAGCACTGGCATGGACTGATTGTGCCAAATGGTCTGTTTTTCCTCTGTAATCCTATGTAGAAAATCACCATTGTATGAAATAAAAAGTGTATTCAGAACAGCTAGAAAAATTATAAAGTTTCTCACAAAAAAGTCTCGAGTATTCAGCAGTGAATGTAAATGATTTTATCACATGGCCACACTTCACTATTTGCTTAATAGCACTAAAAAGCATTAATCACAATACTCTTACTAGGAGTAGGAGTAACCCATTGTTCATGCACCAAGTGGGGGATCTTAATGACTTATTAATGGCCAACCTGGTCCTGGGAATGTTGTGAACACTCTAGCCCTCACGGCTTCTTTCACTCACATACTCTGATTTTCAGTTCCTGTAATAATCTCCACCATGGACAGGAGACTGTTCCACTATGCAGATGGGATACGCTGTTGTGAGCCATAAGGTACTTCATTTGGAGAGACATCCTGCAGGCGTGTCTCTAGGATGCAGGAGGAGGTCTCCCACACAATGGAGGACCCACCGACTGCTAATAAACTGCCAGCATTAGCAGGAACAGACTCTACATTGACTGCCTGAGTAGCCATTCTTTCCCGAATTTGGGATCAATAAAACACTACGGAGGTGGAAATATGAGAGCCACTGAAACTCCTTCCTTCCCTTGTCATCTTCCACCCTATTATCCACCTAATGACCTTGCTGCCTGTCCCTTGAGGCCTGATAGTCCCCAGTCCCATTCCAATATTCAAGAACATGAAGAGCTGGAAAACTGGTCAAAATTGATAAAGCTTAACACAAACAGTCTTGGCCTGACTGTCAAATTCTAAAGTGTAACTTGAGATGAGTTCAATAAAAATGGCAGAAGTACAGAAACAACCGCTTCCATCCATCAGAGACAAAGGTCTCTGAATGGGAACGGGATGGTCCGCTATTTGGAATGGAGCAGTGTATTTGAAGAGTTAATGAGGAACAGCAATGTTATATGATGGATGTGCGCACAGTTTGAAGCTGTTTGCTGATTCAGTTTTGCTAAAGGTTTGGCAGATACATTCCAATTAAATCTGTCAAAAGTGGACATTATTACTCACATTTATGAGATGCTTTAACGTAGAACATAGAAAAGTACAGCGCAGAACAGGCCCTCCGACCCACGACAGTGTGCCGAGTTTTAATCCTAATGTAAAATATAATAACAACCTACACATCCCTCAACTCCCTGCTAACCATGTGCATGTCCAGCAGTCACTTAAATGTCCCTAATGACTCTGCTTCCGCCACCATCGCTGGCAATGTATTCCATGCATTCACACCTCTCTGTGTAAAGAACCTACTCTAACGTCTCCTCTACACCTTTCTCCTAATATCTTAAAACTATGACCCCCTCGTACCTGTCAATCCTGCCATGCGGAAAATTCTCTCGCTTTGATTTTATCTATTCCTCTCATTATTATGGACAA
This sequence comes from Chiloscyllium punctatum, assembly GCF_047496795.1. NCBI lineage: Eukaryota > Metazoa > Chordata > Chondrichthyes > Orectolobiformes > Hemiscylliidae > Chiloscyllium > Chiloscyllium punctatum. The sequence continues at coordinate 97,226,534 of NC_092750.1, read as the reverse complement.
CTCAATCAGGTCTCCTCGCTTCCTCCTTCTCTCCGGAGAGAAAAGTCTAAGCTTATTCAACCTTTCTTCATAAGGCAAACCCTCCAGTCCAGGCAGCATCCTGGTAAGCCTTCTTTGCACCCTCTCCAAAGCCTGTATATACTTCTTATAGGAGGGTGACCAGAACTGGACACAATATTCCAATCGTGGTCTCACCAGGGACATGTAGAGCTGTAGCAAAACCTTGCGGCTCTCAAACTCGATTTCCCTGTAAATGAAAGCCTAAACATCATATGCTTTCTTAACAACCCTATCAATTTGGGTGGCAACTTTGAGGGATCTATGTACTTGCACACCCAGATCCCTCTGTTCATCCACACTGCCAAGAATCCTGCCTTTAACCCTATATTCAGCATTTGAGTTTGACCTTCCAAACTGGAAAAGGATGCACCGAAAGCCAAACAGGAGAAGGTTGTTGGCATGTATCAGTAGAGTTTGGACCAATGACCAGAAACATGAAACTGCCTTTTAAGTAAGCTTTCAAAGAGAGAATGAGTAAAGAGGGCATCTGAGGAAGTTTATCAGTAAAGTTCAGCTAATTAAGGGGACTTGACCATACTCGTGGACAAAAAGATATAAAGCAATCAGAGAACCAAAAGAACAGAGTGTGTATATTAGGGGTACAAGAGGCAGTGTGGATCAAAGCCTTGAAGAATTTACAGACAGACATAAGTTTAAACTCAATACATTAGATGATAATGAGCCAGTTAAGTTCTCAGTCTTTTCTCTATCAGCGCCAGTTTAAATTTACCAGTCTTGTCAAGGCCAGCAGTAAATGGGATGTTCATTTGCATTGTGCACATCTCCTGATTTCACAAGATATCTTAGTTTTGTAAATGCAATACAATGTATTTTCCACCAGTTCAGCAATTCATTAAATTGAAGTTAACATAAATAAATAACTTTCCAAAGCTGTCTTTCAACAGCCAAGCTGATACAATATTCAAAGAGGATCTGCATGTACAAAGTGGGCTTGTCAGGGGGTTAAATTATTTCAAATTCGAAAACTTGATTCCATTTTAATCTTGGGAATCGACGTTTCGGGCATAAGCCCTTCTTGCCTGACCTGCTGCGCTTTTCCAGCAACACATTTTCAGCTCTGATTTCCAGAATCTGCAGTCCTCACTTTCTCCTCCATTTTAATCATATCAGCCGGATGTTGGATCCTCCATTAGCAAAAAGGTTCCCATTTTCAAACGATTGTTTGCAAATACAGAAATTGGGTATTGCGGTAAAATAGGACATACTTTTTTTGTCTTGCATACATCAGCATAGCTGCAAGGATTTTGATGTAAAGGGAAACAACAGTTTACACTGAACAGGAAAAGAGTTCTGATGCTTTGGAAAGTGCACAATGATTGATCGAGATGTCCCCAATGGACATGGGCGGGTCAGATGGTGACGGACAGTGAACAGCTAAACTTTGTTAAGTTTTCAATTGGCAGGTTGCCTGAGTGGTCAAGGTATTGCCCTGACAAATGAATCAGAGAATAACCCTCACCAATCTAGTCGAATCACAACCAGCATTGGCAGTTAACTGCCACTCATCAGCTGGTCCATTCTCCATGCGTTTACCAATCAGCACTCATTACCCAGACAGATTAAATGTCTTCTCCCTTCCCATTGGTATTCTTGAGCGTGTCCCGATAAGTACAATACTAAAGACTTAAATTTTTAAAAAATCTTTATTTTCATCAATACTCAAATTTCCACGTTGTACCAGCTGGCAGAGATGAAACTTAACTATAATGCATCAGGCCTACAATGAACTGGTAGAGTTCTGCACTAGCCTCAGAGGAAAACTAGCAACAATGTACTTCTGGAGAGAGAATAATGGCATTACTTTGCCTTTGATCCTTTTACAGTAAAAAATTCAAAGTCATTGAGGAACAGAAATAAATAGAAACAAACCACACACAGTACACTATTATTTAAAGTAATAGAGAGAAATTCTGCACGAGCAGAAAAACCAATTGCTATTCGGAATAGTGAATTTGGCACCAAAAGCACACTTGTGATAATGACAGTTGGAAAATCTAGCCCACATTGGTTTGTAGCAGTTGTCGAGTTGGTCATTCTATTATGAGCCTTACTCAGTTCCGACACCAGTATGTGACCATAGATTCAGATTGTTTTTAAAGGCAGATATCAATATGAAGTTGCACAGTGGCAGGAACACGGTTCTCCTATGGACAGCACTACAGAGATCTCACACCCATTGGCTCTTTAATAAAGAAATGGGGCAAACCTCAGAGATAGGGAAATGGAAATAAATGAACCACGAACAAGATTTCATCCAATTCGATTCTAACTGATACCTGACCAACAAATTCAGCTGCCACTTGAAAGGATGCAAGAAGCCCCAAAAGGGGATACTCCAAATTTCACTTGATTCTGTGTCACATTATTGCAGGAGAGCTTTGTAGTTGCCTCCTAGCAGACATTATTTGTTTCCACAAACCACATAGGTTTGACAGAGAAGCATTGGTTCTGATCAGAGATCAGACCCGAATAGTGCAGAACCACATCATAACTCATCTCGAGAAGCTGTGTCAATGGGTGCTTGGGTTTACAGTGCCTCTGTGTTCTGAGCTTCAGCCCCAATCTCTCCCTGTTCCCTAGTTTTTCTGATAAGTTGCAGTTCCAGTCAGTGTGTATTTCATCATTGTCCCAGATTATAAAGGTTTCAGTCTCAGAGAGTTCACCAGTATAGCGCCTTGGGTAAATCAGCAGTGGCCCCACTGAAAAGGCTTTTAAATCCTGAGGGGCATAGAACAGCACATAGTTATCCCTGTTAAATGACCTAATAACAGTTAACAACATTATATTTGATCTGCTATATTTCCCATTACTGATTGCAATGAATCTACCTCATGGGATACAGAAACTCACCAATGTGAGTAAAAACCTCTTAACCTTTGGGCAAAACCCAGGCTATTGACTTAAGAGAATAAACTCCACACAATAATGCAAAATAAAAGCAGATTGAAGTCAAATGATGCACAGGTTTGATGAAGAGCAAAACCCCCTGAACCCTCGCAGGAAGACAAGTAGAAAAGTTGTGCATTTATATAACATCTTAATGCAATCTCAGAGTATCCTATACATCTATTTCCAGATCTCTGAAACAAGTGCAGAACCCCTGGGGCCACTGTCAACTACATATTATCAAACCCATGGAGTCATAGATGGAAATATCAGCATGTGTCTTTGTAACCGTTTAAAATGTGTGATTAATACCTCCGCTAGAGTAACTAACATTATTGCTTCGAGGTATGAACAATGAACGAGGGTAGGTCACTTGGCCCTTCGAGCCTGCTCCACCATTCAATAAGATCCTGACTGACCCGATTTGAACATGTTTATAAAACATTCAGCTGACAATATCCCACTTCAGCTTCTCTCATTCTATCATTTTAGTATATTCCACTACACATCTATTCTAACCTGGAGAATACTGTTCCTGCTGTTAATCACTGATCCACACTGTACTCCTTTCCTCATTCTCAAATTGAAGGAGCCCATAATGCACTGCTCTTTTCCTCAGCCTATTCTTTAGACAAGATAAAATAGATTGGAACAGACTCCACTGTTTGCTGGTACTTGACACAACGAGAACTATTGAAATATTTTAATACACTCCTTTGGTGAAATATACAATTTGTTTTAAACGTTTAAAACTGGTTCAATTCGTTTTATATTTGCATTGAATGGTATTTTAGTTTCATCCAGATGTTAGTACAAAGTGCAATATTATAGCACTGAGCGTTGTCTCATTCTCCTTTAGTGGAAGTTGGAAAGGAGGTTTTTCTTACAGCATAGAGTGAAGAGAATAAAAAATGAACAGCAAAGTTGAGTAACAATACATCCAGGTTCTGACAAATCAATTTTCAATCAGAGATATTCTATACAACAACCGAAGTACTTTTGATCATGTAGTCACATGTCAGAAAAGTGATATTTAATTTGTGTGCCATGAGAAAACCAGGAAGGAGATGATGACTGGATCATCTGCTCATCGGGATTGAGCAATAAATATTGGCCGGGACACCAAGTATCATCTCCTCACGTTAGTTCAAAATAATAAGGGTCCCTTTAGCGGGCAGAGTGGCTTTGGTTTAATGCCTCATATACGTCTGATGTGTAGGATTATCTCAGGACAGCACTGCTGTGGCAGTATCAATTCGTCTATTTTAACCCCGAGGGTAGATCTTGAACCCTGAACGTTCCGACTTAAAGATCAGCACACTACTCAGTGACACCTGAGCAAAACACAACACTCTGTCAAGTGGCTTATTACTTTCATCCCCAGGGTTTAATGAAGCAATTAAGGGCAATTGTATTGATTCTGTGGTGCCAAAAGGCATCTTATCGTCAAATGGTAGTCTCCCTACCCTAGATCAGTAGCTTAAGTTCCTAGGTTAGATTGCGTAGGCTTATCTTCCTGTCCCACCTACTCCAGAAGTGTATCATACATCGATGGGCATTTTAATTTTAAATAAAGGAAAACTTCTTCAACCAATGGGCTGTTGTTATTTGGAAAGTGCAACATGTGTAATTAGGAATCAGCACTATGGGTCACCTTTGCTGATTCCCTGTGTGTTCTACGGGAGTCAGTAATTTCTATCACTGTCCACCGTTACAGCTACAAAAAAGTCCTCTAATATCTCTCCTCAATAGGTAATTCTTCCCTTTTGAATATGGACAGTGAGCACTCAGTCCTATCTCTTCCTTAGCAACAAATGGCTACCTTGCTTCCAACCTGCTATCAGCAAGAGGTTAACTTGCACTGTCAAAGTGTGGCAATACAGAGAACAACCCTCCCCATATTGACCCAGGCTAAGATCACAAGATGTAGCACAAGTCAGTGTTTATGTCCAGAATTAGATAATCAGGAAGGATGTTCTCCACGGCTGGGAAGTCCAGAACCAGGGCTCACGGTCTACGGATACTGGCTCGGGCATTTTGGACTGAGATGAGGAATCCTTTCTTCACCCTGACAGTGGTGACTCTTTGGAATTCACTGTCATAGAAATTGATTGAGTCCAAAACTTAATAGTTTTTTTCGGGCTAAAGGGATGAAAGCTTACAGAAAGAATGATGGAACAGGGTACTGAGTTGAATAATCAGCCATCGTCATTTTGAAAAGCAGTGCATGCTTAATGGGCTGAATGGCTTACTGCTCCACTTCTTTCTGTGACCATTCTGTGGCTTGAAGAGATGTGTTTTGTTCAAAAGCTATTTTGATAGGAAAACAAAAGAGAATGTGGTACTGGCTACAACACAGTGACGAAATAATTTCAGATGATTGTGAATTGGTCTCCTCAAATTAAATTGAACAATGAGGAAGTTCTGGGAAACTGGGATAAACTGCTGAGTTCCCTTCCAGATGAAAATCGAAATGACCCAAAATAAATAGTATAATCACATGGGGAGATATGTGGGAATAACCTGGGAATTACTAATCTCACTACACATAATATTGATTGAGGAAATGCAGTTCCAATCAAATAACATCCTACAGATTTAACCTTTGAAGGTTGGCACAGGTTCAGAAAGAGACTGAACACTTGCTGAAAGAGAATATAATCAAAATCTGTCGTAGTGAATAGAGCTCACCTACATCAGTGGTACCAAAGCCAGATAATAGCCAATGATTATGTGTGGGCCTATGCATAATCCATGCAGTTACTAAATCTGATACATGTCCTAAATCAAGTTTGGAAGACCATATTGAGAAGATGGGACTAGCAATTTATATTTCTCTGTACGACTTACTCAAAGGATTCCTTCAGATACTTCTATTCAAAAAGGTGAAGACAATTTCGGCTTTCGTGACACCAAAATGCACTGTACAGTTTACAGCCCTGTCATGTGGTATGAAGAATGTGCCAGCTACATTTTAAAGACTAACCAATGACGCAATTTCTTCGTCCCCCAATTGCGTGGTACACATTGATGACCTGGTTTTCAGTCACACATGGATGGAAAATTTGCAGAATTTCTGAAAATTATTCACTCGACTTTGAGAGGCAGGCTTGGTGATAAACCTGGCTGACAGCGAACTCAAGAAAACACAAATCACTCTCCTGGACCATGTTATTGAACATGGAACAGGTGTCCTCATCGACCAAAAGAGCAGTACGACGACAAAACAATCTTGATTATCCACATTAGACGGGTGGGGATAACTAATTGTTCGGATAACTAATTGTTCAGATAACGCATTGCTCGGATAACTGATCAGATTGCAAACAAAGGACCTTGAGGTCTTATTCGGATAATCTGAAATTTGGATAATTCACGTTCATATAACAGAGGTTGTTCTGCATTTGGTAGTACTACAAGTGGGTTTTATCAGAAAGTTGTAGGGAGTCTTAGCAGTGTGGCTGCTTCACTCACTGAATTGCGTAGAAATGCTGGAAGTTTCAATGGATGGAAAACTGTCAGAAGGCATTTGTCAGCCTGAAAGTTGTGTTAACTACTGCCCCAATATTAGCGACAACTAATAACCCAATCTATTCAATATAGTTATCGATGCAAGTGATAGAAGTGTTGGTGCTATACTCCTACAGAAAGCATCAAGAAGATAAAAAGACTTATCAGTTGTTTCTTAGGAAGCTAAGCATTCATCAACAGGAATATTTGACAGGTCAGGCAACATCCAAGGAGCAGGAGAGTCGACGTTTCAGGCGTAAGCCCCTCTCTTGTGATCATAGCATGGGTCATGTATGGGGAAGATTGTTCTCAGATTGACAGTGCAAGTTAACCTCTTGTTGAGAGTAGGCTGTAGGTAAGGTAGCCGTTTGCTGTCAAAAAAAAAGATAGAGCTGAATGCTCACTGCCCACATTCAAAGGGCAAGAATGGCCCATTGAGGAGAGATATTAGAGGATTTTTTGTAGCTGTAACGGTGGACACTGATAGAAATTACTGACTATTGCTTATAACCGAAACGTCGATTCCCCTGCTCCTTGGATGCTGCCTGACCTGCTGTGCGTTTGCAGCAACACATTTTTCATCTCTGATCTCCAGACTCTGCAGTCCTCAATTTCTCCTAGGAATATTTAAAGTTGAGAAAGAGACCTTGAGTTTGGTATTGGCGTTACAACATTTGCCAGTAATGTATCTGAGACAACCATACATATTGATCATAATCCTTGAAAGTGTTTTGGAAAAATTCAAGGACAAATAATGTAGACTGGTTTTTGGGGCATGTCTTCATGAGAAAGTCTCTACATTATTTTGCAGGATATTCTGACTCTCCAGCTATTTCTCTCATGGTGTTAGATTCCACATTAAAAATACAATTTAGCCACGTGACAAATCAAACTTACTTTTTCGTCACTTTTTTTTCTGTAGAATTGAGTCTATAATTTTTTTGAATGCTCTGTCTGTTAAATTGCAATTGATCAATAACCACAAAATTAAAAGCAAACTAAAATGGTGTCTGGGTCTATAATTTATTGCCAGACATTAAAAAAGCTGAAGTCTCACAATGCTGCATTTCAAGCCTTGATCAACTAATTTAATGAAACAAGGTCATACTCCAATCAGCCATGATCGTGATGAATGACAGGGCAGGCTCGAAGGATTGCATGGCCTGCTCCTGCCCTATTTTCTACGTTTCTAAACTGGATTAAATACCCAAGAAAACTGAAGATTCAGAATAATAATCAGTTGATTTAGGTAAACAGGTTACATATTAGATTTTTAGTCAGCATATAAATTTAGTCCATATGATCTCCCAGTATTTTGCTTGAGCTGTGATTACAGTTCCTGAGAAACTTTCCCACCACTAAGATGAATCTGGTTGCTGGATTTATCCAGACAATTTTGAACAAAAGTATTTGAAATGTTGTGTTTCTCCTGTCTCTGATTCCATGCCTCGATTTGAACAGGATTCGGTTGTTGTGGATATTCCCACTGGAGCTTCAATGTTACTTTCCTCTGTATCCTCAGGTGTCTCCAATTTCGCTGTTATCAGATACAACACTCAATGATGATCAGCCTTTCTCATTGAAAAAGAAAGAGCTGGATATACTCAATGGGTCACAGGACTCGAAAACTAAAACTCTGCTTTCCCGCCACAGATGCTGCCAGACCTGCTCCAGCAGTTTCATTTTTGTTTCAAATTTCCAGCATCTACAATTTTGTTTTATTTTAGCCTTTCTAAAATTCTGTCAAACTTCATCTCATCCAAGTCTCAACTACATTTTGTTTCACCATGAACTGGACTTCAACTTCCTCTTCATAATACCTCAGCCAGGCCCCTGCCCCGATGATGTTTAAACAGGAGATGAATTGGCCCCACTCATTCCTTTGCTACCCTTCACTGTTTGTGACTCATGATGACTTTTGGATTCCCTTTTAAAGTTAGCTGCCCAGTCTCCCTTACTCTTTCTTTCCCCTCTGAACAGTCTATATTTAGCATAGTCCTCACTGGGGTTAACAATAATCCATATCCTTTGCAACATCATGCAGGGAATTAGAGTACTGTTTTTGCCACCATTTTCTGCTTGTGGAAATGTTAAGCTGTACTGTACAGCTGAAGCTGAACATTGCCCAGATTTGTGCTCAAATGTCCTTGCACAAATGCCCTCTTGCCACATTGAACTCAGCCCTCCTCCAACTCAGAATTATTCTGGATTGTTCCTTGTTCATTTTATACACAAGCTAAAATCTTTTGATACAATGATTAATGCTTTCTGAAATGATCCCAGTCTAATATTTAATGCATTTTATGCATATTATGTGTATGCACACAAATTATGAAGTTGGCAGTGCAGATTGAAGATATCATTAGGATTCTGAACATTAGAAATAGGACCGTCGCAAGCAAAATAAGGAAATTATGACAAATAGTTATAAACAGTCCTGCTTTTCCCACATGTTTAGTATTTATGCAGCACGCTTCAGGAAGGGATTTGAGAATGTGTACAAAAGGTACACAAAAACGGTACCAGAGATGAGCAACTGAACACTTATGTGGATAGTTTGAAGAAGCTCGGGCTGCTCTTTATGGAGAACAGAAGATGAAGAAGACATTTTCTACATGTTCAAAATCATGAGGGATTTGGATAGAGTAGAGTAAAAGGGTAGGAGAATACATTTGGATTGGATACTCTGTGGAGGGTTGGTGAGGACTTGTTGGGCCAAGTGACCTGTTTCCATATTGTATGGATTCTATTTTAAAAAGGCTATTTTAAGAAGAAAAGGACACCGATTTAAGATGATCAGCAAAATAAAACAACGGTTAGAAGGAATTTTTTTTTTAAAAAAACAGCATAGTTCGGAAACTGGAATGTTCTGCCTAATAGTGTAGTGGTGGAGGCAGCTTCAACTGAGGTCTTCAAAGGGAATCTACGATTTTCATACGGAGAGGTTTTGCAGTATCACATAGTAAAAGGACTTGGGAGTGAACACAGGCAAGTTCCTCTTTGAGAGCTCATCAAATCATTGCCTCCGGGTTGTTACCACTGATCGTTGTATAACATTGCACAAACTCCCAGATCACCAGTTATTTCCTAATGGTTTGTCATATTCTGAAATAATGACTTAGTCGGTCATGCATGAAACTAAACTTACTTTGCAATTACTTCACTTGATCCAGGAGAACCTGCATTCCCATTTTCCTCACTGTTTGCACTGACAATGTTTCCAGAACTGCAATTCATCGAAAAGCACAAATTAAGTAATTTGCTATCAGTAAACTTATTCAGAATTAGGTCTAAAGAAATTTAACAAAAAAACATCGCAGACTTGCGATTCAATATTCCAAGCCTGATCGATTAGTTTTCTTAAGTTAGTTAATGACTGCAATTTTAATAAATCACATGATTTTGTCATAGCGATAATAACAGAACAGAGATATCCATACAAAGTCAGAATCTGGTGTAACAGACCTTTAGCTGATCGTTGTTCTGTTCAGAAATAGAGATTATAGACAGGAAAGGTCCTTTCAGTGTGAGGCTAATAAGTTGCTGCAGTTCATTCCGTAGAGTGTAAGTGCTAGGTAGCCCAACATCGTAGCTCAGTGACGGTGATGAGAGTGGAAATTAGGTTCATTAGTTCTTTTGCCAGTCAATCAAACTGCTCTCTCTTTGATCATATTGAGCTTCTTGACTATTATTGCAAATAAACCAATCACCAGGTGAGCAGTGAAGATTCCAATGCTCCCGATTTTAGCCTTGTAATGGTGAAGTTAATGAGGGGGTAATGACAAAGCAGTATACCTTGAATCCCAGTCTTGTAATCTTGCTCATGTAACTAGTTATTGATGCCTTCACCACCCATCCCCCTGGAGTGTATTGACAATGCTGTCCTATGGTCTAAAAAATGGTGCTGCAACTTTATTTGTTTTCAAGATGCATCATAAACCATCCTGGTCCTGTTGTTATGGGGTTCTTTTGACTTCCACAGGATCTCTACAGTACAATACAATGAGGGAATGCTGGGGTTGGGGTGTGGAAGAGACAGTACAGAGTGAAAAGAAGAGAAAACCATTTATTTAGTATGTCGCCATTGTTTATAGCTATTTCTGGTCTATGCAAGACCTTCATACTGAAAGACAAGCAAAATTCAACCGACCATTGAAAAACTTCGGATATTTTATGCTGATTCAAGATTGGTCTTTCGAAATAACCAAGCATTTCTGAACCAGTTAAGCAGCTGTTTTCTGTGATTGTTCTCATCTGTGTTGGTGTTCACCACGCTGCCATGGGATGCCTTCGTGAGGCAATCCTGACATAATCTTACAACAACTGCCAGCACTTCCTTTTCACCTTATTGTATCCCTAAAATAGCAGATTTAAATCTTACATTAGACCAAACGTACTTGCCAATTTGTTCCCTTTAGTTTCTGACAAACTTAGGTTTCCACCTAATTCACAGTGTGAGGTGTCAACATTTTCACAGCTGCAACTGGTTATAAATTACCAGTTAAATCATTTTAAATATGTGAATGATCACAAAATTAATGTTTGGCACTTCTTAACATCGATAGTTTTGGCTGTGAGGGTAGGAGTTGGTGGGTGGGGAGTAAAGAGGTCAAATCAAGACTTGTCTGCACTTGGACAGAGGGACAACATCCCAAATGCAAGGTTTCAAGTTTAACTTCCTTATCTCTGAAAAAGTAACTCAAGCCCTTTATACACTATTGCTAATTTAACCCTTACAAGCACAATTTGTAGCTCAATGTTTGATTCAGAATCCGAATATAGTAATTTCTCATTATTCAAATTCACTGAATGTTCATGTCATATTAGTCAGTATTGGCTGTTTTGTTGAAAAGAAAATTTTATTCCTTTTCCTTTCCTGCTCCTTCATCCGTTTGGAGTTTACTGAAAGACCTGACCATAATAAACCCGGGAGTAATTACAGATCTCTGACCCAGAGCACTGTAATGACCTCAGTATTTAGGCTTCTATTCATCGATGATGTCAGTGAAACGGTGTGGATGTGATGCTGTATGTAGTAAATTCACCATGAAAGCACTTTAGAAGCTTGATTCAAACACATGACTATTACTAGGGAAAGTGCCTGACTCTGTGGATACACATGGCCTCTGGCCAACATAAATTATAAAAAGTGTGAAGCATTCAATCGCAACATTGTATGGGAGATAGAGGAAGGTGAGGAGACCAGGAGCTGGTCCCAATCCATAGCCAAATTTCTTCAAATATGCAGCCATATTTCATCAAATGTCACCGAACTCTGGAGACCATGGTGATGATTTTGGAGGTAATGTGGAATCGAGGGTGGGGGAGTGAGGATGAGGAGGAAAGAGAAACAAAAAGAAGCGATGAGGTGGGGTGAAGGAAAGGAACACAATTCTTCAGTGTTTTCACTATAGCTCCGATGTCCAGAAACAGAACCTCAATATTGATCAGCAAGTAATTTCCCGTCTCAGCATTTAGGGTGGTGGTACTACTGTTTAAGACAACTCTGTCACTAACCTTAAATTCCTTGGGAGGCAGTCTAGCAGCCTCTTTAATGGAGCTGCTGTTGTCTGAACTGGCATTCGTTCCATTGCACAAAACATTTTGAAGGAATCAATGGTTCTTCAATGTTCCCTTTTCACATTCTTGTATTCCAAATGAAGTATAATTAAACCACATCAAAATCAGATCAAATCAAACTTGCTTCCTCATGTCTGGCAAACTTTGATTCCCATCTTCCTGACAATCTGGTCTGTCAAAATGTCCCCAGCCACAAGTCATCGTGAAGCACAAATTAAACAAAGGATTTACACTTATCAATGACTTGCAAACATTTGAAAATAAACCCTGAAGATCAAAAGGCTCTATTGAGCTGATACAGCATATTTTTAAAAAAGAGAGGAATCACTCTAATCACCAGGAGTAATGCAAATATTGGGAGGGGCTGTGGTCTGGAATGGTGGGTTTTGCTATAACATTGGGAGATGTTGTCAAGAGGATGTTCCTCCATAAATCTTACAGAAGGTAATGCTCTTCAGAAATTCCCGTTTACATTAGAATAGATAGTGTAGACAGTCAGAGACTTTTTCCCCGGATGCAAAAGAGTGTTACGTGGGGACATAAATTTAAGGTAAATGGTGGAAGGTATAGGGGGGATGTCAGGGGTAGGTTCTTTACCCAGACAGTGGTGGGGGCATGGAGTGCGCTGCCTGTGGGAGTGGCAGAGTCAGAATCATTGGTGACCTTTAAGCGGTAATTGGATAGGTACATGGATAGGTACTTAAGCTAGGGCAAATGTTCGGCACAGCATCGTGGACCAAAGGGCCTGTTCTGTGCTGTGTTGTTCTATGTTCTATTATATTCTGTTAAAAAAGGCCACTTTCAAAAGATATGACTGCAATATATGCTGACTTTTTTTCAACTTCCACAGAGGTTTGCAGGACACCTGAGTCTGTTCTTTTGGAAGAGATGGGGTGAGGGGAGGTGGCCAATGTAATAGTATCTGGAAGCAGAGAGTTAGGTAGTCAATGTGTTTTCAATATGTTTGGCCTCATTGTACAGTCCAGTGCTTTGAAGTGAACAACTGAAGGCCTGAACATTGAAGGGCTGGAAATGATTATTGAAAGACTTTGTATTAATGCATTATTCACTCAATTATTCACTGGCTTTTAACTGGGAGGTGGTCGAATTTGGAAAATGGCAGTAGGGAGTCTGGCACCTTCTCATTGCTAAGCCATGCTGACACAGACCAGTTCTCTTTGACATCTTGACTCTGCATGATCTGTCAGTCCTGCCTCCCTCATATCCCTGATTGTGCCCACCTTTGCAGCCTCGTCAATGATCAGTATGAACAGTAGGGCTCAGAAATGTGTCCCTCTTACTGGAGTAGCAACTCTTGAAACTAAGCTGCACTGTCAACTGATGAGTAACCCTGGCAGGAATCTCTTCATTTTAGATTAGAGTGGAGCTGGAAAAGCACAGCAGGTCAGGCAGCATCTGAGGAGCAGGAAAATCGCCGTTTCGGGAAAAGGCCCTTCATCAATGAAGAATCTCTTCATTGGTCACTGCTGGCAATATACCATCCTGAGCATACGCCAAAACTCTAGGTTTCAGTCCCAGCATTAGGTCTGCAGCATTCCCTGCAAGCTTCTACCTAAAATGTCTTTTTACAAGATTAACGATAGAGCAAAGATTATACGCCAGTCAATAATTTCTTTACTGTAAAAAAAACTGTGGAAGTTGACAATCTGAAAAAAATACAAAGGTTGCTGGAGAAACTCAACATATTTTGCAGCATCTGTGGAGAGAAAGCAGAGTTCACCTTGAGTCAAGTGATCCTTCTTCAGAGAGATCTGAAGTTCTGAACATGAGTCATTCAACTAAAAACATTCACTCTGCTTTCACTCCACAGATGCAGCCAGATAGTAGACAGTCACACATTGTATTCAGCTTATTTTTCAATGACCTTCTTAGTTTCTGGAGAACCAGAATCACCAGCTCCCTTGCACTTTCAGCAGGTGATGTTTTCAGAGCTGCAAATGGTCATCAAGTGCCGGTCAGTCAATTTTAGCAAACACTTACATTCAGAATAAAAACATTTTTAGAAACTTGAATAGGAGTGTCAGGATTTCAAGCCACTGACAGGCAGGCTGGAACATGGAAATGAATGACGTTACAAACCTATTTCTTCACAGTTGCACAGTCCAGAAAAGTCTCAAATAAAGAGCTTGGGGACAATTATAGAAGGGCAACTAACTGTCCAATTTCTCCAGTGAAGAGCTTTGGATACAGAATTGACTTTTTCTCATCAATGAGTTTTGGCTCAGCAATTGCAAACATTAATGGTGGCACAGAAAGATTTGCCACTCTGTTATTGTTCCGATTTCACCATCAGCTCTTTGGATTGGGCCATTTCATTCTTGGGATAGTGACCCAGCAATATCTTCTTGGTCAGGCCACATCAGCAGCATGCTGCCCTTGGTGGTGCCATCTACCACAGCAGCGCTGGCTCCAGCTCTCAGTCCAAGCAGCAGGACTCCACCACAATTCACAACATTATTACTGCAAAAGGCTTGTTTAAATAAAAAAAACACCACAATCTAACTTCTCGGTAAAATACACACTTGGGAGGCAGAGCCCAGCAGTTTCCACAATGTGCTAACTGTGGCCTGGAACAGCGTATTTGAAATTGTTCTTGCATGTATGCAGAAGGAAATACCTACATAACTTCACAAGAATTGCTGGTTCTACAGCAATAGCCTTTATTCCAAATACAATATTATTCAGGAGTTAAATTGCACTTTGGATCAAACTGACACTTCAATTTCTTCAGCTGTTCCTGACAACTATAGGTTTCATTTCCATTGCAGTTTGGATTGTTACACTTGCTATGCCTGCAATTGATGATAAAAGATACATGAAGTTATTTAAATGAGCATTTGCCTCCATCCCACAATTGTGTGCCAGCTGTTTGGAAGACTGAAGATTCGGGATTCAGGACTGCAGTTTGCATTCAGCCGTTTGAGTGAAACTGGCCACACTCCAGATGGGTGACTGCAATAAATGTTCATAATTCAGTTACATCACACTGTAAATGTTTGCTATAAATTCTGTGTGTTAGGATCGAGCCCTCCACTATCACCTGATGAAGGAGCGACACTGCGAAAGCTAGTGTGCTTCCAAATAAACCTGTTGGACTATAACCTGGTGTTGTGTGATGTTTAGCAATAAATGATGAATTTGTTCTTCAAAACCTTTGTTGCTGGTGATAATGATTAGAGACAAAAATGGGAGAGCAAGTTCTTGAATGTATTCATATTAAGCGTTTAGAAACTTCAATAATAAAATGTAAGCAAACTTACAATGAAGTGTCTTCGATGTTCTCTCCTGATACAATATTTTTGAAACAAAATTCTGAATCCCTAATTCTAATGCAGGTAACAGAGAGACAGTAATGCAAATGCTCTTGCCTGCAGTGATCTTCCCTGCGCTGCTGTGTGATGTTTCCTGAAAAGTCCAGAGAAAGTGATTTACTTTCTATTTTGTGTCCTCTGAATGAAGCAAAACATTAAGCACACATTGTTTTCAAACTTACTTTTTCATGATAGATTTTGGAGTGTACAGTTTTTCATCGACCTTGTACTTTGGACTGTCAGGTGATCTGCAAATAGTCAGAAAAGTGCTATGCACGCATTTTAAGCGTACCTCTACATCCACAATAAAATCATCATAATAAACCTGAACAATTGAGTAAATATTTCAAGCGATTGACAGCTAGTTTTATAAAACTGGTTCAAGATTTATTAGCTCAAAACCCTCATTAACTGTTGGCAAGACAAGCTAATGAGGCTGGAGTGTGGAAGCGAAGAAAGGGAGATACGATGCAACCAATTCATTTCTTCAAAACTTTATACTTGTTGCAGCGTCTCAAAATATCTCAACTGAAGAGCTCCAGGCCCAACTGGAGACGAGGCAACCAATTTTCCAATATCTCCAATGAAGACCTTTGGTACTGTCTCCACATGCAGGGCTGCATTTTCCATGTCAACTGGCATTTGCCAAGATTCTCATGAGTCAGGCCAAGCGGAGGGGAGTTCAGGAGCAAAGCTCAACTCCCTTCTGCCCCATTATATTATCCTGTCTGTGTGTGTGTGGGGGGGGGGGGGGGCGGGGGGGGCAAATGAAGTCACCAACTGAGAACCACTCGTGTCTGTCTGAGTAGTGAATAGGAGAGCTCCTCAACTCCCGCAGTGGGCCGTGGCCTGCAAATCTCTTGAGTACAGGCTCAGCAATATCCACCACTATTGGCAGCAAAGGACAGGTCACTGCTCTGTCTTCACTCTGTTGTTGCTGTTAGCTCCTGGGATCATGCCAATTCAATAATGGTTTGTAATCAGGCAGCATCTTCTGCACTACCTACTGTCAGTACCATGCCACCCTTGGCACTGCCAACCATCACGTTTGACTCAAGCTCTCAGTTCAACCAGCAGGGCTTCACCAGAATTCATAAAATGATGACTGCAAAAGTCTCCTGTAAGAAAGAACACTATCTTCCACTTCTGGATGTAATGCATCTTTTGGGGATTAAAGCTGACTGTGGTAACTAGGGCCTGCTACGTGGTTCCTGGATGCAGAAGGAAATATCTACATAACTTCACAGGAACTGCTTCTTCTCCAGCATTTGCCTTGGAAAATATAATATCAAATGAAGTACAAATTACACAAAAGATCAAACATAGTTTCCAGTTATTGCAAACAATCTTGGAGAATTATACTTTACATATCCCTTGCAGTTTGGATTGTCAACCTTACGATGCCTGTAACTGGTCAGACAAGATAAATTAAATCCTGAAGTTAGCATTTGCCTCCAGCTACTATTGAGTGCCAGCTGCTTGAATGGCTGAAGACTCTGGATACAGTCCTGCAGCTTGCGTTCAGCTGCTTTTGTTAAACTTCTTACAATCCAGATGGATACTGCAATCAATACTGATTTTATTCTTCAACCCCTTTCATAGGTTTGATGAACATTATAGCCGGTGATAAGGGTGAGAGTGTGATGGGATACGTATTTCTTGAATATATTCATTTTAAGAGACTAAAATGATCAGGGATAAGTAACTCAAATTTGCAAGTAATTTTGAATTCAAGCTTCCTTGATGTCCTCTCCTAAAACGGTCTGTTTTGTAAAAATAACCTCTCCGACCCGAAGAATAATGTCGATAATGGAGAGGCAGTGTGTGATTACTATGGTCGGGAATGGTATTCTCTGCATTGCTGTGTGCTGTTTTAATGAGGAGTCTATACGTTATCTTACTGTAACTGTCAGTTCACCAGCAATTTACTTTCATTTTCTTGTACTCTGAATGAAGCAAAATCATGGTCACATATTGCATCAAACATACTTTGTCATGACCGCTTTCGATTTGGAAGGCATGGTTTTCCATCTCCATCGCAGTTTAGGCTGTCACGTTTACCAGGCTAGCAACTGAACAGACAAGTTTAGTCACTGAAATCAGCATTTGCCTCCATCTACAAGTGTGTGCCAGCTGCTGGAATGGCTGGAAAATCTGGATTCAGTATTGCAGCTCTTATTCAGCTGCTTTTTAAAAACTGTTCACACTGCAGAAGGATGACTGCATGGTTTGGTGATTTTTTTTGTCAAATTTACATAACTAGTTTGCAAGAAATCAGAGCACAGGTAGGGGAAGAGGCAGAGAATGTCGAGGAGAAGGGATTTTCCCTGCAGTATAGACCAGAGAGTTCAATGGGAGGGAGAGCGTTCAGGACCGGGCTGATGAAGGGGAAACATTTCACTGAAGATATTTGGATCTTTTAAAGCGATGGCTTTTCCAGCAACTCTGTTTTTCTTTCTGTTTTACAACATTCACAGCTCTTTCGGGTTTTATTTGGATGGATTCTCTTGTTCTAGTTAAATAAGAGCTTCAATCTGTAGGAACAAAGTAAGCATTAGAGATACAAATTTAGTGTGATTGCTGTGGTCTGGTCTACAAAGGGGTTGGTTGCACTGCTGTCACATGCTTTCAAGAGGCAGCCCCTGAACAATCTAAACAACAGCTCTCCAGCATTATCCTTTCATGTCTTTGAATTCTGAATCAATTATCATTTATACACAAACTGGAGCAAACTTATTTTCTGCAACTGTCCCTGGAGAATATAGATTTCCTGGTTCTTCACTGTATACGCAGCTGAAATTAGTCATGAAAGAAGACATCTTAAGCTAGGTCTTGTATGCACAATTGGCTGATGGCTGGTATAAAATTGCTGGAAGATTCAGTATTATATTCTTTGATCAATTGGATTTATTAAGTAGATCAACTTCCAGAGGTAGTGGGACAATGGAAAACCATAGATTTTTTCTTTAAAACTTTCGTATGGGCTTTGAAAGACACCACAGACTGAATGAGGAGAGCAGAGGATATAGGAACCCAAATCGTTCAATATATTTATTCTTTCTTCACAGTTCACCGATCTAAATATTCGAACACAAATTGAGATCTGAATATTGAATGGACAAGCAGTTTTCCACTGACCACTTTTGAAGGGTTTTTATTGATGCAACTACTTTTTAAGCAAACAAAATCTCTAATCTCTCAGAAAAATGCAATCATTATAGACATATTAAAGCAACTTTGTTAATGTGACTGACATAAGCTGGCGTTTGTTGCATTGCTGTGGCATGTTCTCAGACAGAAGCCCCTCCATAAAACTTACAGGAAGTGACACTAATTTTCTTTCACATTGTTGTGTTCTAGATGAATCTTAATTAAGTCACACATTGGACTAAAACTTTCTTTGTGATCACTGCATTCATTACTGGAATCTCTACACAGTTTCCATATCGGCAATTAGTGTTACAGCACAAATTAGGTGATTTTAAACAAACACTTGAAAAATTCAACCATTGAAAAAGGTCTGAAGATGGAGGATTTCAGCATTATAAACTTTGTTGGATCTTTACATTGAAACTCCAATTTGTCAGTTTAATCAACCTGCCACATCCCATACAAACAGGGATGAGTTAGATCTTCAACATGAGTATGTCTCATTAATTGTAACGTTAAATCCACATTCCTGCCTACCCTGAAAACCTTTCACCACCCCCTCTCAACAATAAACTATTTATCTATACCTTTAAAATATTCCATGACTCTACTTTAATAACGTGTCAGAGTTTCCACATTTTGAGAGCAAACAAATCATCTCGATGTGTTTCAAATGGGCAACCACTGACATTTAGACAGCAATCCTTCATTCACGTCTCTTCTGTAAGAGGAAACATCTTGTTTCAATTAATTTGTCTCTTCCTCTCCTAACCACAAACTGACAAAAGCCTAGCCTATCCGAATTCCCTTTGTATGACAAGTCATTCTGTAAGTATTATTCTGGTAAGCATTCTCCGAATTGCCTCCAATGTATTTACTTCCTTCCATAAACAGGGTGACCAATAAGAATTAGAGCATTCAAGATACAAGCTCAACAGTGCTCTCTACTTTTGTCTTTAAATTGCCCCACGATAAAAGGAAAACATTTATTCGCTTTCCTAATTACGTACTGCTAGCACTTTGTGATTCAGGTAATGTTACACTCTGATCCCACTGCATCTCACAGCTATGGAATCTCCCTCTATTAAAACAAAATGTTTTCCTTCCAGTCAAAATGGACAACTTCACTTTTATCCACGTAAAGCTCTATTTGTCAAGCCTTTGACTACTCACTTAACCTATATTTCTCTATAGCACCCCAATGTCCTCTGAAGTTAATTTTTAACCTGTCTTTTGTCATATCAGCTTTATATTAATTCCTTCGTGAGTCATGGACTGTGAGTCAATACTTGGAAGATTTGAGCAGATACAGATTTGTTTTAAATAGCTGCTCAAGTTATATGATCGTAACCATTCTGAACTCCGGTTAATTCTCAGTTCCAAACACCGAAGTAATGAACATTCATGTAAAAAAGGCTGAACCTCTGAATATAATCAGAGTATACCAAAATAACAATAGGATTCTTGTCAGCCCCCCCCCCCCCTCTCTCTCTCTCACACACACACGCACGCACGCACACACACACACACAAACACACACACACCATGAATATGTGAAAATCATGAAATGTAAGATGTCTGTAAGGCAAATGGATACTATAAACTTCCACTGTACTATGTCAACCTTTTAGCAAAACAACAATGGTTGACTCAGACCCGTGACCTGTGCCTCTTGCTTGATGTGGAAGCTTAGGAATGTGGCTGACGCTCCTGACCCTTACACTTGCAAGAAGTGTGTCCAGCTGCAGCTCTTGTTTGACCGCATGACGACTCTGGAGCAGTGGATGGACTCACTGTGGAGCATCTGTAATGCTGAGGATGCCATGGATAGCATGTTTAGTGAGCTGGTCACAACACAGTTTAGAATTGCTGAGGGAGACAGTGAATGGGTGACCAAAAGACAGAAAAAACAGTAAGAAGACAGTGCAGGTGTCCCCTGCGGTCATCTCCCTCCAAAACAGGTATACCGTTTTGCATGCTGTTGGGGGAGATTACTTACCAGGGGAGGGCAGAGGTTGCATGGTTCATGGCATCGTGGCAGGCACTGCTGTTCAGAAGGGCGGTAAAACGACTCGTAGGACTATTGTCACAGGAAATTCTCTTGTGAAGGGAGTAGATAGGCGGTTCTGTGGCCGGAATGGGACTTCTGGATGGTATGTTTCCTCACAGGTGCACAGGTAAGATATGCCACCGTTCAGCTGCAGAGCCTTCTACAAGGGGAGGGTGAACAGTCAGTTGTCTTGGTGCTTATGGACACCAACGACGTAAGTAGAAAATGAGATGAGGTCCTCAAAGAAGAATTCAGGGAGCTAGGAGGGAAGTTAAAGAGGAGGACCTCAAAGATAGTGATCTCGGGATTACTACCAGTGCCACGTGCGAGCCAGCGTAGAAATTTTAAAAAAAGACAGGTTGAACACATGACTTGAGAGATGATGTAGAAAGGAGGGGTTCAATTTGTTAGACATTGGGGCCGGTTCTGGGGCAGGTGGGACGATTACAAAATGGACGGTGTACATCTGAACCAGACTGGAACCAATGTCCTTAGTGGGTTTTTTGCTACTGCATTTGGGAATATTTAAACTAATATGGCAGGAGACTGGGAACCAGAAGAGAAAACAAGTAGGCAGTGATGTGGAGACTGTAAGAATTATGAAGATTGCATTCATAAAGGGAAGAGTAGACAGAGCACAAAAAACTGGTAGCCTAAAATGCATCTCCTTTAATGCAAGGAGTATAGTGTGAAAGGCAGATGAACTTAGGGCTTGGATTGGTACCTGGGAGTATCATGTCATTGCAATCATAGAGGCTTGGATAAAGGAAGGGCATGAAGATTGGCAATTAAACATCCCTGGATATAGACGCTTCAAACAGGACAGGGAGGGAAGTAAAATGGGGAGAGGGGGTGGAGTTGCATTGCTGGTCAAGGACGATATCACGGCTGTGCTAAAGGAGCACACTATGGAGGTCTTGGGTAGTGAGGCATTATGGGTGGAGCAGAGAAATTAGAAGGGTGCAGTTACACTGTTGGGGCTGTATTACAGGCCTCCCAACAGTGAGCATGGGGTAGAAGAACAAATAGGTAAACAGATTATGGAAATATGTCGAGGCCATAGGGTAGTGGTGATGGGAGATTTTAATTTTGCCTACATTGACTGGGATATACTTAGCGTCAGAGGTCTGGATGGGGTAGAATTTGTAAGATATGTCCAGGAGAGTTTTTTACTGCAGTATGTCAATAGTCCGACGAGGGAAGAGGCCATATTGTGCCTGGTACTGGGGAACAAGGACAGGTGGTAGAAGTTGCGGTGGTGGATTTCTTTGGGAACAGTGACCACAATTCTGTAAGTTTTAGAATACTTATGGATAAAGAAAAGAGTGGTCCTAAGGGAAGAGTACTAACTGAGCCAAGACCAATTAAATCAAAATTCGGCAGAAGCTCGGAAATGTGGAATGGACACAGCTATTTGAAGGGAAGTCCACATTTGAGACGTGGGAGACTTTGAAAGATAGGTTAGAGATAGTGAAGGATAGGCATGTCCCGTTGAAGGCAAAGGATAGGAAGGGCAACATTCGAGAACCGTAGGTGACAGGAGAAATTCTACGACTCGCAAAGAGGAAAAGGGAAGCATACATAAGGCCTAGGCAGCTAAGAACAGAACGGGCCCTGGAAGAGTATCGGAAAAGTAGGACAAGTCTTAAACGAGGAATCAAGTGGGCTTAAATGGGTTATGGAATATCTTTAGCGAGCAGAATTAAGGAGAATCAATAAGCATTTTATTCTTATACAAGAAGCAAGAGAGTAACTAGAGAAAGGATTGGTCCACTAAAGGATGATGAAGTAAGGCTGTGTGTCAAACCTGAGAGAATGGGTGAGATTCTGAATGATTACTTTGCATCGGTGTTCACTGAGGAGAGGGACATGATGAATGTTGAGATTAGAGATAGAAATTTGATTAGTCTTGATCACGCTGACATAAGTAGCGAAGATGTGTTGGGTAGGCTAGTGGTTATTAAGGTGGACAAATCCCCAGGACCGGATGGGATCTATCCCACGTTGCTGAGGGAGGTGAGAGGGGAAATAGCTAGGGGCCCTGACAGATATCTTTGTGGAATCCTTAAATACAGGTGAGGTTCCGGAGGATTGGAGGGTAGCTTATGTTGTCCCCCTATACAAGAAGGGTAGTAGGGATATTCTGGGTAACCAAAGACGAGTGTGCATGACGTCAGTGGTGGGAAAGTTGCTGGAGAAGGTACTGAGGGATAGGATCTACTTATATTTAGAAAATAATGGGTTTACAGTGATAGGCAAAATGGTTTTGTACAGGGGAGATCGTGCCTTACCAAATTAATTGAGTTCTTTGAGGAAGTGAGCAATTTGCCAGATGAAAGAAGGGCTGTACATGTCATATACATGGACTTTAGTAAGGCGTTTGATCAGATTCCCCATGGTAGACTAATGGAGAAATTGAAGTCATATGGTGTGCAGGGTATTCTAGCTGGGTGGATAAAGAACTGGTTGAGAAACAGGAGACAGAGAGGAGTAGTTGAAGGGAGTTTCTCGAAATGGTGAAAGGTGACCAGTGTTGATCCACAGGGGTCAGTGTTGGGGAAACAGTTGTTTGTAATGTAAATAAATGATCTGGAAGAGGACACTTTTGGTATGATCAGCAAGTTTGCAGGTGACACGAAGATTGTTGGAGTAGCAGAAAGCATAAGGGACTGTCAGAGAATGCAGGAGAATATAGAGAGACTGGAGATTTTTGCGGAAAGTGGCAGATGGTTTTCAATCCAGACAAATGTGAGGTAATGCAAGTAGGCAAGACTAATTCTAGAGCGAATTATACAATGAACGGACGAGCCTTGAGAAAAGTTGTTAGGCAGAGAGATCTGGGAGTGCAGGTCCATGGTACACTGAAGGTTGCTGCACAGATGGATAGAGTTGTCAAGAAGGCATTTGGTTTGCTTGCCTCCATTGGATGGCGTATTGAGTATACGAGCTGGCAAGTCATGTTAAAATGGTACAAGACATTGGTTCAGCCGCACTTAGAATACTGTATACAGTTCTGGTCGCCACATTGTCAAAAGGATATAGACGCCTTTTGGAGGGTGCAAAGAAGGTTTACGAGGATGGAAGGTGCTAGCTATGAAGAAAGGTTGAGTAGGTTAGGGTTATTTTCATTAATAAAAAGGAGATTAAGGGGGGACCTGATTGAGGTTCACAAAATCGTGAAGGGTTTAGACAGGGTGGATAGAGACAAAATTTTTCCCAGTGTGAAGGATTCAATAACGAGAGGTCACGCTTTCAAGGTGAGAGGTGGAAAGATTAAGGGGGAATACATGTGGCAAGTACTTCACACAGAGGGTGGTGGCCGTTTGGAACGCGTTGCCAGCTGAGGTGGTAGAGGCAGGCATGGTAGATTCATTTAAGATGCATATGGACAGATGCAGTAGATGGAGAGCAGGGGGATACAGATGCTTAGGAATTGACTGACAGGTTTAGATAGTACATTTGGATCGGCTCAGGCTTGGAGGGCCGAAGGGTCTGTTCCTGGGCTGTACATTTCCTTTGTTCTTTTTTGTGAACATATACTTTCCTTTTCATGTTGTATTTATTAGAAGGTGCGAGGTTGGGAAGTGCTTTTGCCAAAAAGGACTAGAATGTCCTTGATTACGTGTCATGAACAGAATTCATGAAGGGCATCCAGGAAATGAAATGCCAGCCTACATTACAAAATGAGTCATGTGTAGGAGTTGTGGAGAGTTGTTGAGGCTATTGTGGACAGATTTTCTGACCTTTATAAATCGGTGATCTCCTTGTCACAGAGGCAGTGCAAAGCTGTTTTATCAGAATAATATCTGGGATGATGGTAACATGAAGAGAGTGTGAAGTAAATTGATGTTTAATTTGCAGCACCTTGAGAGAAAAGAGTTGACTGCATTGAACCTTGAAGATTATGGACAAACACACAAAACGTCCAGAGGAAAACATTGATGGCATGGGAACTTACATTTTGCCCATGATACATGCTTCTTTTTAGTTTATGTACCTCTGTGAAGCTCCTATGTTGGTTGGGAGAGAGCTTCAGGCTCTGAATGAACTCTCATTGCCTCAATGTGCAGTTGGTGTGTGACCCTGACCTGAAAGTCACATTGTTCACAAATCTGTCAGCAGCTGCAATGCCTAAAATATTTATTGTTCCCAACAGCTTCCGACCTCCACTGGGAATACCAGTCTGCCTTCTCAGAGATGTCAACGAACCATATTAATGTATCTACTGTGTGCCATTAGCAATGGAGCCAGGAGGAACGACATACAGCAGTCTATCCATGCAGTCTCTGTTTAATTTGTTTGTCTTGTTTGGTTATAGATAACATCGTCTTATTTCTGTACAAGGGGCTTGAGCGGCTGAATGGCCACCTCCTGATGGCATGGGAGACGCTCAAGAACCTGACTGGGCAAACTGTGTTTCCTGTTTAACAGCTCATGTGTTTGACTGGGCTCCTTATCTTCCTGTGTAATAGTCAGGAGAGAATGAATGGGCTATCCCTATTCGTATCCAATAACATTGATGGGCAGAAAGACCTCCTCACATTCCTGTGAAGTGAGCTTGAGATGCTGAATGAGCACCTCTTTACTCTGGTAACGCACAGTGTCCAGCAGGACTGTTACATGAATGTTACCGACATTTCAATGTTGTCCGGGTCTTCCTGCACATGGACACACGCTGCTTCAGGAGGTGAGGGGGGGGGGGGGCACATTGTTCTAAACCTTACATGATTTTCAGTCACAATCTCCACTTCTGAGATTCTGATGGGGGGAAGACACCGAGGCGCAAATGAGGATGGTTGTGCTCTGGATCTCCCGCAGAGATGTCCCGAGACTGAGGTGGTACATGTCGAAGAACCACAAACACCTTCTTTGTGCTGAATCACTCCAACCTGTGGGGAGGTTACGCTTCATTTCCATTCTGTTCAATTTTCTTCAGGTTCCTTGATACCATCCTCAGTTATACACTGCCTTGTTGTCAGGGCCAGTCAACTGGTTCTTATATATTTTGTTGATGTCAATAGGTCATGGGGTATAGTTGCGGTGTGTTTCCTTCTCACAGAGGGGAGTTACCGCCGGGACGTCACTATTCCACAGAGGAAGGGGAGATAGATCATTGAGGTAGTTGGAAGAAGGGATGGATGGATGGTTGAAACGGCTCACACTCCAGGAGTTGGGGCTTAGAGCAGATCAGCCATGATCCAATTGAATGGAAAGGCAGACCGTAGGAGCTGAATGACCCAATCCTGCTTCTCATGTTCTTGCATTCTGTTATTGCAAGGTTCATCGTTGTTATTTTCCTGTCTCTCCTGTGAAGGAATGTTGTAGTCAAAGAGACCAGAGGATTTTGTGAGCAATTTCTGGGGACAGTATGTGGTCATTATTCACGATGAATCTGGGTCAACAACATGACAAATAAATGGAGACAGAGGAACTTCCGTAAAGAGACAGGAGGGGACTGTCTCACAGTAACACCAACTCTTTTTACCAATAATTTTTTTCAATCCACACTAAATCATTTTGACTGTATTCAGGGGCTAAATGGTCACCTCGGTTTCTGTGCACCAGGTAGTAGGAGTAAGTGGTCTCCAATTGCTCGTGAATGGCCGATTGAGGGGCTGAATGGAAAGGGGCGAAGTAGGACCGAGGAACAGGAGTGGGCCCCTGCACTACCAGGCACTAAGGTTGTGGCTGATCAGATTGTGGTCTCAGCCCCACGTTCCTATCTACAGTTCATTATCCTTGATTCACTTGCCCGTCAAATATTTAACTAACACACCTTTAAATAAATGCAAACACACAGGTACCACAAACCTGTGGGTAGGAGAAATTCCCACTCAAATGGCCTTTTGAGAATTTCTCCTTATCCCTTTCCCTACCGAGGTTAGAGAGTCATTGCTTCTTTTTCTAGTCACTCTCCTCCAGTCATCACGACAAATTATCAGTGTAACTAAGTGTGTGATATGGTAAATGATATCCGTCTCAGACTGGGTCAGGTTCAGTGTTAGGAACAAGTCAGACAAGTTTCTTAAATTTTTAAAAATAACTAATCTAAAACCAAAGCAAAGTTACTCGAATTACGATGGATACATAAATGCAGTACAGTTTTAACATCGACAATATGTACATCAACATTTATTTTTCAATAAATCTGAAACACAGAAACATGTATACGAAGACACACGCACACGCATGCAAGCACACACACGTCTGAAGGCAAACAGAAAAAAATGGAACTCTGTAGAATATTAATTCGAAAGAGCTTTGTCCAATTAACAGTTAATTTCAGAATAAAAGCAAAATTGAGAGAGTTTCAGTTGTTATTCTGCCTATGAAGTGATTCTGCCTCACAGAAGCTGCTAGTATTGGGGTTTCCTCATGGAACAGTTGGATTTGGCTGAATTCCCTTTGCTGCAGGCAGTGGAGAGATTCCAAGGAATCCTCAACAGGAACCCTCAAAGAGTGCTAAAGATGGCTGATTGGTTTTCAGCTCTCATATGTTGCTGTAGAGAAGTACAAGTAGAGACTGAACAATGGCTGTTGTTTCTACAACAGTTTGCATTTGTTCCCTCCCTGATCTGAAACATGCAATAATGTGACCCGAACACCAACCTGGACTCGGTAAGGTCTGGTTGAATATTCTCCTGATTGAATGACTCCATCCCTGTTACCTACTTCATTTAGGAATAATCTGTAATTTATAATTTGAAGGTGTATTTATATGTGTCTGCATAATTTTTGTACAATAAATTCATGTCTTCATAGTACCTGTGTTAAAATGAGTATGTTGTTTTCTAAAATTAAATCCATAGTTTTATTCTCCCATTCCTCAGCTCCGCCCCAATACACTCTCCTTCGGGTCTTATATGGTTCAATATGATCAGCTCTCATTCTCAGGTCTGAAGTACTCTGACCTTGTAGAGGCCATGAGGGCCATGGATGCGGGATCGACCAAGGTTATTTTCCGAGGCTGGAGGAGTCCAAACCAGAGGGCAAAGACTTAAAATGAGAGGGGAAAATTTAAAAGATACCTGAGTGGTATATCTATCACACAGAGGGTAATGCGTGAATGGAGCGAGCTGGCAGCGAAAGTGGTGGAGGCTGGTACAATTACAACATTTAAGAGGCAGTGGATGGGTATATGAATAAGAAGGGTTCAGAGAGTGATGGGTCTTATGTTGGTAAATGGTTTTACATCAGATTGGAATACCTGGTTGGTGCAAATGATCTGGACTGAAGGGTCTGTTTCCGTGCTGTATGACACTATGGTTCTATCAGGCCTTCATTCTAACAAGGAGTAAAGTGAAGCATCTGTGAAAAGCTTCCAAAACAATTGCATATTTTTTCTCTTTCAATTTCAAGGTTCATTACTACATACAATACATTCGATGTAGTCTCAGCATTGTCATGTACAGATACAGTAAAACATCCTGGTGATTATACCCGATAGCCTTTGCATGAAACAAAGCTATCATTCAATACACTTCCCTAATGCCTTGCTGAATCTGCTGACTAGGTTTATATGGCTCATGTACCGAGACACACACATCCCTCCGGACCAATGCGTTCTGCGATGTTCTCTCCATTTAAGTAGGTTACTGTTATTTTATCTGTTTTACAGAGCACTGACTTCCCTTAGCCCTTGTTATACTGGTTTCTGCCAAATTCGCTCACGAACTTCCCCTGTCGGTATCCCATTGCAGAGGCTCCATATCCTGTTAAATGACTGTCTTGGTAAATGAGCTAATTGAACTCAATCCAATCAGTCACCTCATCCGAGTCATTGGTATAGATTGTAAATTGTTGGTAATGTCACATTGATTCCTGAGGCATTCCACCAAGTTACAACTTTGCAACCTGAATATAAACATTTATCCTGAATATTTATTCTCTGATAGTTTACCAGGTTTCCCCTGTTGCTGGTCAGCAAGCTAGAAAGGTAGGATGGCCTCATCCTACACTGTGTAATGAACTTAGCCGGCTGAATAACCTCAATCTATTCCTGTGTGAATCCTTAGAGGGCAGAATGGTCTCAGTCTGTCTCATTATAACGATGCTGACTGGCTAAATGGGATCTTTCTTTACCTCTGTAACATTATTGAGTGGTTGAGAAAACAACATATCGGTTGGGGCAGCAGCTGGCCATTCAGCCCCTTGCACCTGCTGCACCATTCAGAATGTGCATTGTTGATGTGATTGTTACTAAACATCCCTTTCCTGTCTGGACCCAATAAACATGGATTCTCTTGTACATCAAAGATCTATGGAACTGAACATTGCTACTTCGGCATGAGAACACCACAGATTACACAACCCTACACAGAAAGGAACATCCCTGTCTCAGTCTGAAATGGGAATCTCCTTATTCTCAAAATATGCCCCCTTTCTAAGTAATCACCACTCTTTTGATATAAAAGGAGACAACAATTAGAAACAGATATTGATCACTCAGCTCCTCAAGCCTGTCCACTTTCTCATTAATTCTCCTAAATCACATACTTACCATGTGCAGCCTCCACTGACGTTGTGGAAAGACGATTCCAGGCACCACATGATCATATGAGCAATGAACCCTGGAGCAGAATTAGGCTATTCAGCCCATTTTTGTCTGCCATGACATTTGATCGCGGCAAAAATATTTCTCAACCCCATTCTCCTATCTTCTCCAACTGACCATTGATAACTTATTAATAAAACGTATATATCTCTGTATTAAAGACAGTGTGTGCCTGTATGTGGGGGTATGTTCGTGTGTTTGTGTGTAAACGTCCATATCTGTGGGCGTACCTCTGTGTGCATACGTTATGTATGTTAGTGTCAGTATCTCAGTTTGTGTGTACCTCTGTCTGCATCTCTGTGCAAAGTTGTTTTTGAAGTAAATATAATGAAATTGGAATCAAAGTCTCCCTCCTCCACTGTCTCTGTCTGTCCCTGTTGTTCGCAGAGTTCATAGAATTCCTAAAGTGTGGAAACAGACCCTTCGACCCAAAACATCCACACTGACCCTTCGAAGAGTAACCCACCCACACACGTTTAATTACTGTCCTATGTTTACTCACCACTAATGGCCCTAACCTATACATCCCTGGGCACTATGGACAATTTAGCATGGCCTATTCACCTAATATCCACAACTTTGGTCTGTGGGTGGAAAGAGGAGAGTCCGGTGGAAACCGTTGCAGATACGGAGAGAATGTGAAACTCCACACAGACAATCGCCCGAGGGTGGACACGAGCCCGGGTGCCTGGCGCTGTGATTAGATTAGATTATTACAATACTACCCTCTGCTGGCCTCCCCACACCACTGCATCAATGGCAGAGTTTTCTCCTCTCTCGGAAGATAACAAATCCTTTACTGTGTATCTCCCAAATTGCAAGGCCGTTTGATTTTTCAATAATATCTTTGGAAGTATACAGCAGTTTTGTCCGATACTGAGCAATGTTGTTTCTGCGTCATTAGCAACACTACTGGACCTTTTTCAGGACTTTTCAATACTTTCTCACGTAAGTTTTTAGCATTGCAAGTCAGGAGTGAGGAATTAATTCATCTGATCTCCTGACAAAGTGGTTCACTCAGAGATGAGCAATTCCATTCTGACAGGCCCAAGTATATTTGCAACATTCCATCTACCAGCATTGTGTGTGTGAGCCTGCTCGTGTTTGCGTGTGTGTCTGTATTCATGGTGCTGTCAGTTTGGATCATGCTATGAGCTCTCTCACTGTCTCTCCCTCCCAGACTGAATCCTCGAGGGTTGTCACTCTCTGCCGCTGTCACTGCAGTCGGGTGGGGAGGCCAGCTGAGGGAGAGATTGTTTCATTTTCAGCACTACAGAGACGGTTAGACCTGCACTTACATACAGATACTCAGAGTCAAATACAGACACACAGTTCCGGGTGGTAGTGGAGAGATGGATATTGGGCACTCCACAACGCGGCTTGTCCCTTTCCGTCCTATTCCAGGCTGCTTCTCTTGGAATACGAGAAATGGAGGGAGGGAGTGAAGGTAGGAGTGGGGGTCCCTGCTGTTCGTGCTGGTGTGGGTGGTGGGGGGTGGAGAGGGTGATGTGTCAAGAGGGAGTCAGTCCATAGTATTGTATCCAAAAAGTGTTATTAATGACAGAGGTATGGTGGAGGGGAAAGAGAGAGAGGAAGGTGCTGTTTGCAGCAGTGAGAGTGGTGGAGCATGAGCCTTGTTCGGATAGGTGCTATAACAGATATACAGTGAGTGTGAGGGAGCAGAGAGAATACGGTGACCCTTACCCTGACAGAGCAGGGAAGGTTATTGATGCTTGTCCTGTATTGCTGGACATTTCCTCAGACCGCAGATACTGCACTGAGCTGGGTGGTGAGCTCAGAACATGCTCGGTGGGTCTGGTGGTGTGGCCCCTTCTGGGACGAGAATGGCTCTGTCTGAACTAGCCCATTCACCAGGACCTCCGTGTCCCTGTCGACAAACCGTTGTGTAATTGTTCCTTACCTGCCATGCTCGGGGTAAACTGTGCAGGGCAGCTCCTAACAGAGAAAGCTCAACCGTGTGCCCATTGGCCTTTTAAAGATGGCACCAGTGTCAGGGTTCACGGAATATCCAGGGGCATCTGGGCGATGGTGAGTACCTCCAGCCATGATGGGTGGGAGAATCGGATTGGCATTGAATGAGAGGGACACCATGTGGTGGGGTGGATAGTTAATGAGATGCATTCGATAAGATAGCACCAGGAAACTAGCTCAGCCTCGTACAGACAATCCCTCTGTCACACTCTATCAAAATATCACTGTGACAAATTATTGTTAGAGTCAACCAAATGAATCGAAGACTCTGCTGACCCCATAACCGATTATAACGCTGCAGCTGCTTGTCCAATGCTCTCCATCACAGGGAAGGATCTAAACGTTACATTACCCTTGGAAATAAGGCAGTGGAGAGGGGGTGGTTGAGGTATCAGTGGGGGAGCACTTTATGGTAAGCCATCATAGTTCTATTGGTTTCAAAATAGAGATGGAAAAGGATGAACCAGGTCTAAAACTTAAAGTTCTAAATTGTTGAAAAGCAAATTTTGATGATATTCAAGAATTTTCCAAAGTCGATTGGGGCCGATAATCGCAGAGAAGGGGGACAATTGAGAAGAGAGTAGCCTTCGAAAATGACACATCAGGAGGACAGAGACATTCCATCCCCGTTAGGGTGAAGAGTAAGGCTGGTACGTGTAAGGAATGCTGGAGGATTGAGAAACTTGCGGTTCTGGTAACGGATAAGAAGGAAGGATATGTCAGATATAGACAGCAGGAATTGAGATTTTGTTTTCTTAATTCATTCACGGGATGAGGGCGTCCCTGGCTAGGCAAGCAACTATTACTCATCCCTAATTGCCTAGAGGGCAGTTAACAGACAACGACTTTGTTATGGTTGGGGAGTCACATGTAGGCCAGACCAGTTAAGGATGGCAGTTTGTTTCCTTAAAGGTTCTCAGTGAACCAATGGATTTTTCCGACAATCGGAATGGTCATCATTGGCCACTTAATTCCTGATTTAAAGTGAATCACGAGAAGAGTCTGAAGGCAACAAGAAAATACTTAAGAGGGAAATTGGGAGCATAAAAAGTTTACATGTGATAGCTTTGGCAAATAGAGTTAATGAGAATCCAAAGGAATTCTACAAATATATCAAGGACAAAGAGGAACGGTGGAGAGAATAGGACATCCTTAAAGATCAGCAAGGCTGCCCATGTGCAGAACCCCAGGAAATGGGGGAGGTACTGAACGAATAGTTTGGATCAGTATTTACTGTGCAGGAGGATAAAGAAGCTAGAGAACTTGGGAAATAAGTAGTGATTTCTTGGAAAGTGTCTGTATATCAGAGGAGCTGCTGGAGATCTTAAAACATGGAAAGGAAGGAAAATGTGTTGGCTTTTATTAGATGTACGCTATACTTTGTGGGAAGCTAGGGAAGTGAATACTGGGCTCCGTGCTATCATCAATAGCGACAGGTAAAGTGCCAGAAGACTGGAGATTGGCTAACTTGGTGCCATTACGTAAAGGATTGAAGAAGGGTAATAAGGAAAAAAACAGTGACCCTGACGTGAGTGATGGGTAAGTTGTTGGAGAGGGTTGCAAGGCATTGGATTTTCACGCATTTTGAAAGGTAACGACTGATTAGGGATAGTCAACATGGCTTTGAACAAGTAATATTGTGTCTCACTGGTCTGAGAGATATTTTTGAAGAAGCGCCTAAAAAGATTAATTGAGATAGAGAGGTGTACATTGTCGATTATGGACACCAGTAAGGCGTTGAACAACATTGTACATGGTCATCTGTTTAACAAGGTTGGTTCATATGAAATATATGGAGAACTAGCCATTTGGATACAAAAATTGACTCAAAGTTCGGAGACCGAGGATGGCGGTAGAGGGTTGCAATATCCTGGCAAAGGTTTGCAATGTTCCCGGTGTTATGCAGATAGTCCAGTTTATGGAGTAGTCCACTAGCACGGTCTGCATAACTCTCCATCTAAGCCGCTACCTTATCCCAGTTTATGGTGCCTGGGCTGATTCTGTAAAGCAGATTCAAAATTTGAGGCAATGGACCATTCCAGCTGATCTGGCAATGTCTTTCAATGTGTGCATTCTTGTGATTGGACTCACCATTGTCATATTTATCCCGTTATTCCAATCCCTCCATCTCTTTATCCACACTTTCACCAAGTTGTCAGTTAATTAGTTCTTTATTTGTTTTTTTCTGTATCTTTCCCTGGCTTTGGCTTTTCACTCCCTCGTGTATTGAGTGCTGGTATGGGGAAGCTCATAAACATTGAAATGGTGTGTGTCAGGTTGTTGTTCACTTCTCGATATGTCCCATGTGGTGCTTCATGGACAGGGGTGTTCCAGGAGCTTTGGCACATTTCTTTGAAACTTGGAACGCCTCTGTTTATCTCTCTCAATTGATTGTGCGATCAGGAACACGAGGAAGACCCTTCAGAATAATTGTAAAGGATCAGGCATCTAACTTGTAACTGAGGGGCTTGTGATTGACTCCTGTTATTGAAAGGTTAGTGGGGTGGCTGGGGATGGTTTGCTGGAGATTGTGCTGTGAGCTGCCTGAGACATTCAGGGAGACCTGCGGATTTGTTGACCCAACTCTGGATGGAGCATGGGGACTGTAGTTACAGCATCTGGGTCTGTAACATGAACAACAAATGGAGCAGAGGCTGCAGAGAGGGGAAGCTCTGAAACCACAGAGTGAGTGTGTGTGGGGAAAGGGATCAGCAGTATCTGTCTGTATCTTCGCATGGACAAGTACACTCTCTCACTCTCCCCGTTAAATACAATGATGCACACTCTCCCTATCCGCCCATCACACACATTCGCACACCCCCTCTCTCAGATTCCACACACGCCCTCCACTCTGTCCCACACGCAAGCGCACACAGCCTCTCTCTCTCTCTCCCTCCTGCACTCACGCGCACACTCCATCTCACTCTCTATCTCATATATAGAATGTGTGTCTCTCTCTCCCCTTCACACAGACACGCCCCCTCTCACACACATATGGACATGTGCTACTCCTACTTTGTAAATAAAACAGTCTGACTCCAGGTTAAGACACAGACAGAGTCCAAACAAGAGCCTCACATGTCTGACCGCAAGTGTTACTTCATTTACATCGATAATACCTGATGGTATCTCCAGGCAGTGGCTTGAAATAAATTCTGCGATTTGCATATTAATCAATCAAACTTGCACCTCCATTCTAAGTGATTAAGTATTTAAGAGCCATCTTAGGTGTGTGAACAATTCATGTGCATGAGTTGTACAACCCTTTGATCTTTTCCTTATAACTTCGGTGTTTAAGGTCTTCCTCTCTCTTACACCTGATGAAGGATCAGTGCAATGAAACCTTGTGTTTACAAATAAACCCACTGGACTCTAACCTGGTGTCATTTGATTAATGACCTTGTCTAACCCATCCAAAACCAGCGGCTCCATATCATGGCGTTTACTAATTTGGAGATGCTGGCGTTGGAATGGCGTGCACAAAGTTAAAAATCACACAACACCAGGTTATAGTCCAACAGGTTTAATTGGAAGCACACTAGCTTTCAGAGCGACGCTCCTTCATCAGGTGATAGTGGAGGGCTCGATTGTAACACAGAATTTATAGCAAAAATATACAGTGTGATGTAACTGAAATTAAACATTGAAAAAAATGATTGTCTGTTGAGTCTTTCATCTGTTAGAATACAGTGATAGTTTCACTTCTTTCATGTGTAAATCACAAAACCTTTTTTTTTAAAAGTTGCATTCTCGGGTTAGCTGTTAACAATGGTGTTAGCGAGACAATATGCTGAAGGTGTTAGCCCCCTGTGTTCTCTGTCTATGACCTGATGTTTAGATTGATTCTAATCTAAAAATTGAGATAACAGAGTTTTACATAAATTCATGCAGTTTTTGAGCTCAGCATTCTACATGAATGCATGCAGCTTTTACTAGTTAGCTAATCCTCTGGCCGAGCAAGTAAATTATTCCTAACCCCATGTGTTCTTGTGTTGCATATTAATCTTTTGCGATGCACATTATGTACTGATTTGTTCCGGCTTTACACACACTCCGGGCTGAAAGCCTTCCTGGTGTTCTGACATTAGTCCGGATGGCTTGAATGTCCTGCACCTGTTTCTGACCAAGCCGCTCAAGACCTCAATGTCCTCCTCCTGTTGCTCAATAACAGGTTTGGGGAGTTATGAAATCTCCCTACACAAATGTCACTTTTCAAGGACTGAACTGTGCAGGCAAGTTGTATTGCCCACATTAGGTAGCATAGTGGTTAGCATTGCTGCCTCACAGCACTAGAGATTCAGAATCAATTTCAGTATCCAGGTTCCACCCACAGTCCCAAGATGTGTATGTTAGGAGAATTGGCCACGCTAAATTACACATAATGTTCGGGGATGTGGAGGTCATGTGTATCAGTTATGGAAAATGCCAGGTTACAAGATTGGGTGAGATGTGTGGTGGAATTTGGATGGGATGATCTTCGGAGGATCAGTGTAGAGTCGATTGGTGAAATGGCTTGGCTTCACACTGCAGAGATTTTATGATTAACACCTTCATTGCAGAAACCAGTTAAGGGAATAATCTCTGATGTAATTTCAATATCTTTTCCACAGGGAGGAGATTAAACCTATGCACAGTACTCCAGATGTGATCTCACCAAGATACGGTACAGCAGCAACAACACTCTACCAGCCTGCTGTAAGGTTCCCACCAAGTTCAGCTGTCTGGGAAATACACAGCATTGTTGAAAGATCATTGTCCTTCTCTACTTCACCAGCAAAACGGGAGATCTGGAGAAAATCTCACAATGACACTTAAGAGGAACAGGTAAGATGTTGTGAGATAATTTAATAGATGAGCTATGCCTCTCCAAGTATCTCGCCTGAATTAACCTCCCCAGAGCCAACGTCACTCAGATTCCACAGAATCTGGTGAGGTGGATCTTAGGAACAGCAAGTAGATGCAACGTTCATGGGACTTATGCATCAAAGTGAAAGATGCAATACAAATGTAAATATGTCATTAAAAAGAGAATTAGACATGCAGGTTTGTGGGTACTGCAGCAATAATGGATAGTTTGAAGGCACATCTAACCAGTGTTTACCCAAGTGAATGTTAAAGCTGAGTGTGTATGAGACGGGTTGCTTTAGTAGTATGTTGAGCACCGAGCTGTTGATCAGGCAATTTTGGAGTTGGATTAGTGGTGCTGGAAGAGCACAGCAGTTCAGGCAGCATCCAAGTAGCTTCGAAATCGACGTTTCGGGCAAAAGCCATTCATCAGGAATAAAAAAAAACTTTGGAGTTGGTTTTGTGTGATCAGAAGATCAAATCGAAGAATTTGCTGTAAAGGAGCTTTTGGAAATAGTGATCTCAATATATTGAATTTTATATGATGTCTGAATACAAATAAAAAATTCTTATATTTCGGGTATATACCTGACTCATACAAGCCATTAAGATATGAGAATAAAGTTGGCTTTAGTGAATTTGAAAAGTACAATAAATGAATTAATGAAAGAGAGGCAATGTCTGCTTTTTACTGAAACACTGTAAGGTCTACTTTATACATATATCCCTCCAAGAAATAAATTGCAAAAGCGAAAGGTGATTCAACGATGGTGAACAAAATAAGTTAGAAATTGCAATAGATCGATGGAAGTGCCTTGGGTTGGACCGAAGGATCTGTTTCTATGGTGTACATCTCTATGACTCTATGACTCTAAAAGAGTCATATATTGTGGATTCATTGAAATTTTGGACGCAGCGAAGGAAGACTGATAAATTGATAAGTAAATTAGAAAGAGAACAAGAATGCAAACGAAAAAGAAACAAAAAGACTGATGAAAAACTGCCATGAACATTTGAAAGGAAAATAAGAACAAGGTCAAATGTGGACGAGTGAATGTGTGGACAGGACAATTTATTGTGGAGAACAGAAACAATGACAGGGGGAAACTCACCAGTTACTTTATTTCTGTCTTCATGGAGGAAGGGCCAGAAAATCTCCCAGAAATACCAAGTGACCATGGGACTTGTGTAACTGAAGAGTAAAATAATTCATATCAGTGACGAGGTAGCATTTGAAAACATAACTATATTGATAATTAGGATAGACCAAATGTACTTCACATCAGAATTTCAGAGAAAGCAGAAATGGACATAATAGTTGCATTGCGAATCACTTTATTTTTCCGTATTGGAAGGTTATAAATGCATTCCAAGGATTTACAAAGTGAAGAAGTGGGAGAATTGTGAACTACAGACTAGTTAACTTATTTTTCAGAGTTGGGAATCTGTCGGAATTTATCATAAAGAATGTGATATTGGACACTTGGAATATTATAGCAAATGTCTTGAGAATGATGCTAGGAATCTGAAAGGGAAGGCAACATTTACAAAAATTTTGCTTGAAGATGTCCCTTGTCGTTATAAACAATGGAGAACAAGTGGATTTGGTATAGTTGGATATCAGGAGGATTTAAAAAAAATGCATACAGCAAGTTAGCCCTAAAACAATAAAGCAAATTGTATTAGTAAGAACATATGCAAATAGGGAAGATAAAAGTTAAGTTTCATTTTGTTTGAAAGAATCAGAATATAGACAATGAAGAGCTCTGTGTTCTCTCTCCACGGATGCTGTCTAAACGGCTGTGATCTCTAGCATTGGTTTCAGTACAGATCCCAACTTATGTAACGATTCACTCTGAGTGGAAGAGAATTTCTGCACCAGTGACACATCGGGTCGGTGAGACTGTACCTGGAGTATTGTGTACGGTTTTGATTTTCTGATCTAAGTAAAATATACTGATCACATATACTGAATGTACATTCTCTAGATTAACCCCTCGGATGGCAAGATTGTCTGATGAGGGAACTCCGCCTGTATTCTGTAGATTTTCAGAGACTTAGAGGTGATCGAAATGAAGCTTTACAAAATTCACACAGAGGGGAATGAAGAACATAGGCGCATTAAAAGGTGCGAGCAGGATTAGTGAGCACCCTAAGATGTTCCACAAGGACATCAAGTAGAACAGAATAACCAGGGAATAATTAGGGTCCATTAGAAACCAAGAAGATAATCAATGTGTGAAGCTGGAGAACATTGATAGATTATGAGATGAGAGATTCACATCTGGTTTACTCAGGAAAAGGATGAAGCATGGCTCAAGAAGATGGACTGGGAAACTCGTGAGCAGATTAATATGAAATGCGAGCAAGGATTGATAGTTTTGTTTGATTTAAAATTGGACAAGTCCACAGGTGTGGCTGTGTTGTATAACAAGCTGCTGTCGGAGCAAGGCCCTGACCCAAATGTTTAAGTAAATTCTGGTCACAGGGGAGGGGCCAGAGGAACGCAGAAAACCTTTTATAGGAACGGTTAGTGCAAGTAGACAAGGGAACTATTGATCAGTGATTATCAGATCAGTGTCAGTAAAACTATTGGGGAAAATAGAGCGGGAGAAAATGGATCTTCATTTAGAGAGGGATAGTCATCAGAGGGGAGTCATGCTGAATGAATTTTATTGATATTTTTTCGAGGAGGTTTTTTCATTTATTTTTTCAGCAAGGCCTTTGACAAAGCGATGATGGGAGGCTGATAATGAAAGTAAAATCTCATTCTGTCAAGGGTAACTTGGTAAATGACATTCACATTTTCTTTATGGCAGGAGAAAGAGGGTGGTTCTGGAAACTGTTTGAATCGATATCAGTGTCCAGTGATGTAGTATACGGGTCAATGATGTGACCCTTATTATTTATGATACTTATAAAGAATGTAGATATGAAAGTGGAGGGTGTGGGGGAGTGTCGAATTTGAGTTTGTGTTTATCACAGAGATTGGCCGGGTGGTTGGCAGTGAGGGGTAGGTCTTATGTTACTGGAAGATAAAAATGAAATGGTCAGATAAGCAGATCACTGGCAGATGGAATGTAACCCTGATAAATATGAGGTGGTGCAATTTGGAAGAAGGAACTAGACAGGGGATTACTCAATGAATGCCAGCACACTGGGAAGCTCAGAGCCTGCTCCTCCACACATCACTGAGGGGGACTGGACAGGGTAGGAGTGGAGTTAACAATGCGTTTGAAAAAGTAAATATAACATTTACACATCGAGACATAGATTACAAGAGTTATACAGGACTTTGGTTACGCCAAGATGGAATGCTGTGTGTACCTCTGGGAGCCACATTACAGGAAGGATGTGATTGCAATGGAGGGGGTGCAGAGGTGATTCACCACGATGTTCCCTGGGATGGAACTTATCTGCTATGGAAAGAGGCTGGAAAAACTCGGGATGTTTACTTTGGGGCAGAGGATTCTGAGCGGAATGTGATGCAGAAGGATAAGATTATGAGGAGCATGGACCAGGTGGATAGACAACAGCTGTCCCTTTTAGTCAGAGGGTCAAGAAGATGGAAACACACTTTTAAAGTGAAGAGTTTGAGATGTAGAGAGGATTTGCGGATTGTTTTTCACCGAGAAGGTGTTGGGCTATGGAATGTACTTCCTGAGAGGGGAGTTATCTTGGTAAACTCATAACTGGTAAAAACCTACTTAGGCGAGCTCTTAAAGTGTCATAACATTCCTGGCTATGGGACTGGTGTAGGAGAGTGGGACTAATGTAGATTGTACTGTACTTTCTGATGGAGTCTATGCTCCTGTAATTATATGGTGTGGACATGAATTGCTCGGTTTCTGAAGACAACATTAATAAGAGCTATAAGGTGAACTGTCAATGGAAAAGATAAGAGAAAACAAGTGCAGCTTCGTTGCACTCTCAATCCAGAGAATAGAGAATGAGAGCAGGGAAATGACAGAACTATTAAGCAACTACTTCATAGAACATAAAACAGTACAGCACAGAACAGGCCCTTCAGCCCACGATGTTCTGCCGACCATTGATCCTCGTGAATGCACCCTCAAATTTCTGTGACCATATGCATGTCCAGCAGTCTCTTAAATATCCCCAATGACCTCGCTTCCACAACTGCTGCTGGCAACGCATTCCATTCTCCCACAACTCTCTGCGTAAAGAACCCGCCTCTGACATCCCCTCTATACTTTCCACCAAACAACTTAAAACTATGATTCCTTACGTTAACAATTTCTGCCCTGGGAAAATGTCTCTGGCTATCAACTCTATTAATGCCTCTCATTATCTTGTATACCTCAATTACTTCCCCTCTCTTCCTTCTTTCTTCCAATGAAAAATGTCTGAGCTCAGTCAACCTCTCTTCATAAGATAAGCCCTCCAGTCCAGGCAGCATCCTGGTAAACCTCCTCTGAACCCTCTCCAAAGCATCCACATCTTTCCTATAATAGGGCGACCAGAACTGGACACAGTATTCCAAGTGCGTATAACCAAAGTTTTATAGAGCTGCAACAAGATCTCACGGCTCTTAAACTCAATCCCCCGTTAATGAAAGCCAAAACACCATATGCTTTCTGAACAACCCTATCCACCTTGGAGGCAGTTTTAAGGGAGCTATGTACCTGCACACGAAGATCCCGCTGTTCCTCCACACTGCCAGTTCTGTCTTCACAGAAGGAAACAAACTAAACAAATCAATTCTTCCCAGCAGACCGGGAAGCCTATCTCTAAAGAATGAAATTAGTAAAACAAAATACTTTGGGAGAAATAATTGGGACTGAAAGCATGGCTGAATTCAGAATACAGATGGAAGGTGAGAAGGTAAAATCCTAGATCAGGACCCTGTGCTTAAACACAGCAGATGACAATAGAATGAGAGAGGAGTTGGCTAAAGCAGGATGGCAGCAAAGACCTTATGGTGGAACCATCGATGAACAGTGGGTAGCTTTCGAAGCAATTTTTCAACATGCTCAGCAACAGCATATAACAGTGAAATGGAAGAACTATAGGAAAAGGGTAATCTGCCGTGAATATCTAAGGAAATAAGGGAGACTATCGAATTAAAATAAATAGCAAACATAATGGCAAAGACCAGTGGGAAAGTAGGTGATTGGGAAAACTTAAAATGGCAAAATAAAGCAACAAAAAACATATCAAGATACATAAGATAGTTTATGAGAGTAAACTACCTCAAAATATAAAGACAGATAACAAAATATGCTATAAATATACAAATTGAAAAGAATGGCTAAGGTTAGCAATGGTCCTTTAGAGGGTGAGAAGGGGGATCCAGTGATGGGATATGAGGAAATAGACGAGGAATTGAAGAGATATTTAGTCGGTCTACCCAGTGAAGAACACTAATAACATGCCAGTAATTGTCAAAGCGAGGATGATAAGTGAGGACCTGGATACAACCGTTCCCAAGGGTAATATTGGGAAAGCTAATGAAGCCAAAGGTAGGTAAGTCTCCTGGCCCTGATGGAATGGATCCAAGGGTACTAACAGAGAGAAATAGCAAATGCACTTGTGGAAATTTTTCTAAATTCACTGGACTGTGATGCAATTCCAGCAAATTGGAAAACAGGAGATCAGACACCACTGTTTAAAAACGGAGATAGACAAAAGTTGCAGAATTATAGACCGGTTAGCCTATCATCTGCAGTGGGGAAAATATTTCAACCTGTAATCAAGGAATAAATGGCAATGCATCTTGATAGAAATTGTCCCATTGAGCAGACACAGTGTTGGTTCATGAAAGGCAGGCCACGTGTAAGTAATCTCTTGGAATTCTAAGACGACATTACAACTGCAGGGACCCGGTAGCTGTGGTGTACTGAGATTTCCAAAAGATATTTTGTGGCCGGCGTGGTGTCACAGTGGTTATCACTGCTGCCTCACAGCACCAGAGTCCCGGGTTCAATTCCCACCTCAGGCGACTGACTGCGCACATTCTCCCAGTGTATGCTTGGGTTTCCTCTGGGTACTCTGGTTTCCTCCCACAGTCCAAAAATGTGCAGGTTAGGTGAATTGGCCATGCTAAATTTCCCTTAGTGTTAGGTGAAGGGGTAAAATGTAGGGGAATGGGTTTGGGTGGGTTCACTTCCGCGGGTTTGTATGGACTTGTTGGGCTGAAGGGCCTATTTCCACACTGTAAGTAATCTAAAAAAAAGATGCAGTGACGCCAAAAAGGCTGCTGCGTAATGTGTGGCATTACGGGTAATGTATTATCGTGGATAGTGGATTGGTTAACTAACATGAAGCAACGAGTGGGAATACATGATTGTTTTTCCGGTTGCTGATCAGTGACTAATGGAGTGCCTCAGGGATCGGTGCTGGGACCGCAGTTATTCACAGCTTACATAAATGATTTGGAGTTGGGGACCACGTGTAGTGTGTCAAAGATTGCAGTTGAGACTAAAATGAGTGTTAGAGATCAGTATGCAGAGGACTGTTATACTTCACAAGGGGACATAAAGAGTTGAAGTGTGTGGGCGAAGGTCTGACAGATGGACTACAATTATAATAAATGTGAAATCATCTATTTTGTTTGGAAAAATAGTAAAAAGGACTCCTATTTGAATAGTCAAAACAATGCTGCATGATCTTGTGCAGCGGGACCTGGGTGTTCTTGTGCATGAATCACAGAAGTTGGTCCGCAGCGGCAATAGGTAATTGATTTCAGTATCACCGTTACTGATACCAGATTTTAGATCTCGATATTTTATCAATTGTTCTTAATTTCCATCATCTGCAAGAGCATTAGCCTGGTCTGGATTAGTAACCCAGTGACATTTCCACAATAGCACCATCTCCACATAGGGACCTATTGGAAACCACACTGAGCTGGTTATTTCTGGGCTGTTTGACAGATCTGTCAAAAAAGAACTTCTATCAGTTTAACAATCGTGATCGGACTGAGGTGGTGGTAAATGGTCGGATTGTAATTATTCTCCTCTTCGGGGACTGGACATAGCTGAGTAATTTTACACATTGCCAGGGAGCTGTCAGAGTTGGAACTGAAATGAAACAGCTTCCCCAGGGACACATCGTGTTGTGCAGCACAAGTCTTCAGTCCTATTACAGGAATGGTGTCAGGGCCCATTGCCTTTGTCGTATCTACTGTGTGCAACTGTTTCTTCATGTCACATGCAGCAAATCAAATTGATTGAAGACGGGCATCTGTGATTCTGTGGGCGTCATGGCAAAGGTGAGGTGAATCATCCACTCAACACGTCTGGTGGAGTATCTTGCCAAAACTCCATCCTTATCTTTTACACTGATGTACAGGACTGTTCCATTATTTAGGATGGGGATAATAGTGGAGCCCTCTCCTCCATGAAATTGTTTAACCGTCCATCACCATTTATGGCTGGATGTGACAGTACTATTGGTTTGTTGGTGTTGGGATCATTCCACCCTCTCGATCAGATGTTAGTTCTGATGTGTGGAATACAAGCAGTCAATTATGGTAGCTTTAAAAGGTTGTCATCAGGTTTAGGTACACACGATTGGGACACTGGCACGTTCACCTATACATCACTGCCAGAGCATTAGCCTGGTCTGGATTAGTAATCCAGTCACATGCCCACGACAGCAATTTGGTTGGAAAGGTAGATTGAGGGATTAGCGCAGGAAAAAAAGTTACAGATTGTGATTGAATTTAATTCTGCTTCTGCTGCTGCTGTGGTCTGCAGAACCACATCAATGCCAGGAATTCATTATTTAATAAAGTTTGGAGAGTTAGATCATTTAAAGTATTTGCAGATGAGTTTTGACTTGGAAATGAATTGAGTACAATGAAGGACCAGTGATGAAGGAGCAGTGAAAGAGTCATAGACACTTAGAATTAGACAATATACAAACAGATCTTTTGGCCCAACTCATCCACGCTCACCTGGTTTCCTAAACTGAATGATTTCTATTTTTCTTCTTTTGGCACAGACGCCTCCAAACCTTTCCTATTCATGTACACATCAAGTTGTCTTTCATATGTTGTAATTATACTCCCCAATGCCACTTCCACTGACAGCTCGCTACATATACACAGCACCCTCTGTGAGAAACAACGGTCCCTTAGATCTCTTTTAGATATCTTCCCTCTCACCTTAAACCTATCCTCTCTGGTTCTGCACACACACACACCCGGAGGAAATGATCTTGTCTATTCATCCTATCCATGCCTGTCATGATGTAATAAAGGTCACCTCTCAGCCTCCAACGCAAAAGGAACAAAATCCCAGCCTATTTCGTAATGCTTTTTTTTCAGCTTTCTACCCCAAAGCATCGGGTAATTTCATTTTTTATAATATTGCCAAATGCCAAATTTAAACTCGATTGTGTTTTAGCTTCTTGGGACATAATTTAAACGGATTGATCAAATTTGATTTGATTTTTTGTCTCATCGCAACGCAGGTAAGCAAGCTGCTGGACCACAGGCTACATTGTAAATTTTCCAGAACTCACTGTGCTTGTGAATCCTTCAACTCTCTTAAAGGTACAATACCTTTTACACATTCATAACACCTTCTCTCTCAAAAAAGAACCATCATAATGAAAACACGTCTCATTTGTTTTTCTATTCTTCAAACATTACCTTAACATACAGATAACTGAAATCTAAGTTCACCTTAACTTCTTCCTATTTACCTATATTTAACATTGGATAAATACAAATCTCGTCTAAACTTTATCAGTTAAAATC
Source organism: Chiloscyllium punctatum (assembly GCF_047496795.1). Lineage (NCBI taxonomy): Eukaryota > Metazoa > Chordata > Chondrichthyes > Orectolobiformes > Hemiscylliidae > Chiloscyllium > Chiloscyllium punctatum. Next base: position 97,181,826 of record NC_092750.1, on the reverse strand, counting down.
GGTGAGAACGCATCTGCGATTACATTCTTACGACACGATACATGTACGATTTTTAAATTAAAAGTCTTTCGCATAAGACTCCAATGAAATAATCTTTAAAGCGTTCAAAGAATGTTAGCAGATTGGGATCCGCGTAAACAACCGTCTCCAACACGCTGTTTATGAGTACACATTAAAATGTTATAACTGTAATACCAAACTCAATAGTTCTTTCTCAATCGTGGACGATTTTCTCTGGTGGATGTTGAGTATCTTTGAAAAGTACGATCCCATCTCATCGTCCTGTAGCAGTACAGCTCCAACTCCTATGTCACTCGCGTCGACGGCAACTTTGAAAGGTGTTGAAGTGTTTGGTGTAGCTAAAACTGGCTTGGTGGTCAATACTTCTTTTTAATGATCGAATGCCTCCTGGCATTGTTCTGTCAACCAAAACCTTGTGTTCTTCATCAGCAAGTCGGTTAACAGGGCCACTACACTGCAGACGTTTGAAACAAACGTCCGATACTTCAGTACATTACTCCTCTGCACTAAACTGCCGTAGTCTCCACTCCCGTCTTAGGATGCTATATTTCTGGTAATAACCCTCAGGAACATCTCTACCTCACTCTCAGATTACGCGTCCACATATATATCTTTATCATCTTGCCTGTCTGTTAAAGATCCCTTATCCTTTCAGGACTAAACACCTCTGTCTGACCCTCTCTTTGTGCATGATTTCCCAGCACTATTACGTCAAACAGGATGTCAGTTTAACACCTTAATCTTAACTCCTTCATTGTTGTCTTTAGTTTGTGCTTCCGACTGTGACTTATGATTGTGGGATCTGGTTACTGTTCAGTCTGGAAAAATACCAGTGTATTTCTGTTTTAACTCCTCAGTTTCTTGGTCTTCCTTAGGCTTCTACACAACTAGGGGTATCACTCTCAACTTGGACCCTACGAAACCATTCTCAAGAACAAACTGGATTCCTGGAACTGACACTCTGTCAGTCACTCCCACGGTTACTTCCCCAGACTTAAGTAGGCACTCCAACCTCATCTTAAGGGGAGGAAAGCTAAATTTCTGTCCAACTATCCCACAACTTACGACACTCTCGGGTAACAAATCAGAAAGACTGCAAATATACTCATCTCTTACTGTTGGAAACTGGTTAGTTCCTGTATCTCTTAAAGTGATAACTTCTTCTCCTTCTCCACCTGTTGTTTCTGAGTAAACTTTACTCACAGAGGCGAATTCTTTATAGAGATCAGATACAGACTCCATACCCAGCCCCTGCTTAGGCTGTGCACTTTCCTGCAGCTCTTCGGTTCTTGTTGGGGTTTCCTTTAATACTTTCACTAATGTCACTGGCTTAACTTATTTTACCACATCTTCTCCCACAGTCCCTTTCTTAATGACCAGCACTGTGACCTTACGTATTCCATCTCATGGCAGTGAAAATACCTTTTACCAGTGCCCTTTTGAAACAACCGGCACTGAAAGTTTCTGTGTCCCAAACTATGACAGTAAAAATACCTGAGGCCTTTCAGCTCCTTTCCATTCTCTTCGACATCTTCTCTAACCTGTGGTAAACTCTTATTCTTTACTCTTTCTTTTATACTGTAGCATCTCCCCTTCTCGCATTTTCTATCCCTCACAGGACGAAATTCTGGCTAGAAGCTTGTCTTATGCAGCAACATGTATTCATCTGCTAATTCTCCTGGCCTTCTCAATTCCTGAACTTGCTGTTCCTCCACATGAATTCTTATCATCTCTGGAAGTGAGTTCTTCAACTCCTTCAGCAGAATAATCTCCATTAGAGCCACATATGTGGTATCTATCTTTAAAGCAAGCATCCATCTATCAAAATGCCTATGTTTAGTTCTTTCAAAGACAACGTAAGTCTGACCTGGTTCCTCCTTTATGTTTCTGTACTGCTATCTATATGTTTCTGGTACCAATTTATGAGCACTTCAAATAGCTTGTTTGACGTCTTCAGAATCTCTTAACTCCTCATCTGACAGCTGTGAATATACTTCACTCACCCTACCTACCAGTTTATTCCGAGCTAGCATTTCCCATTAATCCTTGGACCATTCTATCTGCCTAGCCAAGTTTTCAATGAAATAAGATTAGATTAGGTTAGATTACTTACAGTACGGACACGGGCCCTTCGGCCCAACAAGTCCACACCAACGACCAAAGCGAAACCCACCTAGACGCATTCCCCTACATTTACCCCATTACCTAACACCACGGGCAAATTAGCATGGCCAATTCATCTGAATGGCACATTCTTGGACTGTGGGAGGAAACCAGGGCACCCGGAGAAAACCCACGCAGACACGGGGAAGAATGTGCAAATTCCACACAGACAGTTGCCTGAGGCGGGAATTGAATCCAGGTCTCTGGCCACCGTGCTGCCCTTCATCTCTACTGCTTCAACATTTTTCTCATCAAAATGTGCCAGAGTTTTAACATAGTTGTATGTACCACTATTTTCCCTTTTTATCTCCATCCTGTTAACTTGACTTTGCAGACTAAATCGCAACATCTCAAGATCTATTCTCTCTCTTTTTGCTCAGCTGCGCACCTTCTCTTTCCCTTTTCTCTCTCTGTCTCTCTTTTGTCTTGCTTTCTATTTCTTCTCTCGCCCTATGTTTATCTTTAAACTCAATTTTCTTCAATTATAATTGAAGTTTTTTTCACTGTCCTGCACTTGTCGGTTACTCTGACACACCTTCCTGTTTGAGTAATTCCCTGGTAACTTCAGCTTTACTTTTGTCCTTGGTTAAACACTAATTCTAAAAGTTTGGCGCTTATCTTACTTTCTAAACTTTCTTGGCAAATTTGAGGATCATCTTCAAACCTCTTAAAATTTTAAGAACCATTTCTCTCACTTTTAATTTAACCAAACACAAGTTATCGAAATTAAACCATCTGTCTCCATGACATTTTATTTAAAGATCTCAGACACAAACATGCAAATATTTAAATATACTGTGTTCTTTTTTCAAACCTCAAATCAATTCAAATCTACCCAGATCTCAGTTTGGATTTGTCTAAACCTGTCAAATCGCTGACGAAAGCCCCCAAAATTGTTACAACACAGGGTTAATACTTCTCCAAATTTAAACCAGCCACACAGAATAAGTTCGCCTCATGCCGTAATCTCATAAGTTTTGAGGCAAAAGTCCATTTACAAAGTAACTATTTAAAAGTAAAATTAACAACTGTGTTATTTAAGGACGACATAGAATAATAAACCAAACAACTATTTAGAAATCCCTTCGGTTAGACGTATCTTTTACCTCCCACTCTACAATACGGCTCTGGTGAAACAAAAACCCCGATTAAAGTTTGCAAAAAAATATAATCATGTTTCAAAACCAGTCAGCTTTGTCGATTCTCCTTTGTCGATTTTGATCTGAAGGTGTTGATCTCGGTCAGCTTCGAAGTTCTGCTGTGCAAAAGTCTTACAGACAGGTACCTTCAGGAAACTCTTCAGCTCACAGTCTATTTTTGTGGATGTCCTTGGCAGTTGTCCTCCTAAATATTCAAATGTCCGGTTTTATACCTCAAAACATCAGATCATTTCATTGATTTTGATATCATCAAATACATTATATTTCAAACTCAATTTGATTTCAGTATGTTGGGGCATAAGTTAAGCGGGCTTGCCGAATTTCAATTGTTTTTTGTTCCATGGCAACTCATACTCACTATTGATTTCACGGTCAAATGTTACATTTTAACTTCGTTCAGAGCACTTTGTGCCAGCTTCCAGAGTCCCTTAAAAGTAACATATACCTCTACACGTTCATAACAATAGCCTTTATCTGCCCTGCATAGATTTCCATAAATTTGATCAACTTAGTAAGTTCACATAATCGTCCTATCTGTTCCAAAAAAAGGCCCATTTCCTCTCATTCTTCCTTTACCTAAATATATCTTTCCAGTTATCATTCCACTTACTTACAATGTTACTGGTATTCTTCGACAAAGTAATGCATTGTGTTTGAGATGAAAGAATGTGATGTAATCACATTCCCATATGAAGGAGTAAACGTGCAACATTTCCAAGCTTTCTGATACCAAAAGTGATGTAAAAATCTCCTTTATTTATGAATTAGGAAAGTGAACAAGTGATGTTCATGGACTAAACAGCAGTAATTTAATGAAACTTTACTGACATTATTGAACGACCAAATATTAAGTTTTCTCCCTAGAGTTTAAATTCAGCTGTTTTCTTTTTCAATTTATTTTTATCAATATGCACTCATCATTGGTGACAAAACCAGAAGTTGCTTGGAATGTTCAGTATTTCTGGCAGTATCTGCTGTAAGAATGCAGATTCAACGTAATGTAGAGGAATGGGTCTGGGTTTGTTTTGCCAATAGTTGTCGGTTAGATGCGTTAATCAGGGGTAAATGCAGAGCAATAGAGTAGGGGAATGGGTCAGCGTGGGTTACTCTTTGGAAGGTCAGCGTGGACGTGCTGTGTGAAATGGCCTGTTTCCCCACCAAAGGGATTCTACGGTTGTATGATTTCTTCAAAAAATGGGCAGTCGATGCCAGGATCAAGAATGTCTCTGAGCATGCTCAGGGCATATTGAAGTGGTAGGGTAGTGGTTCACATTGATACCAATGGTATCGATAAGAAGAGTGAAAGGTTGAAAGGTCCTGCAAAGAAAATTCAGGGAATTAGAAGTAAGTTTAAAAGCAGGATCTCCAGGGATGTAATCTTGGGATTACTCCCTGTACCACCTGAAAGTGAGACAAAGGAGAGGAAGATAGTACAGTTGAATATGTGGCAAAGAGCTAGTTTGGGAGGATTGTTTCTGATTTTTGAATGATTCGAATCGCGTCCAGTGCACTTGGGAACTGTACAAAAAGGAAAGTGTGCACTTTAACTGGAGGGACCCCAACATCCTGGAAGGGAGGCGTGTTCGTATAGATTTAAGCTGATGATACAGGAGGCTGGGAACCAAAGCAGCCGGTCAGAAAAAAACAGAAAGTAAAGATTAGTCGAACAAACAGGCAGAGCCAGTTTAATGACTATTCTGAGGGAAAGAATCATAACGATTTAAAAACACTGAAAGTGGTCTGATCATTAACCTCTAACCTGTATGATGCAGAGGCTTGTTTTGTGATCCAGGTTCCCAGTTTCTCATGCTTCAGTTTCGCAGTTTGTTCATTGAAATAATACACTGTTATCCCATTCAACTCACCAAGGTTCTGAAACACAGATACATTTTCCCAATTATGATCCAAAGACCAGTACTTAGAAAGAACAAAGAACAAAGAAAATTTACAGCTCAGGAACAGGCCCGTCAGCGCTCAAAGCTTAAAGCAATCCAAATGTACTGTCTAAATCTGTCGGTCAATTCCTAAGCATCTGTATCCCTCTGCTCCCCACCTAATCATGCATCTGTCCAGACGCATCTGAAACGAACATACCGTGCTTGCCTCTATCACCTCTGCTGGCAACACGTTCCAAACACCCACCACCCTCTGTGTGAAGCAATTACCATGTGTATCCTCCGTAAACCTTTCACCTCTCACCTTGAAAGCGTGACCTCTCGTTAGTGGATCCTTCACCCTGGGAAATAAGCTTATCTTCATCTATCCTGTCGATATCCTTCACGATTTTGTAAACCTCAATCAGGTCCCCCCTCAATCTCCTTTTTTCTACTGAAAACAAACCTAACCTACTCAACCGCTCTTCACAGCTAACACCTTCCATACTGGGCAACATCCAACATAAACCTTCTCTGCAATCTCTCTGGTGGCTATTCCTCTATCAAAATGATTTTCAGTTTTTAGAACTGCCAAAGGGGATTGTCTCTGAGGAAAATGTCAGAGCAATCAATTTTTGGACACTTGGGATGGTTCTCATGTTTGGCAACGTTTGAGAAGATATAGTAGAATTATTGCAACAGTGGGCTCTTCTGTCAGGGGCATCAACAGGAGATTCTGTGGCAGTGACCATAGATTTAGGATGTTTTGTTGCTTTCCCTGTACGAGGATTAATATAGTACATAGAACATAGAAGAATACAGCGCAATACAGGCACTTTGGGCCTCGATGTTGCACCGATCCAAACCCAACTAACCTACACTAGCCCACTATCCTCCATATGCCTATCCAATGCCCGCTTAAATGCCCATAAAGAGGGAGACTCCACCACTGCTACTGGCAGGGCATTCCATGAACTCACGACTCGCTGAGTAAAGAACCTACCCCTAACATCTGTCCTATACCTACCACCCCTTAATATAAAGCTATGCCCCCTCGTAATAGCTGACTCCATACGTGGAAAAAGGTTCTCATGGTCAACCCTATCTAAACCCCTAATCATCTTGTACACCTCTATCAAGTCACCCTTAAATATCTTTTCTCCAATAAAAACAACCCCAAGTGCCTCAGCCTTTCCTCATATGATCTTCCTACCATACCAGGCAACATCCTGGTAAACCTCCTCTGCACCCGTTACAGTGCCTCCACATCCTTCTTATAGTATGGCGACCAAAACTGCACACGATATTCCAGATGCGGCCGCACCAGAGTCTTATACAACTGCAACATGACCTCAGGACTCTGGAACTCAATTCTTCTACAAATAAAAGCCAGTACGCCATATGCCTTCTTCACCACACTATTTACCTGGGTGGCAACTTTCAAAGATCTGTGTACATGGACACCAAGATACCTCTGCTCATCCACACTACCAAGAATCCGACCACAGCCCAGTACCCCATCTTTTTGTTACTCTTACCAAAGTGAATCACCTGACAGTTAGCTACATTGAACTCCATTTGCAACCTTTCTGCCCAGCTCTGCAGCTTATCTATATCCCGCTGTAACCTGCCACATCGTTCCTCACTGTCAACAACTCCTCCGACTTTTGTATCATTCGCAAACTTGCTCACCCAACCTTCTAACCCCTCCTCCAGGTCATTTATAAAAATGACAAACCGCAATGGTCACAAAACAGATCCTTGCAGAACACCACTAGTAACGGCACTCCAAGATGAACGTTTACCATCAACTACTAAACTCTGTCTTCTTCCAGCCAGCCAATTCCTAATCCAAACCTCCAACTCACCCTCAATGCCATACCTCGGTGTTTTTTGCAGTGGACTACCATGGGGAACCTTATCAAACGCCTTACTAAAATCCATATACACCACATCTACCGCTTTCCCCTCATCCACCTCCTTAGTCATCTTCTCAAAGAATTCAAAAAGGTTTGTGAGGCACGACCTGCCCTTCACAAAACCATGCTTACTATCCTTGATCACATTATTCCTATCCAGATGTTCATAAATCCTATCCCTTACAATTCTCTCTAAGACTTTGTCCACAACAGAAGTGAGACTCACCGGCCTATAGTTACTAGGGTTATCTCTACTCCCCTTCTTGAACAAGGGAACCACAATTGCTAGCCTCCAGTCTTCTGGCACTATTCCTGTCGACAACGAGGATATAAAAATCAAGGCCAATGGCTCTGCAAAATCCTCCCTTGCTTCCCAGAGAATCCTAGGATAAATGCGATCAGGCCCAGGGGACTTATCTATTTTCACCCTTTCCAGAATTTCCAACACCTCTTCCCAACATACCTCAAAGCCATCCATTCTACTTAATTGTGACTCAGTATTCACATCGGCAACAATGTCCTGTTCCTGAGTGAATACTGACGAAAAGTATTCATTCCGTGTCTCCCCAAGCTCTTCAGCCTCCACAAGCAACTTCCCACTACTATCCTTGACTGGACCTATTCCCACCCGTCATTCTTTTATTCCTGACATACCTATAGAAAGCCTTAGGATTTTCCCTAATACTACCAACTAAGGACCTTTCATGTCCCCTCCTTGCTGTTCTTATCTCTGTCTTCAGGTCCTTCCTGGCTACTTTATAACTCTCAATCGCCCCAATTGAACCTTCACGCCTCATCTTTACATAGGCCGCCCTCTTCCATTTAACAAAGGATTCCAATTCCTTATTAAACCATGTCTCCCTCACACGACCCTTTCCTCCCTGTGTGAGAGGTACATACTTTTCAAGGACACTCAATAGATGCTCCTTGAATAAGCTCCACATATCAATTGCGCCCTTGCCTTGAAGCCTACTTTTCTAAGCCACACATCCTAAGTCATGCCTCACCATATCATAATTTCCCTGCCCCCAGCTGTAACTCTTACGCTGCAGTGCACACTTATCCCTCTCCATCACTAAAGTAAAAGTCACCGAATTGTGGTCACTGTCCTCAAAGTGCTCACCTACCGCTAATTCTAACACTTGGCCTGGTTCATTACCCAGAACCAAATCCAGTATGGCTTCACCTCTTGTTGGCCTACCTACGTATTGTGTCAGGAAATCCTCCCGCATACATTGGACAAATACCGACCCATCTAACAAACTTGACCTATAGCTTTCCCAGTCAATATCAGGAAAGTAAAAGTCCCCCATAACAACCACCCTATTACTTTAACTCTTCTCCTGAATCATCCTCTCAATCCTTTCTTCTACATTTCTAGGACTATTAGGAGGCCTGTAAAATACTCCTAACAGGGTGACCTCACCTTTCCTATTCCTAACCTCAGCCCAAACTACCTCAGATGGCGAGTCTTCATCCATTGTCCTTTCCACCGCTGTAATACTATCTTTGACAAGCAATGCCACACCTCCCTCTCTTTTACCCCCACTTCCGACCCTACTAAAACATTTAAACCCATGAACCTGCAACAGCCAATCCTGTCCCTGTTCTACCCATGTCTCCGTAATAGCCACAACATCGAAGTCCCAGGTACCAACCCACGCTGCAAGTTCACCTACCTTATTTCGTAAACTTCTTGCATTGAAGTATGCACACTTCAAGACACTTTCCTGTATACAGGCACCTTCCTTTGAGATTGATGCCATGTTGCTAACCTCCCTACACTCCAGGTCCTGCACCCTAAAGCTACAGTCTAGGTTCCCATGCCCCTGCAGAGTTAGTTTAAACCCTCCCCAAGAGCACTAGCAAACCTCCCGCCAAGGATATTGGTTCCCCTCAGGTTCAGGCGTAGACCATCCTGTTTATAGAGGTCCCACTTTCCCCAGAAAGAAACCCAGTTATCCAAATACCGGAATCCCTACCTCCTGCACCATCCCTGTAGCCACGCGTTTAACTGTTCTCTCTCCCTATTCCTCGACTCTCTATCCCGTGGCACGGGTAAGCAACCAGAGACAACAACTCTGTTCATTCTAACTCTGAGCTTCCAACCTCGCTCCCTGAAAGCCTGCCTAACATCCTCAGCCCGCCTCCGACATATGTCATTGGTGCCAATGTGGACCACGACTTCGGGCTGCTGCCCCTCCCCTTCCCCCTTCAGCACCGGGAAAACACGATCAGAGACATCACGTACCCTTGCACCTGGGAGGCAACATACCAAACGTGAGTCTCTCTCGCCCACCCACAAAACCGCCTATCTGTACCCCGAACTATCGAGTCCCCAATTACTATTGCTCTGCTCTTCTCCACCCTTCCCTTCTGAGCAATGGGGACAAGCTCCATGCCAGAGACCTGAGCCCCATTACTTACCCCTGCTAAGACCCCCCCACCCCCACAAGTATCAAAAACGGTATACTTGTTTTTGGGGGGAACGGCCGCAGGGGTCCCTGCACTGGCTGCTTCCTCTCAATCCCCCTCACTGTCACCCATCTGTCTGCAATCTTTGGAGTTACTACTTTCCTAAAGCTCCGATCTATGACCCCCTCTGCCTCCCGAATGATCCGAAGTTCATCCAACTCCAGCTCCAGTTCCCTAACACGGTCTTGGAGGAGCTGGAGATGGGTGCACTTCCTGCAAGTGTAATCAGCAGGGACGACCATGGCATCCCTCACCTCATACATGTTGCAAGAGGAACATTGCACTGCCTTCACTACCATCCCTCTAAAAGTGACCTTTTAAAAAAAACAAACTAGGTCTAAAAAATAGAACAAGCAAAATGCAGCGCTTACCTACTTACCACAACGGGTCTTATTATTCGGTTAGAGGAGGAGGGCGGGTAGGAGGCACTACCTCTGTAGTGCCTCGGGTTCCACTCCTGCGCGCTTTTATAGGGAAAACAAAACCTACCCAAGTAAGCTTGCGCTATACCTGTTTCCGGGTCTCGGCTGCCCGTCTGGTCGTCGTCACTTCCCCCTGCTGCTCCCGCTCTTTCTGTGAAGAGAAAACAACACCGCTGCCGGTACTGGTAAGTAATTTTAAAACAAACTGTCTTACCTTAGCTGTAGCCTTCCGGGTTTGTTTAAACTCAGCCACTGCTCGCACTCAAAATCAGCACACGGAGAGAAGAAATAAATATAATAACAACAGCCACTGAAGTGACTGGGATTTGACCCGATGCTGCTGCAGCCAATCGATTCAGCTGTAGTTGAAATTGCTTCCACCTTTCCTGTGTCGGTAATAAGATTTCACAGCTTAGTCGCGAGTTTTCACGTGTTGAATTGTACCCAGCATCCTTTCTTCGGTTGAAACGTACTGGGATATAAAGACATGATAAAAGACAAGGGCAGCACCTTCCGGAATATAAAGAGATTAGGAATGACACGGCCAGATTTCACTTGATACAAAATCGATACAAGCGATGGAAATGAGGTTTACTAGGAGATAAAAGCACAAGAAAATAAAAGGCGTGGTTTAATGGGATGGTGGGATAGATAAAGAATCATGAGGGAGAAATCAGGAAAGACTTAATTGTGTCCGAAAGGAGGTTATCCACCTGATGTGAAGTTGGTAAGAGTAAATATGAGGGAATTTCCCTTGTTTAGGTGAGTGGAAACTAAAGGTTCGCACTTCAAAGCCAGTGGGGAACGATAAAGATGTTTGGAGCAATCATTTCTTTTATTCTGACAACTATCAATCTTCCCAAAGGAATAGATCTAATACTTTCGATTGGTTTAATGAGCTGTGCGAGTTTGCAGGAAATGGAATGATATGAAACGAGATAAACAGACTTTCTCAGAATGTAATCCACTGCAGGGTCAGCGATTTGAGAAAGGTCATCAAACTAAAACTTCACCTCTGTATCTCTATCCACAGACGGATATTCACCTAGGGAATATTTGTAGCTTTTCAGTCAATAATTGACACGTTTCCCAAATACAGAACATTTCCCCAAATCAGAAACTGTAGTTTTCCAATAACTGCTCCTTTACTCAACAATGTTTTCAACTGCGTTTCAGTCTGATGCTCCAATATTTCCTGGTCCATGACAGTAACGGTATCTTCAGATAAGCATTGGACTTACAACCATGGCAGTTTACGCACCTTTAAGTACGAGGCACAGACAAATTACGCTCCTCGAGCCGCAGACAGCAAAGCTGTCACGTGGCCTACTCCTCCCTTGTGAACTTTAACTCAACGACTTTACTTTTGCTGTGATGATTAGATTCACTACCGTGTGGAAACATGCCCTTCGGACCAACAAGTCCGAACAGTAACCCACCCAAAACCATGTCCCCCTGACTAATTTGGACCCACTCAGATTTGGGGGGGGGGGGGGGGGGGGGCGAATGTGTAAATTCCACACTGCTACCCGTGCTGCTGTGAGGCAGCTGTGATAACCATGGCACCCCTGAACCATATGGTTCTGAAATTAAAGCTGACACAGACGAGGTGAAACAGACATCAACCTTTGATTATTGAAGCACCAGGTTCAGGGAAGGACACAAAAAATGTGCAAAATTGAATTCATTGAAAAATGGGTTTCTGTTGGTTCCTACGTTGTTTACAGATAATGTGACACTGCCGATGTCACAGGGCTTTTCCTTCGATCGGTTTCAGTTCGGCACAGAATTCGAATCAATGAAAGTTCACCAACCTCCTTCTGAAAATTCACACTGGCAACATGAAACATACTGCATTCATCAATAATCTTCACCATTCCTACATCCAAAAACATGTTGCACGAGTTTCATGAATACTGAAGATGTAAAAATGGTATGCAAGAATAAATTCAATTCCAGTTTAAATTATAAAGTAGGAAGAATGGACAGTAAGACACAAAATGCCAGAAATTCATGTACGTCACCATGTCCAGAACTGCAGCCCAGCAAAGGGGAAATCTCTCCCTGAACACCCAATATTCGCACATTTGCTTGCTCCATGTGCCCAGTTGGAAATCTGTGTGAAGGAGCATGCAGTCTGACAGAGCGCCTGAGAGAAACCTTCACTGTCTGATCTAAAGTTGCAATAGAGCTATTCCAGCGGTGAGACAGGAGCTGTAAAGGGGAGCACATTGGTATTCCGTGGTGTAGATTCAGATTGTCCTCATCATATTATTGTTGAAAACCTTCTGTCAGAAACAGCACAGCAAGAAAGGAACAAGAGGAGGCTATTCCACACACCGGTCCTATCCGACCATTTGATAGTGTCATGGCTAATTAAACACTTCAATGTTTTACCCCAGCTCATCCACAACAACCTGTCACACAAAGGGAAAAATACATTTCAGCAATCGCAAATGTTTCTGCCACTATGGGAAGGAAAAGTTTTTCGAGACAGTGGGTTTCTGCACGAACTTTGCAGGGTTTATGGCTGAGCAGCTGATTCTGGTTGATGATGTTTCAAACGATATGATTTCGTCAAAACTCACAACCATGAAGGTAAGGAAAGTTCTCTGGTCAACAGCAGGGTCGCGAACTCCTGACGATGGGAATTGATGATGATTCAGCAGAACAATCATTGATTGAGCTGGCATCTAAACTCCGATTCTGGTGGAAATCAAACCCATAAACTTTGAATAGCAAGTTATTAATGCTGTCGAAATCTAATGTGATTTTCATTGCGCCACAGAGCCGTGCTACCATAATTTTATTGCACCCAAAGTTGCGGTTGTCGTGGAGAAAATGTTGACAATCACCAGGAAATGCGGAGAGACCTTCAAGGAGTAGATCTTTTATTTGTAAACAAAAAACCGTGACATTCAGAAAGCAAATTCTTGAATGCCCCCGAACCTCAGGGTCCATGGCATTACACTATACTTTTTCTTTACTCAGGTTTCTTAGCTTATCAGCGCGGCCAACTGTGTTAGTCCGAATTACTTCACTCCAGCTACACAATACACCAATGATTTTAGTTCCTATTATCACTCTACTTCTGTCACGATGGGTTTTCCAACATTCAACTTAATATTATTCTATTTTCATGATTTGGTATTTTACTGCCACCTCTGCTACAATGATCTTCCATCCCAGACTCAGCTGTCATGATTAGATATTTAGCTACCACAATGTTTTCCTGTCCCAAACTGACTCTACTAACTACTGATTTGATATTTAATGTCTTATCCTGCTCCGAGGGTCTCAAACAGGCTGGCTCTACGAACTATCAATTGAATATTAAAAACCATGTCCAAAATATTTATTGTCACGACTTGTCCCAATCTGCCATGATGATATTTAGCAAGCAAGGCTGACGTGTCTAATTGTTATTATCTCAGCCTGCCAGAATAAACTTTCAGCACCCTCTGACTCTAATTGGTGTAGGAGCATTACACTATTCTTATCCCCTCCTGCCTCGGCGGCCCCATCCTGCCAGAGTGATCTTCTGACTAGTGCAGCATTCCACAGACCCCTTGTAACAGATTGCCAGTAGTATCCATGCGGAGACACTTCCCATGCTTTTATGGTCTCTATTTTCGGTACGGTGTTTGGATCTTTCATCAGACATCTGCTTATCTTCACCCCACTTTCCAGTACCTGGTCCTTATCCATGTGTACTCTCGCTTCTCAAGTATTCGGCTAAATACTCTTGAAATATTTTGATGACTCGTAGCTTTACCAGACGTTCAAACAGTGAGGTCCAAATAAGCAACAATCTCAGAGGGAAAAAGTTCTTCCGATATCTGCTCTGAAAATCCTCTCCCTTGCGTTTACCGTACATCCCTGGTTGTTAACCTTTCCCATGAGAAGTTCGTTCCTATCACACATACCGATCCCCTTAATGTGCACCTTAATCACTTCCTCACTCAGCCTTCTCCGCTCTCACATAAAGAGCTTGAGCTGAGCTCGTCTATCTTTGCTATGGCGACAGTGTCGTGCTGGAAAAGTACAGCAGGTCAGGCAGCATCCGAGGAGCGGGAGACTCGACGTTTCTGACATAAGCCTTTCATCAGGAATGAGTCTTGTGGGTGGGGGCTGAGAGATAAAAGGGAGGGGGTTGGGGTTGTGTGAAAGGTTGCTGGTAAAGTGATAGGTGGATGGAGGCGGGGAAGAAAGTGCAAGTTCGAAGGGGAAGAGATGAATGGGTCCGGAGGGTAGTGCCGAGTTGGATGCTTTGGACTGTGATAATGTGGGGGGGAGGGGGGGAGGGGAAATGAGGAAGCCATTGAAATCCATATTTATCCCGTGTGGATGCAGTTTCCCAAGACAGACAATGAGGCATTCCTCTTCCAGGCGTCAGGTGGTAATGGTTTGGCTGTGGCTTATGCCTGAACCGTCGGTTGTCCTGTTCTACAATTCACATTACAGGTGAGATGTGAAAAACGACAGACTTGAAAAATGGACAAAAACTTCTAGATTCAGAGTTAGAATTAGACACGCTATAGACAGATATCATTTGGCCAGTTGAATCTGCATTGTGCCATCGACGCGATTCACACTCCCCCACCCTATCTTTCTCAACCCGCATTATTGATGCACCAACAAAAAAATACTCCAAATGCATCACTAGAGAGAAATCAGAGTTAACATAGTGAATCAAAAACAGTTCAGAGGAAGTGTCTGTTGAACCAAAATCGTCATTCTGTTTTCCCCGAGCTGCAATTCCCATTTTAGTCTTTTTAACATAGATCTTACAGACCATTCAGGTTTTGTTTGCCATCTATCTGAATTGGTCTATGCCTTGCCATCACAAATTCACATCTGAATACTTCTGAAACTTAGGAGGATTTCTGCCCCTAAAACATTTGCTTGTGCTGAGTTCCAAAATTTAACTACCCACTGTTTCAAAACATTTGTCTGTGCATTCACTCAAATATTTTCTCCTCTGTCCATAAATCCATGCCACACTCCTACGCCCGCCACCCCCACTCCCCCAAGATTGATCTCACCATCTAAGAGAAACATTTTTTTCAGTCTACGCCATCCATATCCCTGATTATTTTGCACATCTCAATCATGTCTCCTCTCAATCTCTTCTGCTCTAAGATAAACAACTCCAATCTATCCAACCTCTCTTCATAACTGAAACTATTCTTCTCAGACAATATTCTGGGAAATCTCTCCAACATCATTTCCAGTGATATCACATCCCTGCTATAATGTGAATTGCAGTACTGCACACAATAGTTTAGATAGAGCCAAATGAGCAAGTGAAATAAATGATGTCGAAATCCAATGAAAAAATGTCTTTTAGAATAAAGTTTCTTTTCCTCGGTGCTGCCCTGTTTCCTTTTCCTGAGCCTGATATTCCAATAATCTCTAGTTCATATCAGTAAAAGCTGCTACATGAGAATTAATCTCACGACTGTGGTATTGAAATTGATTGACTGGTTTGAAGGTGACCACGTGGTTATTCTATGACGGCACAGAGGCGCTGGGAGTGGTCCTGGTCAAAGGCGGGAGGAAGGACATATTTGTCTCCGTTTATTAGATTATTAAGATACAACAGCAGCATTAACCCGCACTGCAGATTGACTCAGCGGAAGCATGCTGTGGGTCACGGGAGGTCGATGAATTAGAAGCATTCTCTGAAATGTTTCTTAACAATGCGCCGTTTTGTCACTTTTACTCGAAGAGCTGCTTTTGATCACATCGTCTCCACATTGGCCTCTTGCTCACACCGAACACTCGAATCCAGCGTACATCACTTAAATTCAGACACAGACACATGTCATATTCTCATTCCCTCTGTGATAATCGGAATTGACAATGTCATTCTCTGAGATGGAGCGATGGAGCATGAAGTTGGTAGTATAGTGAACAACGAAGAACAAAGAACACAGAAAATCTGCAGCCCAGTAACTGGCCCTTTGGACCTCCAAGCCTGAGCCGATCCAAATCAACTATCTAAACCTGTCGCCCAATTTCTAAGCATCTGTATCACTCTGCTCCTCACTTACTCATAGATCTGTCCAGGCGCACTTTAAATGAATCTACCATGTCAGCCTCTACTACCTCTTCTGGCAACGCATTCCAGCACCTACCACCCGTTGTGTAAAATAATTTCATTGTATATCTTCCCTAAACGTTTCACCACTCTCCTTGAACGCGTGACCTCTCATTATTCAATCCCTCACCTTGGGAAAAAGCTTATCTCAATCCATCCTGTCTGTACCCTTCATGATTTCGTAGACCTCAATCAGGACCCCTCAATCTCGTTTTTTCTAATGAAAACAATAGTAACTTACTAAACGTCTCTACAGAGCTAGCATCTTCCATACCAGGCAACATCCTCGCAAACCTTCTCTGCATTCTCTTCTAAACGTCCACATCCTGTTGGTAATGTGGCGACCAGAACTGTACAGAATATTCTAAACGCGGCGAACCAAAATCTTGTACAATTGTAACATGACCTGCCAGATCTTATACTCAATGCACCGTCCAGTGAAGGCAAGCATGCTATATGTCTTCTTGACCATAAGATCCACCTGTGCAGCCACCTTCAGGGTACAAAGGACCTGAGCTCCAAAATCTCACTGCTCATCAAATTTACCCACAGCTCTTCCGTGTAAAGTGTAGTTGGCTCTAGAATTAGACTTCCCAAAATGCATCACCTCACATTTGCTTGGACTGAACTCCATCTGACATTTATCCACTCAACTCTTCTGTCTATCTATATTCACCTTCATTCTTTGACAGTCCTCTATAATTTCTGGCTACTCCACCAATCTTCGTGTTATCTGCAAATGTAACGGCGATATTTGGGCTAGCAACCCTTGGAGACTGGATCATGGCAGGTGTTCATTCCATCCAGCCATGAACCATGTTTGGATGTCTGTTTCCAGTGAAGTACCACTGTTTCCTGATATAGATCAATAATTCAAACTTCGTTGTAGGAGTCATGAATTAGAAGTTTACAGATGATACAACAATTGGTCGTGTAGTTGCCTATGATAAATAATGTCTGGGACCACAGGGATGTATGAATCGGGTGGAATGGAAAAATGGCGAATAGAATTGAATCCAGACGAATGAGTGGTAATGAATTTGGGGAGTTGTAACAATAACAGTGAGGATTCTGATTGGTTCACAGTAACAAAGAGATCTTGGAGTGGACATTCACAGATCATTGAAGATTGTTGTACAGGGAGATCAGTTGTTCGTGAGGGCTTTTGGATATTTTCTGTTGTTGCCACAGACTGTAGATGATATTAGATCTTTAACAACCGCCAGTTTAAGAAACAACTAAAGGAATGGGCACAAGTCAGGTCAATGCAATAATCAACATTTTTAAAAATTGTAAGACAAAAGCGGGAGAGCTGAAGTATAAATCGTAGCCCATCAAGACCGCTTCACCACTCAATGAATTTACCACTGATTCCTATCCTAGTCATGCTGGTATGTGCCTTGGAGGGTAATTTGCAAATGGTGAAGTTTCAGTACATCTTCAAACTGGTCCTTATAGTCAGTACAGTTTTTGAGCTTTGAAGGTTCTGTCAACAAAGCCTGGATGACTTACTCCAGTGAATCTTCTAGGTGGCGTACTCTGCTGCAATTGTTCCTTAGCAGTTAAGGGAATAAATATTCAGGTGTTGAAAAATATACAGTTAAGAGAATGCATTGTCGTGGATGGTGTCCTGTTCCTTCAATGGTATTGAAGGTGAACCCACCTAGGAAAATGGAGAGAGTTCTGTTAAACATCTAATTTGTGCATTGCGGGCGATGTAGGCTTCACGGAGACAAGAGTTGAGTTAATAATCAAACAAAAACGACGACGGACATGTTTTTGTAGTCAACTTCTTTATATGGGCGGTTCAGGTTCTATTTCTCCTAAATATGATCTCCCAGGACGATTACACGGAGGAATTCAGTTACAATGAAGTCATTGAATGTCAATCGAATATGATTCGATTCTCATTTGTCAGAGTTACCATTGCTGTATTTGGTCATTCTGTGGATCAATCCGATTCCAAATGCTTTCTGATTTCAAGTTCCAATTCCCATCTGCGCCTGAGATTTCAACCCATTTCCTCGCTGAAATTTCTCCATCTGTCTTAATAATATGTAAGGACGCTGTAAGGGACAGCAGAGATTTACAAACGTGTTGCTAACTCTGTATAACATGAAGCTTCATGGAATGATTGTTTAGGCTAGGATTGAAACAAAGGAGATGGAGGGGAGATATAATCACAGAATAACCATTATAAACGTTCAATATTCGTAGGATCTTGACAGGATAGATATAGGCAGGTGGTTTCCCTATGCTCTGAGGAGAGCACCAGACGACATGAACTCAGATTTAGATATTGCCCATTTAATTCAGAAATGAGGAGTAATTTCTTTGCTCAGGGGCCAAGGAATCTGTGGCATTTTTCAGCAACCGCTGTTGAGACTGTGTTGTTGGGTATTTTCAAACTGTTCCAGATTATTAATCAGAAAGATGATGAAACTTTGTCGAGGTAAGTGAGCAGAAAGGAGTTGAAGATGATCAGATCAACCATGAGTTCGTTGAATGATGGGGCAGACTCCATGGGCTGAATGGCATACTTCCATGTTTGGTCGAACGCCTTATTTTATTCATAAGTTCAGCATTGTGAGAGGATGGGATTTAGTGATAGAAAAAGTTTTATTAAACAGTTCAGACAGATCAGGAACAAGGCTCGTAAATGCAGGAAGAAGAAATGTGCTCTGACCTGTAGGCAACAAATGACATTGGCCAAAGCGTGTACAGAAGCTATGATTGCTGAAGAACGTTGGTAGACCTTATACAGTTGGCAAGTCAGTAATCACACTGGATGATGGATCGTTGTATTATTCACACACAGCAGGCATTTGTAAAAGAATGAAAGGTTCGTTTCATTGGAGAAGTTTTTTTGCGGTTCCAATTACAAGTGACTGTTTGAAATACTGATCAGATCATTGTGTGAAGTGCTAGGTTAAAATACTCATTTGCAACCCCACTGGATAAACTTGTGCTCCCAATCTGTTGTTATTTGTTTCTCTTTTTTGATGTAAATTCATAGAAGGACAAAATGAAATGTGTGGGTGGAGGTGGGGTGTGGCGCGGAAGAAAAATGCGTTCCTTCTCATTACACCAATTTAATCTACAATTGAATAGAATGACTGCTCTCGATCTTCATTTCGACTTTAGTGTCGTGTTGATTATTCGTGAATCTCCCGTGCAGTGAAGGACAAGAAAAATACTCTCGATCCAGTGCACCAGAGGTGTGAGGTGCAAAGAAAAACTGCAGTAGCGGTTTGTGAAGTTACCAGCCAGAGTGTGACTCGAACCCGTGAATGTGGAGCACATCGGTATAATAACCCACCACCATAATCTGTCGGTCTCCTCTGCACATTTTGTAGATGGATGATATGTGACCTCATCACGGTTCCATGCGGTGAAAGTCATGGATGAGAAATTTCCAGAGCGGAATCGAATCCACACCATTGTGTTTCCGCTTTCACTGGAATTATAATGACAGCAAATTCCAATAAATAACCATGCTCGTCAGAATGAATAGCTGTCATTGGTACATTCTGAGTCAGAATGAAATATAGAACAAGAATTTTCTGTCATATTCACACCTACATTTGACTCATAATTTCTTCAGTCACTTTCTCTCTCACGTGAAGAAGCAGCCATGGAGGGGGCAATAAAGACGATGTTGTGGCTCAATGGCCTTTCTCATATGGCTGAACGTGAATTGGATTAAATCGCAAGAAACGCTGTTTGTTCATTTCATATTCATTTCGCTGCAACCTCACAATGTTCATTGTAATAATCAGAAGTGAATTAGATTTATCTCATTGGAACGATTGATGTTCTATTCAAATTTACTCCGACTTTATTTCAGCTTAAGGTGAATAGAATTGCTTAGAAAAATAGAGGGTTAAAGTGCAAAGGAAAACCCAACAGTCTTGTTCCTCGTTGCTTTGGCAGATTTCACTGAATATTAAATGGACCAAACATTATGGTGCTTGCCCCCACATCTTTAACGTGTGTGATTAAAGCAGGAAGTCGCTCTCCAAGCAACTGGTCACTTCCTATTCATTATGTAATATCATCCTTTCACAATAAGAAAAATCCACACTGTTCCATTTACAATGCTTCAGGTACATTATTATGCCAAATCTTTCAAAATCCAGAGTTTTTGGAATCAAATATTATTCATCTGCACACGTTCACGAAATTTCTTTACATTTAAAGTCAACCAACACAGACATTGTTTCCCCGCAATATCCGACCGACGACACCCCAGCCCTACACCTTTACCTAGCCACACGCTGTCTCTCTCTCCTTGAGAAATTTATTCCTTGTTTGCCACCAAATGTGCCTTCCAAATATTTTGTAAAACACATTCTCGGAGTGACAGCGATTCACTTCTAAGTTGTTCAAAGGTTTTATCAAACGTTTTGAATGCCTGACGTCTGGATGTTTACTTAATTGAAAGAGAGAATTTTCCACCTATTTACTCTATCCAAACATTTCATAACATGAAAAAACCCAATTAAGTCTTTCTTGGTTCAGGGATAACTGTTCTAAATTTTCGAAGAAAACAAGTAAATAATATCTCATCCTCAGTAAACCCCGTCAGCGTCGTCTCTAATGGCTTTTCACCCCAGGAAACACCGTCATTAACAATTCTGATCGAATCACAGAATCCTACAGGGCAGAAAGAGCATTTCAGTCAATCGAGCCGACGTCGACTCTCTGAAGAGCATCTCACCCAAACCTAGCAAGGGGAAACCCTCCCCCTCATGATGTCAAATAAACCTGTTGGAATATAACTTGGCGTCCTGTGACTTCTGACCTTGTCCCTGTGTTACCCGTGGCTAATTCATTAAACTTACTAAATTCACTCCCTGGACACGAGAGAGCAATTTAACTTGGCCAATCAACATAACCCTCAGACCGAACAGCAATGCGAATTACTGAAACAATGTTCCATCATCGTGAGCAAAACGTGAATCATTTTTAATGGCTTTCTACCCTAGTAACTCAGCATCATCAAAGCAAGTGAACCCAGATTCAATGTATTGAAACACCACTCTGCTTTATGTTCTGATTCGTGCTGCGGGTAATGTTTCTGCACTCATACTTTTACACTGTTTCTTCCTCACCTTCCTGCTTCCAATAAACACTTCAATCCGGAACAAGTCTGTCAAATGCTTTTCATTCCAACAGAGTAACAAGGTGCAGTTAGCACAGGTCACGTGCTTGCACTAACACTGACACTCTGCCTCCCTGAGAGTTGCAGTCTACATCGAGAATGGAAGGAGAAGTATCAATACCCGCACTTGGGAACGGGGCGACAGTTTAAAAATATTTACACTGTCCCCAGTGGAGAACTGAGCTCTGTGACAGGCGGGGACACTAGCCACTCTACTACCGAGGACAAGAGTGTCAAAGGAGGCCCTTCAACAAATTGTGGCCACACTTGTCAAAAACAATGCCTAATGAACTGAATCCCAATTCACAATGCTTATCTCACAGTCTAATATGTTTTGGCATCAGAAGTTCACATCTGAATATTTGTTCAGGTTATAAGGGTTTCTGCCGCTCTGAACAATGCCGACAGCCGATTTCAAATTCCAACCCCCCGCTGGCTGGTAAAGGTTTTCCGCACATCTTCTCAAACCATTCTGACCTTCTCCTTAAATCTCTGGCCCATGCTGATCAATCACTCCATCAATGGCAAACTCCTTCAGTCTACCCTGTCCATACCCTAACTCGATCATTACTTGTCTACATCTCCTTTGCACTGCGACAAACACTCCACTCCTGTCCTGTCTTTCTTCCTAACTGAAACTCTTCAGCCCAAATAATATCCCGGTAAATAACTCCTGCAATTTTCTCAGTGTAATCACATCCCTGCTATAACGTGACTTGCAAAACTGTACAACAACATTCTTGCTTGAGCCTAAGGAGCATTTGTTTTAAAATTTCTGGATTAGTGTGAGGGCGATTCTGGCCAAGTAGAATTTATTACCCATTCCTAATTGCCCAGAAGGCAGTTGAGACTCAACCATATTGCTATGAGTCTGAAGTCACATGCAGCCCAGACCAAGTAAGGATAGCAAATTCCAATCCGAAATGACATTAATGAAGCTGATTTTTTTTCAACAATTGTCAATGGATATATATTAGTCTTTAGATTCTTCCTTGCAGATATTTATTAAATCCAAATTTGACGATCATGGCATGGTGGGATTCAAGCTCGAGTACCCAGACTATTACCTCGGTCTCTGGATTATCAGTCCTATGAAATTATCACAAGACCAACGCAGAAAGCAACAAATCTGATCTTTAACAATAAAATATCTTTTCACCAAAACTGCCCTGGGTCTTTTCCATGAGCCTGACGCTCCAATTGTCTCTGTCCTAAGTCAGTAAAAGCTGCTACATGGGGATTGATTTCACAACCGCGGTATCCAAATGGATCGATTTGTTTCAAGGTCCCGATTGTTGGATTAGGGCACGTTCACCCAACAACAGTCACCGCAGCACAGACAGAACAGTATGAATGTGAAAGAGAGTGATAGATTGTGCATTGCCTCAGAGAAATGGGAGGAGGGACGGAAAGAAGGTTTCATGATCGTGGGAAGGAGAGAAATCTCTTTCTACGGGTGTGTTTGAATACTGATATATGAAACGCAGAGATTTGAAGGAGCGGAATTTGAAGGTAAAACAATTAATTTCTTAGCATGTGTCACACAAAGGACAACGGAGAGAACACTTCGTGGCCTGATTTGGTTTCAAGTCGAGGTTGCTGTGGTCCCCATGCAAAATACCGACAACCACGATCACAGTAACCACCGAACAGGATGTTTGCAAGCAGAATTAAGTATATTAGCAGAGGAAATGTTCGGAAGAGCAGCAAATGTGCAATACCAGTACCCAGCGAACAGTGACAGATATGTGGGAACTGAGAATGAGCTGAATCTTTCAGTTCGGTGTCCTCAGAGGCTGTGGAGATCCCTTGAAAGAAAAGGTTGAAAAGTAAGATTGATAGATTTCGACAAAACATCAAAGACTCGCGGGACAGTACAGGATATTGTTGAAATGTATGCTTGAATAACATTTTAGCTTAACATCGGCACAGCCGCCCAGATCCAACCGGAAATGGGGATGAGAATGAGTGCGCAGAGTTACTCTCTGTCTCCAGTGATGCAATAGGTGAGCGTGCGTCCTTCTATGATGGTATAGAGGCGCAAGAAATTCCTCGATTGAGTGTGCTCCTTATCAACGGAATGGATGTCCCCGTTTATACTAGCATAGCAATCTACAGTGCATCTTGCTAAGACAGCTGAGTGGCAACACTGGAGCGTGTTGAGCCGTGAACTTTGCAGTGGTGGGTTTAAAAGATGATTTTACTATTTGGATCTGTGTTTCTGACACTGGCGGTGGCAGCTACATTTGCTTGCATCAGGTCAGTATCCGTTTCTTCCACACAGTCAAGACTTCAAGCTGGAGAAGGTGGTGTTGGGGTGATATTTTAAACATTCGTCCTTGGCGATTGGAACACGGAAAGGGTGATATTTAAGTTCGACGAATAAAACATGAAATACAAGCCTGACCTCAGGAACAGAGATCATGACTTTAATTTCCTGCAATCCCATTCATTCATGTCCCTTATGCAGGGGATTCTACCATCTTCACCCAGTCCTGCCTACGAGAGACTCCAGGACCAGAAAAACATGAGCTGACCCTTAATTCAGAAATCCCCACCGTGTGGGGAAGCAGGATAGTCGGCCCTTCCAGTCCACACCATCCATCCAAAAATCATCCCACCAGAAGCCACGGTATTTCCTATCCCATAAGCCTGCATATCCCATTGTTGATCCCTGTAACTGGCACATCTTTGGTCAGAGGGAGAAATAAAAACGCAAAAACACAGAGAATGCGCAGACTGCCCACAGACAGACACCCGAGGCTGGTATCGCGCCCGGGTGTGTGGTGCAGCCAGGCAGCAACGAACGAGGGGCAAAGAATAATTGTTGTCCTGACCAGTCATACTCACACCCTGTGGGTGAATGAGAAAGAATGAAAACACATTCACAACATGGAAAACAGGATTCGTATCTATGTGGAAACAATTTGAAAGATTGTTCACTCTGGGTAGAAAAAAAGGAGGCCGATACCATACAGAAAGCAGGCAATGTGGGAACTGCTGGAAGGGGGGATTCAATTAACCACAGAAATGGAAACTCATTTAATCAGTAACACTGGGGAGAGACCGTTCACCAGTCCCGTGTGTGGGAAGGGATCACTGAGCAAAACAACCTCCGGAGACTCCAGCAGGATTACATATCCCATCAGGTGTTTGGATATGCTGTCAATGCTGCTGTTAATCCCAACGAGCTATTTGTTCCATAGCGTCAATCATAGATTCATACAGCATGAACACAGGCCTGTCAGTCCAACCAATCCATGCTGAACATACTGCCAAACTAATCTCGTCCCATCTGCCTCCTGCTGTACCCGCTGAGTGGTTATAATGCCCTTGTAGTGTTATTACTGTGGTGTTAATCCAAATACCAGGTAATATTTTGGCGACAAAGGATCCAGGTCCTGGCATGACAGGTGGTGGAGTTTGAATTCAATAAGCACCTGGAATTGAAGAGTCTCGTGATGACCTGAAACAGTTGTGTAGAAAATCCCATCTTATTCACTCATGGAGTTCGGGAAGCAACCTGCCATAGTCATCTGCTCCGTCCCACGGGAGACTCCAGATGGATAATATCGTGGTTGGCTCTTAAATGCCCTCTGGGAAATAACTGACTTACTAGGCATGAATAAATTTATTTTAAAAATCCCACTTTCCCATTCATGTTTGGAATCTATTGTCCATTAAATGTTGCAAACGTACCCTCATCCATCACTTCCTCAGCAAGTTAATTGCACACGTAAAACACCTTCCCTAAAAAAATGCCTCATATGCCTTTTTTTTAAAAAGAATCTCTCTTTCCATCTTAAACATATGCTCTCTCGCCTTGAAATCCCCCTCCTGAGAAAAGGCCGCTATCGTTAACTCTAAACTTGCCTCTCAATAATTCATAAACTTCTGTCAGATCGCCGCTCAAACCCCTAACTGAGAGTGAAAACAGTCTCAACTAAGAGAAAATGAGAACTGCAGATGAGAGATCAGAGTCGAGAGTGTTGTGCTGGGAAAGCACAGCAGGTCAGGCAGCATCTGACGAGCAGGAGAATCGACGTTTAGGGAAGAGCCTGATGAACGACACTTGCGCGAAAAAAAAAGATTCTCCTGCTCCTCGGATTTTGTCTTCCATAATGTGGTTTTCCAGCAACCCGATCTCGAATCTGAAAATAGTCTCAGCCTATCTAGCGTTTCATTAGAACTCAAACCTTCCACAGGCAACAAGCGTGTATACCTTTTCTGAACCTACTCCAGCTGAATAATATCATTCCAACAACTGGGCGACCAGAACTGGACAGAATATTCCAGAAGAGGCCTCATCAATGTCCTGCAAAACTTCACCATAACGTCACAACTACTATACACAAAGGACTGAACAATGAAGGGAAGTATGTTAAATGCCTTTGAACCATCTTGTCTGTATGTAATGCAAATGACAAGGAATTATGTACCTGCATCCCGAGATTCCATGTTCTCCAACATTACACAAAGCCCTACTCTTGTTGTTGTACCAAAATGCAATACCTTCCATTTATCCAGATTGAACTCGATGTTACATTTTTCAGTCCAACGACTCATTGGATGAAGATCCTTTTGAAACTTAGATAATCTTCCTCACTGTCTACAGTTCTTACGTCGCCTGCAAACCTACGAAGCATGCCTGCAGTGAGTTCCAATGTTTTCTCATATAGATCAATGATTCATATTTACTTGTTGTGGCCGTGATTTAGCAGTGTGCAGATTATACAACAATTAGTCATGCAATTAACCATGAGGAAGAAAGCCGCAGACTGCAGGGAGATATCAAACAATTGGAAATTAAAATGCTGAAAGCAATTCATTCCAGGGAACTGGGTGATAGTGAAGCAAAATTAAACTTCAAACCAGCTGCCCACGCTCCAGTTGTGGCACTCAGCTGTCTCAGCAAGATGCACTGTAGATTGCTGTTATTATAAACGGGAACAGATTTTCCCATCTGCCCCGCCTTTGACCAGGAACACTCCCAACCTCGGAATTGCTTGCGCCTCTAAACCATCATAGAAATACCGTGCATTCACCGGTTGTGTCACTTGAGCCATCGAGTGTCTGTGCGACCTCATTCCCATCCCGATTTCAAGTTGGTTCTTCGCGACTGCGCCACTCAGTTCCTCTGATTCTGGGGCTAGGAACTGGGACTATGTGGCAGCAGGGGTTACTGCCTTGTGTGGGGAAACTCGTGAATTAACCGATGGTAAACTGCATTGCTATTGAAATATACATTTCAACAAAAGCTTGGGAAAAACAATGACTGCAGATGCTGGAAACCAAATTCTGGATTAGTGGTGCTGGAAGAGCACAGCAGTTCAGGCAGCATCCGAGGAGCAGTAAAATCGACATTTCGGGCAAAAGCTCTTCATCAGGAATAAAGGCAGAGAGCCTGAAGGGTGGAGAGATAAGTGAGAGGAGGGTAGGGGTGGGGAGAAAGTAGCGTGGAGTACAATAGTTGAGTGGGGGAGGGGATGAAGGTGATAGGTGGGGGGGGGAGGGCGGAGTGGATAGGTGGAAAAGAAGATCGGCAGGTCGGACAAGTCAGGACACCTCATGGGGACAGTGCTGAGCTGGAAGTTTAGAACTAGGATGAGGTGGGGGAAGCGGAAATGAGGAAACTGTTGAAGTCCACATTGATGCCCTGGGGTTGAAGTGTTCCGAGGCGGAAGATGAGGTGTTCTTCCTCCAGGCGTCTGGTGGTGAGGGAGCGGTGGTGAAGGAGGCCCATGACCTCCATGTCCTCGGCAGAGTGGGAGGGAGAGTTGAAATTTTGGGCCACAGGGCGGTGTGGTTGATTGGTGCAGGTGTCTCGGAGATGTTCCCTAAAGCGCTCTGTGAGGAGGCGCCCAGTCTCCCCAATGTAGAGGAGACCGCGCCGGGAGCAACGGATGCAATAAATGATATTGGTGGATGTGCAGGTAACAAAAGCTGCACTGTCCCCGGAGTCTTTGATGTTTTGGAGAAATCTATTTAGCTCAGCCTTCAGCACATTAACGATGGAATCACCAGGACCTCTGTGGGCACCAATGTAAAACGGTCAGCCCATTCTGAGTTCCCACATATTTGCCACTGTTCGCAAAGCACTGATATTGTGCATTTGGTGCTCTGCCTAACATTTCTTATGATACTGTACTTATGGCGCGTGCTAAGAGCGTTTGTCTGTGGGGTGCCGTGATCGTATAGCGGTTAGTACTCTGTGTTGTGGCCGCAGCAACCTCGGTTCCAATCCGAGTCACGGCAGCAATCGCTCTATATGTCCCTGTCTTTTGTGAAGCACAAAGGAATCAGTTGTTTTAACGTTTTGATTTTCTCCAAGGTAATGTTATTTTCCTTCAAGCTCTGCTCGCTCACATCTCTGTGCTTCATACGTCAGAATTCAAATCCACCCGTTCTCAGCGATTTCTTCCCTCTTACGATCACTAACCGAACTTTCCATCCCATACCCCCATTTCATTAATTTGGAGATGCCGGTGTTGGACTATGGAATACAAAGTTATAAATGACCCAACACCAGGTTATGATCTTACAGGTTTAATTGAAGCACTAGCTTTCGGAGCGCTGCTCTTTCATCATGTGTTTGTGGAGTCATTTCCTATTTCACTAAGGTACTGCAGAATCTATTACAGACTCTCACAGTGATACTGATCAGTCCGTGTGGCTACGGTCACTGTTGCTGGGTGAACATACCCAACCCCACCACCAGGACCTGTAGACCAGTTGGTTACCACTGTCGTGAGTTCAATACTCACATAGCAGCTTTTACCGACATGGACCAGATACTATTGGTGGTGGGGGGGGTGGTGTCGAGCTCAGGAAAATGGCACAGAGCAGTATCGGGGGAAAAGCGACTTCAGTGGATATGATCAGTTTCACTCCTTTTCTGCAATGGCCGAGCGCTATTACCACTGAACACTGGACTGTTTATTCAGACACCATGGACTCGGATTTGACTCAGACCATGCTGGGAGGTAGAATTGGGATTCAATAAATATCTGGAATTACGAATCTAAAAACTCCTATATATCCATGTTCAATTGTTGAAAAAAAATCTGACGTCATTTAAGGAATGAAACTGCCATTCTTACCTGCTCGGGCCTCCATGTGACTCCAGACTCACTACAATATGGTTGAGTCTCAACAACCCGCTGTGCAATTAGGGATGGCAATAAATACTGCCGAACCAGCGACGCCCTCATACTGTAATGGAATAGAAAAAAAAAGTTCATTCGGCTCTATCTAGATTACTTTGCGCAGTTCTGCAATTCAGAGTACTGCATGGATGTGATCGCACTGGGAACGTTGCAAAAGATGCACTGGGATATTGTCTGGGCTGAAGAGTTTCAGTTGTGAGGAATTGACTGGGGTTGTTTGTCGCCGAGCCGAGGAGATTGGAGAAGACATGACTGAGATGTAGAAAATAATAAGGGATATGGATAGGATAGACTGAAAGAAGCATTTGTTATTGATGGAGAGTTCGAACACTGGGGCCAAGAGACTTCGGAAAAAGGCAGAAAGTTTTGAGTAGATTTGCGGAAAGGGTCAGAGAGGCGGAAATCGTTCTAACCTTAAAAAAAATTGAGATATGAATTTGTGATGCCAAAATAAATAAGACTATGGGCGAATTGAGATGTGAATTTGTGATGCCAAAATAAATAAGACTATGGAATAAACGGTGGAAATCTTGATTCAGGACGTAAAGCAGTTGTGTTGGACAAGTGTGGCCACAACAGGCTGAAGGGCCACCTTCGATGCCGTTGCCTTCCCCAGTATCGTGGTTAGTGTCTCCGCCTGTCACAGGGCACAACTCTCCGCTGGGGACATCGTAAAGGTTTTAAACCTGTCGCTTTGTTCGCAACTGAAAGTTATTAATGCTTGGCATTCCATTCTCGATTGGATATGTCACAGGAAGGACAGTGCTGTCTGAATCAGCGTAGAGACGGACTGCAGCTCCTGGGGAGACAGAGTGTCAGTGACGGTGCAAACACGTAACTTCAGCAAACTGCACATTGTGTTTGCGTTGCAATGAAATCCATTTTATACAGCTGTTCCTGACTGATGTGTTTATTTAAAGCAAGAATCTGAGGAAGAAAACAAAGTGAACCCATTCAGATCTGAGTGCAGAAACATTTCCAGCAGCACTAATAAGGTTGTCCAGCGTACAACCGCGTTTGGATGGATTGAATTCGGTTTGGTGGGCGCAGCAGGCTTTCACTAGGATGAGTTACCAGTGTGTAAAGCCATTACACATGATACAGATAGTGTTCAATGTGATGGTACACGACATTGGTTCGCACTGTTCTTAAGTCTGTCGGTTAGGTGGATTGGCCATGTTAAATTGAGCTGATGTGTCCAGGGAATGACTTCAGTAAGTTAAGTGAATTATCTATGGGTAACGCAGTGATAAGCTCAGCAGTCACATGATGCCAGCTTTTATTCCAGCAGGTTTATTTGAAATCACAAGCCAGAGGCCTGCGGGGATAAAAACGGGAGCTAGATCTGGTTGAGATGCTGTTCAGAGTGTCCCTACAGAATCTATTGGCTGAATTGTACTTTCTGCATTGTAGGGAATCTGTGATTCTATCAGAGGATACTGCCAGCGTTTACCGGGCTGCTAAAACATTGGAGATGATGCTGACGGCGTTAGTGGGGATGGAATTTTATTTATTTGTGTTTTGGAAAATTTGACACTGAACCAAGGAAAACCGAATGGAAGTTTTCCGGAGTATTTGAGGTTTGGAGAGAGTAAATATGTGGTAAATTCTCTCTTTCAAGTTCATAAATTTCTGAAAGTCAAGATTTCAAAACCATTGATGTAGGACAAAGAAATAATGGGAACAGAATTTCTGTCACTCAGACAATCCTTTTCCAAAATATTTGGAAAGGCACATTTAGAGACACACAAGCAGCGAGTTTCACCAGGATAGAGACAGCCTGTGGCCAGGTATAAGTGTAAAAGTGGGGTGTAGGGGGTAGAAGGTGCGAGGAAACAATGTCTACTTTGGACGACTTCAGATGAAAAGAAATATCGGAAACCTCTGCAGCTGAGTAAGATTCAGCAAAAAAAAACTCAGAGTCTTGAAAGATTTATATTAATATACCACATGAAGCATTATAAATGGAACTGAGCAGATTTTGTTTATTGTCAAGGAAAGCTATTCCATAATGAATAGGAAGTGACCCGTCTCTTGGAGATCGATTTCCTGCTTTAATCCCATGCCTTAAAGATGGGAGGATGATCGCCATGATGTTGGGTTCATTTGATACCCACTGAAATCTGCCAACGTAACTGAGACTCAAAACTGGCATCTTGCTTTGTAGTTTAATCTTCTGTTTTTCTCATGAGTATTTTCTATAAGATGAAATAAATTTGGAGCAAATTTGAATACAACATTAAGCTTTCCAATCATGTAAATCCAATTCACTTCCGATCATTGGAATGAACAGAGTGAAGGTGCAGCAAAATTTATAAAATGAAACGAACAAAGCTGCATTTCCAGGAATTTTACCCAGCTTACGTTCAGCCATATGAGAAAGCCCATCGAGCTCAAACATCACCATCACTTCTCTCCCCGTATATACTTCTTCACGTGAGAGAGAAACTGTCTGAAGAAAGTATGGGGGGTCAAGACTAAATGTGCGTGTGAATGTGACGGGAATTTCATGTTTGCTGGTTCATTCTGAGACAGTTCCGACTCGGAATAAATCAAGGAAAAGGTATTCCTTCCAAGGACGAGGTCAATTCCTTGGATTTTGCTGGTATTAGTATTCCGCTGAAAACAGTAACATAATGGTGTGGATTCGATTCTGCTCAGGGCATTTCTTATCCCCTCGGTACACCATATGTAATCTTGATGTGGTCACAAGTGAGCCCCATTGCCATGGGCTGAAGTGGCCCAGAGGTGAAGGCGGCGGGTTGCTCTTTCATTGTGCATGTGTGGATTTGAATCCTACTCTCGCTGTTACTTCTATCAAACGCAGCTGTGGTTTCCCTTTGTGCCTCGCATCTTCAGTTTTCACTGAATGGAGAATCTTGCTAATGCTCTTCATTGCACGGAGATTTGTGATAAATCGATACCTCATCAAAGGAAAGTAAAGCAATTTGTTTCTGTTGTAAGTTAAATTGGGATAATGAAAAGGAGTGCAAACATTTCTTTCCTCCTTTCATTCCATCTTGAATTTCTATGAATTTACCCATAGAAAGTGAAACAAATAAGGAGAGATCGAGTGCAATAGTTTATCCAGTGGGATTGTGAATTTTAATGTAATACTCCACACAAATTTCTGATCAGTATTTCAAACAGTCAATTGAATTGAAACCACAGAAAACTTTTCCAATGAAACGATTCTTTCATTCTTTCACAACCTTTTGCTGTATGAAACAGCCCGCGATCCATCATCCAGCATATCACCAAGTTGGCAACAATATAAGATCCACAAATTTTCTTTAGTAATTACACCTTCTGCACATACCCATCTGCGGTGTGCCCAGTGCCATTTGTTGTCTTCAGGCCACAGCACATTTCTTGTTCATGAACTTATGAGCCTAGTTCCTGATCTGTCTGATCAGTTTGAGAAACTTTTTCTGTCACTTCATCCCATCCCCTCAGAACTCTAAATTTATCAATGAAATAAGGCGTTAGACCAAATGATGTAGGATTGGAAGTCGGCCAATCAGCCCATCGAGTCTGGTCCACCATTCAATGAACTCATGGCTGATCTGATAATCCTCAACTCAATTCTTCTGCATTGCCTTGACAAAGCTTCATCGTCTTTCTGATTAAATATCTGTCTGGCACAGTTTGAAAATACACAACAACTCAGCCTCAACAATAGTTTCTGCAAGTAGTTCCACCGATTAACTGGCCCCTGAGCAAAGAAATTACTCCTTATTTCTGAATTAAATAGGCAATATCTAATTCTGAGTTCATGTCCTCTGGTGCTCTCCTCATACCAGAAGGTAAACCACCTGCCCATAATTACCCTGTCAAGGTCCCATGAATATTTACCGTTTATGAATGTTATTATATTATTGCGTGATTATAGAGCTCCCCTCCGCCTCCTTTGTTTCAAGGAGAATAATCCCAGCCCAACCAATCATTCCACGAAGCTCCATTTTCACCAGTGTTGACAACATGTTCGCCCCCGGCAGCCTTCTTTCATATTATTAAGGCAGGCGGAGACATTTATGCGAATAAACAGTTGAAATTTCAAGCATAGACGGGAATTGGAACTTGAAATCAGACAGCGACTGGAATCAGATTAGTCCGCACAAAGACGAAATCGAGTAATGATAACTCTGAGAAATGAGACTCTAAGCATATGCGACTGACATTCAATGGCTTTACTGTAAACATATTACCCTGTGTAATCGTACACAGAGCTATTATTTTGGGCAAAAACGGATAGAAGCTGGCTACATTAACACTTTGACAACAACAACGTGTTCTTGAGACATTTTTTGATTATAAATTCAACTCATTGTTCCTTGAATCCTACATCGTTTGCAAGGTACAAATGAGACGTGGAACATAACTCTCTCCATTTGCCTAGATGGGTGTAACTTCAATAACACTTAAGGAACTGGACACCGTCCCGACAATGCAGTCACTTGAGTGCACCCTCTTCAATTCCTGCAATATTCATTCCCCACACCGCTAAGGCACAATTGCAGCAGAGTGCACCAACTACAAGATGCACAGGAGTAAGTCATTTGGCCATTTTTGACAGAACCTTCAAAACTCAACAGCTGTACTGACTATAAGGACAACGAAAAATAATAAGGAAGATGCAACGAAACGCCACCATTTTTAATTTACCCTCCAATGCCCACAGCACCCTGACTTGGAAAGGAATCAGTGATAAACTCATTGGTGAAACGGTCTTGATGGGCAAAGTTGCATCCTTCAGCCTTCCATATTTTATCTTACATTTTAAAAAAAAATGTTGATTTATGCGGTGACCAGACTTGTGATCAGTCCTTTAGCTGTTCCCTAACCTGATAGTTGCTAAGGTTCTGCTATCAGCCACAGCCTGTGGTCAACAATAGAAAATATCCGAAAACCCTCTCAATCAAATGTTCCCCCTCCAGATTAGAGTGGTGTTGGAGAAGCACAGCAGGTCCGGCAGCATCTGAGGAACAGGAAAAATGGACGTTTCAGGCAAAAGCCCTTCATCAAGAAGGAGATTGCAACATATGGGATGGAGAGATAATTGGGATGGGTGTGTGGCTGGGGAGAAGGTAGCTGAGAGTGCTGTAAGTGGATGCAGATTCGGGGTGAACATGAAATGTCAGAGAAGAAGGTGGAGTGGATAGGTGGGATTGAAGATGCACAGGTGGGACAGGTCAGGAGGACGGTGTTGAGCTGGAAGGTGGGAACTGGGGTAAGGTAGCGGGAGGGGAAATGAGGAAACGGGTGAGGTCCAAATTGATGCCATGGGTTTGAAGAGTCCCGAGGCGGATTATGAGGCCTTCTTCCTCCAGGTATCGGGTCGTGAGGCAGTGGCGATGCAGGAGGTCCATGACCTACATGTCCTCGGGAGAGTGGGAGGGGGAGTTGAAATGTTTGGCCATGGGGCACTGGGGTTGATTCTTGCGGGTATCCTGGAGATATTCAGAGAAGTTCTCTATGAGAACACATCTACTCTCTCCAATTTAGAGGAGACCGCATCGGGAGGAATGTATACAAGAAATGACATGTGTGGAAGTGCAGGAGAAATTTTGATGGATGTGGAAGCTTCCATTAGAGCCTTTTACAGAGGTGAGGAGGTAGATGTGGGTGCAGGTTTTGCAATTCCTGCAGTGACAGGGGAAGGTGTTCGGAGCGAAGGGTGGGTCATTGAAGGGTGCGGACTTGAATGGTAGTCACAGAGCAAACGGTCTTGGCAGAAAGTGGATGGGGTGGGGAGGGGAACATATCCCTGGTGGTGGGATCCGTTTCGAGGTGGCGAAACTGTCGGAGGATGATGTGATTTTTGTGGAGGTTGTTGGGATAGAAGATGAGGACCAAGGGGGTTTTGTCCTCGTTGTGGTTGAAGGTGTGGGGTTCGTGGGCGGAGGTACAGGACATAGATGAGGTGCGTTGGAGGCATTTTCAACCACATAGGAGGGGAAGTTGCGGTCTTTAACGAAGGAGGCCATCTGGTGTGTTCTATGGTGGAACTGGACCTTTGGGAGCAGATGCGATTGAGGTGGTGGAATTGGGAATACAGGGCAACATTTGCGCAAGAATTGGGTTGGGAGGAGGTATAATCCAGATAGCTGTGGGAATAAGTGGATTTGCAAAAAGTGTCAGCAACACTGACCTCGTGGGATATATTTCCCTCCCCACTCGATCCACTTTTCACAAAGACTGTTTCCTCCACGACTACCTCATCAAGTCCTCGCCCTCCAATGACCCACTCTCCCCTCGCGGCACCTTCCCCTGCCATCACAGGAATTGCAAAACTTACATCCACATCTTCCCTCTCACATCCTTCCAAGGCTCCAATGAGCCTTCCACATCCATCAAATGTGCATGTGCACTTCCACACGAGTCATTTATTGCATCTGTTGCTCCCGAAGCGGTCTCCTTTACGTTGGGGCCAACAGACACCTTCTCGCAGAGCGCTTTTGAGAACATTTCCAAGAGACCCGCAACAATCAACCCCAATGCCCCATGACCAAAAACATCAACAACTCGCCCCCCCTCCGACTCTCCCGAGGAATTGCAGTTCCTGGGTCTCCTCCACTGCCATTCCATCACCACTGGACGCCTCATTTTCCACCTCAGGACCCTTCAACCCCAGGGCATCAACGTGGTCTTCACCAGTTTCCTTATCTCCCCACTCCCACGTTATCCGAGTTCCAATTTTCTAGCTTGGCACCATCCTATTGACCTGTCTCACCTGTATAACTTCCTTCCTACCTGTCTGCTCCACCCTCTTCTTCGACCTATAACTTTTAACCCCATCTCCATTCACCTCTTGCACTCTCAGTTAAATTCTTCCCACACTCCCGTTTATCTCTCCACCCTCGAGGCTGCCAGCTTTATTCCTAATGAACAGCCTTTTCCCGAAATGTGATTTTTTTCTGCAACTCGGATGCTGCCTGACCTGCTGTGCTTCTTCAGCACCACTCTAATCTTGATTCTGATTTCCAGCACCTGCAGTACGCACTTCCATCCAACTGATTACCCTGGCGATTGATCTTGAATAGGCCTTTGCTAAAGTTCCAGCATCATTTCCCTGCTCTTATATTCCCATCTGCGGTCAAGAACAGAAAGTATCTCCAACCCCTCGAGACCACTTGATCCCTTGTCTAATCAACTACAAAGATTCGTGAATGTTTACTCCAATTTCTCTTTTATTACTTTAAACCACTCAGTATTCACACTTTTCCCATTGTGCGTCCTCAAATTCATTATCACCCACTTCACTGGATTGAATTCCTTTCAGCACATTTTCTTGCCAATTGTTTCCAATCTCCCTGCAGTCTATGGCTTTCTTCCTCATGGTTAACGACATAACTAATTGTTACCTGATTTGTAAACTGCTAAATGATGGCCACGACAAATAAATATAAATCATTGACCTATATGAGAAAACAATGGAACTCATAGAAGCCATGGTTCATAATCTTGTAGAGGACACCAGAATTGGAGACTGTAAAGAAAGTGATCGAAGTTTCCAGAAGGATCTTAATCCAATGCGTCTTTGGGCTGAAAAAAATCACTTGGAGTTCAATCTGGATAAATGGAAGGTATTGCATTTTGCTACATCAAATAAGAATCAGGCTTATACAATTAGTAATCGGGCGTTGCATAGTGTTGTGGAAAACGAAGGCCAGGGATACATTTAAATATTTATTTTTAGTTTGCTTCACATACAGACAGAATGGTTAAAAAATGGTCATCCTGTCTGCGTTGCACAGTCCTTTGAGCGTAGGAGTTGGTATGTTATGTTGAATTGAATAGGACATTGTTTGAGCTCTCTTCTGGAATACTGCATCCAGTTCTTGTCGCCCAGAAATAGCAAGGAAATTATTCAGCTGGAGTAGGTTAAGAACAGGTATACCAGCGTATGGCTAGTGTGGAAGGTTTGAGTTATAACGAAAGGTTGGATAGGCTGAGAATATTTTCACTCGAGCACTAGAGTTTGAAAGGTGACCTGTTAGAAATTTATAAATTATTGAGAGTTCGGCTCGAGTTAACTGTAACTGTCTTTTCTCCAAGGAGGGACACTTCAAGACGAGAGGGCAAATGTTTTAGGTCAAAAGAGAGAGATTTAAAATAAGACATGAGAGGCTTTTTTAACAGAGGATGGTTGATATTTGCAATTCACTTCCTGAGGCAGTGGTGGATGAAAGTACATTTACAATATTTACAGGATATTTGGATCGATAAATGAATTGGAAAGTTTCCGTGGGATTAGAAAAAAAGCTATTCATTCATACCTAGTCCATTATTTATTGTCCAGAGGGCAGTTCAGAATCAACCACGATATTATGGATCTGGAGTCACATACCAGCCAGACCAGATAAGTCTGGCAGTTTCCTTCCCTGTCAGGCATT
Source organism: Chiloscyllium punctatum (assembly GCF_047496795.1). NCBI lineage: Eukaryota > Metazoa > Chordata > Chondrichthyes > Orectolobiformes > Hemiscylliidae > Chiloscyllium > Chiloscyllium punctatum. Next base: position 97,144,963 of record NC_092750.1, on the reverse strand, counting down.
AGTGAATCAGATCCACTACAACTGATTCAACATCATCATTAGGCTCATCAACTCTAGGTACTTATTGAAATAAAATTCCAGCATCTGCCATGTCAGGATTTGAACACGTGTCCACAGAATTATATCTGGACATTCATATTAACAATGCAGTAATAATATTACAAGGGCATTATTAACCCTTAGCAATTGCAGGAGCCGTCAGATGCGACTCGTTTAGTTTGGCATTTTGTGCAGTATGAGCTGGAAGGAGTGAAAGGCCTGTTTTCATGCTGTTTGAGTCTATGACATTGACGCTATGAAACCGGCAGCTGGTTGGGATTAACAGCAGCATTGACAGTTTAATTGACCTCCGTTTGGTATATGTAATCTTGCTGGTTACGCTGGAGTTTTTAGTGGCCATTGAGCTCTTTCCACACACGGGTCTGTTGACCAGTCTGTTCACAGTTTGACTGAGTAAATGAGTTTCCACTACAGCAGGTATTTGAATCCCGCATTGCCCTGGTTTCTCTGTGAGATCCGTGTATTTGGATCTACCCAGAGTGAACGATTGGTTCAAATCATGTCCACGCAGACGTAAGTCCCGTTGTCCATGTTGTGAATGTGTTTTTATTCTTCCTGATACACTCACAGGGTGTGGATGTCGCTGGTCAGGACAGCATTTGCTGTTCATCCTGATTCGCTGCTGCCTCGCTGCACAAGAGACATGGATTCGATCCCAGTCTCGTGTGACTGCGTGCAGTTTGCACATTCTCTCTTTGATTGTGTGAGTTTCCTCCCACAGTCTAAAGGTGTGAAGGTTACTGGGATCAGCCATCGGAAATGAAGGGGAATGGAATAGGTATGGAGTGTGGGTGGATAGGATGTGCTTCGGAGGGATGGTGTCGAGTGGAATGGGCTGAATGGCCAGCCTACGCACAGTGTCGGCATTCTTGGACTCAGGGTCAGCCATGTTGTTCTGCACCTGGAGTCACACGTAGGCAGGATTGGGTCAAGATGGTAGCATCCCCTGCATAAGGGTCATGCATGAATGGGATTGCAGGAAATTAAAGTCATGTTCTCTGTTCCTGTGGTCAGGCTTTCATTTCAGGTTTTATTCGTCGAACTTTAACATTACCAGTTCCGTGTCTGAGTCCCCAAGAATGACTCGTTTATTATACAACCACAACACCACCTTCTCCAGGTTCCAGCATTTACTGGGAACAAGAAGCTGATCCTGAGCTGATGCAAACATAAACAGCTGCTACTGCCAATGTCAAGAACATTGATCAAAATAGGAAAATGAAATTTCGAACAATGCCACCCCAAATTTAAAGGTCCAACACGCTTTAGATACGCCAGTTGGCTGTATCAACAACATATACTGCTTATGGCTATAATAGAATAAATGGGGGCAAGTATTCCCTTCCGCCCCGCTTTTGACCAGGAGCATTCCCAATCTCAGAAATACATGCGCCTCTCTCCCGTCATTCCATCCCAACTTTCAATTGGATCTTCTTGGCTGCTTCACACAGTTTCCCTGATTCCGGGTGTGGGACTGGAATTAAGTGTGATTGTGTGCAGCAGTTGGTACTGCCTTGTGTGGGCAAAGTGATGGCGTAGCCGATGGTCAACTATAATTCTCTTGAAGTATACGTTTCAACAATATCCTGCACTGTCCCATGAGTTTGGAGAGTTTCATTAATCCCATTCTCCAGTACTCTTATTCATGGAATCTCCACAGTCTCTGGGGACGTTAAAGTTAAAGATTCAGCCCATTCTGAGTTCCCACATGACTGTCGCTAAGTCCTGATATTGTGTATTCTTCCTGACATTTCCTCTGCTACCATTCTGGCTTCAGTTGGCAAGTGTGGTCTGTGGAGTGCTGCAACCATTTAGTATTTCGTTTTCTGCGTTGGGATTGCTGCGACTTCGTATCGAATCCACATCATAGCGGTCAGTTCTCTCAAAGTTTATCTTTTGATGAAACACGGTAAGAAATAACTCGTTTTTCCATGATAATGTTCTCCGAGGTGATGATTTGTTTTCCATCGAATTTCGTTCTCTGATATTTCAGCGTTTCATGTATCAGGATTTAAACCCAAAAGTTCTCGAAGATGTCCTTCCCTCCCACTCGCCCTCACTCTCTTTTCCGTCCCTCGTCCCATTTGACTTAGGCATTGCACAATCTAACATACACTTTCACGTTGATACCGTCCAGTCTATGCCATTGCACTTACTGTTGCTGGGCGACCATGTCCCAATCTCTTCATTGGCACCTTCAAATCATTCGATCCGTTTGGATATCGTGGCTGTGAGATCAATTCTCTTTTAGCAGCTTTTACTGACATGGACCAGAGATTATTGGAGGTTCAATAAATGAGCACAGAGAATAATTGGGGAAAAGCGACTCCATTGGAAAAGATCAGCCATGATGGCTTTCTGCAATATCCTACTGGTATTATTGCTGGATTGTTAACACAAAAGGCCAGGTCACATTCTGGTGAGACAGGTTCGATTCTCACCACACCACGCCGGTGGTAGAATATAAATGCAAGAAATACCTCCAATTAAGAATACGCTAAACCCGTTGTCTGAAAAGCCCATCTGTTTCACTAAAGGCGTTGAGGGATGGAATCGGTCGTCCAGAACTGGTCTGGCCTCCATGTGACTCCAGACCGCTAGGCAATATATGCTGCAGAGCCACACTGCATGCTGGCACAGAATGTAAAAAAAGGTTCAATTTGACTCCACCTCGACAATTATCTGCAATTCACATGAGTCCAGGGATGTGATCACACTGGGAAAGGTGCAGGAGAGATTCACTCGGATAGTGTCTAGGCTGAAGAGATTTGGTCATGAAGAGAGACAGGACAGACTGGGGTTGTTTGTCACGGTGCAGAGGCATTTGTGAGAAGGCATGGTTCAGATGTACAAAATAATGAGGGGTGTGGATAAGGTAGACTGAAAGTAACGTTTCCCATCGACGGAGAGATCGATCACAGGGGGGCCGAAATTTAATGAGAAAGACAGAAAGGTATAAGTCGATGTGTGGAAAAGCGGTATGGGCCGGCAGGTGTTGCAATTTGCAGCACTGTGTCTGTAAGTGTCAGAGAGGCAGGAACCCTTAGAACCTGAAGAAATATTCAGATGTGAATATGTTCTGCCAATAGCTATAAGGCTATGGGCTAAACGATTCGAGTCGTTAAGCAGTTGTTTTTGACAAATGGAGTCACAACGGGCTGAGGGGTCTCCTTTGAAACTGTTGTCCTCGGTAGTATAGCGGTTCGTGTCGCCGCATGTTATGCGGGAGATAGGAGATCAATTACTCGATGGGGCAGTGCAAATGTTTTAAAACTGTCGCTAATATCTAAAGTGCGGGTTATTAATGCCTGTCCTTCCATTCTCCATCGGACATGTCACAGGAAGGACAGTGCTGTCTGAATCAGTGTGGGGAAGGACTGCAGCTCCTGGCGAGACAGTGTCAGTGAAAGTACAAACACGTGACTTCTGCAACCTGATGCTTCACTGAACTAAACTCCAATTCTGGTGCGGTTCAAACCCACAAACCTTGAATAGCAAAGTTACCAAATTTGTAGAAATCTAACACACTTTTCATGGCACCACAGAGCTGAAGTAGCCACAATTTTACTGCACCCAAAGTTGTGGTTGTCGTGGAGGAAATGTCAACAATCACCAGGAGATTACGGAGAGTTTTTCAAGGAGAAGATCTTTTATTTGCAAACAAAAACCGAGCCACTCAGAAAACAAATTCTTGAATCCCCCCCGAACCTCAGGGTCCATGGCATAGAGTCATAGAGTCATTGAGATATGCAGCATGGAAACAGAACCTGCTGTCCAACTTGTCCATGCCGACAAGATATCCCAACCCAATCTAGTCCCACCTGCCAGCAACTGGTCCATATTCCTCTAAACCCTTCCTATTCACATGCCTCTTAAACGTTGAAATTGTACCAGCCTCCACAACATCATCTGGCAACTCATTCCATACACGTCCCACCCACTGTGTGAAAAAAAGTTGCCCATTAGGTCTCTTTTTTTATCTTTCCACTCTCAAACTAAAAGTATGCCCTCTAGTTCTGGAATCCCCGCCCCAGGAAAAAGACTTTGTCTCTTTATAATGTCCATGCTCCTCATAATTTTGTAAACCTCTATCAGGTCATCCCTCAGCCTTCGACGCTCCAGGGAAAAGAGACCCAGCTTGTTCAGCCTCTTCCTTTAGCTCAAATCTTCCAACCCTGGAAACATTCTTGTAAATCTTTCTGAACCCTTCCAAGTTTCACAACGTCTTTCTGGTAGGAAGGAGACCAAAACAGCACGCAATATTCCAACAGTGGCCTAACCAATTTCCTGTACAGCTGCAACATGACCTCCCAACTCCTGTACACAACACTCTGACCAATAAAGGAAAGCATACGCCTTCTTCACGATCTTATCTACCTGCGACTCCACTTTCAAGGAGCTATGAACCTGCACTCCAAGGTCTCTTTGTTCAGCAACACTTCCTCGGACCTTACCATTAAGTGTCCAAGTCCTGCTAAGATTTGCTTTCCCAAAGTGCAGCACCTCGCATGTATCTGAATTAAACTCCATCACTTCTTCCCTTTTCTTGAATCATGTTTTTTTAGCTTATCAAAATGGCCAACGGTGTTAGTCAGAATTACCTCATTTCAACTATACAATAAACCAATCGTGTTAGTTCCCATTATCGTTCTACTTCTCCCACTATGCTTTTTCATAATTCTACTTAATATTATTCTACTGTGACCATAAGGTATTCTACTGCCACCTGTGCTGCAATGATCTTCCATCCCAGACTAACCTGTCATGATTAGAAATTTAGCTACCCTATCTACCACAATGTTCTCCTGTCCCAAGCTGACTCGACAAACTACTGATTAGATATTTAATGTCATGTCCTGCTACAAGCGTCTCAAGCAGGCTGACTCTACTATCAATTTATTATTTAAAGTCATGTCCTAAGTATTTATTGTCACGACTTGTCCCAGCCTGCCATGATGATATTTAGTAGGCGAGTCGGACGTTATTAATTGTTATTATCTCAGCCTGCCATAGTAACCTTTCAGCCCAGTCTGACTCTGCTAATTGGTGTAGCAGAATTCCACTATTCTTATCCCTTCCTGCCACACTGGCCCCATCCTGCCCCAGTGATCTTTTGACGCGTGTAGCATTCCGCAGACCCCTTGTAACAGATCATCAGTAGTTTCCATGTCTTTACCCTTTCCATGTTTTCATGCTCTGTATTTTCTGTACAGTGTTTGGATTTTTCATCAGACTTCTATTTATCTTCACCCCACTTTCTCGTACCTGGTCCTTATCCATGTGTGCTCTAACTTCTCAAGTATTCGGCTAAATACCCCTGACGAATAGCTTTACCACACGTTCAAACAGTGAATTCCAACGAAACAACACTCTCAGAGTGAAAACGTTCTTCCTATCTCTCCTCTGAACATCCTCTTACTGGGGTTTGACGGAGATCCCTGGTTGTTAACGCTTCTCATAAGAAGTTTCTTCCTATCACACATATCTATCCCTTTAATGTGCAGCTTAATCACTTCTTCGAAGACTCAGCCCTCCCTGCTCTCAGAGAAGGCGCCTGAGCTGAGCTCGTCTGTATTCGCCATGGCGATAGTGTCGTGCTGGAAAAGTATAGTAAGTCATGCAGTATCCGAGGAGCTGGAGAATCGACGTTTTCTGGCATAAGTCTTTCATCAGAAATGAGTCTTGTGGGTGGGGACTGAGAGGTAAATGGGAGGGGGTTGGGGTTGGGTGTAAGATGGCTGGAAAAGCGAATGGTGAATGGAGGCAGGGAGAAGGTGATCAGTCAGAGGGCAGGGAGATGAATGGGTCCGGAGGGTGGTTCTGAGTTTGAATGTTTCAGACTGTGATAATGTCGGGGGAGGGGAAATGAGGAAGCCGCTGAAATCTACATTTATCCCGTGTGGTTGCAGGGTCCCAAGGCAGAACATGAAGCGTTCATCTTCGAGGCGTCAGGTGGTAACGGTTTGATGGTGGTTTCTGCCCGAAACGTCGATTGTCCTGCTCTGCAATTCTCATGACAGGAGAGATGTGAAAACCAAGGACTGAAAAAAAAGGAGAAAAACGTATAGATTTAGAATTTATGGAAGTCGACACACTGCAGACAGAAACCATTTGGCCAGTTGAATCTGCGCTGGGCCGTGGAAGAGATCCACACTCCCCCACTCTATCTTTCTAAACCCGCATTTGTGATCCCGCTACAAAAATAGAAATTACTCCAAAAGCTTAGCAAGTCAGGCAGCATCAGTGGAGGGAAATTAGAGTTATCATTGAGAATTCAAAACATTTCCGAGGAAGGGTCTGTTGTCCCGAAATGGTCATTCTGTGTTCCCCGAGCTGCAATTCTGACTTTTGTCTCTTATTTACAGCACTTACAGTCCATTCAGATTTTGTTTGCCATGTACCAGAATTGCACACCTTTGCACTGTGGGAAGGAATCGGAGCAGCCAGAGGAAACTCACACGGGAGAGAGAGAGCAGGAGTGTGCAAATTCCACTCAGTAAGTCACACAAGACTTGAATGAAGCCGGGTTTCTGACGCTGAATGGTACAGTTTCACTCACTGAGCCCTCCCAATATACCAGCGCACGTCCTGGAAGCGAATTGAACCCGACCTCACGCAGTGACAGGCGGTGGTACTACCCAGGAATTCTGTGCAAAAAAAAGCCTATTTGTTAATACTGGAAATTAACATTCGCTTAACTATCCGAACTCTTTTTTTAAAATTACTTGGCCTATAGCCTTGTATGTGTTATCACAAATTCACATCTGAAAACTTCTGAAAGTTATGAACATTTCTGCCTCTGCAAACTTTGCATGCACTGAGTTCCAGATTTTATTCAATGGCTGTTTCAAAACATTTGGCTGCACATTCACTCAAATCTTTCCTCTTCTATTTTTATATCTATGCCACCCTACCCTCCCCCCGTGATCGATCTCACCATCTTAGAGAAACGTTTATTGCAATCGACGCCGTCCATATTCTTTATTATTTTGTACATCTCAATCATGTTTCCTCTCAATTTCTTCTGCTGAAAGAAAAACGCCTCCAGTTCATACAATTTCTCTTCATAACTGAAACTCTTCTACCAGACAATATTCTGGTAAATCTCTGCTGCATCATTTCCAGTGCTATCATATCCGTGCTATCATGCGAATTGCAGAACTGCACACAATAGACAAGATAGAGCTAACTGAGCAAGTGAAATAAATGACGTAGAAGTCTACAGAAAGAGGTAGTTTCGAATAAAGTTTCTTTTCCTCAGTGCTGCCCTGTGTCCTTTTCCAGAGCCGGATGTTCCAATAATCTCTGGTCTATGTGGTAAAAGCTGCTACATGTGAATTGATGTCACAACCTTTGTATCGAAATCTATTGACTGATTTGAACACGGACACGTGTTTCTTCTATGATGGCACAGAGGCGCAAGAAATGCCAAAGCTGGGAGTGCTCCTGGTCAAAGGTGGGGAGGAGGATCATATTTGTCTCCGTTTATTAGATTATTAAAATACAACAGCAGCATTAACCGCACTGCAGAGTAGCTCAGCTGAAGCGTGCTGGAGCCTTAAGCAAGAGGTCAATTAATTGAAAGCATTCTCTGAAATTTTCCTTAACAATGCGCTGTTTTGTTACTTTGACAGTAATACCTGTTTTTGATCACATCGTCTCCACATCAGCCGCTTGCTCCCAGTAAACACTCCAACCCAGCGTACATCACTTACATTCCGACACAGCCACATATTATGTTCTCATTCCCTCTGTGATAATTAGAATTGACAATGTCATTCTCTGAGATGCAGCAATGTAACATGAAGTTGGCAGAGTATTAACAAAGAAGAACAAAGAACACAGAGAAAATTCACAGCCCAGGAACAGACACTTGGGGAGTTGGGGAGTTGAAACAATAGCAGTGAGGATTCTGAGTGGTGTACAGGAAAAAAAGAGATCTTGGAGTAAACATTCAGAGATCCCTGAAGATTGTTGGACAGGGAGATCAGATGTTTGTGAGGCTTTTTGGATATTTTCTATTGGTGACCACAGGCTCAGGATGATATTCGATCTTTATCAAACGCCAGTTTAGGGAACAACTTAAGGAATGAGCACAAGTCTGGTCCATGCAATAATCAACATTTTTAAAAATTGTAAAATAAAAGGTGGATGGCTAAAGTATAAGTCTTTGCCCATCAAGACCGCTTCATCACTCAATGAATTTACCACTGATTCCTCTCCAAGTCATGCTGGTATGTGCCTTGGAGGGTAATTTGTAAATGGTGACGTTTCAGTGCATCTTCAACCTTGTCGTTATAGTCGGTACAGTTTTTGAGCTTTGACGGTTGTGTCAACAAAACCTGGATGACTTACTTCAGGGAATCTTCTAGGAGGTGCTCTCTGCTGCAATTGCGCCTTAGCAGTTCAGGAAATAAATATTCCGGTGTTGAACAATGTACACTTATGTGACTGTGTTGTCGTGGAGTGTGTCCAGTTCCTTCAATGGTATTGAAGCGACACCGACCTAGGCAAATGGAGAGGGTTCTGTTACACATCTAATTTGTGCGTTGCAGACGATGTAGCCTTCACGGTGAGAAGAGTTGAATTAATAATCAAACAAAGTCGACCGACGGACATTATTTTGGAGTCCACTTCTTTATATAGGCGATCAGGTTCCATTTCTCCTAAATACTAGCTCCCAGGACGATTACACGGAGGAATTCAGCTACAATGAAGCCTTTAAAGGCCAATCGAATATGATAAGATTCACATTGGTCAGAGTAATCATTGCTGTATTTGGTCCTTCTGTACATCAATCCGATTCCAATCACTTTCTGACTTCAAGTTCCAATTCCGTCTGCGCCTGAAATTTCAACCCGTTTCCTCGCCGAAATTTCTTCAGCTTTCGAAATAAATATATGGACGCTGCAGGGTACAGCAGATATTTAGAGGGATGTTGCCAACTCTGTATCAAATGGAGCTCGTGAACTGATTGTTTAGGCTGGGCTTTTTCTCCTCGAAACAAAGGAGGTGGAGGGGAGAATTATAAACGTTCAATATTCGTGGAATCTTGACTGGGGAGAAACGGGCACGTGGTTTTCCCCATGCTGTGAGGAGAGCACCAGAGGACATAATCTCAGAATTAGATATTGCCCATTTAATTCAGAAATGAGGAGTAATTTCACAGGGACCAAAAAAATCTGTGGCATTTTTCAGCAATCGCTGTTGAGACTGTGTTGGTGGGCATTTTCAAACTGTGCCAGATAGTTAATCAGAAAGATGATAAAACTTTGTCGAGGTAAGTGAGCAGAAAGTAATTAAAGATTATCAGATCAACCATGATTTCTTTGAATGGTGGTGCAGACTCCATGGGCTGAATGGCAAACTTTCACTTGCTTAACATTTGGTCTAACGCCTTATTTTATTCATAAATTCAGAATTGTGAGGGAATGGGATGAAGTGATAGAAAAGGTTTAATAAACAGATCAGACAGATCAGAAACAACACTCATAAACTCAGGAGGAAGAAATGTGCTATGACCTGGGGGCAACAAATGACACTGGGCCCAGCACACGTGGTTGTGTACTGAAGCTGTGATTGCTGAAGAAAGTTGGTAGACCTTAGACAGTTGGCAAGTCAGCGATCACGCTGGATGATGGATCATTGTATGATTCACACACAGCAGAAATTTGTGAAAGAATGAAAAGTTCATCTCATTGGAGAGGTTTTCTGCGGTTCCAATGCCGAATGACTGTTTGAATAACTGATCAGATCATTGTGTGAAATGTTAGTTTAAAATACTCATGAACGACCCCACTGGATAAACTTGCGCTCCGTTCTCTTGTTATTTGTTTCTCTTTCTTTCGACGAAAATTCATAGAAAGACAAGATGGAATGTGGGGCAGAAAGAAAAATGCGTTCAATCTCATTACACCAATTGAATCCAAAATTGAATGGAATGACCGCTCTCACTCATCATTTCGACTTTAATGTGGTGTCGATTATTCCTGAATCTCCTGTGCAGTGAACAGCAAGAACAAGATCCTCGAACCAGTGTATACCAGAGGTGCAAAGAAAAACTGCTGGACCGGTTTGTGAAGTTAGCAACCAGAGTGTGCCTCTAACCCGTGAATGTGGAGCACAGTGGTATAACCACCCACCATCATAAATCGCTCAGTCTCCTCAGTTCGATTTGTAGAGGTGTGACTTGTAACCTCATCAGGTTACATGTGGTGAAAGTCATGGAAATTTCCAGAGTGGAATCGAATCCACACCATGGTGTTTCTGCTTTCACCAGAATTGTAATAACAACAAATATCAATAAATACCCATGTTCGCAGAATGAATAGCTGTTATTGATACATTCTGAGTCAGAACTGTGTCAGAGTGAAACATAGAACAAGAATTTTCCGTCATCTTCTCACCTACGTTTGACTCGTAATTTCTTCAGTCACTTTCTCTCTCACGTGAAGAAGAAGCCATGGAGGGGGAAATAAAGGAGATGTTGTGGCTCAATGACCTTTCTCATATTGCTCAACCTGAATTAGATTGAATTCCAAGAAACACTGTTTTGTTCATTTCATTTTATTTTTGCTGCAACCTCACAATGTTCATTGTAATAATCGGAAGTGAATTAGACTTATCTCATTGGAATGATAAATGATGTATTCAAATTTGCTCCGACTTTATTTCAGCTTAAGGAAAATACTGCTTAGAGAAACAAAGGGTTAATTTGCAAAAGAAAACCCAGCAGTTTTATTGCTCGTTGCTTTGGCAGATTTCACCGAGTATTAAATAGACCAAACATCATGGTGTTTGATCTCACATACTTAACGCATTTGATTAAAGCTGGGGGTATATCTCCAAGCAACTGAGCACTTCCTTTTCATTATGTAATATTTTCCCTTCACAATAAGAAAATCCACTCAGTTCCATTTACAATGGTTTAGGTGGAATATTCTGCCAAATCCTTCAAAATACAGGGTTTTTGGAACTGAATCTTATTCAACTGCACGCGTTCACGAAATGTCTTTATATTTAAAGTCAACCAACTTAGGCATTTTTTCCCTGCAACTTCTGACCAACTACATCCCACCCCAACACCTTTATCTAGCCACACCCTGTCTCTCTCCTTGTGAAATTTATTCCTTGTGCGTCACCAAATGTGCCTTTCCAAATATTTTGAAAAACAGATTATCAGAGTGGGAGCGATTCTGCTCTCATCATTTCTTTGTCCTTCAAAGGTTTTATCAAAGGCTTTGAATGCCTGACGTCGAGATGTTTACTTAATTGAAAGAGGGGATTTTCCACCGATCTACTCTGTCCAAATATTTCATAAGCCCCATTAAGTCTTCCTTAGTACAGGGATAACTGTTGTAAATTTTCCAAGGCAACAAGTGAATAAAATGTTATCCTCAGTACACCCCGTCAGCATCGTCTCTCATGGTGTTACACCCCATTATTTACCGTCATTACCCACTCCGATAGAATCACAGAATCCTACAGAGCAGAAAGGGCATTTACGTCAATCGAGCCGGTGTCGACACCCTGAAGAGCATCTCACCCAGACCTAGTTCTCCTTCCTATTCCCGTGTATTTCACCTGAAGAAGGGGCAGCCGTCTCCCTTACGATTTCAAATAAATCTGTTGGACTATAACCTGGCGTTCTGTGCATTTTGACCTTGTCCCCGCTTAACCCATGGTTAATTCACTCTTAACATGCTTTATTAAATCCCTGGACACGAGAAGGAAATTTAATTTTGCCAATCAACCTAACCCTCCGAGCGAACAGCAGTGCGAATTACTGACACAATGTTCCATCACCGTGAGCAAATGGTGGATCATTTTTATTAGCTATATACCCTGGTAACTCAGCCTCATCAATGCAAATCAACCCAACTTCAATGTATCGAAACATTACCCTCTACTCTACAATTTCATTCGTGCTGCGGGAAGTGTTTCTGCACTTATATTTGAATGCTTTTATCCTGTTTATTCCTCACCTTCGTGCTTCCGGTAAACATTTCAATCCGGAACAAGTCTGTCAAATGGTTTTCATTCCATCACAGTCACAAGATGCAGCTTGCAAAAGTCACATGTTTGCACGTTCACTGACACTCTGCCTCCCTGAGAGCTGTGGCCTTTCCCCACCATGAATCAGGCAGCAGTGTCCTACCTGTGACATGCCACATCGAGAATGGAAGGACAGGTATCGATACCCGCACTTGGAAATGGAGTGACAGTTTTAAAATATTTCCACTATCCCCAGCGGAGAACTGAGCCCTCTGGCAGGCGGGAACACAAACCATTATACTACCAAGGACAAGAGTGTCAAAGAAGGCCCTTCAGCTAATTGTGGCCACACTAGTCAAAAACAACTGCTTAATGAACCGAATCCCATTTCAATATATTTATCCCACAGCCTTATCTGTTTTGGCATCACACATTCACATCTGAACATTTATTCAGGTCATTAGGGTTTCTGCCTGACTGAACAATACAGACAACGTATTCCAAATTCCAACCCCCCCTCCACTCCCCTCCCCCCGCGCTGGCTGATAAAGCTTTTCCGCACATCTTCTCAAACTACTCAGCCTTTTTCCTTAAATCTCTGGCCCCTGCTGATCGATGCCTCCATCAATGGGAAACTCGTTCAGTCAACCCTGTCCATGCCCTAACTCGATCATGTCTTGTCTACATCTCCTTTGCACTGCGACAAACACTCCACTCTGTCCTGTCTTTCTTCCTAACTGAAACTCCTCAGCCCAAACAATATCCCAGTAAATATCTCCTGCAATTTTCTCAGTGTTATCACATCCATGCTATAATGTGACTTGCAAAACTGCACAACAACACTCTTGTGTGAGCCTAATGAGCAGTTGTTTTAAAATTTCTGAATTAGTATGAGGGCGATTCTGGCTAAGCAGAATTTATTACCCATTCCTAATTTCCCAGAAAGCAGTTGAGACTCAACCATATTGCTATGAGTCTGAAGTCACATGCAGCCCAGACCAAGTAAGGATAGCAAATTCCATCCCGGAATGACATCAGTGAAACAGATTTTTTTTCAACAATTGTCAATGGATATATAGTAGTCATTAGATTCTTCATTGCAGATATCTATTGAATCCAAATTTGACGATTATGGTACGGTGGGATTCAAGCTCGAGTACCCAGACTATTACCTCAGTCTCTGGATTATCAGTCCTATGAAATTATCACCAGACCAACACAGAAAACCACAAAGCTGATCTTTTCCAATAAAGTGTCTTTTCACCTAAACTGCCCTGGGTCTTTTCCATGAGCCTGACGCTCCAATTGTCTCTGGTCAGTAACAGCTGCTACATGGGGATTGATTTCACAACCCCGGTATCCAAATGGATCGATTTGTTTGAAGGCCCCGATGGTGGGATTGGGGCACGTTCACTCAACAACAGTGACCGCAGCAGCAGCACAGACAGAACAGTATGAATGTGAAAGAGAGTGATAGATTGGGCATTGCCTCAGAGAAATGGGAGGAGGGACGGAAAGGAGGTTTAATGATCGTGGGTAGAAGGGAAATCTCCGACAACGGGTGTGTTTGTATCCTGATATATGAAACGCAGAGATGTGAGCGAGCGGTATTTGAAGGTAAAACAATTAATTTCTTCGCATTTATCACAAAAAAAGACAACGGAGGGAACACTTAGTGCCATGATTTGGTTTCAAATCGAGGTTGCTGTGGTCACAATGCAAAATACCGACAACCACGATCACAGTAACAACAGAACAGGATGCCTGCAATCAGCAATAAGTATACTAGCAGAGGAAATGTTCGGAAGAACAGCAAGTGTACAATATCAGTACTCAGCTAACAGTGACAGATATGTGGGAGCTGAGAATGAGCTGAATCTTTCAGTTCGATGTCTTCAGAGGCTGTGGAGATCCCTTGAATGAGAATGTTGAAAATTCAGATTGATAGCTTTTGACAAAACATCAAAGACTCAGGGGACAGTACAGGATATTGTTGAAACGTATGCTTCAATAGCATTTTAGGTAACATCGGCGACTTCACCAGCTTCCTAAAGTTGTAATCAGTGTTGCAGATAATCACACACAATCCCAGTTCCCAGCCTCGGAATCAGAGAAACTGCAGCACAGCCGCCCAGATCCAAACGGAAATGGGATGGGAATGAGTCACGGAGTTACTCTCTCGCTCCAGTGATGCAATAGGTGAGCGTGCAGTCCTTTTATGATGGTCTGGAGACGGAAGAAATTCCTAGATTGAGTGTGCTACTGATCAAGGAAATGGTTGTCCCGTTTATACTCTCATGGCGATCTACAGTGCATCTTGCTAAGACAGCTGAGTGGCACAACTGGAACGTGAAATTTGCAGTGGTGGGTTTAAAAGATGATTTTGCTATTTGGATCTGTGTTTCCGACACTGGCGGTGGCAGCTATATTTGCTTGCATCAGCTCAGTGTCAGTTTCTTCCACACAGTCAAAACTTCAACCTGGAGAAGGTGGTGTTGGGGTGATATTTTAAACTGGTCATCCTTGGAGACTGGGACACGGAAACGGTGATGTTTAAGTTCGACAAATAAAACCTGGAATGCAAGCCTGACCTCAGGAACAGAGATAATAAATTTAATTTCCTGCAATCCCATTCATTCATGTCCCTTATGTAGGGGATTCTACCATGTTCACCCAGTTCTGCCTACGAGGGACTCCAGGAGCAGAAAAACATGAGCTTACCCTTAATTCAGGAATCCCCGTCATGTGTGGAAGCAGGCAAGTCGGCCCTTCCAGTCCACACGGTCCATCCGAAGCGCATCCCACCAGACCCCACGGTATTCCCTATCCCATAAGCCTGTATATCGCATTGTTTATCCCTGTAACTGGCACATTTTTGGTCAGAGGGAGAAATAAAAACGCAAACACACAGAGAATGTGCAGTCTGCGCACAGACAGATACCCGAGGCTGGGATCACACCCGGGTTTGTGGTGTAGCCAGACAGAAATGAACAAGGGGCAAAGAATAAATGTTGTCCTGACCACTGATATTCACACCCTGTGGGTGAATGAGGAAGAATGAAAACACATTCACAACTTGGAAAACGGAATTTATATCTGTGTGGACACGATTTGAAAGGATCGTTCACCCTGGGTTGTAAAAAGGACACTGATACGACAGAGAAAGCAGGGCAATGTGGGAACTGCAGGAAGAGATTCAATTACGCACAGAAGTTGAAATTTATTTAATCAGTAACACTGGGGAGAGACCGTTCACCAGTCCCGTGTGTGGGAAGGGATCACTGAGCAAAACAACCTCCGGAGACTCCAGCAGGATTACATATCCCATCAGGTGTTCGATTATGGTGTCAGTGCGGTTATTAATCCCAACCAGCTATTTGTTCCGTAGCGTCAATCATAGAGTCATACAGCATGAAAACAGCCCTGTCAGTCCAACCAATCCATGCTGAACGTGCTGCCAAACTAATCTTGTCCCATCTGTCTCCTGTTGAACCAGCTGAGTGGTTATAATGCCCTTGTAGTTTTATTATTGTGTTGCTCATCCAAAAACCCAAGTAATATTTTGGGGACAAAAGGTTTAGGTCCTGGCATGACAGATGGTGGAGTTTGAATTCAATAAGCACCTGCAATTGAAGTGTCTCGTGGTGACCTGAATCAGTTGTGTGGAAAATCCCATCCGATTTCGGGAAGCAAACTGTCATATTCAGCTGCTCTGTCCCACATGAGACTCCAGATGGATAATATCGTGATTGCCTCTTTACTGTCCTCTGGGAAATAACTGATGTGCTAGGCATGAATAAATTTCTTTTAAAAATCCCACTTTCCCATTCATTTTTGGATCCCATTGTCCTTTAAATGTTGCAAATGTACCCTCATCCATCACTTCCTCAGCAAGTTAATTGCGCACGTAAAACACCTACTCTCGAAAAATGCCTCACATGTCTTTTTTTTAAATCTCTCTCCATCTTGAACATATGCCCTCTCGTCTTGAAATTACCCTGCTGGGAAAAGGCAGCTATGGTGAACTCTAAGTTACCTCTCATAAACTTCCATCAGGTCGCCGCTCAAACCCCTAACCTAGAGTAAAAACAGTCGCAACGAGGGGACCGTGAGAACTGCAGATGAGAGATCAGAATCGAGTTTGTTGTGCTGGGAAAGCACAGCAGGTCAGGTAATATTTGAGGAGCTTGAGAATCGATAATTCGGGCAAGAGCCTGATGAGCGACACTTGTGCGAAAATTTGATTCTCCTGCTCCTCGGATGCTGCCTAACTCGTTGTGGTTTTCCAGCCCCCAAATCTCGAATCTGAAAATAGTCTCAGCCTATCCAGCTTTTCATTAGAACTCAAACATTCCGTACACGGCAATATGCGTGTATACCTTTTCTGAACCTGCTCCAGCTCAATAATATCATTCCTACAACTGGGCTACCAGAACTGGACATAATATTCCAGAAGTGGCCTCACCAATGTCCTGAAAAGTTTAAACTTAACGTCCCAACTCGGGTATCCAAAAGACTAAGTAATGAAGGGAAGTAAGTTAAATGCCTTTGAACCATCCTGTCTGTAGGTGATGCAAACTACAAGGAATTATGTACCTGAATCCCTAGCTTCCGTGTTCTCCAACGCGACGTAAAGCCCTTCTCCTTTTGCTGTATCAAAATGGAATACCTTCCACTTATCCAGATTGAACTCCATGTTACATTTTTTCAGTCCAACGACTCATTGGATTAAGATCCTTTTGAATCTTAGGTAATCTTCTTCATTGTCTACAATACTGATGTCGCCTGCAAACTTACGAAGCACGCCTGCTGTGAGATCCAAGGCTTTCTCATATACATCACTGATTCATATTTACTTGTAGTGGCCGTGATTTAGCAGTATGCAGATCATACAACAGTTAATCATGCAATTAACCATGAGAAAGAAAGCCGCAGACTGCAGGGAGATATCAAACAATTGGAAATAAAAAATGGTGAAAGCAAATCATTCCAGGGAAGTGGGTGATAGTGAAGTAAAATCAAACTTCAAACCAGCCGCCCTCGCTCCAGTTGTGGCACTCAGTTATCTCAGCAAATGCACTGTCGATTGCTATTTTATAATAACGGGAACAAATTTTCCCTTCTGCCCCGCCTTTGACCAGGAGCACTACTAACCTCGGAATTGCTTGCACCTCTAAACCGTCATAGAAATGACGTGCATTCACCGGTCATATCACTTGAGCCATTGAGTATCTCATTCCTATCCCGATTTCAAGTTGGACCTTCTCAACTGCGCCACTCAATTCCTCTGATTCTGGGGCTGGGAATTGGGACTCTGTGGCAGCAGGGGTTACTGACTTCTGTGGGGAGCTGGTGAAAGAGCCGATGTTAAACTGCATTGCTATTGCAGCACACATTTCAACAAAAGCTACACTGTTTCCGGAGTCTTTGATTTTTTAGAGAAATCTATTTGTCTCAGCCTTCAGCATATTAATGATGGAATCACCCCAGCCACTTAGTGCACTGAAGTTAAAGGGCCAGCCCATTTTGAGTTCCCACATATCTGACACTGTTCGCTAAGCACTGATATTGTGCATTTGGTGTTCTGCATAACATTTCTTATGATACTGTACTTATTGCTGCTGCATGGTATGCTCATCTGTGGGGTGCTGTGATCCTATAGTGGTTAGTGCTCTGCGTTGTGGCCACAGCAACCTCGATTCGAATCCGAGTTACGGCAGCAATCGCTCTATTTGTCCCAGTCTTTTGTGAAACACAAAGGAATCAGTTATTTTAACATAGTAATTTTCTCCAAAGTGATGACTTTTTCCTTCAAGTTCTGCTCGCTCACATTTCTGAGTTTCAGAATTCAACTCCACCCGTTCTCAGAGATTTCTTCCCTCCTCTGAACTAACCGAACTTTCCATCCCATACCCCCATTTCCTTAATTTGGGGATGCCGGTGTTGGACTATGGAGTACAAAGTTAAAAATCACCCAACACCAGGTTATGATCTTATATGTTTAATTGAAGCACTAGCTTTCGAAGCGCTGCTCTTTCATCATGTGTTTGTGGAGTCATTTCCTATTTCACTAAGGCATTGCAGAATCTAACACTGACTCTCACGTTGATGCCTATCAGTCTGTGTGGCTGGGGCCACTGTTGCTGGGTGAACGTGCCCCAACCCCACCATCGGGACCTGCAGACCATTTGATCCATTTGGTTACACTGTTGTGAGATCAATACTCATGTAACAGCTTTTACCGACATGGACCAGAGATTATTGTGGGGTGATGGGGTGATGTGGTGTGGTGTGGTGTGGTGTGGTGTGGTGTGGTGTGGTGTGGTGTGGTGTGATGTGGTGGGGGGGGGGGCAGCCAAGCTCAGGAAAATGGCACAGGACAGTATTGGGGAAAAGCGACTTAATTGGATATGATCAGTTTCACTGCTTTTCTGCAATGGCCGAGCGCTATTACCACTGAACACTGAACTGTTAATTGAGACACCAGAGACCTGGGTTTGACTCCGACCATGCTAGGTGGCAGAATTTGGATTCAATAAATATCTGGAAATACGAATCTAATAACTCCTGTCAATCCATAGCCAATTGTTGAAATAAACAAAACCATCTGACGTCATTTAAGGAATGAAACTGCCATTCTTACATGTTCGGGCCTCCATGTGACTCCAGACTCACTACAATATGATTGAATCTCAACTACCGCTGTGCAATTAGGGACAGCAATAAATACTGTCGAGCCAGCGACGCCCTCATACTGTAATAGAATCGTGATAAAAAGTTCATTCGGCTCCAGCTAGATTACTGTGTGCAGTCCTGCCACTCACAGAAGAGCATGGATGTTATCGCACTGGGAATATTGCAGGAGTGATTTACTGGGATATTATCTGGGCTGAAGAGTTGCAGTTGTGAGGAGAGATTGGACAAACTGGGGTTGTTTCTCGCCGAGCCGAGAAGATTGGAGAAGACATGACTGAGATGTACAAAATAATGAGGGATAGGGTGAGGATAGACTGAAAGAAGCGTTTGTTATTGTTGGAGGGATCGAACACTGAGGCCAAGAGATTTCGGGAAAAGGCAGAAAAGTTTGAGTAGATTTGTGGAAAGGGTCAGAGAGGCGGAAATCCTTCTAACCTGAAAAAGAAATGTGAATTTGTGATTGCAACACATACAAGACTATGTGCTAAATCATGGAAAACTTGACTCAGGTCGTTAAGCAGTTGTGTAGGACAATTTCGGCCACAACAGACTGAAGGGTCTCCTTCGATGTTGTTGTCCTCCACAGTATCGTGGTTCGTGTCCTGGCCTGTCACTGGGGTCAATTCTCCCCTGGGGGCATCGTAAATGTTTTAAACTTGTCATTCTGCTCCCCAGTGACGGTTGTTCATGCTTGGCCTTCCATTCTCGATGGGACATGTCACAGGAAGGACAGTGCTGTCTGAATCAGCTGGGGAAGGACTGCAGCTCCTGGGGGGAGAGAGTATCAGTGAAAGTGCAAACACGTAACTTCAGCCAACTGCACTGCCCCCTCGCCCAACCCCGTCAAACACCGCCCACATTCCCAACACCAACCAACACCGCCCACTCCCCCAACCCCGACCAAAACCGCCACCTCCCCCCACCCCGTCCAAAACCGCCCCTCCAACACCCTGTCTAACACTGACCCCTCCCCTAACCCTGTCCAATACTGCCCCCTCGCCCAACCCCGTCAAACAGCGCCCCCATTTCCAACACCAACCAACACCGCCCCCTCCCCAACCCCGTCCAACACAACCCCCTCCCCAACCCTGTCCAACACCGCCCCCTCCATCAACTCGTTCCAACACCGCCCCCTCCACCAACCCCATCAAACACCGCCCCATTCACAACACCGTCCAACATCGCCCACTCCCACACCCCGTCCAACACCGACCCCTCCCCCAACCCCGCCGAACAGCACCCCCTCCACCAACACCATCCAACACCGCCCACTCCCCCAGCCCCGTTCACAACCGCCCACTCCCCAACACCATCCAACTCTGCCCCTCCACCAACACCGCCCACTCCCCAAGCCCCGTTCACAACCGCCGCCTCCCTAACACCGTCGAACTCCGCCCACTCTCACAGCCCAGTTCAAAATCGCCCCCTCCTCAAGACTGTACAACACTGCCCTCTCCACCAACACCATTCAACACTCCCCATTCCCCCAGCTCCGTTCAAAACCACCCCCTCCCCAACACGGTCCAACACCATCCCCACCCCAAACCTGTCAAACACTGCTCCCTCACCCCTACCCTGTTCAACAGCACCCCCACCCGAACACCGTCCAACACCACCCACTCCACAACCCCATACCACACCACTCCTTCCTCCAAACCCGTACCACACCTCCCCCTCCCCAAACCCATCCAACACTGCCGCGTCCCTAACAACGTCCGACACCGCCCCCTCCCCAACCATGTATCACAACACGCCCTCCCCAACCCAGTTCCACACCACACCGTCCTCCAACACTGCCCAACACCGTCGCCTCAAAAACCCTGTCCGACACCTCCCCCCAATCCCGTCCGACACCGCCCCCTCCCACAAAGCCACCCCACACCACGCCCTCCCCAAACCATGTCCAAGACCAACCACTCCACTAACACCGTCCAACATCGACGCTTCACCAACACAGTCCAACACCAACCCCTCCCCAAACCCGTCCAAAACCATCCCCTCCCCAAACCCGGCCAACACCGCACCCTCCCACAGCCCCGTCCATCACTGCCCCCTCCCCAACCCCGTCCAACATTGTCCCCTCCCGTGAAGCCCTTCAAATACCACCCCCTCCCAAGCCTGTCCATCACTGCCCCGTCCCCAACCCCGTCCAACACCGCCGCATCCCCCAACCCCGTCCAACACCGTCCCCTACCCAACCGATCCAAAACCACCCCCGCCCCCAACCCTCTCCAACACTGCCCCCTCCCAAACCGCGTCTAACACTGCCCCCTCCCCCCAACCGGGTTCAACACTGTTCCCTCCCCCCAACCCCATCAAACACCACCCCCATTCCCAAAACCGTCCAACACCGCACCCTCCTCAACCCCGGCCAACACTGCCCCCTCCCCCAACACCAACCAACACCGCCCACTCCCCCAACCCCAACCAACACCGCCACCTCCCCCCACCCCGTCCAAAACCGCCCCTCCAAAACCCTGTCTAACACTGACCCCTCCCCTAACCCTGTCCAACATTGCTCCCTCCTCCAACACGTCCAACACCGCCCCCTCCACCAACACCATACAACACCGCACACTTCCCCACCTCCGTTCACAACCGCCCCCTCCCCATCTAAGTCCAACTCCGCCCCCATCCCAACACCGACCAACACCACCACCTCCCCAACCCTGTCCCAAACCGCCCCCTCCAAAACCGTGTCTAACACTGACCACTCCCCAACCCCGTCCAACACTGCCCCCTCGCCCAACCGCTTCAAACACCGCCCCCATTCCTAACACAAACTAACAGCGCCCCCTTCCCAACCCCGTCCAACACCGCCCCCTCCCCCAACCCAGTCCAACACCGCCCCCTCTCTCAACTCCTTCCAAAACCGCCCCCTCCACCAACACCTTCCAACACCGCCCACTCCACCATTCCCGTCGAAAACCACACCCTCCCCAACCCCGTCCAACACTGTCCCCTCCCAAACCCCGTCTAACACTGCCCCCTCCCCCCAACCCGGTCCAACACTGCCCCCTCCCCCAACCCCATCAAATACGGGCCCCATCCCCAAAACTATCCAACACCGCCCCTCGTAAACCCCGTCCAACAGCGCCCCTTCCTCCAACCCCGTCCAACAGCGCCCCCTCCACCAACACCATCCAACACCACGCACTTCCCCAGCCCCGTTCACAACCGCCCCCTCCCCAACATCGTCCAACTCCGCCCCCTCAACCAACAACGTCCAACCCCGCCCACTCCCCCAGCCCCGTTCAAAACCGCCGCCTCCCCAAAATGGTCCAACACCGTCCCATCCCAAAATGCTGTCCCACACTGCCCCCTCCCCCAACCATATCCAACACCGACCCCGCCACCACCACCATCCATCACCGCCGCTTCACCAACCCCGTCCAACACTGCCCCCTCCAAAAACCGGCCTCACACTGCCCCCTCCCCAACTCCATTCAACACTGTTCCCTTGCCCAACCACGTCAAACACTGCCCCCATTCCCAACACCATCCAACACTGCCCCCTCCCCAACCCCGTCCAGCACCGCCCCCTCCCACAACCCCATCCAACACTGCCCCCTACCACAACCCCGTCCAACACCACCCCCTCCACAACCCCATCCAACACCGCCTCCTCCAAAACACGGTCTAACACTGCCCCCTCCGCCCAACGCCGTCCAACAATGCCCCCTCGCCCAAACACGTCAAACACTGCCCCCATTCCCAACACCATCCAACACCGCACCCTCACCAACCCCTTCCAACACCGCCCCCTTCTCCAACCCCGTCCAACGCTGCCCCCATTCACAACAACGTCTAACACTGCCCCGTCCCCCCAAACTGATCAAACACTGCCCCCTCCCTCAACCTGATCAAACACCGCCCCAACCCCAAAACCGTCCAACACCGCCCCCTCCCCAGCCCCATCCAACACCACCCCCTCCCTCAACCAGGTCCAACACTGCCACCTCCCCAGCCCCATCCAACACCATGCCCTCCCCCAACCCGCTCCAACACTGCCCTCTCCCAAACTCCGTCTAACACTGACCCTCCACCCAACCTCCTCCATCACTGCCCGCTCCCCAGCCCCATCCAACAACACCCCCTCCCCCAAAACCGTCAAACACCTCCGCCTCCCAAACCTCGTCCGACACCGCCCCTGCCACAACTCCGTTCAACGCAACCCCCTCCACCAACCCCATCCAACACCGCCCACTCCCCCAGTCCCGTTCAAAACCGTACCCTCGCCAACCCCGTCCAACACTGTCCCCTCCCGAAACCCGTCAAACACGGCCTACTTCCCCAACTCCGTCCAAAACCTCCCCCTCCACTAACCCCATCCAGCACTGCCCCCTCCCCAGCCCCATCCAACACCAAACCCTCCCCCAACCCAGTCCAACACTGCCCCCTCCCAAACCCCGTCTAACACTGCCACACACCCAACACCCTCCATCACTGCTCCCTTCCCCCAACCCCATCAAACACCACCCCCTCCCCAATCCCATCCAACACCGCTCCCTCACACAAAGCTGTCCAAAACCGCCCCCTCCCCGAACCCTGGCCAACACCGCACCCTCCCCCAACACAGTCCAACACTTACCCCTCCCCAAACCCTGCCCAACACCGCCTCCTCTATCAACACGGTACAAACCTGCCCCCTCCTGAACCCAGTCCAACACCGCCCCCTCCCCATTCCCGTCCAACACCGCCCCCTCCCCGATCCAGATCAAACAGAAACCCCTCCCCCAAAACCATCCAACACCGCTGCCTCCCCAAACCCATCTGATACGGCCCCCTCCCCAATCCTGTCCAACACCAATCCCTCCCCAATCCCGTCCAACACCGCTCCCTCCCCCAAAGCTGTCCAAAACCGCCCCCTCCCACAACCCTGTCTAAAACCGCCCGCTCCCCCAACCCTGTCCAACACCGCCCCCTCCCCCAACACCATCCAACACTGCCCACTCCCCCAGCCCCGTTCAAAACCGCCCCCTCCCCAACACGGTCTAACACCACCCCCACCCCAACCGTGTCAAACACTGCCCCCTCCCCAGCCCCATCCAACACCACCCCCTCCCCCAACCCGGTCCACCACCTCCCCCTCCCCAACCCCGTCCAACCCTGCCCCGATTCCCAAAACCATCCAACACCACCCCCTCCCCAACACCATCCAAATCTGTCCCCTCCACCAATACCACCCAACACTGCCCTCTCCCCCAGACCCATTCAAAACCGCACACTCCCTTAACCCCGTCCAACACTCCCCCCTCCGCCAACACCGCCCAACACCGCCCACCCCCCAGCCCCGTTCACAACCGCCCCCTTCGCCAACATGGTCCAACACCGCCCCCACCCCAACCCTGTCAAACACTGATTCCTCATCCCAACCCTGTCCAACACCGCCCCCACCCCATCACCGTCCAACACCGCCCCAACGCCCAACACCGTCCAACACCGCCCCTTCTACCAACCCCATCTAACACTGTCCACTTCCCCAGCCCCGTTCAAAACTGAACCCTCCCCAACCCAGTCCAACACTGCCCCCTCCCCTAACCCGTCAAACACGGCCCCCTCCCCCAACCCCGTCCAACACTGCCCCCTTCCCCAACACCATTGAACACCAACCCCTCCCCCAAACCGTCCCACACCGCCGCTTCCCCAACCCCGTCTGATACCGCCCACTCCCCAACCCCGTCCAACATCGATCCCTCACCCAAAGCTGCCCAAAACCGCCCCCTCGCCCAACCCTGTCCAACACCGCACCCTCCCTCAAAGCAGTCCAACACCGCCCCCTCCCCAAACCCGTCTGACACCGCCCCCTCCACAATCCCGTCCAACACCGCGACCTCCCCAATTACGTCCAACACTGATCCCTCCCCCAAAGCTGTCTAAAACCACCCCCTCCCCAACCCTGTCCAACACCGCCCCCTCTCTCAACATGGTACAAAAACGCGCCCTCCCCAACCCTGTATGACACAGCCCCCTCCCCAATCCAGTCCAACACCTCCCCTCTCCCACAACCAGGTCAAACAGCACGCGCTCCCACAAAACTGTCCAACACCGCCGCCTCCTCAACCCGATCCAACACTGCTCCCTCCCCCAAAGTAGTCCAAAACCTCCCCCTCCCACAACCCTGCCCAAAACCGGCCACTACCCCATGCCCGTTAAAGACCGCCCCCTCCCCAACACGGTCCAACACCGCCCCCACCCCAAACCTGTCAAACACTGCTCCCTCAGCCCAACCCTGTGCAACACGGCTCCCACCCCAACACCATCCGAAACCACCCCATCCCCAACCCCGTCCAACACCACCCGCTCTCCCAACCCCATCCAACACCGCCCCCTGCCACAACTCCGTCCATCACCGCCCCCTCCACCAACCCCATCCAACACCGCCCATTACCACAGCCCCGTTCAAAACCGAACCCTTCCCAACCCCGTCCAACATTGCCCCTCCCCAAATCCGTCAAACACGGCCCCCTCCACCAACCCCGTCCAACACCTCCCCCAACCCCCAATCCCATCCAACAACGCCCACTCCCCCAACTCCGACCAACACCGCCCCCTCCACCAACCACATCCAACACCGCCCACTCGCCCAGACCCATTCAAAACCGAACCCTCCCCAATCCTGTCCAACACCGTCCGCTCCCCCAACCCCGTCCAACACTGCCTCCTTCCCCCAACACCATTGAACACCACCCCCTCCCCAAACCGTCCCACCCGGCGCCTCCCCAACCCCGTCTGATACCGCCCACTCCCCAACCCCGTCCAACATCGAT
Organism: Chiloscyllium punctatum; assembly: GCF_047496795.1. Classification (NCBI taxonomy): domain Eukaryota; kingdom Metazoa; phylum Chordata; class Chondrichthyes; order Orectolobiformes; family Hemiscylliidae; genus Chiloscyllium; species Chiloscyllium punctatum. Next base: position 97,119,443 of record NC_092750.1, on the reverse strand, counting down.
CCCTCACCCAAAGCTGCCCAAAACCGCCCCCTCGCCCAACCCTGTCCAACACCGCACCCTCCCTCAACACAGTCCAACACCGCCCCCTCCCCAAACCCGTCTGACACCGCCCCCTCCACAATCCCGTCCAACACCACGCCCTGCCCAATTCGTCCAACACTGATCCCTCCCCCAAAGCTGTCCAAAACCACCACCTCCCCAACCCTGTCCAACACCGCCCCCTCTCTCAACATGGTATAAAAACGCGCCCTCCCCATCCCTGTATGAAACCGCCCCCTCCCCAATCCCGTCCAACACCTCCCCTCTCCCACAACCAGGTCAAACAGCACGCGCTCCCACAAAACTGTCCAACACCACCGCCTCCTCAACCCGATCCAACACTGCTCCCTCCCCCAAAGTAGTCCAAAACCGCCCCCTCCCACAACCCTGCCCAAAACCGCCCACTTCCCCAGCCCCGTTCAAAACCGCCCCCTCCCCAACACGGTCCAACACCGCCCCCACCCCAAGCCTGTCAAACACTGCTCCCTCACCCCAACCCTGTGCAACACGGCTCCCACCCCAACACCATCCGACACCACCCCATCCCCAACCCCATCCAACACCGCCCGCTCTCCCAACCCTATCCAACACCGCCCCCTGCCACAACTCCGTCCATCACCGCCCCCTCCACCAACCCCATCCAACACCGCCCATTGCCCCAGCCCCGTTCACAACCGAACCCTCCCCAACCCCGTCCAACACTGCCCCTCCCCAAATCCGTAAAACACTGCCCCCTCCCATAACCCCGTCCAACACCTCCCCGAACCCCCAATCCCATCCAACAACGCCCACTCCCCCAACTCCGCCCAACACCGCCCCCTCCACCAACCCCATCCAACACCGCCCACTCCCCCAGACCCATTCAAAACCGAACCCTCCCCAATCCTGTCCAACACTGCCCCCTCCCCAAACCCGTCCATCACCGCCCCTTCCCCCAAACCCCATCAAATACCAACTCTCCACCAAAACCGTCCAACACTGCCACCTCCACAACCCCGTCCGACACCGCCCTCCCAAGTCCATCCATCACCGCTCCTCCCCAACCATGCCCAACACCGCCCCCTCCCCCAACACCGTCCAACACCGCCGCCTCCCCAACTCTGTCTAACACCATCCCCTCCCCAAACCACTCCCAAACCACCCGCTGCTCAACCCCATACAACACTGCCCACTCCCCACCCCATCCAACACTGCCCCCTCCCAATCCCGTCCAACACTGCCCCCTCCCCAACCCCACACAACATTGCTCCCTCCAGCTAACCCCTTCAAACACCGCCCCCTCCCCAAACCCGTCCTACATTGCTCCCTCCCCAACCACATCCAACACCGCCCCGTCCCCAACCCCATCCAAAACCACCCCCTCCCCTAACCCCGTCCAACACCGCCCCATACCAAACACCGTCCAACACCGCCCCCTCCCCAAACCCGTCCAACACCGCCCCCTCCACAAACCCCGTCCAACACCGCCTACTCCCCCAGTCCTGTTCACAACCGATCCCTCCCCAACTGGAAACATCTCCCCCCACTCCACCAACACCAAAACACAACGCCCACTCCCCCAACCACGTTCAAAACTGCCCCTTCCCCAACACTGTCCAAAACTGCCCCCTCCCCTCAACCCAATGCAACACTACAGCCTCCCCCAAAACCAACAAACACCACCCCCTTCCTCAACACCGTCCAATACCACCCTGTCCCCAACCCTGTCCAACACCGGCCCCTGCCCCAACCCGGTGCAACCTACCCCCTCCACCCAACGCCATCAAACACAGTTTTGGGGAGGGGGCGGTATTGTACGGGGATGGGGGAGGGGGCGGTGTTGGACGGGGTTGTTGGAGTCAGCCGTGTTGGACGTAGTTGGGGAGGAAGCGGTATTGGACAGTGTTGGGGAGGGGTTGGAATTGGACGGGGATGGGGAAGGGGCGGTGTAAGAGGGGTTGGCAGAGGTGCGGTGTTGGACGGGGTTTGGGGAGGTTGTGGTTTTGGACGAGTATGGGGAGGGGGCGGTGTTGGACGGGGTTGGGGAGGGGGTGTTGTTGGATGGTGTTGGAGTGGGGTTGGTATTGGACGCGGATGTGGAGGGTATGGTGTTGGCCGGGGAATGGGGAACGGGCGGTGTTGGATGGGGTTGGGTGAGGAACAGTGTTGGACGGGTTTGGCGACGGGGTGGTGCTGGACATGTTTGTGGGAGGGGGCGGTGTTGGATGGGTTTGGGGAGGGAGCAGTGTTGGATGGGGTTGGGGAGGGAGCGGTGTTGGACGGGGTTGCGGAGGGGGCGATGTTGGACAGTGTTGGGGTGGGGGCGGTATTGGACAGGGATTGGGAGGGGGCGGTGTTGGCTGGGGAATGGGGAGCAGGTGCTGCTGGACAGGCTTGGTGGAGTGGAAGTGTTGGACAGGGTTGGGGGAGGTGTCAGTGTTTGACGGGGTTGGGGATCGGGCGGTGCTGGACGAGTTTGGGTGAGGAGGCGGTGTTGGATGGGGTTGGCGATGGGGCAGTGTTGGACAGGGTTGTGAGAGGGGTGGTTTTGGAGAGTGTTGGGGAGCGGGTTTTATTGGATGGGGATTGTCGAGGGGGCGCTCTTGGACGGGATTGGGGAGGGGGCAGTGTTAGACGATTTTGGGGGAGGTGGCGGTTTTGGATGGGGTTGGGGAGGGGGCGGTGTTGGACGAGTTTGGGAGAAGGGGCGGTGTTGGATGGGTTTGGGGAGGGGTGGTGTTTGACAGTGTTGGGAAGGGGACGCTATTGGACAGGGATGGGGAGGGGTCGGTGTTAGACGGGATTGGGGGAGGGGTGTGTTGGACGGGATTAGGGGAGGTGGCGGTGTTGGATGGGGTTGGGTAGGGCGTGCTGTTTAATGCGGTTATGGAGGGGGCGGTGTTGGAGAGTGTTGGGGAAGGGGTGGCGTTGGACTGGGTCTTGGGGAACGGGATGTGTTGGACGGGGTTGGAGGGAGGGTGCAGTGAAGAACGGCGTGGCGGGAGGGGGCGTTTTTGGACGGGGTTGGGAGAGGGGACAGTGTTGGACGGGGTTGGGAAAAGGGTGGTGTCGGTCGTGGTTGGTGAAGGGGCAGTATTGGACGGGGTTGGGGAGGGGGTGTTTTTGGACAGTGTTGGGGTGGGGACGGTGGCGACCCCGTCCAACACCGCCCTCTCCCCATACTCGTCCAAAACCACAACCTCCCCAAACCCCGGCCAACACCGCACCTCTGCCAACCCCGTCTAACACCACCCCTTCCCCATCCCCGTCCAATACCAACCCCTCCCCAACACTGTCCAACACCGCGTCCTCCCCAACACCATCCAACACAGCCCCCTCCCCCAAACCCGAACAACACCGCCCCCCAACCCATCCAACACCGCCCCCTCCCCAACTACGTCCAACACCGCCAACTCCCACAACCCCGTCCAATACCGCCCCTCCCCCATCCCCGTCCAATATCCCCCTCCCCAAAACTGTCCAACACTGCCCCCTACACAACCACGCCTAACACTGCCCCTCCGCCATACTCATCCAACACTGCCCCCTTCCCGAACCCCATCCAAACCCGCCCCCTCCTCAACCCTGTACAACAGTGCCCTCTCCAATCCCTTCCAAAACCGCCCACTCCCCAACCCCGTCCAACACCACCCCCTCCCAACCCCGTCCAACACTGACCCCTCCCCCAAATCCCGTTAAACACCGCCCCCTCCCCCAACTTCAGCCAACACTGCCCGTCTCCCAAACCCCGTCCAACACTGCCCCCAACCACAACCCCGTCCAACATCGCGCCCCAAAACCATCCAACAAAGCCACCTCCCAACCCCGTCCACCACCGCCACCTCCCCCATCCCCGTCCAACACCGCCACCTCCCCAACCCCGTTCAACACCGCCCCCTTCCCGAACCCCGTCCAACACCGACCCCCCACCAACTCCGTCAAACACCGCCCCCTCCCCTCAACCCCGTCCAACACCACCCCCTCCCCAACCCCGTCCAACACCATCCACTCCCCCAACCTCGTCCAACACCGCCCCCAACCTCAACCAGTTCCAACATCACCCCCTCCCCCAACACAGTCCAACACCATCTCCTCCCAACCCATTTCAACACCGCCCCCTGCCCAACCCAGTCCAACATCGGCCCCTCCCAACTCCGTCCAACACCGCCCCTGCCCCAAACCCATCCAACACCGCCCCCTCCCCCAACCCCATCCAACACCGCCCGCTCCCCAAACTCATCCAACACCATCCCTTCCCCACATCACCATCCAACACCGCCCTCTCCCCATTACCATACAACACCGCCGCCTCCCCAACCCCTTTCAACACCGCCCCCTCCCCCAACACCGTCCTTCACCGCCCATAGCAACCCCATCCAACAGCGCCCCCTCCCCCCACCCTGTCCAACAACCGCCCGCTCCCCAT